>NC_087298.1:5841828-6495161 GCF_015220805.1 Pogoniulus pusillus
TACTGGTGGGGACAGCAGACACCAATCTGTGGTCAAATCAAGTCAGCGTTCATGCTTGGGTTTAATTTTTCCCCAACCAGCAATTTGTCTTTAAATGCAAACACTTAGCTAAATCAGATGCAGATGGTTGTTTTTATCAAATGAATGCTGTTTTATCACTTTAAAAGCTTTTGTTTTTAGTCAAGTGAAGCAAGTGGGCAGCACTCCCTTGTTTTGGAAAGAAGAAGAGCATATGCTTTTTAATTTGAAATGTAGCACTAATAGCATTATCCACAGGGGGATAGGCTGTGCTAGTGTGGATTGTGGATAATGCATTTATGCTCAAATATCCTTTATTCCCTCCTGAGTGAAAGAATTTAACAGCATATTGTATTACCATGCAATGGAGAATATAGTTTACTCTAAGAGTGGGGGGTTTTTTGGACTGTATTAACTCTTCTTATAACACTCTGTTGAAAAAAAAAAAAAAAAGGCAACAAAACAACCCAAACCCCAAAAATCCAAACCTCAACTGATCATGAATAATGAAAGAGTAGTGTGGAGGAGAGATCTGGAGATCATGCAGACAAGAGCCAGAGCCAGTTTCAAAAATAGCTTCACTTGCACATCCCTTTTTTCCCCTTCATTTCTCAGTCTCTGCTGTCTCCTCGCCAGAAGTTGGTGCCAAGCTGGGGATGCAGGGACATGGAGAGAAGATGGCTCTAGACAAGAAGACTCAGTCCATTTGTGACTTTCTGTAGCAAACTTCTTCTCTCCAGGGCTGCAAGACAAATGGTTTAATAACCCAGAATGCTGTGCTCTTTGCTTCAGCAAAGTTGACTCTCTGCATTCAGCCTTATTCACAGGTATCTCCAACAACCTCCAGGGAAAACGCTGAACAAACGGAGATCACGGCTTGGAGGCCCAGGGCTGGCCTTGCATTGTTTGCTTTTTATTGTGAGCCTTATCTTGCTGTGTCATATGCTTAAAAACTGGAGCCTTGCCTTCGAGATAGCAGCGGGCAGGCAAGAAAAGCCTGTGTGCATTTGTCTTCAGGTCAGTTTTATAAATGAATGTACTGATGCAGCCCTCAACAAAAAAAAATGAGAGAGAAACACTGAGCAAGAGGAGCAAGAACAAGCCCCAACTTCTTCCCATCGTGTGGCTTTCTGGAAATTAAAGATATGAGCACTGCTCTTCTGCTCTCTCTGAAGAACTGGCTGTGCTCTGATAACGGTGTGAAGTGCTGGACTGGCTACTGCTGCTCTGAAGCAGAGAGCGAATGGCCAAAGCTAACCTTGCTGGAGGCACATTTGGAAACCAGGACTGTCCACAGTTCCCATCCACTCCAGGATCTTGGAGGTCCTGGTAGTATCAGGGACAGTAAGTCAAGCCTATTGGAGATTTCAGAATAGAACCAAGAGGAGAAGTTAAGGGGAAAGAAGGCACCAGAAGCCATGGGATGCAATGTTCTAGTAAGGCAACAAAGTAGAGGGAAGAGGTTTTTAAAGTCAATCTGGACTCAGGAGTAGCAGCAGCAAACACAAGACCTTCTGTCTCCCAAGAGAATTCAGCTTGAACCTGAGCTGACTCAGGTCAGCAGCAATTACTGGTGGGCAGCAATTACTTCAGGCCTGTTTGGGACAAGACAAGAGGTCCATTCTGCAGTTCCTCTTGCTGCAGTTCCACTTGCAGGATCACAGAGCAGCAGCAGTTTGGTGTCTATCATGGTGCTTTCCTCTGAAGCAGGGTAACATCTGTGCCTTCTTCAGCAAAGTCAGGATTATTTTTACCCAGTTTTAGCCATGTAAAAGTCTACATCTCCAAGCCAGTGATCTAGCCTTCCTTTAGAGACTGTGAAGAGAAAGTGAAGCATCTCCAGAGAATGAGTCACCTCTTCCTATGTGCAGTGCCTGAAGTGGGTGGGATGACTCATCCTCCAAAGGTAACAGTCTCTCTTTCTAGAGCTTAAATGACTGGCTTCAACCACAAGCCTAACTTTTTGGTGGCAGAAATTAGCCACCTTCACTTGTTACTTGCATTTGTCTCAGGTCCTTTTCAAAGTTCAGAGGGACAAGGAAAGGCTTACTTCTCAGTAGATGGTCTCTTCAAAGGACTATTTTGTGCTTTCTCCCAGGATGTGCACATCTTTGTCCTTTAAAAACAATGTTCAAGCTTCTCAGAGCCAGAGTAACTAAAGCCTGTCAGAAACATAAAGAGAAATAACTTGACCCATCCTCAGTCCTCCAGCAGAAAGCTGTGGTTCAGATGTGTTATTTTTCATGTTTCTTTCTTTCAATAGTATCATCCAACAGTCAGTAAGGAAATTTCAGTTGTCTTCAATGGGCTTTCATCCAGGCTTGCAGAGAGAGAAGTAGAGAGAATTCAATTGCTGAGGCAAATCAACAGAGGGGAAAGGTAATGACACAGGAGAGCTAAAAGACGTAATCATGAGAGGGAGGAGGGAAGGAAACAAAGAGAGGTGCTTTAAAGGTGGAGGAACACAGAGGCAATGCTCAGTGGAGAGGAGATCTGGGCAGGGGGAGAGGGACAAACTCATACCCTTGAAACAAGCATCTCTCCAGCACTGCAGCTTCACTTCCATTTGAAAATGCCTAACTGCTCTTCAGTTTAATCATTGCTGCACTTTTGGGGATAAGATGAATAATTAAGCCTTGGAGTAGAGTACAGCAAGTGTTAACAGGGCAGAAGGTACTGCAGAACCCTTAGAAAAAGCTGTGCATGCAGCACAAAGTGGCTGCTGCTCTCTGTGTCCCCAGTAGTGAAGTGAGGAGCATGGAAGTACTAAATTAAATGAAGTGCATCTGAGTCCACCCTGCTGGGCTGTTTTTTCCCCTGTGCTTGATACAATCACTTGTGTTATCTAATACCCCATCTCTAGCAAAGGATGGACAATGCAAATGTAGATCATCCTTCTCAGATAGACCTGGACAGGCATCCTGCACGGCAAAGATCTCTAGGAAAGGATGGACAATGCAAGTGTAGATCATCCTTCTCAGATAGACCTGGACAGGCATCCTGCACAGCCCTTCCTTCCATGCCTACGTCTGCAGATTTCCACAAGCACAATTTGCTTTTCTCTTATGCAAGATATTTGACTATTTACAAGGTCTTGTAAGGACAGGACAAGGAGTAATGAGTTTAAAGTGGAAGAGGGGAGATTTAAAATAGATGTTAGGAAGAAGTTCTTTCCTGTGAGGGTGGTGAGACACTAGCACAGGTTGCCCAGGGAAGTTGTGGCTGCTCCCTCCCTGGAGATGTTCAAGGCCAGGTTGGATCTAGTGAGAGGTGTCCCTGCCTGTGGCAGGGGTTGGAACTAGACGATCTTTGAGGTCACTTCCAACCTAAACCAATCTGTGATCTGGGACCTTAAGGAGATGTCCAAGAAGATACTGGGAAAGCTACACTGTCCAGGCACGTTGCAGTGCTGGCTCATGCACAGAACAAGATCTTTATAAATCAGTCAAGTTAAACTGGGAAGGAAGAAAGACCTAATGTGGCTTTTTTTTTTTTAATACTTGAGAGGTGTTTGGGAATGGGAGGTCATAAAGGTGCTAGTAAATAGTTTGGGAATGGGAAGTCATAAAGGGAAAGAGGAAGGTCAGTAAATAGAAAGGCAGAAATTATTTTTAACCATTGCAGATAAGGTCATAGACTCATAGAATCAAGCAGGTTGGAAAAGACCTCCAAGCTCATCCAATCCAACCTAGCACCCAGCCCTGGCCAAGCAACCAGACCATGGCACTATGTTCCTCACCCAGGCTTTGCATGAACACCTCCAGGGATGGTGACTCCACCACCTCCCTGGGCAGCCCATTCCAATGCCAATCACTCTCTCTGACAACAACTTCCTCCTAACATCCAGACTAGACCCTCCCTGGCACAACTTGAGACTGTGTCCCCTTGTTCTATTGCTGCTTGCCTGGCAGAAGAGACCAACCCCACCTGGCTACAGCCTCCCTTCAGATAGTTGTAGACAGCAATGAGCTCTGCCCTGAGCCTCCTCTTCGTTTAGAGCAATCATCTGGAAGCTCCCAGCACTACAGAGAGTGATGGGCACTGCTCAACACGGCTGCAGGAATGGGAGCTGGGCTGCAGTCTGGCTCAGCCTCCTCTTTCCATGATTCTTTCAAGTCAGTTTTAAATGTAATTATTTTCTTTTTTATTATTGTTATTTTCCATTTTGTGTCCCACCTCCTGTCCTTACTGCTACCACTGAGGGTACTTCAGGGAGTCTGGCTCTCCTATGGACATCCAAGGAGGTTTTCAGTTGTTGCTA
The DNA here is from genome assembly GCF_015220805.1 of Pogoniulus pusillus. Classification (NCBI taxonomy): domain Eukaryota; kingdom Metazoa; phylum Chordata; class Aves; order Piciformes; family Lybiidae; genus Pogoniulus; species Pogoniulus pusillus. Next base: position 5,846,108 of record NC_087298.1, read on the forward strand.
AGTCTGTGTTTCCCCTCTCTTTGGTTTGTTTTTCACCCTTTGCTTTTTGGCTGGTCTCCTCTCACCTCTGCACTAAGTGGCAAGTACGATGACACAAGCGTCCATGAACAAGCACCTGTGAGAAGAAACCACAGGTGACTTCTGAAAGAGCTGAAGGGTATTTGGGCTAAGGAAACACGGCTGAAACATCTCTTAGGGATGCTACATATGAGACAAGGGAAAGGGATGCTGCTGGAAGAGTGTTGCCCTCATCTGAGTCCTCTGCAACAGAGCTCCACCCTGGAGGCAGCAGACACAGGCAGAACATCCTGAGGAGTCTGTGTGTTTATCTGTGGGGGAAGAGAGGGACATCACTGGGGTTTTCTTTTCACTGTTGTTGTTTTTTGCACACTGTTCCACATAGTTTCACAATTTACCTTTGTCAGCAAGGAGACAGGATAAACACCTTGAGTTTGCAGAGTCTGGGCAATGGTCCAGGCAAGCCTAAGTGAAGGAAAACATCTTTGTATCAGGATAAACTTAGAGCAGGCCTCGCACAGACATTCCTGCAGACAGAAGCATAGGATGCCCTGACCATACTGCACAGAACACATTTGGTTGGAGGTCTCTACTCTTCTTAGAAAGGGCCAGATCTTTCAGATGATTCAGCACAAATCAGGCTGAAATAAAATGATTCAGCATAAATCAGTGCCATAATATGTAAGCTGTGAATTTTAAATGGATGATTTCAAAGGTAAGGAAAGATATTTGAGTGTCTTCTCCAAGCTGAATTAGTGTATTTCCCTCCTGGATGCCAAGCTTTTGAATTGTTCAGTATGTTGACATATTGCCACAGTCTACAGGGAAAAAAGTACTTTAAAGTCATCTTTCTGCCTGCTGTTGGACTTGCTGCATTTTCCTGGCCACTGCATTAAGGCTGTACCCTCAAGTACTGGGTTCAGGTTTGGACCTTACACTTCAAGAAGGACATTGAGGTGCTGGAGTGTGTCCAGAGAAGGGCATCAAAGCTGCTGAAGGGCCTGGTGAGGAGTGTCTGAGGGTGATGGGGTTGTTCAGTCTGGAAATACCTAGGCTGAGGGGAGACCTCACTGCTGTCTACAACTCCCTGAGAGGAATTGGAGACAGGTGGGGATTGATCTTTTCTCATTAGTAAAAGGTGTTAAAAGAGAGAGAATGGCCCCAAGCTGCTCGAAGGGAGGTTTAAGTTGGATGTTAGGAAAATTTCTTTGCTACAAGAGTGGTCAGGCATTGGAACAGGCTGCTCAGGGAGGTGATGGAGTCACTCACTCTGGAGGTGTTCAAAAAATGTGTAAACATGGCATTTGGGGACTTACTTCAGCAGGTATGGTAGTGTTGGGCTGATGGTTTGACTTGATGATCTTAGAATCATAGAATGGTTTAGGTTGAAAGGGACCTCAAAGATCATCTAGTTTCAACCTCCTGCCACAGGCAGGGACACCTCCTACTAGAACACCTCCAGGGAGGGAGCGTCCACAACCTCCCTGGGCCACCTGTGCCAGTGTCTCACCACCCTCACCACAAAGAACTTCTTCCTAACATCTCCTCTCTTCCAGTTTAAACCCATTACTCTTCATCCTGTCATTACAAGAACCTTGTCCCTCCCCAGCCCTCCTGTAGGCCCCTTTCAGTTACTGGAAGGCTACTCCAAAGTCTCCTGGGATCCTTCTCTTCTCCAGGCTGAGGAGCCCCAACTCTCTCAACCTGTCCTCATAGCAGAGCTGTTGCAGCCCTCTGAGCATCTTTATGGCCTCCTCTGGACTGGTTCAAATAGTTCCATCTCCTTTTTGTGCTGGGGGCTCCAGAACTGCATACAGTGCAGTATAGGCTGGATGTTAGGAGGAAGTTGTTGGCAGAGAGAGTGATTGGCATTGGAATGGGCTGCCCAGGGAGGTGGTGGAGTTGTCATCCCTGGAGGTGTTCATGCAAAGCCTGGATGAGGCACTTAGTGCCATAGTCTGGTTGATTGGCCAGGGCTGGGTGCTAGGTTGGACTGGCTGAGCTTGGAGGTTTCTTCCAACCTGCTTGATTCTATGATTCTATTAAAACATGAACAAGAAGAGGACAAGGCAGCATCAAGGGAACAACTCTCCTGGGACGTCCAGTAGCTCAAATGTACATTTTGTGTTGTTAAGAAAGGAGCTGTGGATGCAATGCATAAAGGTTTGGGGTTTACAAGAAACTAGCATCAAGCAGGAGACCTTTGGGAAATCACAGAATGTGTGTATGCTTTATGGGCTGTATAAAATTAAATGCTCTCTCTCTCTCTCTCTTTTTCTTTAGAGATATTGATCCTTGTTCTTTTAGTATTATTATTATTATTACTTTCCCTCCTCTTATTTCATTGTCCATATCCCTGTCTTTCAGGTCCCTTGCTTGAAATGGTCCTATTTACGTGAAAGGGGTTGATAACTCTCATCTCTGCTCTGGTTTGCTCCCAATAATTACAGGTCTCCTAGGAAAGCTGGCCTGCAGTAGAAAATTTTGTAAAGGTTTTGAAAGGTTTTATTAGAAAAGATTTGGATCCTGCACAATTATCAGTTCTGAAAGGTGCTTTGCCCACCTCCTCCAGTGGAAGTGTTATTGATCATGGCACAAAAGGAAGACGTATACTTACAGAGAGAAAAGTTGAGGTCTGGTTGCCTTTTCAACATCAATGATAAAATTGCATCTAATGTTCACCTCATTCACCTTAACTCCAGTGGTCTGCACTAATTAAGGTGGAGCAAGCAGTGCTGGTTAATAAAGAACAGTGCAATTCAGCTCGTGCTGGCCAGTGATTGCAACAAGAGTCACAAAGCCCCAATAACAGATTCAAAAGAGGAGCTTTGATTAACAGAAATATCTTGGGCTTTTGTTCACTGATTGTACAGCACACACTGTAAAGCCCTGCCACTACTGATGGCTCAGGTGAGAGACTTCTCGTTTTTTAAAGCTGGGCTCCAACTTCTCAGGTCCTGCTTTAAAATATTGCAGATGATCATCATGCTTCTGCCTTCTGTTTTACAGAAACCTCCAAAGCTGTTTGTGCCATCATCTTGTTTCAGGGGCTTACAGCCAGGGCAGCTTGAGGCATAGGAAGTTTCAGGTAAACATGAGGAGGATTTTTTTCCCCTGTGAGTGTGACAGAACACTGGAACAGGCTGCCCAAAGGGATTGTGGAGTCTCCCTCTCTGGGGATACTCAAAACCTGCCTGGATGGGTTCCTGTGTGATCTGGTATAGATCTTACTCTGCAGGGGAGTTGGACTGGATGAGCTTTTGAGGTCCTTTCCAGCCCTTGACAGTCTGTGATTCTGTGATACCACAGGATAGCTGACTCCTCCTGAAGCAATCACCTGGATGTGATGGTTTGGGTGTTTCCTGCTCCCCCACCCTTTGGAAAATCACCCAGACTAGACTCAGCCACTCTGGAAATTGAATGAAGCTTTGTATTTACAGCTTAGCACAAGTTACAAGCAGGGATTTACAATATACAGAGCTACAGACAGAAATATGCAAATTAAAAAGTATACAGAAACACAACAGCTCTCCCAGAAACCAGAGCCCCCAGGAGGGGCTCCCAACCACCCTTCCACCTTCTTTCCACCCCTCGACCTTACCCAAGATCTTGCCTTATGTTTGAGGTAGCTTTGAAGGTTGGCCAGGGGGGTTAGGAAGCAGATGGATTAGGCACACAGATGGCAGGTTAGGTTAGAGAGAGAGAAGTGCAGCCCATAAAGCCCAGAGAGCAACTCTGTTCTCTATATTTATACTGTTGGTTTTATACATCTCAGCAAGCCTATGAGTGCAGTAACATCACCATTGTTTCCTCTTCACAGCCTGCAATCTAATTCTTCTCACCAAAATATTGTAGCTAGGCTCAAACTAGCACAGTCCCTCTAAGTTAAACACTAGCATAGTTTGCAGGATGTTTTGCTCCTGAGTCTGTTTTAGTTATCCATATGTGCACCAGCTTTGGTTCTCTCTATCCAGAACAGTTCTATTAGAACAGCCTTTACTTCTCCATATCACCACCAGCCATCCTCAAGACATGTTATGCAGTAAGCAGCATGGCCTCTGTGCCATGCTGGCAGGGCTCCAGCACAGCTCCTTTGCTACCTTCAACATTTTGAGGTGAAAAATTATACACAAAATGATTTTCTGGGACCACACACAAGTAAGAGCCAGTTTGGGTGTTGTGTGTTCCTTCTGTGGAGCCTTTGCACTGGAATGGGCTGCCCAGGGAGGTGGTGGAGTGGTGTTCAAGAAAAAGACTGACTGAGGCACTTAGTGTTATGATCTAATTCATTGGCCAGGGCTGGGTGCTAGGTTGGACTGGATGATCTTGGAGATCTCTTCCAAGCTGGATGATTCTGTGATTAGGCTTGGAATGTGCAATGGACACCAACTTTTGCAGATTGGCCTGAAAATCAAGGTGGGGATGATAAGCACATGAAGCAGAGACAAGGGCTTCTCAGCCCCTAGTCCTACCTGGATCAGCACATTAGAGCTGTGTAGACAGGAGACAGAGTAAGCAGGGATTATTCCTTCCTCTGAGACCTCTCAGGAGCAGTAAGAAAAGTCTAAGTGTACCCAGCAAGGTCAGCTTTTCACACCCCATTAGCCCAAATATGATGAACTTTACTTCTCATAACCAGCACTGCTGACCAATTTTTTTCTCTCCCAGCTGAACAGTTTTCTCTCCCAGAAATGCAAATTCAACCAAATTTGATTTTTGTTGTCATTTTTTAATGGGAAATTATTGAAATACTTCATTTCTGTGTTAGCATTTGGCCAGTTCTGTCTCATCTGGCATGAAGTAATCAAAATCCAGCAGAGAAGGTCTTGCCCCATTCAATCATATCTCACAGCTTCCCTTCAGGAAAGTTATCCTCAGATTCCTGAGCTGGGATGTTGCCTTTCACCCTAAACTGAGGGTGGCACTTTCCATTTAGCAATAGAACTTTCCTCCTCAACATGAAGAGGAAAAGGCAGAGGTGCTTAACATCTTCTTTGCCTCAATCTTCAACAGTGGGACAGGTTGTCTCCAGGACAACTCACCTCCTGAACTGGCAGTTGGAGCCAGGGACCAGTATAGTCCCCCTGTAATCCAGTAGGAAGCAGTAAGGGGGCTGCTGAGTCACTTGGATCCTCACAAGTCTGTGGGACCAGATGGGATCCATCCTAGGCTGCTGAGAGAGCTGGCAGATGAGCTGGCCAAGCCACCCTCCATCATTTTTTAACAGTCCTGTCTCACTGGAGAGGTCCCTGGAGACTGGAAGCTGCCAATGTGGTGCCCATCCACAAGAAGGGCCGGGAGGAGGAACCAGGAAATTACAGTCCTGCCAGTCTGACCTCAGTGCCAGGCAAGGGCATGGAACAGGTCATCTCGAGTGCCATCACACAGCACCTACAGGATGCCCACAGGATCAGGTCCAGCCAGCAAGGGTATTGGAAGGGCAGGTCCTGTCTCACCAACCTGATCTCCTTTTGTGATCAGGTTACCTGCCTGGTGAATGTGGGGCAGGCTGTGGAAGCTGTTGGCAGAGAGAGTGGTTGGCATTGGAATGGGCTGCCCAGGGAGGTGGTGGAGTCATCATCCCTGGAGGTGTTGAAGCCAAGCCTGGCTGAGGCACTTAGTGCCATGGTCTGGTTGCTTGGCCAGGGCTGGGTGCTAGGTTGGACTGGATGCTCTTGGAGGTCTCTTCCAACCTGCTTGATTCTATGATTCTAAGATATTGTTTCAGAAAGCTGCATTTCTAGGGAGGAAAGGTGTCTTGGAGCAGCTGAATCATAGGAAGGATGTTTGACTCAAGGCTTTTAAAGAATTAACACTTGCACAACAGGACTCCCTCTTACACAGCCAAGGTGGTGCAGAAAAGAGCTGGTACAGGGAGCCCTGTGTGCTTTAGGCTTTTTATAGTGACAGATTTCGTTGCATAATGCATTTGGGATGAAGCTTCAGGTTTATTTTGTACTTATCTGATGTCAGAGAAGTACATATTAAGTCTTCAAAGAAAAAAAAAAAAAGGAAGGTTCTTCAATCAGCTTATTACAGCCCTCCATGTATAATAAAGCAGTTATATGGCAGTAAACCTGGAATCCTACAGGGGTTGGTTGTAAAGTGACAGATTCAGGTCAGAGCTGTAAATGAACAGCCCCAGTGATGTGTGATGCATACTGGTGGGAGAGATGGCATTATGTTGTATGGGAGAGTGCAGAAAGGTAGTGTATGCCAGGTCTGTGAGAAAAGAGATGCATACTGCTCAGTCTGGAGAAGAGGAGGCTCCCAGGTGGCCTTACTGTGGCCTTCCAGTATCTGAAGGGGGCCCCCAGGGATGGGACCTCAACCACCTCCCTGGGCAACCCATTCCAGGCTCTCACCACTCTCACACTGAATAACTTCCTCCTCACATCCACTCTGAACCTACCCATCTCCAGCTTTGCTCCATTCCTCCCAGTGCTGTCTCCTCTTCTCTGGACTGAACAGCCCCAACTCTTTCAGTCTGTGCTCACAGCAGAGCTGCTGCAGCCCTCTGAGCATCCTCGTGGCCCTTCTCTGGACACACTCCAGCATCTCCACATCCCTCTTGCCCCAGGCGCTCCAGAACTGGATGCAGGACTCCAGGTGGGGTCTCAGCAGAGCACAATAGAGAGGGAGAATCAACTTCCTTGCCCTGCTGGCCTCACTTCTCCTGCTGCAGCCCAGGCTCTGCTTGGCTTTCTGGGCTGCAAGTGCACACTGCTGGCTCCTGTTGAGTTTCTCCTCCAGCAGCACCCCCAGGTCCCTCTCCCCAGGGCTGCTCTGCAGCCACTCACTGCCCTGCCTGGATTTGTGCTTGAGATTCCCTCAACCCAGATGCAGGACCTTGCACTTGATCTTGTTGAACCTCCTGAGCTTGGCTTGTGCCCACCTCTCCAGCCTGTCCAGGTCCTTCTGGGGTGTGTGTGTGTGTGTGTGTGTGTGCATAGTGGTGTTAAATTGATAGTTGGACCTAATGATCTTGGAGGTCTTTTCCAAGTCAAAGAATTCTGTGATTCTGATTCTTCCAACATCTACTTCTGCCCACTTTCTTGTTTTAAACACTTTCTGGAGCACCAAGTTCTCTTCTGCTTCTTGTTCTGAACTTGCTGGTCTTTATTTTCATTAACCAGACCTTATAATAAATGCCCAAAGGAAGGTGACCTGAAGGAAAGACTCCTCACCCTATAAATACTATCAGAGAGGTAAAAAAAAAAAACCCAAAACACTTTACAAATGGGATTATGTGCAGAGTGGTAACAGCAATGGTTCTTATTCAACATTTCCTGGGAAGAGAAGGCAGCAGAAAAATAAGAAAGGGATGAAGGACTGGTCCACCTTTACAGGACTGACCCTTGAAAACCCACTGGGAGCTTCAGCTGGTGCCACATGTATCTTCCTCTTAATTAGTGCCCTTCTGAGAAGATTCTTGAAACCAGATCTCCTTTTTCTTGTCTCAGTAAAATGCCAGCTACTCTGGGGTCTCAGTGCATGACTGAGGTCCCCCAGTGCTACATCAGAGATATTAATTCTCATTAAGAACTGATGAAATTGGTGTTCATTTGAACATGCATTGTGCACTTTGCTGGCTGCTCCAGGGTGCAATGTAAGGGTTCTTCTCATCCTAAAACAACCTCTGTGTGTGCTCCATCAGAGCTGCCAAGGCTTATTGAACTTAACCCAACCATTGAGATTAAAAAAGTAACTCAGGCTAGCAAATTGGGACTCCTGGGCCTTCACAGCTCTGAGATGTGGGATTCCCCCAGAGCTCAATGCACATTAGCAGTTATTGAGAACTCTAAATTTGAGCCAGGAGATATATGGGCATAATCTTAACTCATGTGGTTTTGAACAGCCCCTCTGACTTCCATGCATCTGCCTGCACGCATGTCGACACTCAGTGTTACAATCCATCATGCTCAGCACCTTGCAAGACTAAGCCCTTCATTAATCCTTCTAAAACCAAGTTTATTGACTTTCAAAGCATCCCATGAGGGTTTCTTATCTATGTTTCCTGAACAAGCTGCTTGCTTAGGCTGTGTCTTTTTGAATCACTCTCCAACTAGAGCTGATTGTAAGCAATGAACATGATTAGATTTTCATACTGAGAGAGACTGAAGATGTGGAGACAGTTCTTAGGTATCCTGGAGTAAGTTAGAGGTGAAGTTCCTTCACTGAGTGGCTTGTAAGAACACAAAAAGATCAGAATGAGTGCCTAAATCCAAACCTCCCAATATCCAGGTTTTGCTTTCTCATCCTGGAATGAATCTTGAAAGACCCTCAATGTCTTAGGGAGGTTTGAAAACCAGATCTCAGCAGTTAGACACATGGCATATGTATAATATGATCCTGTCATCACATTACAGAACAAGATTCACTCTTAAATTACACCACAGCCAGTCTCAGAGGAAGATGGTGCACGCTGTCAAGAAGAACAGGCTGAACAAATGATTGCTTCATCTCTAGAAAATTGCTATTGTGGGCTTCTCTTTGCACCCAAATGAGGCAAAGGTAGCTGTTACAGGCTTGACCTCAGCTTTTGGGATGTCAGAAGGTTGAAACAAACCCCCCACTGTGGTAGCACATCATTACACAGTTTTCCCCAGGTCACTACCAATGCATGTGAGAGCAGAAGATTCAGACACCAGGAGCTATCAGTGGAAATAAAAGCACACCTAGCACAACCATCCCTGCCTTATTGTTTCCCCTCCCCTCCATACTGTGCTCATGGGCTTAAGACTGAGATTAAAGAATAGAATCAACCAGGTTGGAAGAGACCTCCAAGATCATCCAGTCCAACCTAGCACCCAGCCCTAACCAATCAACCAGACCATGGCACTAAGTGCCTCATCCAGGCTTTACTTGATCACCTCCAGGGGCGGTGCCTTCACCACCTCCCTGGGCAGCCCATTCCAATGCCAATCACTCTCTCTGTGAAGAACTTCCTCCTAACATCCAGCCTAGACTTCCCCTGTCACAACCTGAGACTAAAGACAGACTGGTGCCAATTTTGTGCAGGTTTTGCCATAGCAAGCAGGTTTCTGCCTGTCTTGGGCTTCCCTTTCTCAGCAATAAAAAATCAGCTTGCCTTTAAACTGATTGTACTTGAGTGACAACCCTGTGTGTGCCCAGCATCAAACACAACGAGGTACAGACTGTAACTGGGACGTCAGAATATTGATTATTAGGTAAATTAATAGATATCTATGAAGAAGTTAAAATGCATCTAATATAAAGATATCAAAACCTTCCTAAATATATGCCTGTCTCTAGAAGCAAAAAAGGTCTAAGCTGTGTTTCTGCTTTTGGGGTGTATTTAGGAAGTGCATCCAGCAGATCAAGGGAGGTTCTCCTTCCCCTCTACTTCAGAGGGGAGTACTGCCCCCCTACTGCATCTTGAATACTGCCTTCAGTTTTGGGATCCCTGGTTGAAGTGGGAGAGAGATCTGCTGGAGAGGGTCCAGCAGAGGGCTATGAGGATGATGAAGGGACTGGAGGTCATGGCTGATGAGGAGAGACTGAGGGACTTGGGGCTGCTTAGTCTGGAGAAGAGAAGACTGAGAGGGGACTGAATCAATGTCTGTAAGTATCTGAGGGCTGGTGGTCAGGAGGGGGGGACAGGCTTTGCTCACTGCTCCCTGGGATAGGACAAGGAGCAATGGATGGAAGCTGCAGCACAGGAGATTCCAGCTCAACACAAGGTGGAACTTCTTTACTGTAAGGGTCCCAGAGCACTGGCACAGGCTCCCCAGGGAGGTTGTGGAATCTCCTTCTCTGGAGCCTTTCAAGACCTGTCTGGATGTGTTCCTCTGTGACCTGAGCTAGATTGTGTGGTCCTGCTCTGGCAGGGGGATTGGACTCGGTGATCTGCTTGGGTCCCTTCCAACCTCTAATATCCTGTGACCCTCTGATCCTGTGATGTCACATTAGGTCTCATGGCTTCCTCACTTGAATTTGACAGCACCATAATCCAGATGCTCTTTCCTCTCTTCCTGGCAATATCTTTGAGAACTCTTGATCTCTAGCTCTCTTTGGCACACCCTGCTCAAGGAGATCTGTGAGCACCTTGGAATATCATCCCAGTTGAACTTCCTTCTCCTATTTAGCTCTATTTTTGAGGCAACATAACTGACTGCTAAAACCCAGGGGTACCTCAGACACTCATAAAACCATATCCATCCCATGTGTTTCAGCCAGAAAACTTCAACTTTAAACTTGTTCTTTTCAGGCCTGCTTTAAAATTTCAGCTGAACATTTTCTGCAGGAAGCTCTTGTGTTGTTGAAAACCAAAGCAGCTCACAGCAATTTATCACTGGCAAAGTCACCCCTAATGAACAGAATGGGCCTGTGAGCTTTCCCCATTTCGTTTTGCTGCTTTGTTCAGTTCAATTTGGTTGACTTTTTTGGAGGCATTAAAATATTATTTGAAGCTGCACTTACATAATGTGCATTCTATCTAATACCTAATGGGCTGCTTTTGTTCATTACTGAGCCAAATATGAAAAGAGAAGATGTTAAGAGTTGGGATGGGTTTGGGGAGAAAAAGGAGTCCTCCCTGAGTGCTGAGGTCAGGAATCCCATTTCTTCTCTGCCTGCCTGTACCTCTCCAGGGTCACCTAACCAGATCCCAGACCTTCACAGTTCCTGCTGCTGTGATTATTTTTCCTAGCAGCACTTCTCGTAGGTCTCCTGGGGAGGGACCTGTGGCCTGTTTTTTCTAGGTGTCTGCTCAAGGTCAAAGTTCTTCTCTCAAAACCAAGTATTGGAGGCCAACAGGAGCCATCCTGTGGTTGCACTGCTGTGCAGATGAATAGCAAAGGTGAGGACACAAACTGGTGTAGCTGGGGCCTCTCCTGGAGAAGTCTTTAATAGCTCTGAAGTCTGTTAAGATATTTGGGGTTGTTTAGCCTGGAGAAAAGGAGGCTCAGGGCAGACCTCATTGCTGTCTACAACTACCCGAAGGGAGGCTGTAGCCAGGTGGGGTTGGTCTCTTCTCCCAGGCAAGCAGCAACAGAACAAGGGGACACAGTCTCAAGTTGTGTCAGGGGAGGTCTAGGTTGGATGTGATGAGGAAGTTGTTGTCAGAGAGAGTGATTGGCATTGGAATGGGCTGCCCAGGGAGGTGGTGGAGTCACCATCCCTGGAGGTGTTGAAGCAAAGCCTGGATGAGACATTTAGTGCCATGGTCTGGTTGCTTGGCCAGGGCTGGGTGCTAGGTTGGGCTGGATGAGCTTAGAGGCCTCTTCCAACCTGGCTGATTCTATGCTTTAGGTAGCTACATCCCATCTCATGTATTCTGCCAAACTTAATCCAGCTCAGACTGGAGAAATGCCTTTATTATGAGACCCACTCTCTCAACAGTGTCTGGGGTGTATTTATCCATGTCTGCCTGAGGAGCAGCAGAGCTGGTAGGCTGCAGAGCACCACTGCTCACTTGTTTCTTCTGATCAGGGTTCATATACGCAGTGTTGTGTGTGAGAGGCTTTGTTCTGCATATCCAAAGGACATGTACTGGTACCATTTGTTGTTTGCTTAGGGCTTTCTGTTGCACAGAAGGAAAGTTTCCATTTTGCTTGAACAATGTATTTATGCAAAGCACCTCTCTTTGGTCAGTTGAAAATTGAGAAGGGACTGGAATTTCCAACAAGGTTATTATGTAGTTTTGTAGTCTTCATTGTTTTCCATATCTGTTTAAATTACAGAAGCTTAATAATCCATATGACATTAAGAGAAGGCAGTTTTAGGTCATGGGGGAGGGGTGGGGTGGGGGGAAGATTCCTAGGAAAAGCCCCAAGGAAAATGTGATCAGGTGTTAATTGATATGTGGGGTAGAAAAAGCATCTTGGACAAGGTCTGGAAACCTAACTGGGACCAGCAGGCCTAATGGATCATTGAAAGCTTTCAAGATAGAAAGAACATGAAATTATTGCCCTCATGGCTCCCTTGTGCCTTATGTCATCTGTCTTCCTTCTGCCTCGTCTCTGACACACACCCCACTGACTCCTGTCCTCTGTCTCTACTGCCAAGCAGCAGCAGCACCTAGTCCTTGTGCTATTTTTTCTTTCAGAGAAGTCCAGGGTGGATGCATCAAGGAGAATTCTTTATCTGGGGACAGGAGCACACAGACTGGAGTGCCACTGCGTTCCTCCTTCAGCACTGGGACCTGAGCAGCCAGGCTGGGCATCTTGCTGTGGCAGAGATGTCACCTGCCAAATGTCCTCCTGAGTGATGTTTGAGCAGAGGGGCTAAAAGGCTCTAAGGAACATCCTGTGTATGGTAGGTGAAGCCCATCACAGCTCACAAGATTCTGGCTATGGAGGGAAGCTGGGCAAGTGGCCAATAAGCCTCCCTCATTTGCACATATTTCCCTTTGAGGAAAGGGATTCCTGGCTTCTCATGGCCAGAGATGGCTCTGGAGAGCAGGATGGCACCAAGAAGCATTGGCATTCACTCCTCCCAGGTGAAGCCCACACAAGAAGATGTAACTCCATTGACTGTGTTCACCAGGGCCTTGTGGGAGTCTGGATTGTTTTTGAAGTCAGTGGCACAAGTGCCATTAGGTCAAAAAGCAGCAGGTCTCTTGTGTTCTTTTATGCAAGAGCAAACAGGCTTTCTGGGAAGGGGAAGTTGCCTCTGTCCCTTCTTTACCTCCCTGTCTTCTGCCCATGTCACACCCCCCCACCCCCCTTCTAACTTGTCCACCCACTTCTCCAAGAGGCTGTGGTTGCTCTTGGAGTTATGTAGGGATCACTGTGTCTGACTGGGGGGGGGTCACTGGGGTTGTGCCCTTTGCCTCTGAGGAGAGCAAAGCTGCTGAGGTCCAGATTCTTCCTGGTGATTTCATGTGATAGCTAATTAATGGCCTCCCCACGTTTCCATGGCAACTCCATGCTGTGCTCTTAGCCCTGATCCAAATGGGCATTCTGTGCACTTCTGAAGCTGTAGCATCAGCATATTAATAAGACTTGCTGACGTCCTTTGCTCTCTGCCACCTCGGCTGCTAGGTCTACATTTGAATGACTTAAAGCTCATTTCTTAGTAAGCTCCTGGGGCATTCTCTCCTGTGACTTGATGAAACTGATCCCAGAAGTCTTCTGCATTTGAAGGGAAGAAGTTAAGTAGATTCTGCTCTACCTGATGCTTTTTGCCATGTTTTGCCTTTGGGACATCTAACATTTGACTCCAGCCTTCATACAATCTCTAATTTAATTGCAGCAAGTATCTGCTATAATTTGGTAGGACCATCTCTGTATTATCTCCTTAATTCCTTCTTGTACAGAGGGAGGAAGCTCAGTTTCATTCTCGTAGCATTAGAGAATGGTTACCTCTATTTCGATGCATAGATGTCCCTTTTGTCACTAAACTCAACTACTGATCCTGCAGCTCAGTGAATCAAATTTTATGGGTGAAAGAATTCTCTGGGCCCCACCTGATTCTCCTCTATCAGTTATCTTCCATTCCAGTCACTGACTGGTAAAACACCTTTTTCTGACCAGGTAGAGGACTTGAACAGCATTCCTCAGGACCACTATAGCACTGGTGTGGCCTTTCTAGCAAGATCTGAGCTAGTCTCTTCTATTGAGACTGTAGTATGGCAGATGCCTCCACTTCTATTACCTGCAAAACAAATACTTTAAAAGAAGCCTATGAAATCTGGTTCAGTAATTGCTTGTAGCAGATTGTCCCTTTGCCTGGGGAAGGGCTTATGAAACTGAACAGAGGATGCAGAGCATGTGTCCTGTTTGTGAAGACATCTCTTTTCTAGCATCAAAGCCAGAGTGTAGTACAGTCCAGGCCACATTGGTTTGGATTTGGTTTTTGGTTTTCTCTCTGACATAAATTTCGAGCCCAAAAGGGTGGCTGAGCTGCCAGATAGTTTCATTTTCCCCTACCCTGAAGGACAAGGGAAATTATTCTTGACATTTTGGCTTCATTCCATCACAAACTTTCATCTAATCATATTGCAACACAGCTCCAGATTGTGGTGTTGAGGTGCCATCATACCCTGGTGCCATGCTGCCCCACCAGGCTCTCTAGAGGTAAGTTCCATTTGCTAACAACACATCTATGCCAAGTTTCCTTCCATCTCCCTACACTGGTTTCCTCCACTGCAGCTTCATTGCTCCCAGCCACAGAGGAAATGCTAGCTCACATTAGGGCACACCTCTCTAACTCCAAAGCTGTCTGTCACTGCTTGGGTGTGAAGTGGACAGCAGTGATTTAATGTTCTGTCAGAGCCCCATGTCTCACTCAAGGTTTGGAGTGTTGTCAACCTTGGTGAAGCACAGTGATACTGAGGGCTGAACATCCCAAAACATCACAAGATATGTGAGAGCAATTGATTTGACCTGAAACAGTCCCACAAATACAGGGCAAGATTGAGCTAACCCATGAGATATGAGATTTAATTGTAGCTTCTTTGGCTTCTAGTTACTGCTGCTGGATCCTTATCTCACAGGAAGACAACTGATCAAATTAATTTCACTGTGTGTCAGCACATTCACCATTCCCAGCCATGAACAAAGCCCATCACTGAATGCAGGCTGCATCTCAGTCTGTAGGTTGCTTGTAAGCAGTGTTCAGTACTTCCAGAGCAATAACTATAGTTCTTTTCAGTGTCAGCTCTCTGGGTCATACATGTAAATTAAACAGCACATTTCTATTCCCTGCTTGGATGGATGTAACTGTCAGGAACATTATTTCCACTCATAATTACAGATTTGACATTCATTTCCCATGAACACTCTCCATTATTTGCTTAAACCTCACTTGCATGCATGCTATTGATGGGGAGTTCTCTCAGTAAGCTGATGCAGGAATGTCACAACTACAAAGAGGTCTCTTTGAATGGTGGCACCTATGAGCATGTACAAAGAAGAGACCCATCAGATGGAAATCAAAGAAATGAATGCCCTGGGAAAGGTAGTCAACATTGCACCCTCTTACATGGAGTGACCAGTAGAGATAGAAAGAGAACTCAATGCAAGCCATGGCAAACACAAAGTAACTACTCAGAGAAAACTATGGATATCCCTAGAAGCATCTTTGTTGTTTAATTCATTTTCAGCTCAGCAGAATCAAGAGGTTATGTCTCAAGCCAGAATATGAATCTTGGCCTCTGGATCAGGACCGTCCCTCCTGCTCACGCCTGGTTTTTTTATCCAGGATACTCCTCCAGCTCTAGAAGTCAGCAGGATCAGAGATTTATTTCTTCCTTGTAGGTGGGTAGAGGTTTTAGCCTCTCACTAGGACTTCTCACAATCAGCATTAACCACAAGCCAGCGAGATTAAGAGAAACACTCTACTAACTCACCTCCCACCTTCACACTGAGCTCAGCTGATTCTCCATTCAGCCACTCCACTCGACATGTACCAGTTCAAGATTCAAACACACATGAATGCACACTCCACACAATTTTACCCACCTTTTAGTTATTTTAGTCACTTTTTGATAACTCTACCTTTATACTTCGACTTTATCCTTGCAAATCCAGATCTGGTTATTGTGCTGTTCCCTCCCATCACTCCTTTTTACTATTTTAATACAATTTTTCTCACCTGTTTTCTGTAATTTTCTTCCCTTTTTGTTGTTGTAATTGTGTGGGGTTTTTTGGTTTTGTGGACAAAGAAAGTGCAAGTGAAGCAAGGTTATCATTCACAGCCATGGTAATGTAAGAAAATAAAAGGGCTTTTTTCCTTCCCCAAAGGATAGAAGTGACATGTGTACTTTTCAGTGTGCCCAGGTTTCCTTGGAAATATGGTTTTTTTTTCCTTGCATTGTGCTTTGGTTTTTGTGGTGATGAAGGTTTCCCAGTGTTATCAGAAACCCCAGAACCCCAGGCAAAAAGCCAAACTCGGGGTTGATTTAAGCCTGGGTTTATCAAAGTGGCACATGAATTTGGTTTCCTCTGTTTTAGGGACTCTGTTGCAGTGCCTCAAAGATGAGTGACTGGAGATTTACAGGTGCTGATCCTCAAGAGGTTAAGCTCTGACATGACCAAAGGCAGTAACAATCTGATGCAGGGCATGAACTCCAGTTTAGCAAAGCAGCTGAAGGGACCTGACATGTTCCATACTTCAGCAAGTGCTGAGACTTTAACTCTGGTAATAAGTCTTCCAAGACGGAAGTCCCAAAGAGAAGACACCTGAGACCTGCCCCCACCCTCCACCTCTTAGGTGGCATCTCACCAACGAGGCATTCATTTTACTCTCAAAGGACTGCCATCGCCTTCTGTCCTCCAGCAAAGCTCAGCAGAGGCTGCATGAATAACTCAACATAAAGCTGGCATAAATCTCAACAGAAGAAATATCTTTTATCGTTAACCATTTACTCCCACTGGAGGAATAATGGCAGCTCTTTTACATTTACATAGGACTCTTGTTTCTTTCTTTCCTTGGATTTGGTTGGTTGTTTTTTTCCTGCGTGTCTCAGTCTTGGCACCTGCATAGCAGAAAACTTCACAGTTCATCACAGACGTTTGCCCCTCTCTCTGCTCCTCCCTTTATTTTCTCTGCTGCCCCTGAGGACCAGCAAGCAACACCCCCGAGGTCAAAGAGAGAGTAAGGTGTTACCCTTTTATGAGGGATTATAGAAATAACAAACATGCCTGACAGTTTTATACAGCTGCTAGAACGGGTTTAGTTTTCAACAAATGAAGGATTTCCTCTCTTTTGTTTCCTCTTTTGTATATTAATTACATTTTACAAATCTTATTTGTCCCCTTTACTTTCCCCCCCACACTTTGCTTTCTTTTTTTTTCCTTTTTTTTTTCTTTTTTTTTCTTTTTTTTTCTTTTTTTTTTAACCTCCTTTATTTATTTTTTTTGTATTATCTTTTTTTTTTTTTTACAGCAAAAGGATCGATATCACCAAGGTGTCCGCTTGAAAAGTCCGGGTTAACAGAGTTTGGCTGTCATCTGGTCCGACTGTTTGAGGATCTCGGTGTTGTACAGGTCTAGAGCGTGGTTCACGCGGATGATCTCGCTGTTGGTGAGCTTCAGGCGGTGCTTGAGCATACAAGAGAACAGATCCAGCTGGGGCTTCCCAGGGGCTACGGGAGGCGCCAGTCTGTTGATTCGGTCCCGAATATCCAGCAGCAAGAGCATGACGGAGGAGGAAGAATAGAACTGCCCACCTTGCGTGTACGACTGGTTGACCTGCTGCACCGCGCTGCGCAGCAGGTCGGCGTTAAACCGCAGGCTGTAGCCGTACACCTGCACATCCGAGATCTTGATGTAGAACTGCCGCTTGGTGGGGTCAGAAAGGTCCACGGGCCCTTGGCCAGTCTCGTTCCGCAGGAGGGAGGGCAGCCGAGTCCGGCTGCGTAGGTAGATGTGGACGGTCTCAAAAAAGGTTTTCCACCGGTTGCCCAGCAGCAGGGTCCAGTTGTAGCACTGGCTGTTCTGGAGGCGGACTTTCTCCCAGCGGGGGTAGCCGTACTCCCCAAAGGGCATGTTCCAGCCCTCGGAGTGGCTCCCGCTGAACGGGTTGACGTAGACAAAGAACATAGGGTCCAGGCTGCTGTTGCGCATCTGGCAGATTCGCATGGAGATGCCGATCACCATGTGGATGAAGTCCATCCGGTTCTTGTTGCTCTTCAAGGTGAGGGACATGCGTTTGCGCCACCTGGGGTCGAAGAAGGTGTCCAGGCGGATCTCGTTGCTGATGAAAGTGGTGTGCACATACAAGCGAGAGTCCATCTTCTGCAGCAGGTACTTCAGCTCTAGGTCTTGGAAGTCCAAGTCCGTTTCAAAGCTGATGAACTGCTCGCTTCGCTCCGAGTCTACATTCTGAGGCTCGCAGCGACCCCGGTAAAGCTTATAGCCCTTGTTGCATGAGCCGCAGAGAGAGATGTTGGCAAGGCTGCACATGGCACAGCTGTTGTTGCCCCCAATGATGCAGGGGATGGGACGCTGGCACAGGCTGGTGCCACCGTGGCAAACGCAGCTCCTCTGGCTTTCCAGAAAGGTCCCCCAGAACCCATTCTCATTGCAGTAGAGCAGGGACTGAACCCGGGTAAGCCATTCCTGTATTGTCCTGCAAGTGGCAAGAAGAAATCGTTAGATCTGTGAAGCCTCACACTCTCTGGAGCTACAAAGTTTCCAGGCATGTACCTGAGGCAGAGCTCTCAGAACACTGATGCCCTGCTGTGGCATCTGGGAAGTATCCTAGTCTATTTCTAGACTGAAACTTTCATCTGCTGTATACTACTCCTTTGATATAAAGCAGAAGACCTCTAAGATATAGCTAGAGGTTAGAATTGATCATCTGACATCTTCCTCTTCACACTGGTCTAGGAGCTGAGACTGGTAAAGTATCCTGCCAAGGATCCCATCAGGGCCTGAGTGACAAAGTTAAGCAATGGGAATGGAGCTGTAAAAGCGATGCCAGAGACTGAGGTTCTATCAGACATTGCAGGTCAGCATAACTTGTAGGCAAGCAGGAAAGAATTCCTCTCCTCATCAGCAATTCCACCTCCTTCTCCACAACTAGGTCTGTAATGGGATGAGGGGGTACACCACTGGAATAGATTGCCCAAGGAGGTGGTAGAAGCCCCATCTCTGGAGACATTCAAGGTCAGGCTTAATAAGGCTCTGGGCAACTTGATTTAGTTGGGGATGTCCCTTCTTACTGCAGGGGTTTTGGACAAGATGACATCTAGAGGTCCCTTCCAACCCAGTGCATTCTGTGATTCTATGAATAGTAACTTCTGCTTGTGGTGCAGAGCTCAACAACCGCAGCAGAGAGGGTGAAAGTCAGCGTGAATGG
This sequence comes from Pogoniulus pusillus, assembly GCF_015220805.1. Classification (NCBI taxonomy): domain Eukaryota; kingdom Metazoa; phylum Chordata; class Aves; order Piciformes; family Lybiidae; genus Pogoniulus; species Pogoniulus pusillus. The sequence goes on from NC_087298.1 coordinate 5,864,897, forward strand.
AGACAAAGATGCTCAAACTTCTTCTTTAAAAAGTTGTGTTGCTCACTGACCTCTTTTTATAGCCTCTCCCTTCCCCAGGCAGCCACAGTCTCCCATTTCCAGGCCCCACCACGCCCATAATTGCTGTACCAACACCTTCACCTCCACATCCTGCAGCCCTGGAATGACTCCTAATGAAGGACACCATAACCCGCGCTTGCTTTTTGTGTGATCCCCTCACAATGTCTCCTCACTCCCCCTCCCACCCCCCCTTTCCTGGGAAATCTCAGCACAGCGACTCCTTTCTCAGCAGCTTTCAGTCTCCCTCAGCCCCCTGCTCCCACCCCTCCTCCTTCCCCCCAGCTAATGAATACTTCATTGTCTCCTCTGGGCAAAAAGTTCTTGGTAGAGCTGCAGTGAGAGGACTGGCTAATGACAAATTAGGATTCAGTCCCTGTAGAATGGGAGGAGTGATTATGGACAGAGGCTCTCACAGCTGGATTAGTGAAATTTGTGGCACCTGCATCGCCTGACCTCCGAATAATCATTAAGCTGTAGGCTGTATCAAAGAAGGCATTAAATGATAGAGCAGCAAAGAACAGCAAGATGATTAGGGGGAGGGAGTGAGCAGAGGGATGAGAGTACAAAACATAGGAAAGCACTGGAAGGAAAGAAATCATCAAGAGGCAGAAGCAGAAAAGGGAAGAAGGGGGAAACCTGCAGGTGAAAGGAAAAATGTGTGAGAAGCACAGTGGGAAGGAGGAATAAGGATGGAGAAAGGGAAAAAAGTAAACACAACTGCTAAAAAGACAGAGAATAGGCAGGAATGGAAAGAAGCAAGAAGAAAAGAGAAACATGAGATAGTGCATTAGCAGGAAAATACTGAAGCCTTGGATGTGGGAAGAGACAGTTTCCACATTCCTTCTGTGGGACAGGACTGGCAGGGTCCTTTCCCCCTGCTTACAGCTAACAAGAGCTCTGCTAGTGGAAGGTTGCCTGGGGAGCTTGGGAACAAGGGAGTGACCTCTATGAATATCTGCTCTGAAGGGAGATGGTGACAGCCCTGGTCCCTAGAAAAAGTGTTGTGGCTCCTCATGGTTTCTAGGACAGCTCTACCTCAGAGAGGAGAAGACAGCACCGTGCTGAACAGCAACAAGTACTCTCAAAACCATCTCCTGCACACTGAGTCTGCTCTCTGCTCATAGATGATTTTTTGCTCACTTCTACAGCAACACAAATATTTTTCACTCCGTTTGAAGCCCTGCAGTTCCTCTTCAAAAACCAGCCAAACACACTTGAATTTAGCAAGGCACTCAGATTCCAACTTCCAGTCTCCTTAAGGTTCTCTAAAGTCACATTGATTCCCCCATGCACCTCCTGGAAGCTTCTATGCTTCTACCCACCAATCTAAGTATGAAACTGAGGTATAATGAACAAGTGGGGAACAAAGTAAAGCCCTAAACCAAAGCAACCCTCCTGTCTATGCACACTGGCTGCCTGGTTTCACTGAGCTGGGGAGACTGCTGAAGGGAAGCATAAGGTTCCTGCATGCTGCTTCTTCCCATGACCGGGTTTGGTGACAACAAAAATCAGAGGCTGCGCTGGAGGCAACCCCTCCTGCAGCCCCAAGCTGCATCCTTAGCTCCCACTCCCACTGTAATTTCTACCAAGACAACAAAAAGCCCAGCAGCACAGAGAAAACGAAGAGCTGAAGCAGCATGCTGGTAAGAGAGAGATGGTAGATGTCCAGCTCCATCAGGTATCCTCTCAGCATCCCTGTCCCCATCCATGAGGTGAGGACAGTATTTCCCTAATCTCCATAGTCCTCTTCATGGTCACATTTATGACTTTTTATGGGACTGGGCTTCCAGATGGTTGCTCATAGGACTAAAGGTGGTTTCTGAGGTGGGTTTGATGAGGTGTTCAGAGCTGTCAGAAGTGGCCTGTGTGCACATAATGCCGCCACTTCCATGCAGCTGCCAACAGCCTTGTACAGCTGCAAATGCAAATAGCAGCCAAACACACACTGAGCAGCTACCCTGTGCAGATCACAGTTCCAGCTCTATGCTGGTGAATGTAACTCTCCGGATGTCCTCCTGCACTTGCTCATGCACAAGATTTCCAGGCTGTTTGTGCAGTGCTGCCTTGGTGCTTTCCACAGGTTTTAAATGTTAGTAATGCCTTTGAGTTGCCACATACAAAGCAAGGGGCACGATAACAATTAGTAAGATGACTGTATCCTGTCTGTCTTGGGTGTGCTCTTAGAGGAAAAGAAATGATGTCCTTATGTCCTTCCCTCATACTGACAGCCAGAGCAAAGGAGAGAAGAGTCTTATCTGATATCTTGCAATTGAAACTAATCATTTTCCTGTCCCTCAGATTAACTTTACAGAGGAAGGATGGGAGAAGAGCAGGCAAAAGAGAATTGGGTTGTTGTGGGTTTTTTGTCTTGTGGTGTGTGTATATATAACTTAGCATTCAGAAAGGCACAAGTAGGACAAAAAAAAATTAGAAGGCGACCCACCATCTGCTGATGGCAGCAATAAAGGATGTAATTAAATGAAAATGCAGAATCCAGGGCAGAGCTGGGCATCAGCTACAAACATGACAATGGGAAGTGTGATAGAGTGAGAGGGAAAGTGGTATAAATTACCCCGTTCTGCCTTGCAACCGGGACAGGCTAAGAATAAAGGCAGGAGCAGTCACAGCCCTTCAGATGACAGGAGGCAACTTCTGAAAGCATACCTCAGTGCTGGCTCAGGCTCGTGGGAATATAAGCAAGAGATGTCAGGGCAGGAGAAAGCTGAAAAGAGTCACTCTTGAAAAACTGAAAGCCAGTTGCAGGGCAGTCATTGCTTTTAGTTTTCATCATTTTCTTTTTCATTAAGGAGTCATCAGTTTATCTTCCTCCCTTAATTTCCTTGCAAAAGTTGTTTTGCCTGCCTGCTACCTTTGGCAGCTCCAAGTAGAAAGTACTACGGTGTGTGAAACGAAGAAGAAAGGAAAACTACATTTTCAAAGGCCACTCTCATGCAGTTTTACATTCAGATTTAATACCTTACAGTGTAAACTACAGAGAGAAGGAATTCTGTGCAGGCAAAGCTGTGAGGAAGGGTTATTCTGCAGCGTTGCCTTGCTGTTGCACACTGGAGACACACAGTCCCTTGGCAATGCCAGGAACTGGGAGGCAGGCAATCACACGGAGCTGTTTCACCACTTAAGCCCCATCTCTTGTGACAATTAAAACATGTTTTGCAGGACAGTTTGAGCTGTCAGAATAGAAGCAGAGGTCAGATTATACAGAACAGTGATGAATAATTTGCTTTCCTCCTTTCAGGATTAATCAGGTCTGAGGAGGGGAAGAGGCTGATTGATGTCCCCTGAGATAAAGGTGCAGCTTTGTTGTAGATGGCATCTGAGCTGACTGGAAAACCAAACCATACCAAATCACAGCTAGCACCAAACAGAAAAGCATCCCCAAAACACTAACACCCTGCCCCCCCCCCCCCCCCCCCCCCAAGTCAAAAACCTGATCCAGCAGGACAGATTCTTCTCTTTACTTGCAAGAAGAAAAAATGTAGGGATTTAACAAGTTTTCTTCTGCAAACTCTCCTTGCACTTTCCAGCCAGCACTAGCTGCTGTAGAGGTACTTTTGGGTTTCCTGTATGGAACAGTGAAGTAAAAAATGCTATTTTTATTCTCAGCAGCTGTGAGATGTATTCTTAACTAATGGCCATTTGGCTGGAGCCCAGAATATGTATTAACCACCCCACCCCCCCTCTTTTAGATGTTATTTATATTTTGCATTGAGAGTTTTAAAATACAACTGCAGGTATTCATTCAGCATTGAAGCTTTAACAACCGAGGAGTGGTTTCCTTTTCAGACCAACAAACTTGCCTGAAAGGAGGTGTTTTTTAAGCAAAAGCAATGCAGAGCAAATGTATATATAGAGAGATATATTTCCACTTCCTTCTTAGCTATTGAGAAAGGTCACAGAGAATCAGCCTGCTTGCCAAAATCCCCACTCTTTCTTTCTGTTGGAAGAGCCACCTCTTCCTTTCCCAGTGGAATATCAACAGCAGTCCTATTTATTTTTCACATTGCTCTTGAATATATAAAGTAGGCTTACTATTATGTGTATCAAAGAGAGAGAGGCTTGCTCTTAATAGAACCTTTCCATCCTTTCAAAGCCACTGGCGCGCTCGCTAAGCGTCTGTCCTTCTGTACGGTGACAATTAGGAAATTAGAGTATTTCCAAGCCCTGTGAAAGGAACGCTGAGCTGCAGCCCTCTTCTGCTACACATCTGCCTCCCCGGCCCCTCCCCTGCCTAGCTGCAAATGCAGAATGACAAATAAGAAAAGAAATGATAATATGCCTGGTGATGTTGACTTAAACAAATCAAGCACATCAGTCAGTTAAAAACCCAGCTGCCATCATCCGTTTCGTCCTCCTTCCCCCAGATTTTACAGCTTTAGTCAGAGGCTCCCTTTCTGCGTGGCTGACTTTTTAAAATAGGAGAGAAATGTTAAAGACATATTCATCTGAAGGCTTGGCAGCAGCACGGTTGGATGGATCTCTGCTTGCTGCTGCTTCGCTTTGTTGTTGTGGTACAGCTCAAAAATAATGCCTGGACCAGCCTGTGACACCTCCACTGGTTTTGGTTTCTTCAGAGCAGCTCAGCCAATTGGCAGGAATGGGCTGACTAAAGGAAGTTATCCAAAGGCCTTTTTTTCATAATCTCTTATGTTTAATAGATATTTCTCCCCATCTCTAGTAAATCCATCAAGTCTTTGTCCAGAAACATGACCCTTTGTGGTAATTAAAGAGCTGCTAAGTCCTGGAAGAGTATTCTGAGCTGCAGTTGAGAGGAAAACTCAGTGTGTTTAGTGACCAGAGGGCTGGATGACAATAGAAGACAGCAGCAATCAGTTAATTTTCTCTTGGGACTGAATATTTACATAATGAAGGAGCTAAAAAAAACCCCAGTTCCTCTACAAATGTTAACTTGGCCTGACCCTTCCTAGAGACACGTGACAGCAAAAGAACTTGGACTTATTTTGTTGCAAGCTTTTCAGCACTGCCTCATGCCTGACAATGTAGAAAGAAAGAAGAGATGTTTACTAAAAGCAACAGAAACAAGTCTCCAAAAATTATTGGAAGCAAAGTTAAATTCAGCCATAGGTCAAGGCTAAAACGAGGAAGCAGGAGGTGACTATTGGATATCAATAGCTGCTGTGGCTGTAATGGAAATTCCACTCTCTCTATCTGTAGCAGCACTGCTAAGCTTCTGCTCCACGCAGTTTTGCAGGGTCATTCTGCATTTTGTAGAAGTGATGTCATCTATTCTAAGTGAAACTAAAGCTTCTCCTTCACTCTACCTGTAGTCATTGAGAAGCACAGCTCAAAGCTGGTGCATGTGTCCACTGTGACTGCAAATGGAGACTTAAAGCCTGGCCGTAGTAGATGAGGCAAAAACCACTTAAGAAGCAGCTTAGTCTGTTTGGCTGCCTAGTATCAGTCCTGTGATAGTCTTGCAGAGCTCTACAAAATAAATGGGTGCCCTTCACCTGGGTAAGCCTGACCACACAGAAGGGACATGAAAGTGCTTAGGTATGTGAATAGAAGTTATTTACAGCTCCAGAAATTCAACCTGCTCCCATTTTCCCCAGAACCTCCATGTTTGCACACCCTGCATCCAAATGCTTAGGCTTGGGTGTAAGTCCAAGCCCAGGCTCAGCTCCATCAGTCACCCACCCCCCACAACTCTGATCCCCAACAAAGGATGATGGTACCTTTCTCTAGGCAGCTGGTGGTTAGGGTTGTGCCGACACCGGACACTGAGGCCAAAGAGTTTGCGGGCAGTGCGCTGGATCTTCTGGCGCTGGGCTTCCAGGGAGCTCTGCAGCAGCTTATAACGGTTCTGCAGGTCCCAGTCATTCCCCCAGTGCTGGTGGATGCTCCCAATGGTCAGGAAGTGGTTGCTAGGTAGCCTTTTCATGAAGGATTTAAACTCATCTGGAAGAGATGGAAATGTGGAGAAATACAGAGGTTTCAGAGCTCTAACACTCTCACAAAGCTTTTTGTCAGCAGGATGGAGGAAGAGCAATGATGTATGAGGCCACCAGTGCTCTGCTGAAGGAGGGTAATGTCCATTGACTCACTGGTCTATCACTCTGCCCCAGGAAGTCCACTAATTCCATGGCTATTGCTGCTTCCATATGGGAAATGAAACCCAGAGAGTATGAGGGAGAACAAATATAGTTAATATATGGAGGGTGGAGGAAGAAAATAAAAGCTAATGGAGCAAAGCTGGAGGTGGGTAGGATCAGACTGGATGTGAAGAGGAAGTTCTTTAGCAGGAGAGTGGTGAGAGCCTGGAATGGGTTGCCCAGGGAGGTGGTTGAGGCCCCATCTCTGGAGCTGTTTAAGGCCAGGCTGGATGAGGCTATGGCCAGTCTGATTCAGGGTAAGGTGTCCCTGGCAATGGCAGGGGGGTTGGAACTGGCTGATCCTTGTGGTCCCTTCCAGTCCTGACTGATGCTATGATTCTAATTCCCTGAAGCATGGGATTATAGTCTAGGGGTTATGGACAAAGAACAGAGAGTTGTAATGTTTGTCACTTAAAGATTTCTCATTTAAATTGCTTTTTGGCTGCTCCTAAATACAGTTTGTTGTTGAAGTCACATCATTTTTCAGCTGTGTCATTGAAAAAAAAAAAATAAAGACAGGAGAGAGAGAGTGAAAGAGAGAAAAAAAGCTTTAAAAAATCCCCAGAGGAAGGATTTGGGTTGTGTTAAAGTGCCCTGCTTTCTCATTTTTCAACAAGACTATTGTGATTTTATTTTTTCTCATTTAACTTCATTGGAAGTTAATTTAACTTCATTTGATGCTAAATGAGTTGCTTTGTGTAACAATGAAAATAAAATAAAAGTTGTTTGCTGGGCTAAGGTCAGAAAAATGTGACAATTTGAGCCAAAAAAAATCAAATGGATACAAAAATATGGCATTAAATGTTGTTTAGTGATCACTTTAATCCCGTTAGATTGTGTTTGATAATGAATAAAAACCTTCATGTAGGGTTTGTTTGGGGGTTTATTTCATCACAAATCAGAATATCTGATACTGTTTCTGTGTCTGACCACTCTTTCCTTCCTACCTGAGAAACACAGAATTGTAGAATCATAGAATCAAGCAGGTTGGAAGAGACCCCCAAGAGCATCCAGTCCAACCTAGCATCCAGCCCTGGCCAATCGACCAGACCATGGCACTAAGTGCCTCATTCAGTCTTTGCTTGAACACCTCCAGGCATGGCAACTCCACCACCTCCCTGGGCAGCCCATTCCAATGCCAATCACTCTCTCTGACAACAACTTCCTCCTAACATCCAGCCTAGACCTCCCACAGCACAACTTGACACGGTGTCCCCTTGTTTGTTGCTGGTTGCCTGGGAGAAGAGACCAACCCCACCTGGCTGTTGAAGAAGAGGCCAAGAGGAAATCTAATTACAGCCTAGAACTGCTTAAAAGGCACTTACAAATATGAAGAAGAGAAAGCTCTCTTATTGGGGATAGATGATGTAATAAGTAGTAACAGACAGTCTACAGCTTGAGAAGTTCAACTGATTTAGTGAAAAGCTTCTTCACTTGGAAATAATGCAGCACTTGAACATAATACTTAATGGTGTAGAAGAATCTCTCCTAGACTCTGCTAGACAAAAGCACGGCTGATTTCATCTAGCGCTAGTAGTAGTCCTGCATCTAGAGGCATGCTGGACTAAAGCACTTCTGGACCCCTCATAAAGTATCCCACAAGAAATGCAGCCATCTTTTCTTCCAAGTTATCCACATCCTTTTTCTTCCTCTCCTAATCCTTCTCTTAAAAAACCCTTCATCCCATTTTCAGAAGGGAAAGAAGACAATAGCCACAAAAAGCAAACAAACAAACAAAAGCACCCAAAAGAGCAAGAATTGAAAGCTTTTGAATGTTGAAATCCTTTTACAAGAAGAAATAATCCATAGAAATGTTGGAGAAAATGAGAGCAGATGATTTACAACCTGTCCTGCAGAGCTTGTAGGAATTTACATAACAGACTTCCTATCTTCTGCTAATTTGCAGTCCACACTGAACTGCTTGACAAAGAATGTCTCTGCATTAGTCAGCACCATCGTGACATAGATGCTAAATGGGTGTTTGTGTCCTGCTCATCACTTGGTGAAACCAAACACCTAAAAAAAAGGTGATGCTGATGCATTGCACTGTGGTTGGAGAAGACCTCTAAGATTGCCAAGGCTAAACATCAAAGCAGCACTGCCATGATGGATAAATCACGTCCTGAGATGCTATGTCTGCATGTTTCTTGAACATATCCAGGGATGGTGACTGCATCACTTCTCTAAGCATCTTGCTGCAATGCCTGCCCACTCTTCCAGTAAAGAAGTTGTTCCCAACATCCAATCTAAACCTCCCCTAGTGCAGCTTAAGATCTTTTCCTATTGTCCTCTTATTTGAGAGAAGAGACCAACACTCATCTCACTACCATCTCCTTTCAGGCAGCTGTAGAGAGCCAGAAGGTCTCCCCTCAGCCTCCTCCAGACTAACAACCTCAGTTCTCTCAGATGCTCATTCTACAGATCCTTCACCAGCTTTATTGCCCCTCTATGGACAAATCCCAGCATCTCAATGTCCTTCTTGGACTGAGAGGTGAAAACTGAACCCAGTATTCAAAGTATGGCCTCACCAGTCCTGAGTGCAGGGACACAATCCCTTCCCTACTCCTGATAGATCCCTAAGGCACCTTCTTGTCTCCTTTCTTCTTCAAAGATAACAGAGAGTTATTTTTTTTTCTTCTTAATCCCCTCTCAGGTTTTCACACCACTTGCAAGGCTGCTTTCAGTGCCCTTCTCCTCCCCAAAAATGATTCTCTCCCATTCAGCAGTCCTATGAAACTATCATCATGCATAATTGCTTCTGTTGACCATGCTGGTTACTGCTGGTACCTTTCAGCAGTAAAAGCTTTGCGTTTGCTTCCCGCCCCTTATAAATCAATTTCCTCAAAAGCCTGTTTGTGCAAAAGACCAAGCACTTTTCCCTCTGATGATGAATGTGCTACATTTTTCATGGAGACAGGTAAGGGAGAGGTTTCAGTGCAGTGTGCACATTTTGATACTGCAGTGCAATGCTGGGGAGAAAACAAATGAGCAGAGAAATCTGGCCAAAAGGAAAGAAACAAAAAGGGGGCAAAAAAAGAAAGGGGGGGGGGGAACAACTAAAAAAAAAACACTGGGTGGTGCTGTTTTAAAGAAAGGGAGGTGGGAAAATAGTATTTTCCAGAAGGTATAACTTCTGCATTAATTATTTATTTTTATTTATTTATAACTACCCCAGGAGATCCCAGCCAAGACTACTACTGCATTGTGCTAAGCTTTGAGCCTTTCTGGGATTAGTTCATTCTTAGCACTGAGAATTTCATAGAATCAATCAGCTTGGAAGAGATCTCCAAGCCCATCCAGTCCAACCTAGCACCCAGCCCTAGCCAGTCAGCCAGACCATGGCACTAAGTGCCTCATTCAGTCTTTGCTTGAACACCTCCAGGGATGGCAACTCCACCACCTCCCTGGGCAGCCCATTCCAATGCCAATCACTCTCTCTGCCAACAACTTCCTCCTAACACCCAGCCTAGACCACCCCTGGCACAACTTGAGGCTGTGTCCCCTTGTTCTGTTGCTGGTTGCCTGGCAGCAGAGACTGCTTGCATTTGGTTTAACTTTATTTATCTGCACAGAAAAGGTTGATGATGTCAGGACTACACCTCCCATAATGCAACATGGCTGCTTTTTTTTTTTTTGCTGAGTCACCCAATTCCTCGAGGCAGTCCCAAGGCAATGACTCAGCACTGTGGATAGTAAGACTCCAACCTCTGGAGATGATCGTGTCAACCATCTCTTTCCAAGATGAAACTCCCATGGTTTTATTTTCCCCAACTCTTTTCAGGTAAAGACAAATAAATCCCATTTTCCTCTGAAAGCAATAGCAGTGGAATAACAAAGTCAGCCTCTAGTCAAAACCCTGTTTTAAACCCCAGAATCACACAGTTTTGCTGGAGGATTCTTTTTTTGGCCAGCCATACTAAAACACCAAGAGTAAGGCAGGGTTATTTCTCTCAATTTACACATGAGCAGTGAAGCAGAGGACTAAGAGAGCTCCCACGCTGGTGTAAAGCAGCATCAGTCCACTGCAGCCTCCTTGACTTTGACGGTGCTCAGCCAAATCACACCAGCTCCTGCTTTGCCCTACTCAATTTTTGGTTGTTTTGGTTTGCCTTTTTTTTTTTAATTGAACATAAGAATCTCCCACATCAGAAGCAGCAAATAGATATTTTAGACTATCAGCAGCCTCCTGCACAAGCTGTATTTGCTTTCAGAGCACTCATGTGCCTTTCAGCCCACTTTATTGGAAAAGCTTTCAGATGCCGTTAGAGATTTCTTCTCTGCTCTTCATAATGAAGAAAATCCTCTAGTTATTGGGAATGTTTATTAAAACAAACCAGCAAAACGCTAATACTACAGTCTTTTGTGATAGCAACTTTCATCTCCAAGGATAAGTTCACGCATGATGCAACAAAGTGATGAATGAGATGCAGCAGCTTTAAATATAAAGATAATCACTCCATCTAGCCCTGAAAAGCCTCGAGCCCTGGGTGGAATATGGCTGGAGCACAGCAGAGAATTGCACTGCAATGTGTCACTTGAACGTGGCAATTGAAAAACACCTTCCCCTGTGGAAGTCTTCAGGGGAAAGAGGCTGAATATAATTATCTACCACTGTCTTTGTTTAGATCAAGTGCAACAAGTACAGAATAAAGCAGGAAAAGGATCATTGTGAGACTGTGAAACTTCTCTCTCCATAGGGCTCTCACCTTCTAAGGTGTGCTGGGAATGTAAAGGGGTTTAATGAGTGGGGGCCAATATGAACATCTTCAGAAAAGACCCTGTACCAGGAGTAGCAACTAGCACCACATAACTAGTGGCAGAGCTGTGCTGGCAAGCACTGCCAGTAAGCCTAATTTCTGTAGTCCTAAACAAGCAGAAGCTTCTGGACTCCACATTTGTGTTTTGCTCTGGTGTCCCTATCCCATCCATAAATCTATAGAAACCAGTGACCTCTTCAGCCAGTGACCCTTCTCCTGGAACTGCCCCAGCCTGGTGGCTCCTCACAGCTTGTGGGAGGATCTTGTCAAGATGGTCATCAGCCTTGGGCCATTAGCTGACTTCGCTCAGCTGAGCACCAAGTTGACAGCATGAGTCGGACATAAGAATCTGTGCGACAGCAGCCATGCCAGCAGGGTCCACATATTGAAGTGTAAAGCAGGCCTCAACAGCCCATTGAGGACACAGCAAAGGCTGCTTCATCTCAGCCATTAAAGGGATTAAGGTGACCTTCAACATGAAGAAAGAATACGCTGCTGGGAAGACTTCCGAAGAATCCTTTTGGTGCCTTTCATGGAGTTAGATGATCCCTTCCTCATTCTTTCCTAACACAGAAACCTGGGGAGTTATGGCAATAACCACTGAAGAAAATGTGTTGGAAAGTAATTGGCTAATGCTAAGAGATGAGAGTCAGCACAGGGATAAGTTCTCAGTCAAGTTCTGCTTAGTGTCCAGTGTCTGCTTCAGGATAGGCAGACCACTTGGTAAAGGAAAGGATGTAACTGAAGTGAGGCTTTTGCTTTCTTTCTTATCTTGAGTACTTGAGAGTGCCTATCACCCAAGTATTACACCACATCTACTATGGGTGTTACCAGCCTCAATGTGTAATAAACTCCACTGACACCTCCAGTGTCACACCAGAAGAAAGCAGAAGAGAAATGTTCACACCAGCAGTGTAGGAGAGAGAAGTCATTTTCCCTTCTCTCTGTCTCAAATGAGGTGTCATCTGGCCTGTGTGCTCTCTCTGTGAATTGCCTTTCACCAAAGCAGAATAAATCATTCATGCAAATCTGAAAAGCAATTTCTGCATCATTCATGTTGTGGAAGCTTCTCTGTAGAACTATTAAAGTGAGATTCTGAGCTGGTTTGGTATGAAAAATCAGATTTTTAATCAAACAAATTCTTCCATGGAAAATATCCCTGTACACACAGAATTATATATGGTGTTTTCTCTCTACCTGGAAAAGAGAGAGAAAAGTCTCTCCTTCAAGACTGACATTGTGGGTTTGGGTTCAATAGCCTCCGTTTTTCATCCAAACTGTGGCATTGCATTGAGGGAAGAAACAATTCATAACTGGTATAATCTGATTCTGCATCTCAAGTACTGGGCTCACTTTTGAGCTCCTCACTCCAAGAAGGGCATTGAGGTGTTGGAGCATGTCCAGAGAATGGCAATGAAAAGTGAAAGTGAAGAGTCTGGAGAACAGGTCTTATAAGAAGTGGCTGAGGGATCTGGAGCTGTTCAGCTTGAAGAGAAGAAGGATCGTGGAGACCAGGTTGCTCTCTCATTTCTCCCTGAAAGGAGGCTGTGGGAAGGAGGGTGTTGGGAAGTCAAACTGAGACTGAGCAGGTTTAGATTAGATATTAGGAAAAGGTTTGTTCACAGAGAGAGTGGTCAGGGACCAGAGTGAGCTGCCCAGGGAGGTGGTGGAGTCACCCACTCTGGATGTGTTTAAGGGTTGTTTGGATGTGGTGCTTAGGGATATGGTTTAAGGTGAATCTTGTAGAGTAGGCTTGGACTTGGTGATCCTGAGGAGCTTTGCCAACCTGCATGTTTCTGTGATTCCTGTCTGTTCTCCCTAGTATCAAGTGACAGACACAGAAATGACCTTGAGCAGTGACAAGGGAATTTTAGGTTGGATATTAGTTTCTTTACTGAAAGGGTTATCAGGCTTTGGAACAGGCTGTCCATGGCAGAGGTAAAGTCCTCATCGCTGGGGATATTTTTGAGTCATGTAGATGTCATGCTTAGGGACATGGTTTAGGAGAGGCTAATGATTGAACTCTCTGATTCCATGTGATTCTCTGACATGTTTTGCTTGAAATCCATCAATTAGAAGATGTGTTTTGCTCGGTTACCTGAATTCTCCAGATCTTTATAGGCTTCTGTCCAGGTCTTGGCCATGTTTGCTAGTGTGTATTCCATGATCTGGATGTCGGTGATGGGGCAGTTGCACTGCGGGAACTCCTCGGCGCACTGGCAGCCGCACTGGCTGTTCCGGCAGATGTACTCCCCCTCGCCATTGCACATGATGTAACTCAAGGCAGACTGGACAAACTTCTCCTGTAAATACTGAGGAAAGATGATCTGGAGACCTGGCATAGAAAGAAGAGACAGGAACATGAGGGCAGGGGAGGGGAAAAAAGTCATTTCAGGTATCTGTCCTTCTGTTCAAAACTTGTTTCATTAACAACTTGGGGAAGTGATGCTGAGGAATTAAAAGCTGCTGGGATATTTCTTGTGGAGCTGTCATAAGTGAGGAAGGTGGGGTACAAATTGCATGTCTCATTGCAATTTGTGAGCTAGCTGAGAGCAGAGCCCATCTGCTCTGAGAGAAGGATGGCAAGCAACCTCTCCTCCCCGAAGCCCAGTGTGTCTTCTTTATCCCAGCCCTGGATCCCAGTGCAGCACAAAGCATTTGAATGCAAAACCTCCATTATTCCCAGTGTTATTTTATATTGTGCTACCAAGTACTAGATAGAAGTGATGAGCATTATGCTCTTCCAGACTGTTTTGAGAGAGGCTAAATAGGTTTGGTATCACAGGAACATGAAAACTACATGCTGAAAGAGAAAGGAAGAAAGGAAAACAGAAGGAATGAAAACAATACCAGGAGGGATATAGCAAAGACCCTTGCAGAGCTAAGAGCCCAGCTCACAGAGTATAAACACCAGAGCTGGGTACCTCTGTCTTTTCATCTCTCTCCCTACTAGGAAGGCCACTTGCCAGAGCCTATAAAAGTGCAGATGGATTTAATGCCAATGACTACAGTGATACTCTGAAGATTTACATGGACCAAGAGATCTGTCTCCACGTCTCTTTCTCCACAGCCAGCGTTTGTGTAGCCATCCATCTGTGCAGGCGTTAGTGCAGCTGAAGGCTTGCTCAGGCACCAGAGGGCGTGAGAATAGTTTCAGTGTTTGCCCTATGCACAGCATAGATGTTTTTTCCACCTTGTCCTTCCCCAGCCCCTGTCTCCAAGCTCCTCACAGGTGTGCCTGAGGATTCACAGCTGTTTCCTTCTACCTGGTGAGTCCTGCTTGTCAGACTTGGTCAGTGCTTGTGTCGCTTGAGGAGGAGAGGACAACAGCTCTGAGCAAGCTGTTCATGGGAAGCCCACTCACCTTCCCTATAAAAGGCAGAGGGATTTTGGAGTGGCAGATAGAGGAGTTTATGGCTTGAAGAGCAGCACTGAACTCCAGTGTAATGAAGGCACGCAGGTCAATTACCCATCTGTTTGTGTTTCTGTTGCGCTGAATTACTGGATCCCTGGCTGACAGCTCATCCGAGTGGAATGAAAATAAGACAATAATTCAGAGGCTGAGAGTGCTCAGGAAGGGCAGGAAGGGCTGTGACTGCTTTCAGGAGTTCAGGCCCATCTCGGTGGTGGGTCATGTTCACCTCAGAGAAGAGAAAAGTAGTGGGCAGTGTCCCTAGAACCCTCATTACCCTTCTGCTTTTGGTTCCACAGAGACACCTCAGCCTCAATGAGGTCACTCTGAAAGACCAAGTATGAGGGGATCATGAGGCTGTTGATGGCACAGACACCTCTGCTTCTTCTCCCCTCCTGATATTGCCAGCCAGGTTCTCTGTGAGCACCATGCCTGGTGGCAGGTAGCTGCGTCATTGTCTGACCCAGTTCACAACCAAGTGCAGAGCAGTGCAAGCTGCCAGACAGGATGCACATAGAGCAGCTCTCAGCAGAGAAGCCATTTGTGCCATTTGCTCAGGGAAGGATTTCCAGTCTGGCATTTGGAGACACCTTTGAAGCAGGAAAGCTGCAGTCTCAAGGACTGTAACAGCACATCAGCCCCAAAGGGGAGCTTGCAGTCAGAATCATAGAGCCACTTTGTTTGGAAAGGACCATCATGTCCAACCATTATCTAGCTACCAGGTCTGGGAAAACCCTACTGGCAGCCACAACCTTCAGAAAACATCTCAAGATGCTTTTGTTCTTTAAGAAACTTCTTTGAATATTGCAAGCATTAAAAAAAATATTAATCTTACAGTGTATTATTAATCTTGCAGGGTTGTCTACTGATAAAGCAACTTTGTGTCAGCATCTAAGCAGAGGGACAACTTGGTCTTAAAAGGCTAAGATGTTAGACTGTTTCCTTGGGCTGTACACTTCAATCAAACCCAAGGTGCTCAAGGAATGGGCTCAGCCTCTACAGAAGCCTTGACAGTTGATAACAGATGCAGAAACTAAGTTTGCTGGTGACAAGCATTAGGGAGAATATCTTAGCTGTGAAGGTAACTTATTGATCAGAAGGAGGAATTCTGCCACACTGTAAAGCATAAAATTCCTCTGAGCAGCACAGATTTGGTATAGGTTTGCCTTAGATAACTACAGGCAGAAGATGAAGCATCTGACAAGGGAAAATGTCCTTAATTCACCTAGAAAAACTATTAGAGAGAGATGTTTGGCTTCAGAATGTATGTAAAAGGTTTCCTGCATTAAAAGAGGTAAATTTCCCCAGCTCTAAATTAGAGCTATTTGAAACATTTTTCACAGAAGAGTTCACTGTTGAAAATGCAGTTTCATTGAAGCATTTTGTGAGAGCATGTTGACTCCAAAAGCACTTTTGACAGAGAAAGGTCTAAATGTATTTCTCATACCTCCTCCTTCTGCTCTGCTGCAAAGCCAAAATGTTTTGTGGTGTCATTAGTGCTTTGCCCATCTTGGAAGAGACTTATTTTAATTGTAGTGTAAATGTTAATGTCCTGTTGCCATTTTTGATGCTACAAAGTACCTAATAGGAAATATTTCCCCTTTAATGTCACAACGTTTAGAATAGCACAGAAGGATTTTACCTCACTGAACCAGTCCATGTGGCAATGTTGGCATATATGATCACACTGCCCAAAAGGATATGTCCCTGGGATCTTAATTTCACAGGATCACAGGATGTCA
Organism: Pogoniulus pusillus; assembly: GCF_015220805.1. NCBI lineage: Eukaryota > Metazoa > Chordata > Aves > Piciformes > Lybiidae > Pogoniulus > Pogoniulus pusillus. Next base: position 5,880,999 of record NC_087298.1, read on the forward strand.
GGGGTTGAAAGGGACCCAAAAAAGATCATTGAGTCCAACCCCCCTGCCCAAGCAAGACCATACAATCTACCTCAGGTCACACAGGAACACATCCAGACAGGCCTTGAATGTCTCCAGAGAGGAGACTCCACAGCCTCTCTGGGCAGCCTGTGCCAGTGCTCTGGGACCCTTACAGTAAAGAAGTTCCCCCTTGTGTTGAGCTGCAACTTCCTGTGCTGCAGCTTCCATCCATTGCTCCTTGTCCTATCCCAGGGAGCAGTGAGCAGAGGCTGTCCCCCACTCCTGACCCCCAGCCCTCAGAGATTTATAAGCATTTATTAAATCAGTGTCCCAGAAAGACAGAATGGTGGGGTTTGGAAGGGGTCTCTGAAGATCATCTAATCCAAGCCCCCTGTTAGAGCAGAATCACCTAAAGTAAATCACCTGGGAACATATCCAAGTAGGGTTTGAATGCCTCCAGAGGAGGCAACTCCACAACCTCTCTGGGCAGCATGACCCAGTGCTCTGCCACCCTCAAAGGGCTCTTTTCCTCAGGTTTGCATGGAACCTCCTCTGTTTCAGCTTGTGTTTATTGTCCAAAACTTGTCAAAAGGTAGAGGCTTATTATCCACTCTAATTTTCCATTTTCCAGGGATCAGAAATTCTTGTTTCCCTTTAGACTGCTGTAGAGTTAACATCTTCCCCTCCCATGCTCTAATTTCCTCCTCTTCTTGCAGCACAGGCATCAGCCATGCTGGAGGCAGAGGCAGGTGAAGGAATGGTTTCACACTGGTGGCAGGGCCAAGGAGACATGAAGTGGAAATAAGTTACCTGTGAGTTCACAGCTTCCCCAGTCCCTTGCAGGGAGTGTGCATCACTGCACAGCTCTCCCCATGTACAGGAGAGGGAAGCTGCCCCAGCCAGTGCTAGGAAAATGGGAAAACTTCTGAACTATTGTGATAAATGCCCCTCTACATACACCCCAGGGCAGGCAGGCATCAGACAGCTGTGCATGCATGTTGGGGCCATGGGGGTACTGGATTATAAATTAGCAGTGCTTTTCTGGCTGTGTAACCACAGGTGCAGAACCAGACACTTTGCACTGTGCATGCAGCCAGGTCCTCCCCTGAATCTCCAGGCTGGGTGGCCTTCCCAAAACCTACATGCATGCAGGAAGAAGGGAGCTTAGCTCTGTGTCTGGCCATTGTGTCACCTAAAGGGCACATCTTCAAAACCATGACTCTCCAAGATGGGCAGCAGCAAGCAAGTTCAGAAACAGAAATTCTCCCTGTGCTGCTCTTTTATTGAGCTTGCCTTGAAGCCAGAGTGACACGAAGGTAGGGACATGGATTTCTGTCAGGAGCTCATGCTCAGCTGCTAATCAGATCAGAGGAGACTTGGTCACGATCCATTACCTGCAGCCTTGTGACTAATTCCTAATGAGGCCTCTCAGAGCAGAGGAAGGATCCTGGGTAATTATCCCAAGAACTGCACTCCAGATTAGGCAGAAAACACTCAAGTGCAACTTTAAAGGTCACTTTGTTCTATTAGGAAGAGCTCTTTCCTTCCTCCTTTCTTTTCCTCTCTCCCTTGACTTGGATCTAGCCTCTCTCTGCCATGAAGCTCCATGAAACTCACATATAGTTGACCCCTGAGATTGCATTTACCCCCATCAGGAATTAGACACCCTGACACCTACATATGGTTGACCCCTGAGATTGTACTAACTCCCAGTAGGAATTATACACCCTGAAACCTACATATGGTTGACCCCTGAGATTGTATTTACTCCCATCAGGAGTTATCCACCCTGCATGTTTCTCTCCTAGATTTTCCCTCTTTCTCCATCCTCTTTGCCCTTCCAGGCATCTTGCTTTTTCTCTTGTAGGATCAGATAGCCAACTGAGATCTATTGATTCACCCACTTAGCAGTTTACCTGCTTATTTAGCTCTTTACTTAGTTATCTGATGTGTCTTCCTCAGGCTTTCATTACTCTCAGCCATCCCCTCAGTATCTAAAAAGCCTCCAATTGTTTATTGTTAATTAGGTGAGAACCAGAACTCAGTGGCTCAGATAATCACCGGAAGAGTGAAAACAACCTGCCTATTATTTTTAAAGGCAAATAATAAAAACAATCATAATATACCCACAAACATGACTCAGTAAACGAAACCCAGTTTCTGTGACACCAAGATTAAAACAGCACTTGCCAAATTATACTCAAAGCGGAAGATGTAATGTAGCCCATTCATCTGAAAAATTAAAGCTTGTGCAAGTACAAGGATTCCAGAAATAAAACCATCTGGGCAAATGAGCAATTAAATCCCACATTTCCTTATTTTGTCCAAAAAAAAAACCAACCCAAACCTTGGGAATAACCTCAGTAAATTACACACCCAGTGAATTGCCTCCTTCTGAAGTTGACCGGCGTGGATTGCTTTATTAATTCAGTCATGACCTCGATCTGGTGACTTCTGGACTAGATCCCCAACTGGGACTGAAGCCATGGCTTCTAGCATCCAAATAAAACCTCTGTGACTTTTCCCAAAGATTACAGTCATTAGAAAGTCCCAAAATCTGATCTGCAAACCTCTTATGCAAATCAGCAGTTTGGGAGGGACAGAGAGAGACGTGGACAGAATTCCCCTTCAAGAGTAGTGGAAAAGGTCACATTTATTTATGTTGGTGTGTGTTTCATACACCAAAATCCATCAACATTCAATGGCAGGGACACCCAAACACTTCACCGAGCTCCACTCTACAGCTCCTTGTGACTTCATCTCAGTCCCTGGCAAGTGTTGGCTCTGATGTGCTGAGCATCATTAAGAAGCCACCAGAAATCAACAGTGCTGCTTCAGGGAATTTACAGTGAAGAAGCTAATCATGATCAAATTGAGGAGATGAAAAGGCTAGACAAAAGGCTATCCCCTCCTCCTTCATTTCTGACATACCCCCCACACCCACTCCATGCCCTCTGTTATCATCTCCCTGGTCCCTGTGCCCTACCTTGCAGGTGGAGTTTGCTCTCAGTGCTTTGCAGAAGGACAGAACTCACAGAGTCCAGATTGTCGTAGCTGTTACAGCCCAGGGGGCCAGTCCGAGTTTCTGTTACCTATGGAGAATGCAGAAAAAGAGAGAATTTCCCCTTTGATTGCAGCATCACAACTTCATCAGGTAGGTTCAGACCACCCCTTGTCATCACTGGTGCAATCCAAAATGCATCTTCCCTAGTGGAAAAAGCTGCCCCACACTGAACAGCCACAGCTAACATCTGGCACACTCACAAGCTGAAGGAAACAGTGAATGGTATTTGCTTCCTTTATGGTACTGCATTTTATTCTGGGCTTGGCAATCAGGTCCTGCAGATTGATGTTTCTCATTGAGGATCTCCACTGGAGACCATCAGAAGCCAGTAGAGGAATTATTCCCTGGCTTCTCCTGTTGGAAAGCAAGATACAGAGATGGATTGCCAGCCCACGATGGTGCCTAGTGCTCCCGCAACATATGTGCATACCATCCTTGTGCTGAGGATGGATGGAGGCACGGATGACCTGCAGTGCTGTTCCTGTGGTTGTTGCTGTTGGTTTCCAGCCATGGAGGAGAGCTGCCCTTCCTGAATCCACAAAGGGTGATTATCTGCTGTCACTGTTTCAATATCTCAATTCGATTTCCCATCCAGAAGGGAACAGACTCATCCATGAGACACCACAGAACAATAACAAGAGCTGAAACCTTTCAGAAATGGCTAACAATGACGACTCCATCCACATTGCCTTCCCTGGAGTGAACTCTGCAACAATAAAATCCCTCCCCAGTATAGGATGATTACTTTCAGAGAAGGCAGCCTTTGTCTGCAGAGCCATTTGCCCTGTTTTGTATGCTCTGAGCAGCTCCCCTTCCTTCCTGCTGCAACCCCCAAGCTGTCTCTCAGTCCATTTCATTCCAGATGCCTCAGTAATGCCACACTGAGTTTTTCACCTTTTCTTGTAGTAAACTCCTCTGAGAGATGTTAACAGTCTTACACCCACAAGAGGAAAGTACTCCTGGGTTGCACAGGGTTGCCCATTTCATGGACTTGCCTTTCTCTTCCAACCTCCATTGCTTGTCTGGATTATCCTTTATCCTTTCCCTCTCCCCCTTCCAGCAGCCATTACCAAACATAATGGAAGCCTCCTGTTCTCCTGTCCTACAAAACCATCACACTGAGCGCTCATCTCTTTCCAGATATTATTGGCCCTGGGGAAATCAATCCTTCAGTAAGGCCTATAAGAGAACAATTTACCCTGGGAAATCAGTGTGGGAACAAAGCAATTTGTGATCAAAACAGACATCACAAAGGACTGGCAAAGTCCTGCCCCAAATCCCTACAGTGCCGGTATGGACACGCGATTTTCTTTCTCTTTGCAGTGCAAGGTAGGGTACCTTGATTGCTCCGGTCGAGATCTGGATCTCATGGAGTCTCCTCATGGTGCCATCACGGTCTACAAAGTAGGAGGAAGCAAGCTGGTGCAAAGCTTCAACGCTCTGGGTAGCGTTTCCTGACTTTCTGTCCAGGCGGCTTTTGTCCATGTACATGGTCAAGGCCTCCTCTCCTGCAGCAGAAAGGAAAGGGGATTTCAGTAAGGTCCAGGGGGCTGCCATACAGATCATCTTAATAGGAACACACTGTCCTATAGTACACCTGAGGAGAAGGAAAGGATTTAAGTAAGGTCCAGGAGGCTGCCATGCAGAGCCATCTTAATAGGAACACACACTGTCCTATAGTACACCTGAGGAGAAGGAAAGGGTTTCAGTAAGGTCCAGGGGGCTGCTATGCAGAGTCATCTTAATAGGAACACACACTGTCCTATAGTACATCCAAGGAGAAGGAAAGGATTTCAGTAAGGTCCAAGGGGCTGCCATGCATGGTTATCTTAACAGGAACACACACTGTCCTATAGTACACCTGAGGAGAAGGAAAGGATTTAAGTAAGGTCCAGGAGGCTGCCATGCAGAGCCATCTTAATAGGAACACACACTGTCCTATAGTACACCTGAGGAGAAGGAAAGGGTTTCAGTAAGGTCCAGAAGGCTGCCATACAGGCTCATCATAACAGGAGCACATGGGGTCATGTAATGCACCTAAAGAAAGACATGGCCAGCACCTAAAGAGCTCTGAAATCAATCCAGCCTTCCACAGCACTTCTAGAACCTCAGGGAACTACACATGAGCCTCCTTCTCCATTCAGCCAGAAGGCCAGGTCCACCACACGTGGGGATCAGCTCCACTGCATTGAGTAAACAACATTTTTTACATTTATTAGCCAGCTTATGGCTTTACCACAGCTGTTGGAAAGGATTCAGCCCACTTGAGGAATGCTTTTCTCTGTGAGCAATGCCTCTGAGAGGTTGCACACCTGATGAGAGAAGAGGCCACTTCTATGCAATTCTCTGACCTGACTTCTACAGGAACAAACACTGAGTTGAGTTGCAAATAGGACATAGGTAGGTAGGTGGGCACAGAGGACAAACAAGTGCTGGCTGTATCTCTTTAGCTTAGGTAAAAGCAGAGAGGTGAATGAAGAAGAGCAGAGGAAGGAGCAAATGGGAAGGTCAGTTTAAACCAACCACCTTTTTTGTTGTGCAAGATAAGGGACAAGAGGTGACTTTGAGCCCATACTCACAGAGAATCTGGGAGTGAAGCAGTTGGGACCTGATACCCCCAAACACCCTAAACATTAGCAGGCGCTGGAATCCAACAAAAGGTATGAAAAGGACATGAAGCTGACAAGTAATATTTACCTTAGAGTCCAATTTGTGTCGTATGAGCCAGATTAAAACCCAGTTCATCCCTAATGTAAGAGTGGCATTATGAAAAGAGTAAAAAGTTTGACTATCATCTGCATTCCTAACATCTGAGGTTCTGAGTTTAACGAATGAAGAGATTCCTGGGGTAGGAATGTGCCAGTTCTACATAGCTCTTTTAATGAGAATGGTGCTTGCTCTGATTTGATAGATGAGCCACTGATGAACACATTGCCTCTAGCCATGGTAGCATGGTCAAAAAATGCACCAACAGTTTTTAGGCCAAGAAGTGTTTTGCTTTTCATCATTTTTTGTTCTTTGGGAGAAGAAACACTTGCTTCTCTTAAAAAAAAAAAAGTAAAAGATCATATTTATGGAGATGATTTGATTTGATGCTCAGAGGGCTGCAGCAGCTCTGCTGTGAGCACAGACTGAAAGAGTTGGGGCTGTGCAGGCTGAAGAAGAGGAGGCTCCCAGGTGACCTTCTTGTGGCCTTCCAGCATCTGAAGGGGGCTACAAAAAAGCTGGGGAGGGACTTTTTAGACTATCAGGGAGTGCCAGGACTGGGGGGGGAATGGAGCAAAGCTGAAGGTGGGGAGAGTCAGAGTGGATGTGAGGAGGAAGTTGTTGAGCATGAGAGTGGTGAGAGCCTGGAATGGGTTGCCCAGGGAGGCAGTTGAGGCTCCATCCCTGGAGGTGTTTAAGGCCAGGCTGTCTGAGGCTGTGTGCAGCCTGCTCTAGGGTAGAGTGTCCCTGGGCATAGCAGGGGGGTTGGAACTGTCTGATCCTTGTGGTCCCTTCCAACCCTGACTGATTCTAGGATTCTATGATTTGTCCAAATAATTTATTTCATTGGATGCATGTAAAAAATAACCAAAACCAACCCAAAACCAAACCTCAAACCCTCAAACAACCCAGGAAGATTCCTTCTTGCTTCGCCTGGAAAATTTCCAGCTTTCATCTGGAAGCCAAAAAAACCTGAAAGCAAACAAAAAATATTCTGGCTGAAAATCAAAATATTGGGGTTTTGTTATTGAATTTCAGTTTCTGAGGGCGATTGATATGTTGATGATTGAGCCTTTGGCTCTAGATGGAATTTTGAAGCTTTAGGTAGAAGGACACAAAGAATTGATCCGTTGGAATCTTTTAATTGGCTTCACAGCAGCCAAGAAGAGAATTTTGGCATGCAGAACTTTCTTTCCTTAATATTTTGTTTATAACATCCTACTATCCTTTGCCCATGATCAGGTTTGTGGTAGCATCAGGATCATTATTGTTACTTCTCACAAAAGCCACTTGCCCTGGAAGAATCATAGAATGGTTTAGGTTGGAAGAGACCTCAAGGATCATCCAGCTCCAACCCCCTGCCATAGGCAGGGACACTTCCCACTAGGACAGGCTGTCCAAGGCCTCATCCAACCTGGCCTTGAGCATCTGCAGGGAGGGAGCAGCCACAACCACCCTGGGCAACCTGTGCCAGTGTCTCACCACCCTCACTGCAAAGAACTTCCTAACACCTAATTTGAATCTCCCCTCTGCCAGTTCAAACCCATTACCCCTCACCCTGTCATTGCAAGACCTTGTCAATAGTCCCTCCCCAGCCTTCCTGTAGGCCTCCTTCAGATATTGGAAGGCCTCAAACTAGCAGAGGTCTCCTGAAAGCCTTTTCTTCTCCAGGCTGAAGAGCCCCAACTCTCCCAGCCTATCCTCATAGCAGAGCTGCTTCAACTCTCTGAGCATCTTCATGACCTTCCTCTGGACTTGCTCTACTAGTTCAATGTCCTTCTTGTGTTGGGGGCTCCAGAACTGCTTTGATTTCCTTTATCACCTTTAATGTTGTTATGAATTGAGCAGCGTGAGGAAGCTGTGGCAGGGATGAAGGCTCTGACAGCTCAGGCTCTATCCACACAAACAGCAGAAAGGATTTGAAGCCCATGTATCCAATGTGACACAACAGGCAGACACCAGAAAAAGCAGAGCACAAGCTAAGAAGATGAGTGTGATTAGTGCAAGATAAAGTGGTTACCACACACCAGGTGCCTAGTTTCTGCCAAGTTGCAGGTTCAGGTTTCATCTTTAAGATGAATTGTACTGGGGGATTTGAAGGAAGGTCAGACTTTGTGACTTTTCACAAGGCAACTCATCTGTCACCAAGAGCATAACTACATGAGATGAGAGGTAGCCAAGAAGCCTGGGGGAAGATAGGCTGGATTGTTTTGGAAGTGTTGTGTTTTGATCCACAAGATTTGTGTCTCTCATGTGATTCATTGATTCATAGAATGGCTTGAGTTGGAAGGGACCTTAAAGCTCACAAAATCACAGAATCACAGAATGTCAGGTGCTGGAAGGGATATTGAAAGCTCATCCAGTCCATCCCCCTTGCCACAGCAGGATCACCTAGACCAGATCATACAGGAACTCATCCAGGAAGCTTTTGAGTGTCTCCAGAGATATCTCCAGTCCTAAATAATGCTTTGACACCATTTCATGAAGATGTAAAAGAAGAAGGAAGACCTGGGACAATATTCCCCTTCTCAGAGGAACCTACAGGATCCAATTATCAACTCCTATTCAATCCCACCAGTAGCTGGAATAAACCCATCTTTTTCTGGAAACAATATCATGCCTTCTTTTAATAACCAAGGTACAAAAGTCAGAACCTTTTCAGCCCAGATCAGTTCATTTTAATAGAGACATGCTGATATTGGAGAACCCTTGGACAGAGAGCAACCAGGGACCATGAACTGAATCATATTAGACAATAGCAGTCTCAGACCATCGGGAGATTCACCATTAGCTTTTGGTCCCCAGACAACACCAAGTAGGCAATGAGCAGCCAAGACAGCTCCTAGACATCAGACAAGAGAAACCTATGCTTTAAGGCAGTGAAAATCAGTAATTACCCCACAAAACCTGCCCTGTATCCTCCTGAAGAGTTGGAACTTTTCCAACAAGAGGAAGAGGAAGAAAAAAGGAAAGTAAAGCCTAAAATAATTGAAGTTTCTCCTGAGGGACAAACACTGTTCTTAGGGGTGCAGGGCACTGAGCAAAAACAGTGTTGCTGGAAACTCACTCTGTGTACATGTGTACAGACCTAAAAAAGCACAGCATCCCCATGGAGAGTGCACATGAGAAAACAACCCTTAGATCAAGAGAGGTTAATAGACTTTTGCTGCATTATTAAGTCTTAATTTCTCGTTTATTAAGTGGATGCTATGTTCAAAGTTGTCTTTCCTTCAGGGTTTTCCCTGCAAATTGGCTTTCAGCTCTGTGCTCCATCCCACAGCATGGATGCCCTCAAAATGACCCTTCACCAATCCCTTTGTCAGAACTAAAGTGGAGCAGAGCTGGATTTTTATTAGGCACCAGGGGGACTTGGCTGCTCTGCAGGTTGAAAGGCATCAGAGCTGGTCCTCATGTGGCCAGGTGTGAAAGTAGCTGCCAGATTCAGGGGGACTGGCCTGATCCATAACCCAGTCTCCTGGGGTCCATGCAACAGCTGGCATTTTAAAGCAAAACAATTTCCTGTGTGCTTGTCACTTGTTTGCAACTTAATAAGACATCAGGCTAAGACACAAACAACTGCAATCCAAAGCAGAATCCTTGTAGCTTTTCTGTGGAGACATGAGGTCTTTGGAGAGCAAGAGTGCCAGGACATGTCTGGTTTTATATCCCAGTGGTCTTGTTTAGCCCAAAGACTGTGATTAGAGTGTATCCTTCTTGCATAATGCATGCCCAGCTTCATCTACATTTTCTCTGAGATTGCCATTGCCAAGATAAATCCTTCTTTTCTCCCCTACCATTGCTCACCATGCTCTGGACTGATGGAGCATTTAACACTCATCTCCAACACCACTTCTCATTACAAGTCTCTGCATATTTAAAGTTGTTGTGTTGTAAAATCAGAAGAAGAAACAAGCCCCTGTGAATAATTCACAACCTCACCCAGGCAAAATTAAAAATATATTTTACCATCAAAGGTCTCTCTTAATTTGAATCTCCATGGATGTGAGTGGCAGGAAGAAAAAAGGCATGTCAATGGAAAGAAATGTGCAGCCACAAATAAAAAATAAGCTCAGTGTTCCTCCTCATTCTTGGCTCTATAAAATATGATCCTGAAAAGAAACTTCCTCAATAAAGAGGAGTTTATCTGTATCCAGACTTCATTAATGGCTGACAGAGACACATGGAAACTTGCTTTCGCTCACATTTCATGCTGGTAGAGCAGACGTTTTGAGTACCTGGACTGGTAGAGCAGCCTGAGGATCTTTGAAGGACATTTGCCACATAGAGAGGCCATTTGACTTCAGTGGAACAGTGCCAACTTACCTACCACCTAATTTGTGCATGAATCATATGCACACATCTAATTTCATCTCTCTGTTATCCGAGTGTCTGCAGAATGCTTTGGGAGCAGCCAGATGGCCAGAAATTCCTCAAAGTTCACTACCAGCCTTGCAGTGTGGCAAGGCTGGAGGTCAGGTACATTAGAAGAAGAAAGAGCAACAAACTGTATTGTAATTAAGACCTTTCACTTCTGTGAAGAATTGCTCTTACAGATAGCAGTTCATAGAATCATAGAATCATAGAATCAACCAGGTTGGAAGAGACCTCCAAGATCATCCAGTCCTACCTACCCCCCAGCCCTATCCAGTCATCTAGACCATGGCACTAAGTGCCTCATCCAGGCTTTTCTTGAACACCTCCAGGAACAGTGACTCCACCACCTCCCTGGGCAGCCCATTCCAATGCCAATCACTCTCTCTGCCAGCAACTTCCTCCTAACATCCAGCCCATACTTCCCCTGGCACAACTTGAGCCTGTGCCCCCTTGTTCTGTTGGTGGTTGTCTGGGAGAAGAGACCAACATGCACATTCCAAAGGGGTAAAGGATAGTAAAAATAATTTTAAAAGGAGGGAAAAAAAGAAAAAAGAGAACAAAAAGAACAAAAAAAGCCACACACAAAACAAACAAAAAAAAAGAACAAAAAAAACCCCCAAACACAATATCCAGCAGTGACTCTCAAGAGGAGATGCTGATTTTCATCACAGTATCACAGTATCATCAGGGTTGGAAGAGACCTCACAGATCATCAAGTCCAACCCTTTACCACAGAGCTCAAGGCCAGACCATGGCACCAAGTGCCACGTCCAGTCCTGCCTTGAACAGCTCCAGGGACGGCGACTCCACCACCTCCCCAGGCAGCCCATTCCAGTGTCCAATGACTCTCTCAGGGAAGAACTTTCTCCTCACCTCCAGCCTAAATCTCCCCTGGTGCAGCCTGAGGCTGTGTCCTCTCGTTCTGGTGCTGGCCACCTGAGAGAAGAGAGCAACCTCCTCCTGGCCACAACCACCCCTCAGGTAGTTGTAGACAGCAATAAGGTCTCCCCTGAGCCTCCTCTTCTCCAGGCTAACCAATCCCAGCTCCCTCAGCCTCTCCTCGTAGGGCTTCATCCCTCCTATTACCAGGACTTGAAGTGTTTATGCAGCACCAATATCAGTGCTTGCTCATGGGTTAGAGACCCTACAGTGCTTGTGCCTTATGTCATCACTGACATGCTCTGCTTGCACATGGAAACTTCTCTGCAGCCCTTGCATACACGTTTTGCATTTCTGTAGAATCATTCAGCTTAGAAAAGGTCTTCAGAAAATGAAGTCCTGAAGTTTTTCTTAACTGTTTCTTTTTCCAAAGTCTGCTCCACAGTACTGCTTTTACTTAGGCATTAAGATCAAAGATCACATTGGGTGCTTCTGTGCTCCACAACCTCCCTGGGCAACCTGTGCCAGTGTCTCACCACCCTCATTGTGAAGAATCCTTTCTTAACATCTAGTTTGAATCTCCTCTCTGCCATTTAAACCCATTGCCCTTCATCATGTCATTACAAGACCTTGTCAATAGTCCCTCCCCAGCCTTCCTGTAGGCCCCTTTCAGATACTGGAAGGCTACTCCAAGTTATCCTCTAAGCCTTCTCTTCTCCAGGCTTCAGAGTCCCAACCCTCTCAGCCTGTCCTCATAGCAGAGTTGCTGCAGCCCTCTGAGAATCTTCAGGACCCTCCTCTGGACTGGCTCTAACAGTTCCATCTCCTTCTTTTGGTGGGGGTTCCAGAACTGCACACAGGACTCCAGGTGAGATCTGAGAGCAGTGTAAAGGGGGAGAATTCCCTCCCTTGCCCTGCTGGTCATGCTTTTCTTGATGCAGCCCAGGACTCGGTTGCTGTCTGGGCTGCAAGTGCACACTGCCAGCTTACACTGAGCTTTTCATCAACCCAGACCTCCGTCTCCTTTACCTCAGGCCAAGGCTTGCAGCTGCTGCCCAGTGCCTTTGCTACCCCATTGCCAGCACCCATGTAAGAAAACAGCCCGGGTTGCCACCTACCTCCCAGGGTGGCAGAGATGAGGATGTGGGTGCCGTACTTTTTGATGATGGTATCAATGAACTGCTGTGTGGTGGGTCTTCTGCCCAGGAGGCGGATGCTCCTCTGAAACTCAGGCATCAGGGGCAGTGGATTGTGGAGCAGGTCCCTCCGCTCGATGGCTGTGTTCCTCACCTTCCAACGGGCAAACTCCCTGTGCAGCGACATAGAAACACAACAGAGGTGAAGCTTTGAGCCTGGAGGGGCAGGGAAAACCATCAAGGGTAGGAAAGAAGGATGAACCAGGTGATAATCCTGTTGGACACTTTCATGTGGATACACTTGTGAGACTGCAAGGCTAGACAGAAGGGAAAGAGAGTGAGAGGAGGAAAGTGAGACATTACTGCATATAAGAATACAATTTGAGGATCATAGAATCATAGAATCAACCAGGTTGGAAGAGACTTCCAAGATCATCCAGTCCAACCTAGCACCCAGCCCCATCCAATTAACCAGACCATGGCACTAAGTGCCCTATCCAGGCTTTTCTTGAACACCTCCAGGGATGGAGACTCCATCACCCTCCCTGGGCAGCCCATTTCAATGGCAAATCACTCTCTCTATGAAGAAGAGCCTCCTAACATCCAGCCTACACCTCCCCTGGCACAACCTGAGACCCTGTCATAGAATCATCAGGGTCTGGACCCATGAGAACAAGCCTCAGAATCTCCAGGGATGCATGACAGTGGGTTGTATTTTGCTGCAAAGGAAACAGGTTGGTCCTTTCCCCCTCAAGCACCTCCCATAAACCAACAAATTCTGATTTCCTTTGTCAAAAACTTTGCTCAGGGAGATCTGGATCAGTCTGATCGATCATTGCTATATCCCTGTGCCCACCAACCTTCCTAGTGTGCTCTGAAAAAACAAGGCTGAGGGAAACACACTTTCTCCAAACATCCTAATCTTTCAGCACCAGGAGTACAGCAAAAGAGCATTGTGAAATGGTTTCAAAAGCAGTAGTGTTGAAGGCTTGATAATCCATCTGAAAGGGTCGATTCAGACATAAGCAGCAGCCAGAGTGAAAATGGAGGCTGCTTGGTTTTATCTCTTTCTTTCAAAAGAAAATATAACCTAACCTATAAAATGATTTTCAAATCCCTTCTTTTAAAGAGAGAGCAACTGGGAAAGAGCAAAGTTAATGTTTGCAAAACCAGCTCCTTATTTCAGGTACACATTTTGAAGCGACAGAGGGAAGTGCCTAGAGAAAACCTTGCACACCTGTGATCTGAAAATCAGGCTTCTGCCACATCACCAGATGAGAATTTGAAAGATGAGGAACTTATTAATGTTCTTTGGAAAAAAATATCAAGCAAGACCTTCTGAAGAGGAATGGATATTATTTATAAGTGTTCTCCTACAATGCACCTGTCTTATCTACAGCTATCTCCTAGATAATCATAGAATCATAGAATTAACCAAGTTGGAAGAGACCTCCAAGATCACCCAGCCCAACCTATCACCCAGCCCTGTCCAATCAACTGGACCATGGCACCAAGGGCTTCATCCAGGCTTTTCTTGATACATTACATTTTCCTGAGACATTTGGAAAACTGTAAGTATTTCTGTCCCTTAGAAAATTTGCCTTACCTTGAGATGTGGCTAATGTCCAGCCTGACATTGGTTTGCACACAAATCTAGCAGTTTGGTCAAGTTTGTCTTCCTAGAAACTTACTTTAGAGGTTTTCTATTAACATCATATACTTCACTATGTTTTTTTTCTTCCTGCCTGCATTTGGCTCTCTGCCACTCTTCACTTCATAGAATCATAGAATCAGTCAGGGCTGGAAGGAACCACAAGGATCAGCCAGTTCCAACTCCCAAGCCATGGGCAGGGACACCCTACCCTAGAGCAGGCTGCCCACAGCCTCATCCAGCCTGGCCTTGAACACCTCCTAGGATGGGGCCTCAACCACCTCCCTGGGCAACCCATTCCAGGCTCTCACCACTCTCATGCTCAACAACTTCCTCCTCACCTCCACTCTGAATCTCACCACCTCCAGCTTTGTTCCATCAAGTCACAAAGCTTCTCTGGCACTCATTTATTCCTGTAGCTCAGGTTTAAAACAAAAGAACTCATTGGAAATAATAGGAATGTCAATAGCTGGCACTGATGTGGCACTTTTCACCAATGCATGGCAATCAGCACTGGAAATCTCACTTTGCTGATAGAGAAGCTGACACGTGGACAGATTTAGGAGATGCTGTGCAGCGGTTGCAAAGGCAGGATCAAAACCCAGATCTTTTCTTCCCAGGCTGATTTTACATCCAGTACATTTCATGCGGGTTAGGCTGTTTTACTTAATGCAATTACGCATGTATTTATTTTGATTGCACCCCATCACAGCACCCCAGGCTGCCTAACAGCAATTGCAAGCATTAAAAAAGCAAAGAGCCAGCTTTTTAGTTCAAAAAAATCTCCTTTCAGCCCAGCTAATGCCCCCTCTGTAGCTGCCAGGCTTTCACAAGCTGAGTAGGAGTGCCAAAACAAACCACCCCTCTTACCACATCCTAAGAGTCATTAGTGTCAAACATTGAATTCACAAAACATCAGCTCCTCCTAGAAAAAATCTACAAAATGCTGAGGTAAATCCAAACCCACCCCCCCAAAAAAAACAAAGCCCACACAACAGTGTTTTAGTTCTGGGAGTGGAGGGAATATAGGCCATTGGCTACAAAGCCATCTGCAGGTAACAAGGACATGACCAACATCCATGGGTTCAATGTCTGGAGAACATTGGGTTTTCCTCTGTGGTCCCAGAACAGTGCCAAAGTCTGGTGCTTAGTAACTTTGGAAAGGGTTGTACCTGGTTTTTAGCTGGTTTTAATGATAGATAAAACCTTAAAAGCAAAGCAAAATAGCTTCTCTGACCACAGAGGGTGGTTGCTGTAATCATTCCTGGTTAGCTGCAGTCCCAGATCTTGCTTTAGAAGGAAATCCCCTTTGCATGAAGAAGGAATGGTCCCTTCAGCAGATACACTGCATGGAAAGGTGCAGAGATGGATGCTAAGCAGCCAGCAGGGTTTTATAATAAATAGAGATTCCCATATTGCTATCATAAAGTTGATAACAAGCAAGCATAGGAAAAATGCCCTCTGTGCTTCCTTACCAAAGAGACCATTATAACTTCCTGTAAAGCTCCAGCACACATTTGCTATCAGATTAATTCTTCCTCCAAGTACCAGCAATAAAATCAGGAGGGACTAGACCCTCACCCAGAACCTCAGAAAGGGCTGAGGGAGTGCTTCATGTCTTCCAATAAAGTACAAAGTTTGCTTTTGATATTGTCAAGTTATCTATTCCAAAGCAGCAGTTGAAACATGCAGCTGATCAAGGAGAGCTCTGTTGGTATATCAACACCTAAACCCTAGGAGTGACTTCATGCAGCTTGTGGAGATGGATGGGGCACAGTTAAAACTAGATCCATGGACTGGAAAGCAGTGGACAGTAAAGATGGGAACAGAGAATTAAAATGTGGTAAACTGGATGTACTAGTTTGAAGCTGGTTTGAAGTTTGTACTAGTTTCCAAAGGGAAAGTGAGTTCAGTTTTTGCATCAGGACTTTCTCCTCCTGATACCACTGGCAGGAGGTAAGAGGAAGAGGTTGCAAGAAACCGTTGCTATAGATTCAACTTTCCCTGCTGCCAAAGGCAATTTCAGTCCCCGCTCATGTTTTAGACAAGCCCTTAGCAGAATCCACATCTAAAACATTGTAGTGAAAGAGATTTTTTTTCCACTCAGTTCTTCCATGAGCCATCCCTCCCCAGAGCTCTTAGTCCTGGGGCATGTCTTTAGGTGAAAGCCCAGTTCTGTTCTATTCTTCAGATGCCTGGATGTGTGGCTTTCATAGCTGATGAGAAAAGCTGAGCAAATACGTTATGATGAATAATTTATGCAACTAACTTAGATGTTTATCTTCTGCTCATGGAATATCCATGAGCCAGTTGCAAGTCCTTCTAATTTATGCAGTATTTGAGTTTACTTAGTGACACTTTTCAAGCTTGTTTTTTAAGGCTCTGCATAGTATTTGGCTGTATTCTTCCTCTGTGTGCTGCTGATTGATTGGGAATGGTCAAACAAGTGATATGGCATTGTTGAGCTTCCTGAGTAATGGCCACAAACACATTTCAGACCTGGCTTCCCCAGATCCAGAACGTTTTACATTGAAAACAACCCTCTAACTACCAAAAATGTTCATAGGGGCATAGGATCCTTAAGGCTGGAAAGTACATCTAAGATCATCAAGTTCCTCTCATTCTATCACTTCATACTAGGGACAAGAGACCAACGCTCTCCTCCTTCCAACCTCCTTCCAGGTAGATGTAGAGAGCAATGAGGTCCCCTCTTAGTTCTCCAGACTAAATAAGCCCAGGTCCCTCAGCTGCTTCTCACACACAGAAACATAGAATGGTTTAGGTTGGAAGGGACCTCAAAGATCATCTAGTTTCAACCCCCCACCATAGGCAGAGACACCTCCCACTACATCTTTTTCTTTACACTCTTCACCAGCTTCATTGCCCTTCTCTGGACCCACTTCAACACCTCAATGTCCTTCTGGGAGTGGAGGACCCAAAGCTGACCCCAGTATTCAAAGTGTGGCCTCACCAATGCAGAGGGCAGGAAGACAATCACTTCCCTACACCTTCTTCCATCAACTTACAGAAGTCTGTGGTGTAAGATGCACCCAGAGCCAGTATTATGGTACAGTTGTGGGAAATAGATTTAATATTAATGGATGTGGCCACTTAGAACTGTTGAGGTGATTAAAAAAATGAGGGAAGAGTATAGTTCTAGCTGTATGGAATGCCCCAACCTATAACACCTGAAGTATTTGAGAGAACACCTCCAAAAACAGGTGTTCTGCTGACTTTCAATTCTAGACTTAACTGCTATTAGCCAAACCTGAATTCGTGGCACTGGGCTAAGTAAGCATGATGTCAACTGCTTGTCACCACTGAATCCTTGAATCTGTGAATCTCTGGAAGATCTACCAAAGCTCTGGATTCAAGGATGTGTGCTAAAGGGCCCTGACATTGTTAGTCCCAGAAGTCATTCCTTGCTTCTGTTTCACAGGTCGTTGTTTCTCAGAACCATCAGTGACACCACAGTCCCAGTGGCACTGCCTAGAAGGCACAGGTGAGGCCTCTACAGATCTCAAAGCATTTCACAGAAGACAAATATTGCACTGTTTGTTCATTTTCCAGCTGAAGAAGTTGAAAAGATTTGACCAGGATTATGATGGCACTGCATGATATGGTCAGGATTAGTACAGTCTTCTGACCCACAGGGGAAACCCCTGGCAGGGACCTGAATGCCTGCCACTGGGAAAGCTTTTAAGGGCTTTGGAAAGATGATAAATTTCTTAGCAAGGAGGAGGAAGAGTCTCTCTCCCTGATGCAGAGATGGGATACAGAGAAACTATGACCTAATGTCTGAGTAGCAGAGGCAGAGGCTCTTGTTTATGCTCTAATGTCTGGCCAGTGCAGACAGCCAGTGCTAATGTGGAGCATCCCCAGGAAAATGCCTGCCAGGTCAGCAGGGAGGAGCCTGCTCTCTAATGTCTGTGAAAGCACTGAAGAGCCCACTCTTCTAGTGGCTGGAAGGGGCAGAAAGTGCTAATGCCTGAAGAGGGGAGGGAGGTGAGAGAGATGAAGCATTGTCTCAGGGATGCAGATCTGCCTTTCCTGCCCTTCCTCCCTGTCACAGCCAGGGGAGGCATTTTGTTTGTATACAGCTATATCTGAGAAAACACTTGCCCCTTCAGAGCCTGTGTTAATGAGCTCACCATCAAGGCCATGCATGTCAGAGAGAGGGAGCCATGAGGGATGTCTCAGTGCTCATTAGCACTGTGACCCCTCCAGGGAAAGAAAAAGAAAAGGGGGAAAGGATACTGAAGAGGGAGGAAAACCCAAAAGCCTGGAATGGTTACATTGCTCTGACTCCCCACTGTACCCCCATGCAGATTCCAAGGGCATGAGCATCTCTACCCAGGGAGAGAAGTCTGAAAGAGAGAGGCCATCAGAGCAAATTAAACTCCCCATCTTCAAATGGCCAAGACAAGTAAAGGACTTAAGTGAAGAAACGAGTTCAGTACAGACCTCAGGGGCTGGAGCTTGAAACCAGAAGGAAATGAAATGCATTAAAGTATGATCGAGACAGAGTCAGTCTGATAAAGGGAAAATAGCAGAGCTGGAAGACACCAAACAAAGCCTCTAAGTGTCATGTTAACTAGAACATCCCAACACCTCCTGCTGAGCAATGTGGCCTTCAGGGGCTGCAGGGCAGTTAGAATATAACACTCACACACTGCACACTCAGCAAAGAGGACCAGTCCCACCACTGCCCGGACTCTGGGCAAGGAGAAGGCAGCAGCTCCTCTCTGTTCTGCATTTCTTTATCTTTGTATTTTATAGAGCATAGCTTAAAAACCTTCAGCTGCTCCCACGGGTGATGAGCAAACAGAGCCTTTCCAAAGGCAATGTCCTCCTCAGCAGCAGCAAGATGCAAACGTTTTTACTGTCAATTGCATGCATTGACTCTCTGATGCCTGTAGAAGCCTCAGAACGAGATGGAGAACTCTCAGAGCCTTCCTGTTCTCTTCAATTTTGGTTGCATATTCAATGGCATCTCTCTAGACATGTCTCTGCCCCTTGCTTTCATCCAAGCACCTCACCAACACTGACAGACATATTTAGGCACCCCTGTGGCTGTTATTAGTTGTCAGAATGAGCGTGAACAGAAAGAGGAGCAAACCAAGTTTTGTGTTAGCATCAGGAACTTAGTCCAAAGTCCTCCAGAATCCTCCCAGTTGCTCTTACAACAAGGCTGTTGGTTTGAGAGTTTTGTTTTCTCTTTCCTTTTCCCACTGATGGGCTCCACAGAGTTGTGGTTGCTTATCTTCAGCCCCCAGAGCGAGAGCTCTTCCAAGCTACTGTGGGCCCTTGACTCTGCAAACAATGCCATGGGGCCAGGCCACTAGCGTGACAACAGCACTTGTACAGCTGATCTTTTGCTGCCAGATCTGGCTTAATCGCAGCCTGTACAGAGCATCTGTGATTATGGTGGGGTCAGTGAGGTTTTATTTCTAGTCTGTGCTCTCAAAATGCCAGACAGCCCCAGGCTGAGCAGTGCAATACTACTTTAGCAGCTTCCTCTACAGCTTGGCCTCTTGTCTATCTAGGCCAGCATGAAGAAGGCAGTCTTCAAAGCTGGGCTTTTCAAAGGACCTACAAGAATTAGTTTCCTGTGAGGGTTTGGCACTCTGCCTCCCTAATCTAGTTAAGAAAATTCCAGTCTGTAGATTCAAACTAGTTCTAAATTAGACAGAGAATGAAGCCCTGCCATAAAAGAGAGGGGGGGAAATAATATGAACATCTAATTCCAGAGAGGTATGAAAAAGAAATCACTTAAGCTGAAGGTCTGACAGCACTTTGCATAACAACCAGGCAAGCAGACAGGCTCAGATATGACAGCTGGCAGGTGAATAAGATAAATAAATTGACTATTGATCTATTGATAAATGCTGTGCTGTCTGCAGCAGTTCTATTTCTATAAGGGCATTTACCTATATAGGACTCAACCCAAGGAGAAGACCATCAGTATTTAGACTGTTCAGCAGAGTCATGCAGCAGAAATAAAACACCACTGTTGAACTATTTCCTCCTCCACCTTTCTCCATGGGAAAATGGAAGAAACTGTTGGGTTTTGTTTTTCCCTGGGTCTACACTTTGGCCAAGTGCTTGTATCATAGAAACATAGAATCAACCAGGTTGGAAGAGACCTCCAAGAGCATCCAGTCCAACCTAGCACTCAGCCCAGACAACCAGACCATGGCACTAAGTGCCTCATCCAGGCTTTTCTTGACCACCTCCAGGGATGGTGACTCCACCACCTCCCTGGGCAGCCCATTCCAATGGCTGTCTTGTGCTGACTGAGGTGTCTGAAACCTCAGCTGCTTCCTATTTACCAGGAAATCATCTCAGCCTGTTGTATTCTCCTGTTGCAAATTGTTTTGATTCCATCTCCCTGATCTTTTTCTTACAAATCTGAAATTATTTCTTAGTTGAACACTTTAAGATTTTGTTTTGTTTTGTTTTTATTAGGAGAGGGAGGTAAATAACAGGTCCAGAGTGATTGTTTAGTGTTATTCAATGATAAAGTTTGCAAGAAGCAAAAAGAATGAAAATTACTTCAAAGTTAGGTGGATTTCATGTGACCTTGAGAGCACCTTGGTAAATAGAATGTTCCAGCACTGAATTAAAAACCAATCAGACAGACATGACTCCAAGTCTTGTATTCTCTCTCAGGATGGAAATACACTTGGGTCTCTTAGGAGACAACATGTAATGGTTGGGTGCCAAAAAGATTGATTTGTTTAAGAAAAAAAAAAAAAGATCAAGCTGGAATAAATTTATTACTAGAGCTTCAAAGCAGAGTGATTCAGCATAGGTAAGTACAAGTTCAAAGATAGATGATTAAGTTTGATTGTTACTAAGGCTGCTTACTATTAAATTTGATGGTGGTCAGGATGTGCCTGTGATTCCTAGCTCCACATCCAATGCTAAACACAGGTACTACTGAGATCAGAGAATCACAAGCCAACATCACAGAATCACTGAATGTTGGAGGCTGGAAGGGACCTTGAAAGCTCATCCAGTCCAACTGCCCTGCCAGAGCAGGATCACCTAGACCAGATCATATGGGAACTCATCCAGACAGGTTTTGAACATCTCCAGAGAGGGAGACTCCACAGTCTCCCTGGGCAGCCTGTTCCAGTGTTCTGTCACCCTCACAATGAAAAAAATTCCTCCTCACATTTACATGAAACTTCCTATGCCTCAGCTTCCACCCATTGCCCCTTGTCCTGTCAACATGGCAGAAGAGGTTACTGCCCCTCCACATGAGCAGGGTCATCTTCATGTTTATGCCTCCTCAGATACCACATAGTCACTCCTAAATTCCTCCAACAGAGTAGACTCCTCAGCTGCCTTCATCTGTCATCTATTGATCTGTTCCCATATTTCACCTGAGTCAGCTGCTTCAATTCCCTTTCATCACACCCATCAGGTTACAGTGCAGCAGGTCTGTGGGACATTTACTTCACTCAACTGTCCCCACCACATTCTTTGTGCAGATTTCAGTGCAAAAAGCACACACCTCGGGCACTAGAGATTACCCTTTCCAAGATGAGCCTACTTAAGCCTCATCCACCCTGGAGACTTGCTTCTAGAGTAGTTCCCATTACTGCTAACACCATTTCAGCTGTTTGCAGCATTGGGCTGAGGGCACTGCTTCCAAGTCACCACAATTTACACAGTGGTTGATCCCAGCTGCTAGAAGCCGGAGTGACATCTCCACAAGAGCTCCCAGCATTGTTAGCACCACTGCAGCTTAACAACCATTATCAACAATAGGCAATGTTCTGTCCTGTTGCTGTTTTCTTCCTAAAGGCTTACCTAAACCAGACATGGTTTATTAAGCTACTGAGGATGCTGTTCTAATAGGCTGCAGGGTCTGGAGTGGACAATAGAGAGACATCCAATCCTTCACTGTGAATCATCACACAAATTACAAGAGGTGCAGCCAACATCATTCTGCACTAGGATACCTGAAGTAGCCTGGAGAAACTCCTCTGTGACCCAGGCATTTGGAGTTCTCTGGTTAGGATTGCAATGGCACTGAGGTTATTTTCCATGGCATGATCTCTTGGATTTGTATTTCTGTGTGTCTCTTGGATTTGTTTTTCTGTGTGTCTGATGAAAAAATCAGGGAATTCAAGGAACTGTCAGAAGATGCTTCCTAAGAGAAGCACTTTTTAAAGCAAACGATGGAAATATCAGGAGTCCCTGCTAGAATTTTAGAGAGTCTTGAGGAAACCTGGGAAAATTGATATAATTTTAGGTTCTGTTCCCTTCTTGTGTACTCCTTTGTTATGCACACAATCATGTCTGACATCTGACAGCATACATCAGCTAATTAGACTTGGTCAACAACAGATTGGAAGAGAAGCTGAGACACACAACAAGAAGAGACCTTTTCACACCGAAGTGCTTGCTTGGACTCTAGTAGGTTGCAGGATTAACCTCTTAGTAATCCTGCAACCTCCTGCAAGGTAATCCTGCAAGTCCCTCCTCCCATGGTTAAGTAGCAGGTGAAAGGATTTAAATCTGTTGATTTCAAAATCGAGTTTGAAATGGGAGACAGAGAGATTTTGATTTATAAAGCAGATAAAGCAGCCCAGGAAGAACTGACCCACAGAAAGTCATGAAACCTTCCAGCAAGCTAGGCCTTCCCTGCTTCAAAATTCACCAGCTAGACTTACTGCCTACCAGTGTTCCCATCAGCACAACGGCATGAAGGCTGTAACAAGAAGAGTTTGGAACAAGTCATTTAATTAAAGCGCACTTGTTTCATTTCCTGCACATCCAGGTGTGTGCACTGCTGCCTGTTTTCCTTATTTCACCTGTAGCAAACTGATAACCTCAGCCTGTGACACCACAGCCCAAAACTTTGCTCTTTGCTTACGATTCACAGTTAAATTCAGAAGGAAACAAAAAGAAGCTGTGAGAAGTGTAGGTTTGAAGCTTAATTTCTCTTGTTGCAGGCTGTGGCACCTGTCTACTGCACTACTGGCAACTTAAGCTCAGCATTTGTCAATAGTGGGGAAATGAGGAGTGGAAATGAAGCCTTGATTGCCCCTTTTGCTCAAAAAGCACAATGTTTTCTCCAGCGCAGCACGCAGCCAGGTTTCGAAACTTGAGCTGTTGTCAGATAATGGAGCCATCACCCTCCTCTGGTCAGTTGTGCTACTCATTTGGCAAAGGCTCAAATTCACCAGGGCTGGAGGAAAAAATGAAAAGCAACATCTAAATACAAAGCTCACCCTGCCTCCTACACCCAGCTGTACCCTGAAGGCAGTCCTGGCGGAGCCACCTGGGCGCAGCTACCACACTTGCTGGCTCAGCAAGAGCAAGCAGTGATAGGAAACCTGTCCTTTCTCGCCCCCATCCTTGTCCCTGAGTCATTCTCAGCTGATAGAAACGCCAGGGAGCATGCAAGGCTCCTGCTGGTGGGTGGCTTGGATGCATAAAGACTGCCAGTTGGCAAAGCCACCTGTTTACCCCAGGCATCTTTTGCTTCAGGCCAGTTAAGTGGGTTCTGCCCAAGTTAGGGGAAGCGAAGGAGGATCCATATCCTTCCCTGTCAGGGAATATCCCTAGGACTACAGAATGCTTTGGGTTGGAAAGGACCTTTAAAAGTCATGTAGTCCAAACACCTGCAGTCAGTAGGAACACCTACAACTAGAACAGGTTGCTCAGAGCACCAAACAATCACTCCTGGAATGGGTCCAGGGATGGGGCATCTCCCACCTCCCTGGGCGAATTGTGCCAGGGTTTTACCACCCACATTGTAAAAAAAAATCTTTCTACTCTCTCATCTAAATGCCCCTCTTCAAGTTTAGCACCATCACCCCTTCTTCTGGCAAAACAGGGCCTGGTAAAGTGTCCTTCCCTGTGTTTCTATTGGCCCCTTTAAGTACCGAAAGGCCATGAGAAGGTCTCTCTGAAGCCCTCTCCTCTCTAAGCTGAACAACCACAACTCTCTCAGCCTATCCTCACAGCAGAGTGGCTCCAGCCCCCCAGTCATTTTTGTAGCCTCCTCCAGGCCTTCTCTAACAAGTTCCACACCTCTCCTGTGCTGAGGACTCAAGAGCTGGACACATTACTCTAGGTGGATTATCCTTCAAATGGAAGGGCTTGCTCCAGGCTGCATGCAGAGAAATCACAAGTTTCAGACACAAACCAGAACAAACTTGTTGAGGCATACCTAGATGCAGCAAAGGGTCACCAACCTCAGAAGCATCCAGAAGCATCCTTCATCATCCATCCCATTGCAAGAGATCTTGCAGAACACGTTCATGAGCTTATGACAGAGGTAGGAGAGTGCAAATGAAACAACACACACTCCTCTCCCACACTGATCCTTGCTGCTTTGCTCCTACAGTGTTGTGGCACTGCTTCCTCCAAGTAGGCGTGGGAGGAAAGACTGATTCCTCCCCGTGGTTCCTCAGGGCACCCTCTTCTGTGCCTAGATGCTATGGCTCAACACCCCTTTGGTTTCCAAGCTGCGTTGTCACACTCAGGCCACCCACCAAGGGTTGCTAATTTAACAATGACATACAGCAAGCAGGGATATGCACAGTGGCTATGTGCAGACAATGTCCCCTCTCAGTGGAGGATTCAGATGATCACCAGACCTGAAATTACCAGCAAAGGGCATAGTGTAAGAGGTGAAGGGCTAAAAAACTACCAGGCTGCAGAGTACAGCTGCAGCAAAATTGAAGCCATCCATAAATAGAGATATTTGTGCTCTGTTTGAGATTAAAACAAAACCCAACCTGTTCCAGAAAGCCTCCAATGTCTCAGAATTACAGGAAAATTGAAGACATTTTCTCTAGGAAAAAGGGTGACCCATTTCCTCAGACTGCATCCCTCTTTAGTGAAGGGAAAAAAACAACCCAGCAACTGAACAGAAGCTGTGAGAAAGCCTTGAACATTCCCTGGTTGCTTCAAAAATCTCATTTTGACAAAAATCAGGTTTGATGTATTTAATTTTCATCCCTAGTCATGCCATTTCAAACTCAGACATGTTCTGATGGTGGAAATAATAATAATAATAATAATAAAGAGACTAGAATAAAATGAAAATTCACAAACTCTTGAAGAAAAGGCAATCTCTTTTGCATGTGGCAAAGTGGCTTGCAATAAAAAAAGTCAACCCTGCTTTTCAGGCAGTGTTTCATACAGGAGAAGCTTTATTTTTTGTTCATCCTAGCCAGAGAACAGGGAGAAGGGAATGTAAATGCTTTTGTTTGCTGGGATCTGTTTGTGAGGCTTTGAAGCACTCAGTTATTGAGGCTCATGCTTAGCAATTTCCAAATCATGAGTTATGTTCCCTTTAGTTGTTGTTTTGGCTTGGACACATGGATCCCAAAGCGCCGTTAAACAAATGTGTCGCTGTGGACAGAGAAGCTGAAGCAGCAGGAGACAAACAACTTTCCAAGAGAGGGATTCAGCACAGAGCACAGCCATGAACAAAATGAACCCAGATCTTGAGGCAGGCCAAAGTATCTCACCAACAGCATGTCCAGTAGATGGTGGGATCATAGAGTCATCGATTCAGAGTGGTTTAGATTGGAAGGGACCTTCAAGATCATCTAGTTCCAAACTGCTCTGCCAGGGGCAAGGACACCTTCCACTAGATAAGGTCAGTGAAGATCTCATCCAACCTGGCCTTCAACACATCTAGGGAGGGGGCAATCATGATCTCCCTGGGCACCATGTTCCAGTGTCTCACTACCCTCAAGACTGAATCCTCAAGGTTGAGCTCACTGTCCCAGACATCTTCCCATTTTGCTTGTGCCTGCCCAGAGTTCAGTCTGGGCTTTCTACATTGTGCAGTGATGGTGGCAATGTACAAACACAGTCTGACAGTGGCCACAGAGAGCAGAAGCAGCAGCACATGTCTGTTAAAAATCACCACAGCCTCCCAAACCCCAACCCTTTGTGGGAAAACACAAGAACCATGTGCAGGCAGTGAGAACACAGGGAGTAGAGTGAGCTGGGAGGGTTTCAGACCTGCTCTATAGCAAAAGTGAGGGCAATCAAATTCACTTCTCTGCCATTTATCTTCTAGCAGGTAACAGGAATCCCAAAGGCTGTAGAATCAATCTACTGAAATGCAAACCACTTCCCTGGGGAAGGTTGTGTCAATTGCCAACTCTGTTGTTTTCAAATCAGCAAAGAAAAATATTCCTAATGGCCTAGGAGAGAAAGTTGAAGACCTCTAAGGCCTCCAGCGATGCTAATCTGTAGCACTTCAGGTCTGAATTCCTGCAATTTTATGACTATACTTTAGCTGGGAGACTGGTTTAGTGTTAAAAGGACCTCCAGAGTGATTTCTCAGTCTACCAAGCCCCAAACACACACAAAAAAATCTGACAAGGACTGTTGTACTGACTCTGGGGTCATAAAATCTGCAGCATAGTGGAAGATGTTGAGTAGAAGAACAGTAAATGCAAACTGCAAAGCACCCCACAACACACACAGAGCCACATAGGCACCTGTGCCCAGATGTCACTTAATTCAGCTACAGAGCAAAGCCCACTCACATGCTAAGGTCCAGCTGTGAAATCCAAGTGTTGGAAAAGCTAAGAGTGAGAGTTCCTCAACTTCAGTGCAGACAGTGTCCAGCCCCACGTGCAAAGGCAGGCTCAAAGCCCAGCAGGTCTCTAGGCTGTTAGCAGAGCTACTCTCCTGCATCAAAACATAGGGTCTGGGACAGAGAGCTCAAAGGGCATCATCCCCTTCCCTGAGTACAGGGCTGGTGAGGGAGGTGATGGTTTGGTTTGATTTGTTTTCATGTTTATTAGGAGTTTTGGTGGGATTTTATTTATGATTAGTAGGGAGTGAAATAGATGCTAAAGGCTCTAGTAGGGGCTCCTATAGCTTAGGTATTCCTTTTGGCTTGCCAAGTATTTGCTTTGCACTTGTACCATGGCTCAGGAATTCTTTGTGGAGGCTGGGTGGGAGCTTCCATGGAGCTGATTCTTTCCCTCTTGCCTGCTCTGACTTGCTTCATGCTAGGATTTTTTGTCTGTGTTAAGTTAAAGCCAGATTCTCACCGAGGCAAGGTACTGAAAACTTAGTCTGGGGGAATCAGATGCTGCAGTAAAGCCATGGAGAAGACCTCCCCTCAGCTATTTCAGGGGCTGAGAACTGTGCAAAGAAAAGGCAGCAGCCTTGTGCAGTATTGCACATCTGAGCCTCTGCTCAGGAATAATGAACTGGACCCCAGGACTCTGAAGCACATGCATATGTATATATTTATCTACTGAACTAAACAACAATATCTGCAATGCTTTTTTTATTTGCCTTCTGGGTTCTGAGATTTAAAGACTTGTATTTTCTCTGCAATCCTAAAAGACAGCCTATTCTTGTGTTTTAAATGGAACTTGTGAGTGATACAATTACATGACTCAAGCCTGAGGTACTTAAAGAAGACAGGAAAAAAACAAGCATGAATCCCCCTACTCTTACAAGCAATTAAATAACTCTGCAGTCTGGTAAAGAGCTGGTCCCAGTGTTTGCTGTGATTGAATACAACCTCACAACTGTTAGTGAACCAGCAAGAAGGGGGTAGGGAAAAGTTTTTCCTTGCCATGGGCAAGTTAACTCTTGGGGTACAGCCCTAGTCCTCCCTAGCTAGGGTAGACTGCTAGACTGGTTGTGCTGCTGCTCAGGCCAGCAGGATGTTTTTCAACACTCCTCTGCATGCATTCAGTTTCCTTCTTTCCCCTGGTTATTTGGTGGAGCTGCTTCCCTTCTTCACACTTCCCAGCCCTCATTTCTTTTTCTTTCCCTGTTCCCCACCTGTTGCGTCGTGCTGGGCAGGACTGATTTAGGGTCCTACAGATCGTATTCTTGTGGCAAGACATAGAATCTGGTGTAAACAGTTTGGTCAGGGCAGAGACTGCTGCAAGGATAATGGGCGGAAAGATGCATCCTCATACTGCCTACAGTGGGAATCAATTAAACGCTCCTGTGCAAGAGCATCACCCAGAGGCCTCCACAATAAGTGCGCCTTCATCTCAGCTGCTCTCTGTAGTACAACTACATGTCCCTGCTACTCGAAGTGGTCCTTGCAAAGCCCAAATGCTGGTGTGCTTGCTGATTTCTGCACACGAGAAGCAGCAGCTCCATGCTGGGGTGTCTCTGCAGCTCTGCTCTACTTCTAGTTTAACTCACCCCAGCCGGGAGATCATAGAGTCATAAAATCACAGAATGGTTTGGCTTGGAAGGGACTTTTAAGGTCATCTAGTCCAACTCCCATGCAGTCATCAGGAATATCTGCAACAAGATCAGGTCACCCAGAGCCCCAAACATCCTGACATGGAATGAGTGCAAAGATGGAGGATCTACCACTTCTCTGGGCAGCATGGGCCAGGGCTTCACCACCTTCAGTGTAAAAACTTTCCTCTATGTATCTCAATCTCCCTGTATCTAATCTCATTCTCCTTCTAGTGGGAGGTGTCCCTGCCTATGGCAGGGGGTTGGAAATGGATGGTCCTTGAGGTCCCTTGCAACCTAAACCATTCTATGATTCTATGTAATACCAATCTCCCTCTTACTTTCAAAACATCACCCTTGTGCTATCACAAGAGGCTTCATTAAGAAAATCACCCTCATCTTTCCTGTAAACCCCCTTCAAGCCTTGAAAACTTACCAGAGTATCTTCCTGAGGCCTTCTCTTCTTCAGACTGAACAGCTCTTGGTGCCATGGTCTAGCCTTGAGCTCTGTGGTAAAGGGTTGGACTTGATGATCTGTGAGGTCTCTTCCAACCCTGATAATACTGTGATACTGTGATACTGTGATACTGTGATAACTCAAACTCTCTCCACCTGTCCTCATAGCAAAGGGATTCCAGCCCTCCCATCAATGTTGTGCCCTCTTCTGGACCTTTTCCAGCAGATACACTGAGTATTCCCACTTCCCTGAGCTTCATCCCCTGCCTGTCCAGCTCTCCTTGCCCCACTTATCCCGTGCTGGAAGGGCAGGTTGTGGCTGCACTTAAAGCCTCAATCTTCCTGGGCACTGAACCATTACAAGCAGCCTGCTCATCGGCGGCGCCGAGTTTCACTGACTGATTGTTTTCTGATTCCATTTGGCATTTTATCCTGGCTGCATTGAAAACTTACTATAAAATCATGTTTGTGTTCCATAGATTATATCTGTGGCTCGCTGGGGTGGGAGCAGGAAGCCTGACAGGCAGAGTCAGAGGGGCATGGCTGATGAAAGCCACTGCCAAGGTGACAGGGGTGGAACTGCAGTCATAGTGTTTGCAGAGAGGAAAATAAGAACCCCTTGATCAGACAGAGCTTGTCCTGGGGATAGTTTAGCTGTTGCAGTTCTCCTGACCAGATCCACGCCACATGCCACAAATAAATGCTCTAAAGACAGATTAGTTTTATATTAGATGACTGCAACAGTCCCTGCAGCTATTAAAAATCTGTTAGTCCTTCCCCTAGAAAGCCCCAGGCTAGAGCTTGCCACTCACACCTGTAACAAATCCAACAGCCTGTGGTAGAGCTAGTGAGAGTTATTATTGAGCTTTTTGGTTGTTACTTGGGTTCTGGGAGCAGACAAGGCCTTGGAGATGCACTCTGAAAAGAGGTCACCCCTATTGTATCACACAGTATCACAGTATCACCAAGGTTGAAAGAGACCTCACAGATCATCAAGTCCAACCCTTTACCACAGTGCCCAAGGCTAGACCATGGCACCAAGTGCCACGTCCAACCTTGCCTTGAACTGCTATTGTCCTCAGGTTTAAGATTGTAATTGCTCAAATTGCAACATGGAATCAAATTGCAACATGGAATCATCATAGATTTCTTTTTGGTTGGAAAAGACCTTGCACACAGGCTCATGGGATATCAAGCATTGGAAGGGACCCAAGGAGATCATCAAGTCCAACCCCTCTGCCAGAGCAGGACCACATAATGTAGCACAGAAGAACGCATCCAGACAGGCCTTGATGTGTTAAGACCTTTTAGAGTCCAACTCTACCAAGTTTGGTGCTAAACTATAGAAGTGTTCATAGAACCATTTCAGTTGGAAAAGGCATCTAAGATCATTGAGTCCAACCATCAGCCTAATAACCATCATGTCCATTCAACCATGTACTGAAGTGCCAGGACTACAGCTGCAACCCTGGAGAGTCCTTTTAGTCCCAGCTCTATTGGATTGTGACACCAGATACTAAAGCCTCTCTGAGCTTCCACAATCTTCCCTGGGATCCAAACCATGGGCATCCTGCGAGATCAGTTGCACATGCTACAGAGAGTAAAGTCAACCATCCTTTTCTAACTGTGCTTCTTCTATCTTCCTCCTCTAGCTGCAGTCCCTGCCTGCCTGAAAGCAGCATGACTAGGATCTGCTTAGTGGCATGAAGCTCTCCCTCCCTTGACCTCTCTGCTGGGCAGAACTAAACATGTGGGCTGCTGTTTTGTCAGTCACTCAATACAAACATTTCCCACTCAGGAAAGGAGTAAATAAGCAAAAGGTGGGGAGGAAAACAAAATCTGACCTGTAGAGAAACAAATAAATGCAGCTTGTTTATTTCTCAGAGGTGCTTCTGGGCTTTGAAACCTGCATTACAGGAGGGGGCTCCTCGATTTCCCCCATCCCTGCTCACAGACAGATCTGCCAGATTTTCCTGCCTCCTTCCACTGCTCATCTAAAAGCAGATGGTCCTCCCTTATTCATGAGATGATCACAAGGTGCTGGTAGTGCAACAGGCTTCACATCAGTGGGGATGGCCATCTGAACCACCTTCATGTATCTCTCTGCTTCATTGCTCTTATTCCACTTCAGTCTCACCTGCTGTGGTAGCCTGTGCCTAGCTGGGATGTTTTGGTGAGAAGAATTAGACTATAGGCTGTGCAAAGGAAACAGTGGTGGTGGCTACTGCACTCATAGGCTTGCTGGCATGTATAAAAGCCTATGAAACATAGATAACAGAGGTTTGCTCTCTGGCTTTGGGCTGCACTTCTCTCTCTAACCTGCCATCTGTCTAACTAATCCTTCTGCTTCCTAACCCTCTTGGCCAATCCTCCAAACTCACCTTGAATGTAAGGCAAGGTCCAGGATAAGGCAGAGGGGTGGAAGGGAAGTGGAAGGGTGGTTGGGAGCCCCTCCTGGGGACTCTGGTTTCTGGGAGGGCTGTTGAGTTTCTGTATTCCTTTTCAACTTGTATATTTCTGTCTGTAGCTGTAGATATTGTAAATACCTGCTTGTGTCTTGTGCTAAGCTGGAAATACAAAGCTCCATTCTGATTTCCAGCTGAGCTGAGTCTAGTCTGGGTGATTTTCTTAAGTGTGGGGGTGCAGGTAGCACCCAAACCATCACACTTGAAATGATATCTTTTATGTCCCCTCCATGCCTGTCTCTTATTTTCTCCCTCATACTATTTGTGATTTACTCTCTGTAACTGCCCTATTTAATGCTGCAAAATGGTTGGGAAGATGATTTCAGTAGATGATGCCATAGAAAGCAGAGGGGTCCTGTCATTTACCCATCACATTGGAACAGAATAAACACATCCCAGCATTGTGGAAGGTAGAAATCTCACCCCAGCACCCTGGATTATTTGATGCCCAAGGCAGGCAGGAACACAACATGAAATGGCCACAATGCCTTGGAGAAACTGTCAGGGAGGTGTTTGTGGGAACTTCTGGCTAAAGCAAGCAGACTTCAGAATCAGCCTCAAGGCTTATCTCCTCACAGGGAGTTTGGTGTTCCTCCTTACTCCAAAGGGACTGAATGCCCTTTCCTGGAGGAGCACCTTGGGATGCTACACACACCATCATACAGCCTCCATAAAGTCATAGAATGGTTTAGGTTGGAAGGGACCTCAAAGCTCATCCAGTTCCAACCCCCTGCCATAGGCAGGGACACCTCCCACTAGAGCAGATCACTCAAGGCCTCATCCAGCCTGGCCATGAACACCTCCAGGGTGATCAAAGATCACCTTCTGTGCTTCTGTGCTCCACAACCTCCCTGGGCAACCTGAGCCAGTGTCTCACCACCCTCACTGCAAAGGTCTTCTTCCTAACACCCAGTTTAAAACTCCCCTCTGCCAGTTTAAACCTTGTCCTGTCATTACAGGACCTTGTCAATAGTCCCTCCCCAGCTGTCCTGTAGGCCCCTTTAGATACTGAAAGATCACTCCAAGGTCTCCTCAAAGCCTTCTCTTCTCCAGGCTGAAGAGCCCCAACTCTCTCAGCTTGTCCTCAGAGCAGAGCTGCTGCAGCTCTCTGAGCATCTCTGTGGCCTCTTCTGTTCTCACTCCCACAGTTCCACATCCTTCTTGTCTTGGGGGCTCCAGAACTGGCTCCAGGCTGGAGCATGCTCTTGAGAGCCTCTAAGTCCTTAGAGTCTCAGCATTTCTGGAACCTCTGGAATGAGCAAAAGTCAGATCAGCAAAACACGACTGAGTGAGGCTTCTTCCTACACTGGGACTTTCTGTCATGCAAATGCCACACTGCAGCTGGTTCTGGGAAGCCTCTGCCCACACACTAAATAAATTCTGGTGAGGTGCTCTGCTTCTCTATGGAAACCATCCCCAGCATCTCTCTCCCTCTATAGGATTTTTCTCATTTCAGGCTCCATAATGAATTAAGGAGAAGATGTTTTCTTTACACCAAGCATAGGAGAGACTCTTCTCTGTACTCGATTAATCTTTAGTGATCTATATTAAATATTTATCTGAAGAAATGAGGCCTGTATTGCAGCAACACTTCCTATTATGAGACTTTATCATATCAGAAGATATTTTCCTGCTGCTGACTCCTTCCTATCTACCCAGCCAGAATTTCCAATGGAAGGCCACTCTCTGGGTTTTTTTTGTTTCCCTTTCTCTCCCAGTGACCTTTTCCCTCCATAACAAGCTGCTGATATGTTAGAATTTACTGGCTAATAAACATTTTTTATCGAGTAGGAGGAAGCTGGGTGATTTGGCACCAGCTTCCCTAATAAAACTCAGGGGAGAGGCTGTGATGTTTGACACCAATAAAGGCAATGGAAGAAGCTGCAGCCTTCTGGGATGCTGGTCATGACTGACAAGGAGAGTTAGTGTCAGTCACGTAGCTTTGCTCTGCTGAGGCACTTCTGGAAGAAGTCCAGCTTGCTGGCACGGGAAAGGAAGCTGGGAGGGACATGGTAAAGAGCTACTCTATTCTTTCCCAATATTACTAAAACTGTGATCTGTCATGTGGTTACTAAACTAAAAGTGGTTCCTAAACCTCTTTTCTTAGAATCATAGAACCAAAACATTGAAAGAGACCTCCAGGCTCATCCAGTCCAACCTAGCACCCAGCTCTGGCCAATCAACTAGACCATGGCACTAAGTGCCTCATCCAGTCTTTGCTGGAATACCTCCAGGGATGGCAACTCTACCACCTCCTTGGGCAGCCCATTCCAATGCCAATCACTCTCTCTGACAACAACTTCCTCCTAACATCCAGCCTAGACCTTCCCTGTCACAGCTTGAGACTGTGTCCTCTTGTTCTGATGCTGGTTGCCTGGCAGAAGAGACCAACCGCACCTGGCTACAACCTCCCTTCAGGTAGCTGCAGACAGCAATGAGGTCAACCCTGAGCCTCCTCTTCTGCAGGCTGCACACCCCCAGCTCCCTCAGCCTCTCCTCACAGGGCTGTGCTCCAGGCCCCTCACCAGCTCCGTCACCCTTCTCTGGACACATTCCAGTATCTCAGCATCTCTCTGGGAAGTCAAAGGACACTAAACAGTTGAGATGTCTGAAATGAGTATCTTGGTGTTGGTTTCAGGCACTGTTCCTACAAGAACATGGAGAATTCACATCCTAGTTTTATCCTGAGCAAGTAGTTGAGCTTTTCTACTTGAGTTAGATCTGGCATTGGTTCTAGACAAACAGAATTAGATCTAGGTTTATTGCAGTAGCTTCAAAAGGAAACCCAGACCCAGGACTCTGCTTGTGATGTCAGGTGATGAACAACAGCACAGCAGAAAAAGATGGTCCAAGTTCACCAAGAGCTCTACCTCCCAGGAGAGTGGTGATTTAAGCTGGTCAATAACTAACTCATTCTACAAAAGCCTGACTAAATCAACTGATGAGTAGATATACACACACCATAAATGTTTAGTTCCAATAATATATGACTGAGCTGTTATTTTGACAAATAGCTGGTGAATAATATATTTGATGAACTGCATAATATTTTACTAATGATTAATTTATTCATTCCAAACAAACAAACCAACCCCAGCCTTTCCCCCAGCTATCATAAGGAACTCTAAGTAATGGCTGCAAAGAGCTTTGAGGATCCTGGATGAGCTGTGTCTGTTATTCCTCCTTTTATTCTAGTGATTTATTAACAGGCGTAATAAATTCCTGGCTTATGTTATGGATGGCCTCATTGAAGGGTCATGACAGATGCTGGTTTGGTTATGCCCACAAAAAATCTATAGGAATATGGCACTTTTATAATTAAACACCCACACAAAGTGCTTAAATCATTTCTTTGGTTAAGTCTGGGCCAAGAGAAGAGGAAGCTCAGGGCAGACCTCATTGCTGTCTACAACTACCTGAAGGGAGGCTGCAGCCAGGTGGGGTTGGTCTCTTCTGCCAGGCAACCAGTAACAGAACAAGGGGACACAGTCTCAAGTTGTGCCAGGGGAGGTCTACGCTGGATTTTAGGCAGACGTTCATGGCAGAGAGAGTGATTTGCATTGGAATGGGCTGCCCAGGGAGGTGATGGAGTCGCCATCCCTGGAGGTGCTGAAGCAAAGCCTGGATGAGGCACTTAGTGCCATGGTCTGGTTGATTGGGCAGAGCTGGGTGCTAGGTTGGACTGGATATTTTGGAGGTCTCTTCCAACCTGGTTGATTCTATGATTCTAAGTTTATCTGAACATCATCTGCTGCTTCTGACTGAAGACAGAGAGGTTTGGGTTAGGAACAGTTCTGCTAGGGCCACTGACTAGAGGACGGTGGTCTCTGAGATTTAGCTGAGGACTGCCCTGCCTGTAGTTTTCCCTCTCCCTCACTCTAACCCCATTCAGAAATATAATTTCTGTGAGTTCATAGAGAAGACAGAGGAGCAAAGAGCAGGAGTGCTTCCTCAGAGCTGCTCTGCAGAGGCACACTGACTGCTTACAGATTGGATGCTGCTCCAACTTCTTTTCCTAAATGAAAAATGGAGAGCTCTTAAAACTTGAGGAAAATATGCCATTCTGAGAAGGATTTCCACTGGCACGAGCACAATAGGAGGTAGTAGTGAGCTGCTCAATATTTCCATGTGCACTGGCTAAACCTTTATTACTCAGTCCCTTTACACTGTCCCTGCGGCACCTGATGATCACTCATCTGTAATTGGTAAGGACTTCAATTTTGTGTCTCCACACAAAGCTTAAATCGTTCATGTATGGGAGAGCTCTGACTTCAGCTGCAGCTGGAGCTGTCCAGGAGATTATTCCTTTCTGTAGCTTCTTCCAGAGCTGCAGAATCTGACTTTGTTGCGTGTTGGAAGAAGCTGGAACAGTTTGTAGTGTTTTCATCAGGCAAGTTTTTTGTCAAAGTAGCTCATTTCTCTTTCTCCATAGTCGTTAATGACCTGAGAGACCAGGGCTTCAAAAATGTGTTGAATGCAATTCATCAGCCTGAAACACTGCACTACAATCAAATAAAGCATCTTGACAAAACCTTCATTTGGAGAGAAGGCATTTTCTGCCTCACTGAGACAATATGATTACACCTAAAACACAATGACTTTGCCATCCTGTCATTCACCTCCCTCCACCCAGGGAGGTGGTGGAGTCACCGTCCCTGGAGGTGAGCAAAAAAAGCCTGGATGAGGCACTTAGTGCCATTGTCTAGTTGATTGGGCAGGGCTGGGTGCTAGGTTGGACTGGATGAGCTTGGAGGTCTCTTCCAACCTGATTGATTCTATGATCCTTGTAGAGCTTCACCGGATCCACTCCTCTTGCAGTGCATAGTCTGAGCCAATAAGAGTGAAAATCCCACCCCAGTGTTACAAACACTTTCAAGAGTCTGGCAGAGAGCTGAGAAACCTCTATCCCAGCCAGCAGACAACAGCTGTGCCTATAAAGTTCTTGAACTTTGTATGCTCACACACAGTCACACAGGAGCCAGTCACCAATGGTGCTGATATGTTCAAATTGGGAGATAAAGCATTGCCTTTTTTAAAAGGCATGAAGCAAATATCTCAGTTCCCAGGACTGAAAACAATAAATCTATTTTTATGACTGCTCTGCAGAAAAAACTAAGCCCAAATGCAGTTGGAATTATCCTGTAAGCTTATTATACAGCAGTATTCAGCTTCTTCCACACTCTTGGTTCCTCCTTTGTTAATGCTAGAAGAGCAGGCAAGACTTTTTCTGCCCCTCATTATAGAGCCTTCTCAGTTTTCTGAGCCATGTAAGATGCTTCAGCTATCCTACCATCTACATGCACCTCAAACATCAATACTCTTGCCAGCACAGAGCCATGTGTGGGGCTCTGTGAACAGCTACAAGCATGGTATGCTCTGCTACCTCCCCATCTCCTCAGTCTGCATGAGCCTTAAACTGAATGTGGACAACCTGATTGAACATGTATCATAGAATCATCGAATGGTCCAGGTCAGAAAAGATCTCTAGAGGTCATCTAGTCAAGCCCCCTGCAGTCAGCAGGGACTTCCCCACCAGACCAGGTCACCCAGGGCCCTGTCAAGCCTCACCTTGAATGTCTCCAGAGAAGGTGCCTCAACCAACTCCCTGGGCAACCTGTTCCAGTGATCCACCACCCTCATGGTA
This sequence comes from Pogoniulus pusillus, assembly GCF_015220805.1. Taxonomy (NCBI): domain Eukaryota; kingdom Metazoa; phylum Chordata; class Aves; order Piciformes; family Lybiidae; genus Pogoniulus; species Pogoniulus pusillus. The sequence goes on from NC_087298.1 coordinate 5,917,588, forward strand.
AAGAACTTGCATGTGGAAAGCAGGTCCATCGCTTAGTAGTAGCAGTGGCAATCACCCTTCATCCTATTGCACCAGCATCCCTGTTTGTGTGTAACTATTCCAGGGATGAAGTGTCCCTGGGTGGTGCATATACCTCACAAAACCAGTGGAGCAAGTTGTTTCCACGCCCAGAGATTTTTCTCCTCTTTTGGATCAATGAAATCTATCTGAGATCATCAAATAATTAGCAAAACTTGAGTCCTGGTATTGTACACCTATTCACACGTGTCTGCTCAGCGTGCAATCCCGTGGTGGGATGGAAGGCTCTAGAAGACATTTCTCTCTGGGTTTGCAGTGCTATTGCTCTGTGGCTTGCTTTCCCTGCTTATGCATGCTGACGAGATTTACTGTTATGAATCGCCCTGCAAAACTCCCTTCAAACTCAAATTTAATAACCTAAGTATTATGAGGATCAATATTATGGCTATTCTCATTCATATGATTAGCACTAATATAATTTGGGGAAATATTTATGCTGCACTGGTGACTAGAGACCTGGATTAAGTGGAGATCCTCAGCATCTATGCAGAAGACAAGACACTGCTCTCTCCAGCTGTGTACTGGAGTGCAATGCTCAATCTCCAAGTCTCCGCGGGTTTGGATGTTTTATGTGAGCTACCTAATAAGATAACAAACCAGCCTGACAATCCCTGCAGCCATATTGCTAACTGCTTGAGAATCAGGAGTCAGGCTCCAAAAAAGAATTAAGAGATTGGTTTTAAAATTCATGAGACTTTAAAAATCTGATAAACTTCAAGTTTTGATTCCCCCCCTCCCCCTTTCTTTCTTCTTCCTTGTTTCTTTTATGTGGCCTTTTGCTTTCTGAGCCTGTAGGAGTGGTATTATCAAGCTTTCCTCTGCAATTATGAGGTCTGTAAACTCACTTTGGGGAAAAAAAAAAAAAAAAACAAGAGAGCTGAGACTCTTACATAATCACAGGACTCTAAAAGTGTGGGCTTTGGAAAGATGTGGAATAGTCTGGAGATGGAGCTGGGCGTGCGGCTCGGCAGAGCTCGCCGGCTGAAACGCCAAGGCACAGATTTCGACTAGCAAATGCTCCCAAGGAGCAGTCAGGAGGCTTTTAGAGTAGGAGATAGGACAACTTTCACAGGGAGGGAAGGGAGTGAGGAAAACAGGGGGGGAAGGAAGGTGAAATACAAGAGCATATTAGTCTGCTGCGGACTATTCATTTAGCTTTACCCAGAGATGAAGCTAACAACCTTCTTTTCGTATTCCTGTCTCTCCTGCTTGCTCTTAACCATGCAAGGCGCAGCTCTCCCTGTGCACCAAGCTCTCTTATTAGTCTTACCCAGGCTGTGCGCTTGCACTCCCCAGAGAGAGCCCCAGACATTTGGAGGGGAGTAAAAAGTAATGTTCTTTCTGGGTTTTCACTCAAGAGCTGGAAGCTAACACTGAAATATTTAATGCTGACTACTCGATAGGCAGGTTTTGCTTTGCTGGGAGCAATAGAACCAGCATGGGGGGGGGGGGAATAGAACACGGAAAGAAAAGAGTGTGGTTGGGTAAGAACACAGAGACAATGGAAGCACAACACAATGCTGGTTCTTCCTCCTCAGGTAGCTGTGGGGACAGAGTGTCCCTTCCTAGTCAGTGTTTGCACTTTCATCCAAGCTGAATCCCCTGAGTTCACTGGTGGTCAGCTACTGCAATCAGTGCTTAACCCCAGTCTCTGCTCCAGCAGACCTGCCAGTCACTACCAGCCCAGTAGTACCTTGCATTAGTCCAGTACCAACCAGTATATACAGCCTGAAAAGAGATGCTTTTGTTGAAGAAATGACAAGACCTCTAGTCACATCAGAAAGGAGGCAGTGTCAGGATGCTTGCAGGAGCTATCAAATCAGAGTTCAGAGATGGGTCCCAGCTGGCTGGGTCTTTGGCTGGCTTTTCATGAATGAAAGGAGAAGGTTTTACAATATGATCCTCCAGACCCTGGTGTGATGCATGAGAGCATAAACAACAAGTAGGATTCTTCTTCAATGAACCTTGTCAAAAGGTTCTCTTGCTTGTGAGATGGAAAGCATCCAGAGGCTTCTCCTTAACTGGTCTCTAAAATGTCTAGTTGCTCCCTGTCTTTGTTGAAACTGATGGCAAGAGAGAGTACAGCATGGGCTTTTGGGCCAGCAAGGGATGAAGGCTGAAGCATGCCACATGGGCATGATGAAAGAGTCCCTTCAGTTTGGAGATAAGAAACTCCAGGGGGCAAAACACCTCCTGCCATAATTCCAGAGAAGAGAATTTCCATGTCATTGCTTAAGAAGTGCTGTGCATTGTGGACACAATTCAGCCTGTGGAAGCACAGTGGTGACCAGCTGGCTCTTGCGACATCTAGATGACACATGAAGAGCCTGTGTTAGGGTAAAGTTTGGCCCTGCAAAGCTGTCTGAGAGTCATGGACAGCAAGAGAGGACATGTTAATGTAACTGTACCATAGCACCATAGCACAGCTTTCATGGAGACTCTTTTCTCCATGTAAGCCCTTGCACTGCAAGCAAAAGCACAAGCAGGCCTGACCTGACTGGGAATTTGATGTAATGGCTTCTTCTTCTGGCTGCTCACCCCTCTGCTGGGAGCTGTCTGCACATTAAAGCAGCTGTTGGTTGCACTCGGGTCGTGTTTCCCAGCTTTCTTTTGCAGTCAGAAGGGCTGGAAACTCTTCCCTCCCTCCCCTCGCTCATTTCTTAATTAAAGCTTAAATTCTGATGTCGTCACATGACTGTAGGAGCAGAGCCCCAGGCAGGCATTTAGTGCTCTGTGTTGTCAGCGGGACTTTGATTTAGAAGCATAGCAGAGACTTTAGAGAATCCCATCCCTCTGCTACGCCCCAGCCTGGCCCTGCTCCCAGCTGCTGGTCTCAAACCTCAAGGCTTGCCTTTCACGGCAGCTGCTGGAGCAGGATGGAGGCTTTTCCATTCTGCAGAGCATTGGAACAATGCAGAAGATCTCTGTCCTGTTGAAACAGAGTGGCTGGAGAGCCAGGCAGCTGCAGGGAGTCCAGCAGGGAAAGAGGAAGTGGCAGCACCTGCCTGTAGCCTACGCTGCACAGAGCCTCCAGCCCAGCCATCTCAGTAGATGTGCATGCCAGTGGAGCATGCAGCTCCCATCCCTAACCCTCCCCTCCCTCTCAGCTGAGGGAGCTGGGTCTGTTCAGCCTGGAGAAGAGAAGTGTCTTGGGAGACTTTAAAGCAGCTTTTCAGTACCTAAAGGGGGCCACACGAAAGTTGGGTAGGGACTGCTTACAAGGGCTTGTAGCGATAAGGCAAGGGGCAAAAGGTGTAAACTAGAGCAGGGTAGATTTAAATTGGACATTAGGAAGAAGTTATCTACCACGAGGGTGGTAACACTCTGAAAGTTCCAGAGAAACTGTGGACAAGTCATCCCTGGAATTGCTTAAGACTGGGCTGGATAAGGTTTTGAGCATCCATGAGAGGTGTTCCTGCTCATGGCAGGGGGTTTATAGCTAGATGATCTTTAAGGTTCCTTCCTGTTCAAGCCATTCTATGATTCCACGATTCTCTTTCTCACCTGATGAGATGTATTTAACCAGCAAAATGACTCTTTAGTGAAGGGAACCCCATTACATCTTCCTGCAAATGGTGGTCACTATGTCAGCAGCAGAAGGCTGTGACGTGCTGCAGATTTGGAATCCAGGTCTGATCACCTGAGACACAGAGATTCCAGGCTTGCAAATAGCATCCTTGGTGCACAGATTTGGCAGCCCAAATATTGCCTTCATACCATCCCCCAGGAACAGATCAAGTTCCACCTGTCCAGGGCTCTCCATCAGGGAAACTAATGCTTCACCAAGCCACCTACATGCTGCATCAGCTCCTTCACCAGGCATACATATGCTGCAGCACGCAGAGAAAAAGATGGCTTACAAAGGTGTATTTGATTTCATCCTGGCTAACCAAACCCTTTGCCCTCCCTTCTGCAGGCAAAGCTGGTTCCTGGGTTTCTTCTCAGATGTGTCCTTGGGATCAGTACCTGCACTTAGCAGTTTAACACAGGAAACCAGCCTGGATGTCTCCAAGTGCTCCAGTGGGACACATCTCGTTCCATTTACAGAGGCTGGTGGGTGGCAATCAGCAAAAAAGAAAGAAGAAAAAACCCAAACCCAACTACTTTTGAGAACCCGAGGGAAACATTAGGGGGATCCAGAAATAGAACCCCCCCTGTAATAGGTACAGTCATGCCATCCCCTAGTGCTACACTGGTGCCAGAACAAAACTATTTCATGCATCTAACTGGATGCCTTTTTTTTTTCCTTCCCAATGTAACAGCTTCTCTGCTGAAATAAACATCTGCCTGATTTCAAAGCAGAATTCATACTCTTCTCACAAATAAAAGAGTGAAGTTTTCTCCTTGCATTGTTAGCCTTTAAATATGCTCCCAAGCCACTGGACCACAGTCTGCTAGTCTGGAGAAACCTGAGCTGAACGTGCAGAGTCATTGCTGTGCAGCATTCTGAGGAGCAGCCTCAGGAAGCCTGCTCAGCACAGCCCCTCACTTTTCATGTGGAGCTGAAAAGATCTTCCCACCAAGCAAGGTCTTGGAGAGGACTGTGTAGAAAGCTCTATTCTAGAGAAGCAGGTTGCAGATCTCTTTGGAAAGGTTCAATAACCAGAAACATTTCCCTGTGTTATTTCTGGCATTGGCTGGGAGCATGGGTAAAATATTCACTCCTCCTTCAGAAAGGGCATTTTTTGTGCTTGAGCATGCACCTTTGCAGAAGTGTGCCAATACCCAGCCCAGCCAGCCAGGAGCTTACCCAGGCCAGCAGGCAGTGAGATGCCTTTCCAGGCACACAGCTCCCATGGCTGCTTTCCTCCAGAGGAACTGGCATGTCCTAACCATGAGAGCCCTATCACAGTGTGAACTTTGCATGGTGCATTGCTTCTGCTCCATTCCCTACAGCGTGGGCATGCACTGCCATGTTGAGATGAGGGCCTGCCCTTCCCTAAAGCTTGGCCAGATGTTCTGCTCTAATATCTTTGCAGCTCTGAGTGTATCAAAGGCTGATGCTGTTAATCCTTCCATTTGCCCTCTGTTCTCAAGACTATCAAAGAGAAGAAGAGGTGTGTCCTTCTGTCAAGTCCTGCAGCTGCCAGGGATGTTTGCAAGCCCTCACCATCTGAATCCAAACACAGCCAGAGCAGCTGCTCCTCCCGCCCCAGTGAGAGGGGGTTGAGACCAAGCTCAGCCTCGCAGCCCCAGAACTAAGCACTGCACCGCTCAGCTCGACTCATTCCCTGCCATCCCCAGCTCCTGCCTTTATTCTGCTTACATAAATCCATGAAAAGCTTCCCGTGCTCAGGAAGAGACATTATGCAGGGAATGTAACAACACTGGTCCCTGAACTGCATGAAGAATGAAGGTGGTGGCTAAAGGAGAAGCTACGTGATGGAACTGGCTGGTTGATGCCTGTCACTGCATGGCTCGTGTTTGCCAAGCTGCTGTGCTTGAGCTGGTGAGACAGGAATGTAAATTGTGGCTCTCTTGTAAAGTTGCATAAACTTGTAGTAATGTCATTTTTAGATTGCCATTTACATTGAGGAGAACAGCAGAAGGCTTCGTTGTTTACATGCACTGTGGAAATAGATTTAGATCTTTGGTTTGCACACATTTACTTACAAAGGCATTTTGCTGATTGCAAACCAATGTACATCACTCGTTTACATGCATAATGTAAACTATGGAGATTTGGTATTTTTGTGCCATGTGATGCTGCACAGATTTCCATTGCTCATTCCACACAGAGGCAAGAGCCTCCTTTCATCTCAGCTCCCTCTGTCCTTCAATTGCTGCGTTGCCTCTCCTGCAAAAAAAAGGTAAAAAAAGCCTTGCCTCTGCCTGGCAAACATAAAAGTTGATGTCCCCTTTAAACACACAGCATAAAAACCTAATAGGAAAACCTTGTCAGCAGAACTTCAGCATGACTAAAAAAGCCAAAGCAAAGATGAAAAAGCCAAACAGTGCCTATCAATTTGTACCAGTGCAAAGCATCACCTTAATGCTGTTTGGGAAGAACCTTCACAGTGCTTTTTTGAATGCCTCAGGCATCCAAGTACCTGGAACAGGACTGAAAACTTACCAGGATATGTGTATGAGAGAGGAACTCTCACTACACCCATGTTGTATACTTTGTCCCAGTCAGGTCTCAGCATCCAGCTGACACTGGCACAGGCTGCCCAGGGAGGTTATGGATGCTCCCTCACTGGAGGTGTTCAAGGCCAGGTTGGGTGAGGCCTTGAGTGACCTGTTCTGGTGGGAGGTGTCCCTGTCTATGGCAGGGGGTTTGAACTGTATGAGCTTTGAGGTCCCTTCCAACCTAAACCACTCTACGATTCATTCTGTGATTCTATGATTATGAACAAGCAGGATTCCTCTCAGAGCAAAGCTCCAATCCTGCTGCTCATCTTGCTGTGCCTCCCTTGCCCAGTGCTGCTGGGGAAATGATTTCTTTTTCTTTATCCTAAGATCACAGAATCATAGAATCAGTCAGGGTTGGAAGGGACCACAAGGATCAGCCAGTTCCAACCCCCCTGCTATGCCCAGGGACACCCTACCCTAGAGCAGGCTGCACACAGCCTCAGCCAGCCTGGCCTTAAACACCTCCAGGGATGGAGTCTCAACACTTCCGTGGGCAACCCATTCCAGCCTCTCACCACTCTCATGCTCAACAACTTCCTCCTCACTTTCACTCTGAATCTCCCTACCTCCAACTTTGCTCCATCGCCCCCAGTCCTGTCATTCCCTGATAGTCTAAAAAGTCCTACCCAGATTTTTTGTAGCCTCCTTCAGATCCTGGAAGGCCACAAGAAGGTCACCTGGGAGCCTCCTCTGCTCCAGCCTGTACAGCCCCAACTGTTTCAGTCTGTGCTCACAGCAGAGCTGCTGCAGCCCTCTGAGCATCCTCATGGCTCTGCTCTGGACACTCTCCAGCATCTCCACATCCCTCTTGTCCCAGGGGCTCCAGAACTGAATGCAGTACTCCAGGTGGGGTCTCAGCAGAGCGGAGTAGAGGGGGAGAATCACCTCTCTCCACCTACTGGCCTGATGCTAGAAGCTGAGCTCAAGGGAAGCCAAAGCTGAACCCTGGGAAGTTTTAAGATTTCAGAGTAACAGTAGTTCCTTATTTCAAGGACATAAAAACTACTTCCAATTCAACAGAAACCGAAGGAGCAAGTTGAAGAGCAAACAGCTAAACAAAATACACTCAAAATCAAAATGTTTCACTTTTGACATTTTTAAGAGGCATTTGTTGACTTTGTGTTTTTGAGATGAGCTTTTTATGCCTTAAAAATTGCCCCTCAAAAAAAAAAACAAAGAAGTTTTTCCCTGGATTAATAAAATCAAAACAAATAGCAAAGCTTAAACTTTTCACTGAGCCCAAAATGAAATGTTTTGATTTTTTCATTTCGCTGAAAAGTTGAGCAAACATCCATTGCAGATCAACCCCCTTTTTAATGTTATTTTTGTGCCATGCAACCAGTGAACCACAAAATCAATTATTTGTACAGCTCTAGTCGCCAGTAGATTAAATTCAATCCAATAGAAGGACAGCAAAAAAGAGTCAATGAGGAGTGGAGAAATGGGAGAAGAAGAATGGGCTGAAAAAATGGTGGAAGCAGCTCTAATAGATCTTGTCTCTGCCAAAAGTTAGCCTGTGTTTTCACAGCCAGCTCAATACAACTTTAATCCACACCAAGGCTAGAAACAACAGTCTCCTAGACCTACTAGTCCCCTTGCTGCCTCCACCCATGCAGTTCTGCCCTTTTACTATCACCTAGAATCACAGAAGCATTTTGGTTGGGAGGGTCCTTTCAAATCATCATTCCAGCACTGCCAGTTCATCACTAAACCCATGTGCCTCAACACCACATCTATACAGCTTTGAAAGCCCTCCAGGGATGAGGGCTCCACCACTTCCCCAGGCAGCCTGTTCCAGGGCTTGACAACTTTTTGGGGGAAGAAATTTTTCCTAAGTTGTGCCAGGGTAGGTCTAGGCTGGATGTTAGGAGGAAGTTCTTCACAGAGAGAGTGATTGGCATTGGAATGGGCTGCCCAGGGAGGTGGTGAAGGCACTGTCCCTGGAGGTGATCAAAAAAAAGCCTGGATGAGGCACTTAGTGCCATGGTCTGGTTGACTGGATAGGGCTGGGGGATAGGTTGGACTGGATGATCTTAGAGGTCTCTTCCAACCTGGTTGATTCTATGATTCTATTATTCTATGATTCTATGAGACATTTAAACTTCCTCAACCCTCACCTCACTACCACCTCCTGTCAGATAGTTGTAGAGAGCAGGAAGGTCCTTCCAAACTTCCTTTCATCCACACTAAACAATCCCAGTTCCCTCAGCTGTCCCTCAGCAGACCTGTCCTCCAGACCCTTCACCAGCTTTGTTGTCTTCTCTGGACACTCTCCAGCAACTCAATGTCCTTCTTGAAGTGAGACACTCAAAACTGATCCCCGTATTCAAAGTGTGGTTTCATCAAGGTTGGACTGGATGATCTTGGAGGTCTCTTCCAACCTAATTGATTCTGTGATTCTAAGTTCAGGGGAACAATCCCTGCCCAGCTCCTGTTGGACACATTATTCCTGATGCAGGGCAGGATGCTGTTTGCTTTCATGGCCACCTGAGCACACATTGGCTCATCTTCAGCTGGCTGTTGACTGGCAACCCCAGGTCCCTTTCCATTTGGCAGCTTTCCAACCATTCTTCTCCAAGCCTTCCATATTGCATGGGGTTGGTGTCACCTGGCCACACAACTAATGCAACCAGAGAAGTGATCTAGCTGAGAATGAACTCTTTTTCTTTTCCTTTTGTTTTGTTTTTTTTTTTCCCATGACAGGTTGGTTTTCTGCCAGTTCCTCAGCTGTAGAAATCACAGGTTTGCAGGAAACTATCCTGAAAGCTCAGGAAAGACAACATTTCTGTGAGGAGCACTGCTAAAATCACTCCTAGAACACTCACATTTAGTAGCCAGATTGTCCAAGTCCTGTGACTGAATGTAGGAGTTGCATTCTGCTTAGCAATATTAGAAGCTCATAATGCTCCCAGCTGGAGAGCCAGAGCAAGCAGCCTTAGCAACCCTGCTGCTGTGGATGCAGGTCCTGGGGCTGTGGGCAGTGCTGGGGATGTGCTACAACAGCTTTTTCCCAGCCAATAAATTGCTGAATTTTCCTTGAAGTCAACAGCTTCACATATTTATGCCACAGAGAGCCCAGCTCATTGTTTTTAATTTGTGGTGCCATAAAACCTTGAAAGTTTTGTGGGACAGTTTTGTGAGGCCAAATTTTTTTTTTCCCTTCCTTTTATGTTTCTCTTTCCTCTAGGGGAAAATTGAAGCAGCAGAACAGCATATGCATTTCTAAGTCAGTTATAGCCCATGTTACATGTCCAGCAATGATCCTTGCTTCATGTTTATTCTCTTCCCCTTCTGTGAGGGAATGACACATTTAGAGAGCACGTAGCTGCTCAGATTTGTGGCTTTTTTAGGACTAAATAAAAATCTCTAGTGTGCCTGAATGCATTCAGCAGCACAAATCCCTTTATGAGCACCCAGTTTAGTGTCCACTCTGAATCAGAGACAGGGAAATCACAGAAATGTTAGTTAGATGGGACCCTGGGGTCCCTAATGTAACCTCCTACTTGAAGCAGGACAATCACCAGCTCTTGAGGACATCAGCTGGGATTTTGTCCAGCCAAGCCTTGAAAAGTGCCAGGCATGGAGATACCTCTCAGCTCTCTATTGGCCTGTTCCAGACCTGCACCAACCTGTTACATTAGGAAGAAAAAAACAAAGGGTTTATTTCTCCAGATCATCCATCCATCCATCCATCTGTAGCTAGCTGGTGCAACCAGTCTCTCACAACCTTCCCTGCTCTCTCATCACAGAGACTGTAGTTCATCTGTGTATATTCATGGACCCTACTGCAATGGGTGTACATCCCAATCCATCTGTAGCTAGCTGGTGCAACCAGTCTCTCACAACCTTCCCTGCTCTCTCATCACAGAGACTGTAGTTCATCTGTGTATATTCATGGACCCTACTGCAATGGGTGTACATCCCAATCCATCTGCAGCTAGCTGGTGCAACCAGTCTCTCATAACCTTTCCTGCTCTCTCATCACAGGGACTGTAGTTCTTTGTATATTCATGGACCCTACTGCAATGGGTGTACATTTGGTCCCATCACTCTTCAAGCAGAGTGATGACAGAATGGTGAGGATTAGAAGAGACCTCTAGAGATTATCCAGTCTAAACCTACTGCTAGAGCAGGATCACCTAGAGTAGATCACTCAGGAACATGTCCAGGTGGGTTTTTAGTGCTTCCACAGACAGAGATTCCACAACCTTTCTGGGCAGCCTGCTCCAGTGCTCTGCCACCATTAAAGGGAGCCTCCTGTGTTTGAATTTGCATCCCTTGCCTTTTGTCCTGTCATGGGGCAAACCTGGGTCTCATGGAATGGGGCAGGACTGACTGGTTCGTTGCCACATCCCTCACTAAGCTTTGAATCCGCTGGTACATTTTAACCAGACTTGGCAGAGGTGCCAAAAGTATTCTGTATTTGCAGGTTTCATGACATTAGCAGCTTTCCAATGGACCTGCTGCAGGAGAAACTGCAAAGCAAGCAGATCTCTTTTTTACACCCCAGGGTTTCCCTGCTCTCTTACACACAGAGCTAGATTTCTCTGTCCCTACTGTCACTTCAGAAAATGGAATTAAACTCCCACACGTGGAGAAATCCACATTTCCTCTTGTACATGCACATTCCCCTTCTAGCCCTGTGTGATCATCCACTTTATGTTGCTGTCATCCCTTACATCCAAACATCTTGCAGCATTTAATTAAGTCTGCCCAGCAACACAGAGCAGAAAAGTGCTGTCAGCTCCCATTCCTGTGTGGTGGGAGGGAGCCAAGGCCTGGAGAAGTGAGCTTACTCACAGCCACACTGTAAGCCTGGGGCAGATAGATGGGTACTGCCTGCACTACCCCTCTGCCTAACTGTGAGTGCCTCTTCCCAAGGTGATGCTTGCTGTCTCTGCTGTAGGAAAGGTGGCAGTGGCAGCTTGGCTACCCAACTGAAGTGACCATCTCACCAATTCTCTAGTCTCCCAAGCCTCATCCCAGACATTGAACAACAAAGCCTAATTTTCTTCTAGAGGTTTGTTTTTCTGGACCTTGCTTAAAGTGAGCAGCATGGTTAGTGAAACGTCTCTGTGCCAGTGCTTCTGCCTGGCCATTTGCATACTGTATTCAGGTGCTCAGTCTGCAGTTTCTTTTGCTTTGCTTTATAGCTAAGTAATCAATTTCTGGGAGAAGAAAAGAGGACAACATGACAATACACTTCCAAGAAGTGGACTGGAGCTGTTAACTACTGTCTCATGGTAACAGAAATGTTTTCTGGTCTGAGCAGTGCACTGGTCCCAAAGCTAAGCTGAGCTTCATCTTTTTTCCAGCCTTCATGCAGTACCTAGCACCCAAGGCTCTCATGACTAGGAACAACAACGTGGATGGTGATAATGAATATGCAGATATCCCACAAACCACTCTCAGCATCTGCCATCCTATCTACATTAGCAACAGAGTGCACAGATAATGATCAAAGCAGCATTTTCCTGCCAGAGGCCCCCCTTAAACTATCCTTATTAGTATGAATCGATGCTGATTAATGTGCTTCCTTAATGCAATTGTATCTTCCCCTTCTGTTCAGGATTTAATAAAGACCATCTCCCCCTTTTTCTGCTCTCCTCCTAATATCATATGAAAGGTGCAAGCCTTGACTGAGGGTACCAGGAAAATCAGTTGTCCAAGTTTTGGGAGGGAGATAAAAATCAGCTACAATGAAATACTCAGAAGGAGGGAATGAGCCTTTGGAAGCTGTAACACTGAACTGCTTTGCTGTGCTAGGATGGGAGATCTGGAACCAGGCATCCTATGAAAAGATATCGGCAGTGATGCTATTCCACAGCAGTTCTGCTTACACAGCATACAAAAGAGCTTTGCTAGCCAGGACAGGCCCTTCGCTTGCTGCTGACAGACCGCTGGCCCGTAGCCGTGATGCAAGGAGAAGTGTTGTGTGCTTAAGTTTGGTCTTGCTTCCTGTTTAACATCACCTATAAAAGGAATAAAATGCTGCCTTTTGCTGCATGCTGCCATGTAGCCTGGACTGAGGCTTTCTCTCTGTGGGTTTCAGTGCAAATGACACGGTCCTAATGTGCTGTGTCCATGCTCCAGCACAGCAAGACACCAGGGAAATCACCACTTACAGGAGACAGTGTTTTCAATTAGAGATGGGTGAGGTCCCCTTGCCTGATTTCACATCCGCTGCAAATTCTTGGTTGCTGTGGCTGGTTTGAGGTCTGCTGCTCTTGGCCTTAGGAGAAGAGCAGTGGTTAGGTCAAACATCATTCAGCAAACTCACCAGTGCCCTGAGGAACTGTCTGACCAAGGGAAAAAGAACAAACCAGCCAACCAAAAAACAAGGATGGGAGGAGAAGAACACTGTCAGAGAAGACTACACAGAAAATTCCCAGGCTCCATATCAGCTGCTTTTCTAAGGGAAGGAGTGATATCCTTTATGTAGGATATGTGCCTCCCTTGGGCTAATCTAGTGCAAAGAGCAATTGAGAGACATCATCTGGGAGAAGGGAGGCTTCTATGTTGGAATTAAACAGTTGACAAAATCCCAACAGCTTTACAGATTCTTGAAGTCAATTTAAGGAGCCCACAAAATGAGATTTCCCCCTGCAGTAAAATGATGTCTTCTGGAGGGGAGTGGTGAGCTCAGAGTCCAGCTGACTGCTAGAACTGGCGGTGGCTGCACTAATTCAACACAGCTAGACTGACTTTAAACACTACCTAAAAAATGCATGGGCCCAATTTTAAAGTGACCACTTCTGCCATCAGGGCTGATACTGTAAACAAATAGACATCCAGCATCTAGCCAGCCTCCTACCTAATGGCTCCATCTGCTCTACTGAAGCACAGGAGGTTTTCCCCTCCTCCTCAGCTGACTGTAGCAGGAGCAATAGCTAGTCCCATGGAGTGTGTTTTCAAAGTGCTCAAATTATGACACACAAGGCTGGATTTCTCCAACCTATCAGCCCACTCCTCCAGCTTAATATGTGGTATTTAGCCATGAGATACAACCCTGGGTGCCCTGGAGTTCTCCCTATACCTCCCTAAATTCTCTCTCTACCTACTTGCTCTGAGCTTTGTCTCCTCCCCAGTTTCTGTTGTGAACAATGACTTCTCCAGCATTGTGACCATCCACAAGACCCTTCTCAGACAGCTCCCATGCATGCAGAATGCTGCTGCTCCCATGCTGGAAGAAGGAGGACGCTGTGTCCTCTCCATGTTGCAAGTGCCTTTCACAAATGCTTTGGCAATATCCAGCAGAAAAGAAGGAAAATAGATCACTTTCTGCTTCCTATGTGTAAAGATCACCCTGATGCAAGACAAGCCTTCAAATTCCTACCAGTCTCCTGCAAGCTGAAGGGAAATGTGTTCCTCGTAGCAGCTAAAAGTAGAAATCACAGGCTTTGCATTCTAACAACCTTTTAGCTTCTGTATGAAACCAGAGACAACAAAGCCACAGCACAGGCTGCCTGCTCTGGGTGTGAATTCACTCGTGGAAAACCTTTCAGGAAAGGTTGCCCACAAACCCCTGTCAGGTGTAACACAGGTATGTCTGAGTCTGCCTTTGGGGAGAGGCATGGATTAAATGACCTCTCAAGGTCCTTCCAGACCCGTTTCTCCGTGATTCTTAGAGACAGGATCCCAGGGTTGATGGATCTCTGGCCTGACCTACAGTGACAGCTCTTAGACGTGTCTGAGCACATCCACTGCACGAATTTCTCTCCCTCTGCAGCCCCTCTAGACTGCTGTGGTGGCATTCAGGGCTGAGCAGCTCTTTAGCAAAGGGCAGAGCCACTGCCAGGGGCATTGCATGGGGCAGTCTCGATCAGAGTGGATGTTGTCAGGCAGGACAGGAGGAGAGAGGATATCCACAATCAGGAAGAAAGCCTTTTTGCAAAAGGCATGTTTGCTCTGCTCCTGTGTGCAAGCAAAGGCAGTCAGGCATCCTTAGTAGAAGCGTGGCAGCACAGTCTCTAGTTTTGGGGGCTCTTCCCCCTGAGCTGTTTTGAATAAAGAGGACAAGCCAGGACAGTATTTTCAATCCATGCTAACCTGCCCCTGCAGTGTGGGCTGCTGAAAGGGGAGGGTGACACCACACTTCCCGGAGGCCATGGGACAGGCACAACTCATTTTTCTTCCCTAGACATGGATGATGTCATTATTACTCTGCAAGTGATTTTGGCTCTCTGCCCACGGGAGAACACTGCCTGCGCACATGTGGTATCCATGCTGCCCCCATCCCCCAGCCATCCTGTGTGTGTATCCCTGGCCATGTTGCTAGTGGACTATTCAACAGCACTTTCCTGGCTGCTGGTTTGCATGGTTGTGCTTCCAAGTCTCCTTCTGGAACACAACAGGACTATATAATTATGCAAATGCACACACGCCTGTGAGAGTGTTGTGGTCTCTTTGGCTTTCAGCACAAACCTCACAATGCTTTCTGGCCTATTCCCTTTCCCTTCAAAGCTGTTGCTGCTTTAATAGGAGACTCACATGAGAACCCCAGCTTTTTATGGTAAAGTGGAAAAAGAAAAGGGTGCTACAGGATATCACAGCTGGCAAGAAGGACTTGGAAGAGGGAACAGCTAAGGCTTGGAGACAGAAAACAAAGGAAAATCCAAGTTCTGCCTATTCTCTGATGGTTTTTAATTGGAAGACTTTTGAACCAAGACCACAGTTCAGGGGCCAAGCTCAGCTTGCATAAGGAGACAATCTACCTAGGTCTGTGATCAGCTTTACATAGCTAAGGCTCAAGCAAAGCAGTGTGAGAACTGAGGCACTGATATGTGTCTTGTCATCTTTATCACAGTATCACAGTATCACAGTATCATCAGGGTTGGAAGAGACCTCACAGATCATCAAGTCCAACCCTTTACCACAGTGCTCAAGGTTAGACCATGGCACCAAGTCCCACGTCCAACCTTGCCTTGAACTGCCCCAGGGACGTATGTCTGTTCTTGCCCATGTAAACCTGAAGCTACTGGCTGTTCACGTGCAAGGGTTTGATATCAAGCTTTGGTCTGCCTTTGGGTGCACTGATTTGAAAGAGGCACTCATGAACCTGCCCAGGAACTTATCTGCCACCACAAGTGAAGTGCACCCACACTCTTGGTCCCTTTTCATCTGCATGTATGTCATGCACATCGCCACGGTACCGCAGCACCTTCATCTCACCACCAGAGCACTGCACCTGAGACTTTGAAGCAGTTTGCATTGCCAGCTGAAGAACTTGAAGAACTAAAGAAACGTTTCCAGGTGGAATGGGGGCAGTGATTTGTCTGCCATTGACTACGAGCCTTGAGTCTAAGGGAACTGGCTGAGTTCCCCCCACCTAACCACCTCTCCAAGCTACGGATGCTGCAGGAAAGCAACGTACCTGTATATTTTATATCTGGTTGTAAATCCTTGACGATGTCTTTCCACAAAGGATAAGTAGCTCCGTGAGTGATGGAAAGGCCCCCTGTCTGAAATAAGCCAATCAAATTCCTTGGAGACATGTTGGTTGGTAGCAGCTGGGTCCTGGTGGGAGGGCTGTACTAGTATATGGTCCCATATAAACAGGAGGTAGAGGAACTCAACAAGCCTCCAGTTCATGCTTTTCTGTCTGCCTTTTTCCTCTCATTCTTGCTCCATTCTGTGGAGTCCTGTTGAAAAAGAGAGGGAAGAAGAGGAAGGAGAGAGAGAGAGAAACAGAGGGGAGGAAAGGGAGGAGGGAGAGAAAGAGAGAGATCAAAAATGGGAATTGCTTTGATCCTTTGACAACTGTCTCTCAGGGTGAAAATAGACATAAAAAAATCAAGATTTAAAAGAGTTCACTCCCTGTGTTACAGCTTGGAGTACTTGGCAGTGTTTTATTCATGTACCTAAGTGGTGCCTTTAACCTCCTGAGCATATATCACCTTTGAAATCATCAGGTCCTGACCTGAGACATCCTCACCACAGCTTCTCCATCATTCCCCTCGTGAAGTTCTCCACGGTGCTGCAAAGGCAGGTGAAGGCTGGGAACAGGAGGTGGCCGCACCCTAGGCTACAATTACCCCTTTATGGTCCCTTTAATGCTGTGCCAGAGAAACGTGTCTCCTGCTTTCATGTCTCTCTGATGATCTGTAATCCATACTCCACACAACCTGAGCAATCTATAAAGACCCAGCTTTTTCTTTCAAGTGTTGCCAAAAAAAAAAAAGAGAGAGAGAGAAAAGAAACAAACCAAAATAATTACTCAGGCCTCAGCGTTGAGCACATGGGGGACACACAGACACACACATGCACACACAGGCACACACACAGCCATGAAATCCTGCCCAGATTTGACAGATAAAAATCACCTCAACCTGCTTTCCCTGCCTGGGTGTTTGGGAGGTGTGTGTCTGGTGGAATGGGACAGGGTCTGTTGCTATTTTGATTACAGGAGGACCTTAAGGGTCTTCCCAAGATCAAGGCTCTGCAGGGTGACATACTGAACATGCACATTCAGTGTAGGAGATTTACTGGGGAGCTTAAGGGGATGCTTCACAGCACCTGGAGCAGGGCGTGCTGTGGCTTACATGGTGGGAGAGAGGCTGTCCTGTTGCATCTCACCACTGAATCCTTCTGCACCCCATTATCGAGAAGGCTGCAGACAGCCCTGCGATGAGCCAGCTCCTCTCCCCAGTGTGTTTAAGTGCTACACAGACAAGACATATGATGAGTGGGAAGGGAAAGAGAGGAGTGAAACACCTTGCCAAAGGTTACACAGCAAGCCACAGATACAGCTGGAAGAGAGCCCTTGCCTCCTGACTCCTCTTTCCAGTATTTCAGCCGTTAGATCATCCTCCTCCACAGTCATGCTGTTGGCATGGTGCCCCTCCCTGAATGAAGTCTTGTGCTTCGTTGGTGGAAGGTGAAAGGATGCTCAGCTGGCACCATGCACCTGGCATAGACCCCCTCCCCTTCTGCTTCCTAACCACAATGCAGCTGCAACAGCTCATTGGGTTGTGCTCCTCCTCGCTGGGAGTTGCTGATGCTGCTCTGAAAAGTCCTCTCCATACGCAGGATGTGTTCCTCCTCCTGCCCACCTCCTGTCCATCTGGCTCTCCTGATGAGTTTTGTGGAGGATGTGCCAACACAGTGGGCATGCCTGGGCAGGCAGAGTGATCTTAAGGTTGTATCCCCCGCTCTTTGAGCACAAACCTGGCCAAAAGTTGTCCTCAGGGCTGATGACACATCCCTCTTTCTGCAGAATACAGCACGGAGAGACTGTAGCTACTCTTTAAGGGATGAGAACTCAGGCTGTACAGAGCTCTGCTACAGTGAGATTTAGTGTCAGGCATATTTCCTTGTCTACAGAAACACTTCTAGGTTTGAGTCTAAGTCACAGAATCATAGAAAGGTGAGGTTGGCAAGGCATCTCTGGACGTCATCTACTCCAGCCCCCTAGCTAATACAGGTACAGCTGGATCAGGTCGCACAAGAATGGGTCTAGAAGGGTTTTGAAAGTCTCCACAAAAGATAACTCCTCCACTTCTCTGAGCAGCCTGCTCCAGTGTTCTGGCACCCTCAAAGAAGTTTTTCTTTAACTTCAAGTGAAACCTCCTGTGATGCAGTTTATATCCAATGCCCCTTGTCCTGTCGCTGGCCACCACTAAGAGTCCAGCTCCATCCACTTGACCTCCTCCCTGTAGATATTTAAATGCATTGACAACATCCCCCTTCAGTCTTGTTTTCTTCCAGGCTAAAAAGCCCAAGGTCTCTCCTCCTCTCCTCATAGGATAGATGTTCCAATCCCCTAAGCACCACCAAGAATCCCACTATAAGCACTCTAGCAGTTTGTAGTTCCCACACAGAAAAGGTTTTGGTAAGAGCATAAGGAAGACCAAACTGAGGCATGGTGGAGATGCCATGCACACCTGCAGCACTGTCTGAGAACGTGAGACATTCAATCATAGAATCATAGAATCAACCAGGTTGGAAGAGACCTCCAAGCTCAGCCAGTCCAACCTAGCACCCAGCTCTATCTGATCAACCAGACCATGGCACTAAGTGCCCCAACCAGGCTTTTCCTGAACACCTCCAGGGATGACGACTCCACCACCTCCCTGGGCAGCCCATTCCAATGGCAAATCACTCTCTCTGGGATGAACTTCCTCCTAAGATCCAGCCTAAACCTACCCTGGCACCTTGGCTGGTGTCAGCAGCATAGAACAGATCAGAGGGCATCAGAACTTGTGCTCGGCTTGGCTGACTCCTCTGCTCCAGGAGCCTTCACCAGGAGCACAGGCAAGCTGCAGGCCATAGCGGTGAGTGTGTGTGTGTCTGCTGCGTGGGTGGTTTGAACCCAGGAGTGTGACAGGGAGCACAAGAGCCAAGTGTGTCTGTGTGCTGGGGTGTGTGGGAGTCTGCACGTGTGCACAGCATGTGTCTGAGGAGCTGCAGTGAGCTCAGCAGCGCTCGGCAAAGCGGAGTGGTGTGAGCCTGGTGAAAAATGACAGTCAGCTGCTGCATTAGACGAGGGAATGAGAAAAAGCCAGCACCAGAAAGCCAGTGTTTGCTTTTTCTGTCGGGCACATGTAAACCTATTCCCAACTGCAGATAGAACTGTTATTAAACCTGTTGGTACCTTGCAGCTCCTGACTGAGGAGGATGCTGTGCTCTGGAGGCATGTATTTAATATTTACCTTCACCCATAAATGTGGCAGCTCTTGGTACTTTAGTCTTTAGCATCTCAGAAAGGGCTGGTTCTGATTTACCTGACAAAACTGAGGTTTGGGGAGATTCTAGCTCCACACCAAGGGAAGTAGAGCATATTTCAAATGAGGTACAGCAAATCTGCCCCTGTATTCAGCATAGGTGAGGTTGCATCTAGAGTACTGGGTTCGGTTTTGGGCCCCTCACTACAAGGACATTGAGGTGCTGGAGCATGTCCAGAGAAGAGCAGCAAAGATGATGAAGGGCCTGAAGAACAGGGCTGGTTAGGAGCAGCTGGGGAAACTGGAGTTGTTTAGTCTGGAGAAGATGAGGCTGAGGGGAGACTTCATTGCACTCTACAACTCCCTGACAGGAGGTTGGAGTGAGGTGGGGGTTGGTCTCTTCCCTCTAGAATCAGGTGAGAGAACAAGGGGAAACAGCCTCATAATGCATGTGGGGAGGCATAGATTGGATATTAGGACAAATTTAGGTACTGCAAGAGTGGTCAGACTCTGGAACAGACTGCACAGGGAGGTGGTGGAATCACTTTCCCTAAAGGGGTTCAAAAATCATGTAGACTGGGCACTTTGCTTTAATGGCCATGGTGGCATTAGGTTGACACTTGGACTTGATTGTCTTAGAGGTCTTTTTCAATCAAACCAATGCTGTGATTCTATCTCTGCTCCCATTTGCCACAGTCACAAACCCAAGATGATTACTGGGAAATGCTGACAGCTACATCCCACCCTCAACATTTCCAAACTCCAGTTCAGGAGTTTGTTTCTCCTGGTTCTCCACCCAGACTGCTTCTCTGTCTTTCTGTTCTTTGCACATCTACAGCACTGTCCCATCACAGTAAGCAGCTGCAGTTCAGCATATTTGCCTGTGGCCATTTGGGATGCAGATTTGGATGCAGATTTGCTGCTGGCAATGACCAGTTGTCCTGCACACATTGTCCAAATTTGCCTGGTTTTCTGTTCATTACATTTATCCATGCTACTCCCTTCATCAGCCAGCCTGGATCAGGTCTTCCTTTCAACATTTCACTTTCCATTGCATTTCTACTGCAAAGAGAGGAAGGGAGCTTTGACAGGCCAAAGCAGAGTGATAGCTACCTCCAACTCCCAGCTTAGTGCAAGAGTGAATTGAAACATGAGAAGAGCCAAACAAAATGGATTTCAGAGAAGTCCCAGTGAGTCCTTCCACATGTGAGCATCACACATAGGGGAAATATCAACTTATAAAAGAGGAGATGTTCACTAAATCTCCCCAGGTACCTCTTCTTTCTTTTCCTTTTAGGTCAAAGTTAGAGTCAGGATGACTCTAGTTGTGATGGCACTTGACCAAGGGTCAAGACATAGGCAGAAGAAGCCTTGAGATCACTAGAAGAAACAGGCAACTCCAGTCTGAAAGCTGGGTGTATCAGTGCTGAGAGCAGGGAGTGGTGCCTGAGGCAACAGAGGATGGCAGAGTACAACTGGGTCTAGACAACTATCACACCATCAACTTTAATTTTTTAGTAGTATCCTTTTCCCCCCTGTAGCTGCTGTGGAGATGTTGTTTCGCATTAAAGATTAATACACACCACGGTGCTGGTCCCCATGGAGGATATAAAGCTGACTAAAGTGGGATTATTTTGTGTCTAAGGCAATATTGTGAGGTGCATTCAATCTAACTCCTAACAAGTTTGAATCTGAAATTAATTTGTTTGGTGTCTTTATGGAGCTCCACTGATGCAAGATATGTTCTGGGGATATTGCAGAAGGGACAGGGGAAGAAGGAGCAAGGAGGTGATGTCTCCAAGTGTATATCCTTTAAGTAGGAGATGCAAAATTAACTACAAGCTAAATCTGTCACAGAAGAAATTTCTGCACTAAAGAGGAGGCTTGGAGGGGTCAGATGGAGGGTTTTGATTCAGGAATTCAGCATTCTGCTCACTTCTGCCCCAGACATGCTTTGTGACCTTGGGTTACACACTTTTTTTGCTTCACTTTCTAATTATCAGCATTAAGACATAATAGAATTTGTTTGACTACTTGGACCATGAACTTATCAGAGAAGCTATCATTTGGCTATAGCACCTAGCAAAACACAGTCCAGCTGCCCACTTGGCTCACCAGATGTTCACAGAGTCACAGAACTTTAACAGTAGGAAGGGACCTCCAGCGATGAAGTCCAACCTCCCTGCCAAGGCAGGGTCCCCTAGGGTAGTCCACACAGAAACACATGCAGGCAGGTTTTGAAAGGCTCCAGAGAAGTGTTCCTGTCCTACAAGCAACGAGTGGCAACTGTCTCAAGGTGTCAGCCAGCTCTGCAATGCAGCAGTTCAAACATTTCAAGCTACGATCCCCACTTCCACTCAGAAGCACTACAGGGCAATGCAACCACCTGAGTCCTTCTGGTTCCTGGCAGCAGACATGGTCATGCAACTGTCATGTCTGATAAGAAACATGATCTGCTAGGTGAGCTAGGACACAGGCTGGAGTTCCCATAGTGCTGGGAAAAGAGGATGGTGGATGATGGTGAGCCAGTTACAGTCAGCTTCCAGCTTCATCCACCATGAAGGCACATCCATCAGTGCAAATGGAGATTTCTGTTACAGCCCCTTTTCTGCCCATTGGGCAGTTTAAGATAGCCTTCTTCTAATCTGAATTCAGCCTGGAACATTAAATGTTCCTTGTCTTACCAGTCTGTAGGATTCTTGGAGGAAAAATAGGCAAGTACTTGCTGTAAAGTGCAAGTTGTATTTGAATGTACACTTAATTTCATGGTGATTGATATCTGTGTGTTAATTATATTCTATTTTAGGCAATACCTTTTCTGTCACAAGGCAGTGCCTTTTATCCAAGGAGTTCAAATTGAATTAGAGACATTAATTAAAGCTCTCAGCACTCTAGTAAGGCAGGCAAGTGCTGTTACTCCCATTGTTTCTTGAAATAAGAAGAAAGGAATGAAGCTGGGTGTCTACTTAGCCACTTAAAAGGTAATTTTGATACAGTGGGATAGCTCAGAATGATAGATTTTGCACAGAATTATATTGCAAGGTCTGTTTCATACAAGGGAGGCTGGGTAGCACCAGATCACTGCTATAATGGGCAAGGCAGAATAGAGGAGCTCTGACTCTCCATTTCTTGCCATGATCACTCTACCACTCCTCTGCCTCCTGGGATTTTCTACCTTTCTTTTAACCTCTGTGCCTTTCATTTATCCCTTCTATTAGATTCAAATTGATCTTGTACACATCCTGTCTGTTTTCTCATGCTCGTTGCTGTAAACTATTTCCATCCAAAATGCAGGCTCAGGGAAGAGAAATTACTGGGCACATTATTTGCAGGAAAGAAATAAGTCCTCTATCTCTTTAAGCTTCATGCACCAATAATTCTTTCTTGTGTCCCACATTTGGTTCTTGGCAGGTTGAGAGAGGTTTCTGCCTGCTGCCATTTACCAGAGGGAAGAGGCTAACAATTGCTATTTGTATCTGAAACACTACTGTTCTGTAGCAAGTTCACACAGTGCTTTAGGATGCTGATAAATTAGTGAAAGACTGAAGTGTCAGGGGAGAGATGAAACAGCTTATGTTAGTTTAGAGCTCGACCCTATAAAGCGACTAACGTCTGACCTCATTTCTGCAAACAGCTTAAGTGGTCTCTTAATTTTAAGTACAGGAGCTGCTCCTCTGGATTTGAGTCAGCCACCCCTGCTTCAAGTTAACTGTGGACTCACTTTCCTGCTAGACAGGTAGCTACGGCCCTGCACCTTTAGGATTTAACTTGTGTCAGGTTGCTGGATGCAACTGAAGCAATAACATTTATGTCCTGTGCCTAATTCAGAGCTGGCTCACAAAAGTGCAGTTGCTGACCATGAAACATCTTTAACAGCCCTCTGGAAATATTGGCCACTGATCCACCCAGGCTGAAGACTTCTTTCCTATGTCAGGGCCAGGAGAAAACACAGAGGATAGAATCACAGAATCATAGAATTAGTTCAGCTGGAAAAGACCTCTAAGATCATTGGGTCAAGCCATCAAACTAACACCAGCATGGCCATCAAAATATGTTCCAAAGTGATTAAACTGTGGCTTGAAATGGATGGAAGGGAATGGGGAACCCAGCCTGTTAGGGTCTGCTAAGCCTTATGAACTGTGGATAAACCTGAGATCTTGAGAAACACAATTTGGCCACTTTTGCTTAGATGTCTTTATAGCTCAAACTACAGACTCTGATAACTGAATGCAGTCAAAGATGGAGCTACAATCCAGTAGTGGCTACGATTTTCTAGATGACAGTGGCATGTAACATAATAAACCCCCAAATGATAGTAAAGCTATTTTGTTTCAGAAGCTAGAGGGCAGGGATCCATCCAGAGGGACCTGGACAGGCTGCAGAGGTGTTCCCAGGCCAACCTCATGACATTCAATAAGGCCAAGTGTAAGGTCCTGCACCTGGGTCAGCACAATCCCAAGCACAACTCTAGGCTGGGTGGGGAATGGCTGAGAGCAGCCCTGAGGAAAAAGACCTGGGGGGTCTGGGGTGACAAAAAGCTCAGCATGAGCCTGCAGTGTGAGTGCAGCCCAGACAGCAACTGTGTGCTGGGCTGCAGCAAGAGCAGTGTGAGCAGCAGGGCAAGGGAGGGGATTCTGCCCCTTGGCTCCACTCTCATCAGTCCCCACCTGCAGTCCTGGGTGCAGTTCTGCAGCCCCCAACACAAGCAGGACATGGAACTGTTGGAGCCAGTGCAGAGGAGACCACCAAGATGCTGAGAGGGCTGCAGCAGCTCTGCTCTGAGGACAGGCTGAGAGAGTTGGGGCTCTGCAGCCTGGAGAGAAGGCTTTGAGGAGACCTTATAGTAGCCTTCCAGTATCTGAAGAGGCCTACAAGAAGGCTGAGGAGGAGCTATTGACAAGGCCTTGTAATGACAGGATGAGGTTTAAACTGGCAGAGAGGAGACACAAACTAGATGCTAGGAAAGGGTTCTTTGCAGTGAGGGAGGTGAGACACTGGCACAGGTTACCCAGGGAGGTTGTGGAGCACAGAAGCACAGAAGGTGATCAAAGATCAAAGATCACCTTCTGTGCTCCACAACCTCCCTGGAGGTGTTCAAGGCCAGGTTGGATGAGGCCTTGAGCGACCTGTTCTAGTGGGAGGGGTCCCTGCCTATGGCAGGGGGTTGGAACTGGATAAGCTTTGAGGTTCCTTCCAACCTAAACTATTCTATGATTCTAAGTGGGATTCCTCCATTTCAGTTGAATCTCTCTCCAAACCTTGGTGATTCTGCACTGAT
This sequence comes from Pogoniulus pusillus, assembly GCF_015220805.1. Classification (NCBI taxonomy): domain Eukaryota; kingdom Metazoa; phylum Chordata; class Aves; order Piciformes; family Lybiidae; genus Pogoniulus; species Pogoniulus pusillus. The sequence continues at coordinate 5,941,738 of NC_087298.1, forward strand.
CAGGACATTCTACAGCTAATTCCACACATATTCTTTAACCATATCAGGTTAAAAATATTCATGAATGGTCAGAGCTGGAGACTATTCATCAGCTGAAAGCTTTTCAGGTGAAGGAAGGCAAGGAGAGAGGATGAGAAATACCTATCAAAAAATACCAAAACAGTCCACAAATTTCCTTCATTTTTGCCAAATTATTCATGCTGGAAGAAAATAATGCTTGGGGGACATCAGTGTGCTTGTTATGAGAACACCAGGGGGGAAAATATCCAAATCTCCACTTGAAACTACTAGAGAGTTTTTCTTTTCCTCCTTTTGATTTTGTCCTTTCAGCCTCTTACCAGTGATAAAAATACTTCTTTTGACCCCAAATGACTTAGAGGAGGAAAGATTTGGGTTTTTTTCTGTTTGTCAACACTTTACTTACAACTTGTCAGAATATTCAGTGAACCAAAACCACCTCACAAATCCTTCCTTATTAATGCAGTTCAAGAGGCAGCCTAAAGGGAGCAGGTTCTGTGCAGGAGCTCTCATTCCTCCCTGCCTACAGCAAGGGGAGAATCACACTGGTAACAACTAGATACCTGTTTTCAGCTCATTTGTCCCCACACTTCAGCTAATTATAAACTGCTGGTGTTATTATGATGAAGATGAGAAGCAGCTTGAAAGTGAAGAATTGTGGCAGGGCTGCAACCTCCATCAAGTCACAACAGCAGGTGGTGTTGGACAGGGGGAGTTAAACTTCATTAGTCCTCATCATAAATCTGTTAGCCAAGGTTCCAAACACACTTCACCAGCTTTGTTGCCCTTCTCTGGACACACTCCAGCTCCTCAATGTTCTTCTTAGAGTGAGAGACCCAAAACTGAACCCACTATTCAAGGTATGGCCTTACCAGTGCTGATCTCCCAGGCAACCAGTAACAGAACAAGGGGACACAGTCTCAAGTTGTGCCAGGGAAGGTATAGGCTGGGTTCCAGGAGAAAGTTCTTCACAGAGAGAGTGATTGGCATTGGAATGGGCTGCCCAGGAAGGTGGTGGAGTCATTGTCCCTGAAAGTGTTGAAGCAAAGCCTGGATGAGGCACTTAGTGCCATGGTCTGGTTGATTGGACAGGGCTGGGTGCTAGGTTGTGCTGGATGATCCTGGAGGTATTTTCCAATCTATGATTCCAATCTATGATTCTATGATTCTATGATTACAGGGAGGGACAATCACTCCCTGATCCTACTGGCCACGTTGTTACTGACACAGGCCAGGATGCTCTTGGCGTTCTTGGCCAGCTGGGCACATGCTGGTTCACATTCAGCTGCTGTCAACCAACACCCTGAAGGCCTTTTCCACTGGGCAGTTTCCAGCCATTGGTCCCCAAGCCTGTAATGTTGCATGAGGTTTTTGTGACCCAAGTGCAGGACGTGGTGCTTATCCTTGCTGAATCTCACACAAGTGATCTTAGCCCATTGATCTAGCCTGTCCAGGTTCCTCTGCAGACCCTACCTGCCACGGTAATTGGTGAAGACTGAGAACTGAATTAAAGTGAACTTCAGGATGTGGACACAGAGATGTGGTGAAGCATTCCATTGTGGAGACAGTGCTACTGAATCTGAGACTGGATGGTACCTTGCTAGGTGCTGTACAAACAGAAACCAGAAAGATGGTCCATGCCCCAAAAAGCTTACAATCTAATTAGAAGCCCAAGGACAGCAGATGGCCAGGGACAGATGGGGGAACGCAAGGGAACAGTGAGATAAAACCACTCAGCAGGCTGTGGAGCAGTGGTGTCAGCACACCAGCAGCCCTACTGTTGGCAAGATTCTGAGAGCTATTGTCATAAATGAGAGTTATAAATAGGGAGGCTGGATAATGAGCTAGCTTTGTAGATGTTTGTGAGGAACTCCTCTCGTTTGTGAAGTGGCAGAGATAGAATGAATATAGATGATAATAATAATGATAAATTGCACTTTTCTGAGCTGCTTATTAAAAAAAAATATGGTGGGTGGTGAACAGTGATTTCTATTAAACACTGCCCTGAACTTGAAATTATTCCTACTATTATTAAATTATGTCCAAGCCAGTCCACTTCCCCATAATTTCATTGTAAGTTACACAAAAATGCAGCTCCATCTTCTATCTTGCTTGGTATTTATGCACCTTGTACCAAAGTCCAGCAACCTCATAAGTGTTAATAGGCTTTCATCCTTGCAGTATCTATGCCAGGGGAAGTTTAGGCTGGATGTTAGGAGGCAGTTGTTGGCAGAGAGAGTGATTGACATTGGAATGGGCTGCCCAGGGAGGTGGTGGAGTCACCATCCCTGGAGGTGTTCAAGCAAAGCCTGGCTGAGGCACTTAGTGCCATGGTCTGGTTGATTGGCCAGGGCTGGGTGCTAGGTTGGACTGGATGATCTTGGAGGTCTCTTCCAACCTGACTGATTCTATGATTCCAGTGATGAGGAAATGCTGCTTTTCCCATTCTACAAAGGGGGAACAGAGACGTGGGGTGGATTAATGGTTTGTCCCAGATCACTTTATAACTGCTTCAGAAATTCAACCCAAATCTCTTAAGTCTCAACTCAATGCTACATCTCCTTGCAGTACCCTTCCTACGCACCTTCATGCTACTCCTCCAGAATTAGCTAAGACTTGCCACAGAGCTGCTTAGAATATTTTTTTTTTCCCCTGATTGCTCATTTTGAGTCAGGAAAATGCCAATTCATCAGAGGAAAATGCTTTGTAGAAATTTGTTGATTTAAAGAGGGGAGGGGGGAGGGAAATCCACATTTTGATAAAGTCAGCTTTTCTTTGGAACAAAATGTGTCGAGTGCTCGGTTTGGAAAGAATCAGTTCAAGATTGTGTTTTGTTTTTCATTACATGTTGAGTAATATACATTAAAAAAAAAAAAAACTCAGATGGAAGTGTTTTCTTAAGCAGTATGTTTTGACTGAGCCAAAATAGATTTTGTAATTTATGCATAAAAGGAAACGTCCAAATTCATTTGATACTTTGCTTGCAGTTTGGAACTTGAAGCACCTGCAAACTATATGCAATAAGCTGAAGAAAACCTATATTATTCCCTACAGTTTTTACTGGGAATTTGAGACATAGAGTAACTTGAAAGCTAAGGTCAAAGAGGTCTGTGTAGAATGCAGTAACCCTGTTTTTTCACTTTTGTGCCTGTTTCATGCCTCAGGGATAACCTCATTGCTGTCTACAACTACCTGAAGGGAGGCTGTAGCTAGGTGGGGTTGGGCTCTTCTGCCGGGCAAGCAGCAACAGAACAAGGGGACACAGTCTTAAGTTGTGCCAGAGGAGGTCTAGGCTGGATGTTAGGAGGAAGCTGTTGCCAGAGAGAGTGATTAGCATTGGAATGGGCTGCCCAGGAAGGTGATGGAGTTGCAGGCCCTGGAGATGTTCAAGAAAAACCCTGGATGAGGCACTTAGTGCCATGGTCTGGTTGGTTGGACAGAGGTGGGTGCTAGGTTGGACTGGTTGAGCTTGGAGGTCTCTTCCAACCTGGTTTATTCTACAATTCTATGATTCTGTGATTCTATGATTCTGTTCCCCTCTGTGTGCCAGCCTTGTCTTCCCAACATATGCCATTGCAACAATTTGGACCTTTAAAAGCAGAGAGCCTGAAGGAAAAAAGAATAAAATCAATGCCAAAACTGCCCTGAAGAGCACTAATGTAAGGTTCAATCCGAAAGGTCAATTGTTATCCCACACCTGACATACTCTGCAGTATTTTTGTTGTTCTGAAGTTTGTTGCTGGGTGGGGACTTTATTACCAGAGCCACATGAAATGGTCCTGCTCCACCAGGTTTGGGAAAGGCAAGCTGACGCTGCAGATTTTGGTGTGCTGAGTTGAGGTTCCCTAAGGAGCCCTGTAAATTATTTATCTTCCTGCTTTTATTGTCCCTCAGAAAGGAGCTTACCTCTTGACCTGGGTCTTTTGTGTTCCTCAGCTGTCACTGGAGGAGAAGAAGGGGTTAAAACCCACAGGCCTTTGCTTCTCCTGGTACAGCTCCTGCTGCTTGGGTAATGACAGTCCTGCCTGCCAGGATGAAAAGCACTTCCTATGGGCACCAGGTTCTGCCACCATTTCTGCTGGATGAAGCCAAGGGAACCAAGGGCAGCTGAAGAGGGTAGGGGAAAGGGACTCTCAGCTGTTGGCAGCTGCACATTCCATCCTCAAGCAGATCAGTCTCATCACACTGAGTGCATGAAGAGTTTGCCATGATCATAAAAAGATCTCTGCATTTAGCCACACCAATTCCTGCAGCCACTGCCTTAGGCACTTGTGCAACAGTTCTGCTAGGACATGCTGGACACAAGGTGAGACCTCACAAGGATGCTCTAGCTCACACTTCAGCAAAGGAACAGAACTGCAGGTAGAACCAGGGAAAAGACAACTGGTCATTGATGTGGGCTTAATACCCCTGCAACTACCTGATGGATGCTACCAAATGGGAGTGTTGCATGAATTGCTGATGTAAGTATTTAGGATGGACTTCCTTTGTGTAGGACACTGATCTGAGGGTGAAAAAAAGTAGGTTCAGCTCCTTTTATTGCCTGTTTCTGTATATAGGGAAAGTTATATGCACATGAATGCAAAGGTACTTAAATTCAGGCCAGTAGTGTGAGCTAGAATGTGCTATAGCCCCAGACAACACAGTTTTATTGGTGGCTTTTGAAACAGCAGCCAGAATTTTTGAGAGTAGTTCTCCTGCACTAAGCAGGCATCTACACAGACTCTACAGGCACAGGTTCTGCTGGCAGGTCTATTGAAGTCAATGAGCCTTGGGTTGGATCTCATTGCAAAAAGATAATCAAATATCATATTAACTCTTAATTCAGAACAGCATATTAAATTAGAAACTCAAATTAACCTGAAACTACATTTATATAATGAGAAGATTTAAAATCTGTGTCTCATAAAGGTGGGAGAACTCCTAGCCAAAGCCATTCTCATCAGCCTTGAATCCCAGAGCCAATCTACCTGCAGCACAGCATTTCTGCCTGTTGCCTGAGCCCTAAGCCTGGGATTCCCACTGAGACAGAAGGATGCATGGAAAATAAAGCCATCTCAATACTTACCAGTGTTAATCTGTCAAGCACAGAGAGATGTTAATAGCTGGACCCTAACCAACACCAAGAACTTAAAAACCCCAGAGGATGTGGAGAATCTACACTGGCATCTCACCATCACAAACAGCCTTTTCTATCAACACTCCAACCCTGCCGCCCGAATTTGCTGAAGACTGAAGGAATTTCATCTTTGCTAGGATTAAAGCACAAAACCCCTCAGGTCTCAGCATCTCAAACATGAAAGCAGTTTGGTACCCAAGTTTCAGGCCACCTCTAGCTGTGAGCTTTATTTATTTCCTTCTTTGAGACTGCTCTGCTCTGTGCTAAATCTATCTCCTGACCACCTGGAGCGTTTGAGAGCCTTGGCTGTGATGCTTGTCTGTTTAGATAGACTGTGAGTAGAGCTGGTCAAAAAATTTTGACAGAACAGTTTTTCTCAGGAAAATGCAGCTCTCTTGCAATCAAAACCTTGCATGGGAACATGTCAATTTTGACAAACTTTTCTACGTGTAAAGTGTCAAAACAAATGTTGATTTTTCCCTCTCTTCCTTTCAGTTTTACCAACCCCTTTCGTTCCGAGGAGACAAAGATGTTATTTTGATGTTGTTTCAATTAATTTGTTTTGACATTTTTACATATTTCTGTATTGTTTTGATAGATGTTTTGGTGTGGGTTTTAAACTGGATTATGTGTTGCATAAAATGTTTGTTGTTGGGTTAGTTATTGTGTGTGGTAGCCTTAAAAAAGGCTGAATAACTCCCAGAGCATAGAAATAGAAGATAGAATCATAGTATGGATTAGGAAGGGACCTCAAAGATCATCTAGTTCCAACCCCTTGCCATAGGCAAGGACACCTCCCATTAGAACAGGGCACTCAAGGCCTCGTCTAACCTGGTCCTGAACACCTCCAGGGAGGTTGTGGAACACAGAATCACAGAATGTGATCCACAACCTCCCTGGGCAACTTATGCCAGTGTTTCATCACCCTCACTGGAAAGATTAAGTATATACATTAGTAATTAAGCTCTATAATGGAAGTTGACCTTCCTCCATTTTACTAAAACTGTTGGGATCATCCTGGGAATGGTGTTGGTCACTGCCATAGAATCATAGAATCAACTAGGTTGGAAGAGACCTCCAAGATCCTCCAGTCCAATCTATCACCCAGCCCTAGACAATCAACCAGACCATGGCACTAAGTGCCTCAGCCAGGCTTTTACTGAACACCTCCAGGGATGGTGACTCCACAACCTCCCTGGGCAGCCCATTTCAATGCCAATCACTCTCTCTGCCAACAACTTCCTCCTAACATCCATCCTAGACCTTCCCTGGCACAACTTAAGACTGTTTCCCCTTATTCTGTTGCTGGTTGCCTGGCAGAAGAGCACAACCCCACCTGGCTACAGCCTCCCTTCAGGTAGTTGTAGGTCTCAAATTATTGGTTTTCCTAAATTTTTTGGCCATAAGAGCTTTGTTGGGTCATGCTTCTCATTCAAAATGGAGCTTAAAAAATCCCAAAAGCCCAACAATCACAAATCAAACAGGTGGCTCGATAAACTGCATTCAATTTTAGCCTCTCCAGTTTAACAGGGACAGGGATCTGCTGGAGAAGGTCCAGTGGAGGGCTACAAGGATGATTAAGGGACTGGAACACTGCCTGATAAGGAGAGGCTGAGGGACCTGGGACTGCATAGTCTGGAGAAGAGAAGAATGAGAGCAGATTTAATAAATACTTATAAATATGTGTTCCTGTGTGACCTGAGATAGATTTTATGGCCCTGCTCTGGCAGGGGAATTGGACTCAATGATCTCTTTGGGTCCCTTCCAACCCCTGACATCCTGTGAGCCTGTGATCTTAGAGGTCTTTCCCAACCAAAGCAATTCAATCATTCTATGAATTTCCCAAGAAAACAGCAGATCCATTCTCCAAGAGGTTATGTCAGCTCTGTGACTGCACAGCATAGCTCCACTCCCCTCTATATGTCAGGAAACCAACTTCTCTGCTTGTTAAAACAAAAGAACAAGAAGCAAATGCAGATTTTCCCAGGGTGGGATTTGTGTGTAACGTTTTCATGAGCATCAGAGATTTAAAAGTCTGAATACTATTGACCTCCTGGGGCCTTTGGCTTCCAAACCACTTATGTACTTTTAAAAGATATATTCCACCTCCTTCTTGGAAGTCTACCTGATTTACTTTTTTGGGTGGTTTTTTTTTTTTCTTCTTTTCAATCATGTTCTTGTTCCTCTGTGCATAGCAGAGGGGAATTGCTACCCATGAATTTGTGCCATCTGTGTAGGCGGTGGTAAAAGTGGGTTGAAAGAAAGGACAAGTACCAAAAGGGAAGGAGAGAATGACAGCATGGAACAGAGCCTATAATGAGGCAACTCTATAGGTTCTCCATTGCATGGATGAAAATGCCCTAAAGGCTCCTATGCACTCAAGGCAGTTTGATACAGGATGGAGAGCAGCAGGTCTTGGTACCCAGATTTGTGCCCCATGATGTTACCAGCACGGGGCTGAAGGGATAGAAGACAGGGTGCCTTTGGAATGGATGCACAGACAACTGCATCTACAGAGGCAGAGCCTTACTTCAAGGCTGTATGTGATGGTGGAAGGAGCAAAAGGAAGAATATGGCTATGAATGGCCACTCTCATTTCCCTTCTCCCTTTCATCAGGATTAGGGCAGTGATTGAACCCCTGAGCTTGGCACTGGTGAGGCTCTAGCTTGAATACTAGGTTCAGGTTTTGCCACTGCTCCTAAAAGGGCATTGAGATGCCAAAGCATGCCCAGACAAGGGCAACAAGCCTGGTGAAGGTTCTAAAGTACAAGCCTTTTGAGGAGTGGCTGAGGGAACTGGGCTTGTTTATCCTTGTGAAGAGAAGGCTTAGGGGAGACCTCATGGCTCTCTACATCTTCCTGAAAGGAGGCTGGAGTGAGGTAGGAGTTGGTCTCTTCTCCCAAGAAACAAGTGATAGGACAAATGGAAACTGCCTCAGGTTACACCAGGGAAGGTTTAGGTCAGGAAAAAAAGTTATTCCTGATAAGGGCTACCAAGCCCTGGAACAGGCTGTCCAGGATAGTGGTAGAGTCTTCATCTCTGAAGAGGTTTAAAAGCCATGGAGACATAGTGCCGAGGGACATAGTTTAATGTTGAACTTGCCATGCTGACTTAACAGTTGGACTTGATGATCTTAGAAGTCTCTTATAACCTAAACAATCCTGTGATTCTATTGGGCTAAAAGAAAGTTCCAACAGGTAGCAAGTGTTGCTCCTTCCTATTCAGCAGCCCTCAGAGAGAGGGGTTAGTCCTGACTACCACATGGGTTTGCAGGGTTGAACATGGTGTTTTCATAGAATCATAGAATCAACCAGGTTGGAAGAGACCTCCAAGATCATCCAGTCCAACCTAGCACCCAGCCCTATCCAGTCAACCAGACCATGGCACTAAGTGCCTCATCCAGGCTTTGCTTGACCTCCTCCAGGGATGGCAACTCCACCACCTCCCTGGGCAATGAGACCAAATAACTGAAGCATCCCCAAACTTTGGAGATTTAAACCAGTGAGAGACTTTTGTGTCTGCTTTCCCTGTTAAAGAGACATGCCTCTACTGCCAGACACTGCACTTGGAAATCTGAATTCCCCCCTGCAGCTGCTGGAAGTGCACCTCTGCATGCAGATCCGCCTGCTTATCTACTGTTGCTCCAGCTGGCCTGTCACTGCAGATTACAGCTCTTTGCTAATGCTGAGTACTGCTGTAGTCTGAGACTTCCATTAAGAGCTGATGTTTCCACCTCCCCGCCCCACAAATGGCTCCATCCCAGCCAACATTTCTGTACGCGTGGCCTCATCTCTAGGGTGGAAAAGGAGCAAAGCATCTCAATTTGTTTCTGCTTTAGGCAACAATGGAACAAGTTGAAGGCATTAAAAAGAAATGTTTGAGGAGGATGAATTCTGAAAAGTGGGGATTATTTACTTGAAAGTTGATCTTTTCCCTTGTCACCAGCACATCCGTAACACTGGAGCCCCATCCTCTGACAGGAGCTGTACAGCCGAGCACTGAGTTACCCGCTGGAAAAGACCTGGAGGGCAATGATTCATTACTGCAAGGCATACTGTGCAGTCTCCTTGGAAAGCAGGAGTGCTCCTGCGGGGAGAGATTGCCAGTCCATGCCAGACACTGCAAATCATTAGCCCTTCCTCGCCAGAGGACCTAAAGGCTGCTGACAGATCAAAAAGAATTGGCATGGACACTTGACCTTTCTCCATTGCCAGGAGGAAGTCACTGACCAGGAAGAACAGCACATGCTCTACCAGGCTTTGCAAAGGGAGGGAAGAGGGCCTGGAAGAATTCAGAGCTATTTGTAAAACAAACACTGCTGCTTCAGCACAGCCTGTGCAGTTGGCCAGCATTGCCATCACTCATGGGCATGCCAAAGGGGTAACTTCCAGCTTGGCACGTACCAGGTGCCATCTCATCTCCTGCTCCAAAGGTGACATTCAGGATGAGCGCCCTGAAGGCTTTCTTGTAGATGCTGAGAGACTCACACCTTTGTAGGCTGGGAACAGGACAAGGCATCCTAAACTGTAGCTCACAGTTTCATTGGCATGGACGAGCAGTCCCCTCCACCAGCATGCATGCTGCTGACTTGTGCCAGAATTTCCCCACTGCTTGATAGATGCCTTTGCAGCCTCCCAAAGTTACTCTGTCTGAAAACAATCCAGAGCAGGCAACACATTTGTTTCTCCAACAGCCTGAGTCCCAGAAAGATCCTGTGCACTCAGCTGGCCAAATCCAAATCCGAAAAACACCTCCATCACTGGTCATGATTAATTAATTCTGCTTCAACGTTCCCCAGGGCACCTAGCAGCTAGTCAGAGCTGCTGGAGAAAGACACACTGCTGTGGAAAAGGGACAAAGAGACTTTCCTGAAGTGCAGCCATGGAATTAGACAACAAACAGCTAGAGTGGTAAATCAAACACAGAAGAGGAATCTGTTCTGTAGCTGGGCTATCCCTGGGAAGGTATTTGGAAGGAGTTTTCAAAGAAAGAAGGGTGTTTTGAGTTTGCTCATGAAGACATAACCTAAAGTTGTCTACCATGTCTAATGTGGCTGTTTGCAATGACAGACAACTATTCTTGGACATTTTATTCTTGGACCAAAGCAGCTCAAGGAAGTTTCCTCCTAGTTTACACCTCTGTTTTCTCTCACTTCCTGCCTGGATTGAAGACTAGACAACATCTTTGCTTTTGTGTCTTTAACAGAGTTTCCTCCCATCAGCTGTCGTGTGCTTGGTCTGTGTTCCTCAGGTATCAGCTCAAGGTATGAATGCTTCAGCCCTTTGAATTACCTCTCCTTCCTAAATCCACGGGCTCTCTCCAGCTTTGCCCGTTCACCACACAACAGAGGTGCCAATGACAAAAATGTTACTCTGCAGAACTTGAGGAAGCCAGCAGGAGTTTCAGCAGCACCCCAAACTCCAGTACCAACCCTGTGATGTGCACTGTACCAAGCAGATGGCTGTCTAATCCCTGCCAGCAGGCAATGCCCAGCACACAGAGAACACCCCGAACCCCGTCTGGTTGAATATGCATATTCCCATCTGATTGTACTCCAGCACTACAAATCCCTCTGCACAAACTCATCCAGATAAACCAAGTGAGAGACATCCATGTTTGAGGTGCTGTCACAGCAAAGAGGAGTAATCTGCTGGTTCCCCTTTGCTCACACATCTCCCAGTCCTTTAAGTCTCTGCTCTTCTTCTGGCCCCTGCCAAGTCCCACCTTCATCACTGCTCTTGTCCTTCACCCACCTTGTTCCTTCTTCAAGGAGGATTACAGAAGGCACAGCCAAGACACATAACTAACATTTGCCACTTAATCAGCAATCTTCTGCCAGAGCAGCAGAGGAGAAAAGAGTAAAGTGTGGAAAAAAGGAGAGGAAGGCAAATTGAAAGGAAGAGTAAGAAAGAGTTGAAGGTGTGAATGAGAAAGCACAGGAGCAGAAGAAGTATGAGAAAAATCTAATGGGTGAGAAAGAGATTTATAATTAATCTGCAGTCTAGTGAGAGAGCAGGGGAATGGAAGACAAGATCATAGTCTTCCCAAAATGCTTCTGCTTCTGATTTACTCTGTGACTTCAGACAAATCTTTTTATTTGCTCCTTTTATCTCTCACTGCTGTGTACCCTGTGAGTATATATCTGAGGTATAAATTGCCTTTAACTGTGTATAGCATAAAGAAAACTGCAATCATAGGCACTAAAGATGTGAGACATTGTTTTTAACACGTACTAAAATTAGGCACAAAAAGTGCTTAGGGATTGACTGACACTGTTTATTAATTCAGGCTGAATCCATTAGATAGTTACTGTCAAAAAAAATGGGATGGGGAAAATGTAAAAGAATCAAAGTACACGACTGCATTATTCCTTAACTTAAATGCTTCACATTGAAATGTTTACAAAGTGGATCTAGAAGGAAATGAAAGAGAAAACCCAAACAGTGTTGAAATGATACAGCTGTGAAGCACAGCTCTGCATTTCTGCCAGATGCAAAGTTTTGAAGTGATTTTCTATTCTACTTTCCTTCTAGCCCCACATATAAAATTAATCTTTTCATTTTCCCCTCCACCTCAATTATGTTTGAATTGCTAATTTTTTTTCCTTTACTTTTTTTGTTTCAGAAGTAAACTGGCACAAAAATAGGGGGGAAAAAAGCTAAATCATTATTCACCTATCCCTACTATCAATTACAATAACTGTCTGTCAGATCTTCATAACAACATGAGGCATCTCAGCAAGGCTTCCTTTCTGTGAGTTTCCTAAGCTGATGACTGTCACAGTTCTTTGCTCTCTTCTAGTCTAAACGTGCATTCGACAGAGATCTTAAAGTGAAATAATTCGATTTATGGAGAAATAAATGAGAAAATCCGTGTCTCAAAAATGAGAGAGAAGTTCCCAGGAGATAATCTGAGAGTGGATTTACTTTGTTTCCATTAGAAATTGCCATACACTGCTGCTTTATTTTATGGCAGCCACACCATCCCTTTCTTACCCTCTATTTCTCTGATTGTTTTCTTTTCACTTCTCTTCTCTCTCTCTTGTTTTCTTTTTTTTTTTTTTCATTTTTAGGCAACACTATCTCCAAAATGTAACCAAATAGGCATGAAATCTGTACAGAAAATTGGAGTGTGTGATGCCCAAGTTCACCTGACACTGGGAAAATAAAATGAAATACAGTAAAATAAAACAAAACAAAACAAAAATAAAACAAAATAAAATAAAACAAAATAAAGATAAGATAAAATAAAATAAAATAAAATAAAATAAAATAAAATAAAATAAAATAAAATAAAATAAAATAAAATAAAATAAAATAAAATAAGATAAAATAAAACAAAACAAAATAGCATTAATCCCCTTGTAATCAGCCATGCCTCTTTCAAACCACCCAACTACACTCTGAATGCGACAGAAACCTGCAGGGATAGGAACAGCATATGCCAGGGATCCTGCTCCTCAGGTATCGTCTGGCTTCATTCCTGTGTCTGACCTCCCCAGCACAGGACCCTGCTCACAGCCACCCACTGGCAGTCTCACTCTAGAGGTATTTAGGGAAGCATCACCTGCATCCAGTGGCTTTAAAGAAAATCAGGTGTGCATACAGGAATTAGACATCTAAATGTCTCTACGTCATGAAAGGACTCAGCTCCTGCCTTCCTTAGCCACAGACACTGCATTTGGATTAATTTGCTTTTACAGTTCCCACAGGAGGAAACAAGCTTTCTCTAAAAGAAACCTAGTTCTGAGTTTATTTTGCTTTATTAACATCAGTTTTGGGCAATATGAGCAGGCATAAACTCTCCAATGGCATATTGTCATCTTCCACAGTCCTTTGGCATGGTCCCAGAAGACACTGCACACTCGAACACTTTGCTAGTACACACAAGGCATGGAAAATGCATTCTGAGCATCTTGCTACAAAAATATTGCATTACTGAGCTGGAAATCAGCCTCCACATCCTTTCACAAGCCTGGACTTTAAAAATTACACATAAAAATAAAATCCAGAGTGTCTCTTAGCTCTCCTGACGATTTCCTTTTCTCTAGCTCCAAACTGTATTTAAGGAGCTCGGCAGACAAGTAGTAACGTTGTGCAAGGGCAGCAGAGCATGAATTTGTGCCCAGCCCTTCTGTCCACCTCTATTATGGCACCCAAGGGAGGGTCATGCCCCCAGCATCAAAGAAGTGTCCTGTTATCTGTGACACGAAGGATTTGAGGACTGTTCTTGGCTGCTCTCGAGGCTTTGCGGAAGAGCTCCCTTGGAGGAGCAGCAGTGAGAGAAAAACAGTGTCAGAGAGACAATTTCTGTCTTCAAGCTTGAAAACAAATGAAGTCATGAGAAGCCCTGCAGGAGAATCCACCAAGAGGAAGGTCTTAGCTGCCTGATTTTCTCTTCTTGTTAATGTAAGCAGCTTTATCATTAATTGCTATTTACTGCAAATGCTGAGGGTGGTAAAAAGACTAACATGCTGCACCACGAGAGCAGTGTGGAGTCAGGTTCTTTAAAGTGCAATCACACATGTGTGTGTGTGCACATGCATGCTTTTGCACCCTTTGTTAATTGTGTTATAGAATCATAGAATTGTTCAGGTTGGAAAGGATCTCTGAGATCATCAGGTCCAACTGTCAAACTAAAACCACTGTGAACCAGGGTGCTACATCTAAGTGGTGTGTAAGGAAAAGCCCCATACCTGTGTGCAAGGAAGGAAAAGAGATGTAATTAGCATATTCTTTCTTTATGTGTCCCAGCAAAAGGCCAACTTCATTAGTGGTCTTAGGCAATGAGAGGAGAGATTAATTCAGGGCAGCCTCCTAAACATCAAGCCATTTTGCTGGGGCGGAGAGGAGACAGATGAAATCCATGCACTTCAGAAGTATAAAGGCTCAGCACTGCTGAACACCAGTCTTTGGGGGGCTGTATTTCCCAGGCTGCTGAATTCTCCAAAACACCCAGGTTATTCCTCATGCCAAACTTGAAGCCGAGCTCCCTGTGCAGTTCATACCCAGTGTGTGAGCTGGAGGGCTCAGCACTGCAGCACTGGCTGTAAGAAATCAGCTCCTGTGCATGGAAACATGCATTTAAAAAGCTCTTCTGAAAGATATCAGCTTAAGCGACCTACCCAAGGTCATTTATAACACGTTGTTGACAGCATCAGGATTGAACTATCTCTCTACAGTGCAGCTTTATTCACACAGTGCTGTTGCATCCCAAAACAGCAGCTGCTCCTGATCTGATGCTACCTCCACTCCTTATCGCACTCTCCTTAGAGACACATCTGTCCTGTGCTCCATAAACCATAATATACCTATAGTCTTTTATTCACTGTCCATCACCACGCAGTTTTATTACAGATCTCTGAATTATCCAGCCTAGTCTGCATCTACTTATTCCTGCCAGCCATCCTCTCTTTCTACCCACACCTCACCTCTCAGCTTTGTCACTGTTTTAAGTCTTTCAAGTACTTGAAATGCAGGGACAATTCCAATTCCTCAAGGGAAATCCAGCAGAATTTCACTGCTGGTCTCTCTCTCATTTTTAAATGCAGATGGTTAGAAATCAGAAACTAGCACTGGTCTCTGCAGTCACATCTGAACCAATCCTTCAAGAATTCTAACTCACAACTGCCATTTTAAAGCTCTGATCCTCATTCTTGCCATCTATAAAATTTTATTCTGCTTCCTTCTCTGCTCCTTTCTTCAGAAACAGTCTTCTAATAATGCAAGTAAACTGCAATCCCACCTCATAGCTATACTTCTTTCATGCATCCTTCTCATACATTTTGCAGGATGAAAGCTCCCTTGTCCATCCTTCCCTTTTCCAGGCCAGACCATAAGCATAGAAATCATACTTGCAGCCCCTCATCAGCAGGTTTGCACCTGCCAGTCCCATCTCTCTCTTATTTTCAATCCAGGAAGCAAAGGAATCATTTGTCTCCATGTGGCAATTTGTCTTAGCGTTTGCTCTTGCCTTGCCAGTGAACTTTGTGTTCCTACCTGCCAGCTCTCCCCTCCCTCCCAGATCCAGTCACACATCTCTCTCAGAGCTTTATTCCATCCAGTCTATGTGCTTTCTTCACAGACATCAGCTTTTCATCCTTCCCACCTTTCAGATGGGATTCCAGCTTTATTGCTTGTCTCAGTTCCAGTGCAGATAACTGTATCCTCTCTGGCCTCAGCAAGTGTCACCTGCCAAAGCTGAACCCCACTGTTTGTATGCAGCAGCCTGTTCTCTCTTCAGCGACATGGCTGATATGAGAGGGAGTGTGGACAAATGCAAGCTAGTCCTTCCTCCCACCAACATGCCCCCAGCAATAGTTGAAGTCCATGGGCAGGGTCCAGGACTGTGTCCAGCACATACCAGACATGGTAGACCTGTGTCTGGAGAAGATACACTGGGACTCCCTGGTGCATGGGGCTGTGGAGCTGCAATGAAAGTGTGGAGAAAGGAGACAGGACACTAACAGGCTCCATAACCGATGTCTCTCCATTCTGCCCCTCCTGTCAGTGTAGTTTGGTTACATCTCTAGAACTAATGCACCATGGCATTTCTCTCTGCTGCAGCCTTCCAGCACAAGCTTGGGCAAATTCGTTAAGGTTACATTTTACCAACACCTTGGAGGCTGATTTTCCAAGCATTCAGCATATCCCACTGTGATATTTAAGGCCCTGTTTTATGAACTCTTCCCTTACCTTGCCACAGACTACTTTCAGAACCTTTCAAGGCCAAGCCCTAGCTCCCATTCATGCAAACTGAAATGCTTCCACCGACTCTAATGGGATTTGAATTGATCCCTGACCCTTGTGCTGTACTTCCTCTGGGTCAGAGCAGAGGTGATGACATTCCCTGTTTCCTTTCCTCTTCCTCTGTCTGGGCTACAGGCCTTTGAGGGCAGTGAGCTTAGATCTGTGGAGTACCTGGGAGAGTCCAGGCTCATCTCAGCTCTGCACCATCCTGTAGATAAGGGTAGTGATAGAGGAAACAGAAGTGTGCAGCTCAGGGTCATTGCTGCTTCTTATAACCACCCATTTCATGTCCTACTTCAATATCTACTGTAATCAGTGAAATTACTTTTGTGGGAGTTGACACAGAAGAAGAGATTGTTGGATTGATATTCTGTCTGGCATTGATGAAAACCTTTTTATAATACCTTAATCCAGCACCCACAGAAGCAATTTGCTAATCTCTTGCTGACTTAGCTTCTAGCGGGATCGACTATACCCAGTCATATTACCCAGCCAACCATATTATATTCTTCCTATGCAGAGAGAAAATGTCCTTCTTGACCCCAGAAGATGGTCAGCTTTTTGCTTTGAAGCATAAGATCTGATTACCATTGTCCTAAATTGCAGAGCTGCAAATGCTATTAATTGCTGCAAAGTTATGTAGCCTTTTACACTGCAGATCCAGCCAGACTTTCATCTCAGCCACATCCTGCAGCAGGGAATTGTGTAGCTTCACCATACATTGAAGAAAGGACTATTTCCTTTTAATTTGCTTTGAAAGTGGTGCCCTTTAATTCTGACGTGTCCCCTTGTTCTTGTATCATCAAAGTGTTAAAACGTTTCTGATCACTTTGCATTCCAACCCTCACACGCTTTTGTACTGGCACCTGACTGTCCCTCCTCTTACTCCCAGCTTTCCCAGACTAAACAAACTCTTATTTCCAGGCTTTCCTTACTTAACTTGTTAATATTTGTAAAGCAATTTAAAATATATTAATATAGTTCAATTATAATACCACTTCTATTTTCCATCCTTCCTCTTAATGGCTCAAGTATCCATCTAATTTGCCATCAATCTTCATTGATTCTCCCTCTGATGATATGTTAGTCTTTATAATATCCCAGGGAATATTTCTTCTGCCTTCCTGACCAGCATTTTGGAACACAGCAGATGAACTTCGGCGGATCATAAACATGATTCACTTTGTAGTCAGCACATGGATGGGTTTGCTGCTGCTGCTGCTGATCGTGAAAACAGGTTTTGTTATATGCAAGGGACTGTAATGACAGGTTTGACTGTGTGGATCAGATGGCAGGATCAGGTCCTTTGCAGTCATGACTGCACTGGGTCAGTGGCATTTGAGCACACATTTGAAACAAGCCTGTTTGATATTCTTTGAGCAACACCTAAGCACTCAGTGATGTACCCCACAGAAGCGGGCCACGGATGTCATATAGACAAGGGATGTGATTTGATGTCTGTCCGTTCACAAACAGGGGAGAGATGGATGATGAGAAATGGTTATTCACTCTTCTCTTTCCCTCAGAACACTGGAGACACCTGAGGAAATTAGGTGGTACCAGGTCTAAAGAAAATCTCAAACTAAATACTTTGACACACAGCTTGTATCTAATTGCATTATTGCCGAAATGTTGAAAATCAGAAGCATAAAGTGCCTCAGTAAAGAAATAGCCATGCCCACAAGATCTAGGCTTCTTGGTAACACTGCACATCACGGTCCTGAGACAACTACTGGCTGTTCATGTTCCCAAAGAGCTGAAAGGTTATCCCAGGAGTGACAGAACTCATCCACGCCTTTCTGATCCCTTCAGCATCCTGCTGTTTTGGTTAGATCACTTCCCAGTTTTCTCCAGTCTTAACAGAGCCCTGTCCAGCTCCACCACCAAAACATATCCCTCCTTCCTCCATGTCACTGGCAAATACCCTGAGCAATACATCCAGTTCTGGATGCCTTTTAACGTTAACTCTTCTCCCCACGATGCAAATAAGAGGATTGATACAAATGTATCTCAAAATGCACAGAAAGGATTTTATCAAAATACTCAGGAGAATTCACATTACAACTGTTAGGTTACTTTAAGCCAGCATTGTACAAATATCCTGGAAGAATCCTAACTGGTGGCTTTTCCCTGGCTGATTAGATTTATCTATTCACTGGCCTAAAACATGGGTACAGCAACCCACCACCGTTTTCAAGTACTTTACAGTTCTCTTTTAGGAGAGTGGAAATGGCAGATAAACACATTATCAGCATTCTCAGGCATAAAACAGCAAAGCCTGGAGTTGTTTTGCAGAAGTAACTCTGAATTTGGACATAAGCAATTCTAGAAATAGCTGCTGGTCTTAAGGCTATGTTAGACATATCCTTGCTGCTGCTTCCTTATCTCTGGTCCCTATTTTAGCACAAATACTGCACTGTCTGTCTTAGTTCTTTCCTTCCACTTTCTCAGCATTTCTCAAGCATTCCTCACTCTCATCTCGTACCTCTTAAGCTCTCCCTGCTCTGGCCAAACACACCTTTGATTTTGACTGCAGATCTCCTCCAGCACAGAGCAATGTGAGAAAGGTCTGGAATATTTTTTGCATCCTCATGTTCTAGGCAAGGAGGTGGTCTGAGACAGGAGGGACCCAGCACCACATATGTACTCCAGCATATGTCTGAGGGCTTCACTTACCCGCTCACCATCTGTACCTACTTGAGGAGCAGGCACATGCCGAAAGCAGCCAGGCTGCTCTGGCACTCATATCCTGCCTCATTGCTGTCTAATCCCACTCATCCCAGAAGTCCAGCTAAATATTCACACCTGCTCATCCTGGTTCTCCTGCCTTCTCTGAAGCGTAAGCCTTCTCCCTAGGGTCACAATCCATTTCCATCCTTCCTTTGCTTGTTTTTAGTTTCTTTGTAATTTTCTATTACTCTGAACTGTTAAATAAACTTCTTTCATTTATTCTTCTGTTTCTGCAGCCCACCTGGAATGCACTGCCCAGGAGAGGCAACAGTTTAAAGCTTGCCCTCACAGTCCTCCACCCTGCGTAGCAAGTCAGCATCCACAACTGCAAGGATAAATTACCACAGAGGTCTCCAATGTTAGCGATGTATCTGACAACCTCAGACACAGCTCTGGCAGGGTAAAGAGATGGCTAAATGGGATCAGTTGTGCCGACTCAGGACTTCTGGCCAAAACTGCAGCCAAAATCATGATGGACACAGCAGAATCTAGAGCACAGGCCAGGCTCTAAATCATGCTCTAAATCAAACCCTAAGAAAGAGATCCTCACTCACCATGAAGCCAGTTAACTCCCTTGGTTTCAACAGGCTGCAATGATTTACAGCAGGCAGTTCCAAGCTTTGCTCAGGTACTCACTGTGCAACGTACCTTAGCTGCAATATGCATAGATACAAAAGTCCAAGCTATAAGAAGTTGTGTCAGAAGGATCTAGGCTTTATCTTCTATAAACACAGGGAGAAAGAGCAGACTTTCTATCAGGATAGCCATGAGGCATGTCTCAAGCATGAAGAGACCACAAGAGCCAGATCTACTGTGATGGAATTCAGGCAGTATGGAAGAACGGATGGGATTGTGAGAACCCCTCTCTGCTCCTATGCTCTGTTTTTATTACCACAAAAAGCCCTGGACAGTTTTTGTTTCTTTTCTTGTCTCATGGATGAGAACCTCTCATAGCTTGGTTTGAAAGCTTTTGTGGCATTGCTTGGTATATGTCAACCCAGAGCTGGCTTTGTTGCAATTTGTGAACCTCTGGGAGAAACGATGTCACTGTGATGGCAGCAGTCCACTGAACGGTGCCCACTGCTAACACACAGAGAGAATTTGTTCTAGGCATTGAAAGTCATACTGCAGCTGCTGGCACCTCTGTTTCTACCTCTGCCCAGCTTTTCTATCACCAATATAAACAACAACAGTGTGTGTCTGGCAAAGGCCATTCACTCTGTCCACCTCTGGAGGCCACCATTTGAAGCTGGTTTAGATTGTTTGCTCCGATCCGTTGCTGCTGCTCTGACTTACTGTTATTTCTATTGCCAGTGTAAGAAGTGATCCATCAGCAGTGCAACTAGTTGTTTTTTTTCCTTAATAAGAGCAAAGAATCATGTGTAGGAGAGTTCAAGCACTGAGGAAAGCTACATCAATACTTAGGGACATGCCATAATCAGAGCCTCAGGGGCAGTGGTGCCACTGTACCACTCTCATCCAGCACTGGGCTAAGAACTGTGCTGTCAGCAGACACAGCAGCAGCCTTGTGTAGAGCTAAGCTCTGTCAGCTGCGCCTTGTAGGCAACAATAAAATGGATGTAGAGCACATGACTTCAGAAGAACAAATAGCAAAAATAAATAAGCATCCTTTTCTCTCTTCCCTGTGATGCTGCTTGCAGGTCCTGCCTCAAGGCTGCAAGAAAACAGTTAACTGAGAGGGGGCTGCGGCGGTTTAGTCCTGTCGTATTAAACTCCCTGACCCAACCACGGAAGGAGTCCTGGGCCTTACTCTTTGTGCCACCTTCACTCAGGATCTGATTCAGCATTCTAGAATAAATTTGAGTTTTTCAGTTTTATGTCTTCAGCTCAGTCTAAAACAACTGCTCCTCTGATTTCTGCTCTTTCTCCTGTTCCTCTCACTAATTCTGGCACTTTTTCTTCCCTGAACAGTCTAGCTCAGTCCATGAAGTCACCAATAGGTATTCTGTGCCTTTTCCCTAACGCTTCCTGAATGCCACCTCAGTTTGTCTAGCCCAGCTCTGCCCATGTTTGACTCTCTCCTGACAGAAGAATCCAGTAGATACATCCAGTTCGCTTCCCCAAGCCTCTCTGCTTAATAATCTTTCCCATTTCGGTATCGCTCCCAAACCTTGAGCCTGCTGCAGCCCCATACAGCTGAGCTCCAGCGCCAGCAGATTGGCACAACATGGCAGTCAGAGGCACAGCCACAGAGAAAAACCTTTCCTGACATCCCAGAACCAGCTGGGGTATCTCACGGATCTGGGAGGAGACGTTTTGCCCTGACTCAGCACAGCCTCCTTCAGCACCTCAGCATCCTGCTCCAGCAGCCATCTTCCAAGCAGGAGGAAGAACTGCGGGATCAGACCATAGTCCTGCTTAGAGGCCAAATCTCCCTGCACAGAGATGTTTTCCCCTTCTGGGAAGCTTCTCTGCTTGGCCTGGAAGGAAAAATGGGCCAAGGTCCTTAGGGTTGTTAAAAATCTGGTGCTACTTTTGCAAGAGAGATGGTGTAAATCAAACCCCAGGGCACAGGCCTCCTAACTCCGGGTAATTTATATTCTGCCTCACTAAGTTCATCTCTGCACTTTCAATGCATGAAGTGATTTTTCACTTCCCCTGTAGTATTTGCTGGCACAGAAAAGCTGCTGGGCTCTGTCCCAGAAGTAGCTGCATTTCATCACCAGGCTAAAAGATTCCTGCATGGATCAGGCCAGATCCTCAGCACAAGCTCCCGCACTTAGCCAAAGGGGTGCGCAGCCGGGAAGGATCCGGCCCTAACCCATTCAGCTGCACCTGGGCTCCTTGGAGGAGAGAGAGAGAGCCCTGTTGTGTTCCACCGCCCGCCCCCCAGGTTATTATTAGCGCTTGGCTCCAGCTCCGGGAGGCCCGCGGTGGGGGAAACTGCTGGGGCAGGTGGCAGGGGATGGCTGGAGGCGGGCGATCCCCGCCGCTCCGCTCCGCGCCTCTCCGCGCCGTTCCGCGCCCGCCCGCCGCACTCGGCCGCTGCGTGGAGCCACAGCGCCCCCTCCTGGGTCACGGCGGCGCCGTCCGCTCAGCAGCCGCGGAGAGGATCGTCTCTGGCGCAGCGGGGTGCGGAGCTGCGCCCGCTGCAGAGGGGTGCACAGGGGCTGGGTGTGAGAGTCCACCCTCCGCGGGGTGCGGAGCTGCACGGCTTCAAGGGAGGTTGGGGGGTGGGTCCTTCCCAGGAAGAGAGGCCCTGCGCTGGAGCACTGGGATGCGGAGCTGCGCGGCTGCAGGGAGGTGGATCCTTCCCGAGAAGGACTCCGCACTGGCGCAGCTGGGGCGCGGGGCTGCGCGGCAGTGGAGCTGGGGGACTGGGGAGGTGTCTCCCCGCTTGCCGCGGCAGGGGTTCCTCCCTGATTTGCGGTCTATGCATGTCGTACCTGGGAGTACTTTTGGGGCTCTTCACCCTCGTTTCTGAAACCCCTATTAAAACCCGTCTGTTCTCTCCCCCTGCCTTCTTCGGGTCCGCTGTAAATGCTGTGCCGGCAGACTGCCCTGGCAGACTCTAGAAATCCACATCCATTTCTGGAGGTGGGCTGGGAGATGGGCATGGATGCGCCAGTTCTGAACTGAAGTCAGTTCCTGCAGTGCTTTCCAGATCAAGGCTTTCAGAGCAGGCAGTGGGACTGGTGCCTGAGCAACAATGTGAGGATTCAGCTTTGAACTATTTCTGTTACACAGACAACAATGATTATTGTCTGCTGGCAGACCCATTCCCACACAGTGCTGAGCACCAGCCTCACACCTACTGCCAACGTAGTAAACAGCGGAGGTGAGGAGAGAACACAGACACGCTCTGTCATCTCTTTTGGGACATCTTTTACCTAGAACAAGCCCATCCACCATACATTCATCCTCTCCAAAGTTCTAACACAGACTTTAGTTGTCCACATTTTATTCCTGATCTCCGAGGGTTGCACAACCTCCTCACTAGGCCCTACGAAATGAGGGTAAGGAGAGGAAGGTCAGAGAAGGATGTGAATTAAATACACCTAACACCAGTGACATCATCTCCCCTGTGAGTACCACACCTGTTTGGATCAAAAGGGCTTAAAAAGGTGAGGGAGTATTTGTGCAGCGAGGATGGGAGCAGGGTAAGAGTGCAGCGAAGCCTTGCACTGTGTGTGATGTAGCTATAGGTGTGTTTGTGGGTTTGCTCACATACACATTCACTCAAGGAAAAAAAGCAACCTTACTCCAGCAGACCACTTCCCATACGCACAGACTCCAGCTCTTGATCAGAGAGAGCATGATGGGTATGGGAATGCCACCGATGCCTCCAGCCATTCCCCTGCTCCCATCTGCTGCTTGTTTGTCTGTCCATGAGTGAGATCATTAGTGAGCCCTGGGAACATGCAAAGAGCAGTAAAACAAACACATCCACACCAAATGTAGTGAGCTTTTTCTGCTGAGTCGCAGAGGGCTTCGGAGTCAGACAAACCCCAAATCAATGCTTGGAACTAACTACAGGGGAGAAGACTGTGATGGAGGAACAAACCATCTACTGAGACCTGCGAAGAAGACACCGTGTGTGTGCTCATGAGAAGGGGAGAGTGATTCTCATCATGAGGATATGGGCGTAGTTATCCTGCATGTTACGGTGTGTGCTCATGTAGATCAAGTCTGTGTGTCTGCGGCGGGGGGGGAACTGCAGGGCTGCATAGCTTGAAGGGGTGCTGGCATCCATGTGAGAGCGAGACCAAGATGCTGCGTGGGGTGGACTGTACGAGTTTGGCAGCATGTGTTCTGTGTGCTTAGCCTGTACATGTGTGCCAGGGAGACCACGACTGCTCATTGATGTGCTGCGTGGGAGGCAGAAAGTCCGGGTTCGTCTGTCTGTCGCTCACAAGCAGGTCTGATCAATCCTTTTCCTTTATAAGGAATTGTAAAAAATAACAACATTTTCCTATTTCTTGCACCAAAGCCTTGTCTCCTGTTTATGCACTGCCTCTTTCTCTCACCATTCCCCAAATACTTCTCCACAACTCTTGGGAAAGCAGCTTTATTGCCATTAGCAAATTGTTATTATTATGCACCCAGAGGAGCAGCCAGAGCAAAGCATGAAGGACCCTCCTGTCCTACCTAGCACAGATGTCAATCATGAGGCTAAACTAATACATTAATTCTGCCAGAATTTCATTGCTTCTCTCCAGAAAGAGGAAACTGCATCTAAGAAGTGACACCCTCTCTCCTTCCTCACTCCCAAATAAAGCACGGGGGGACTCTCCAAAGCCAAAACACACACTCACACTTACATCCCTCCTTTCCTTGGATCATCACTAGGTCTTTAGACTCAGGCTGTGCTGAACCTCAGGGATGATGTAATGGTGAGGAGATACCCCCTGTCCCCCATTCCTCCCAGACTGGAAAAGGCAAAGTTATGCTTCACACCAGTCTCACAAACAGAGCTGAGAGCTGAGCCAGAGAAAACCAATCTCCTGCGCTGTGGGATGCAGGCCCCCCACCATCACTGCCCTCCCCCGGCTCCATCGCTCTCTCCCAGTCCCTACGAGAAGTAAAGGCAATCAGCCCAGTATGGGATTCCAGGGACAGACCTCCTTTTTCCTCGGCGATTTGCTTGTCACTTGCGAAAACGGAGCAGTGGATTAAGTGGAGATGACACCATCTCCTTGGGGACAGTGTCCCCCTCACCGGGATGTATCGATACTTTGAATACAGAAGGAGCCTGGCTACCTCCCACTCCTATCTCGCCGGGCTGGGGGCTAACCCTCTGTTGCCAGGCATCCTCCAGGGGCCGAGTCTTTTCCCAGTAGAAACCAGCGCTCCCAGTCTTGCCACTACCAGCGAACTCGGCCTCACGCTCACCACACATGCACAAACCGGGGACTCCAGTTCCCCCCTCCCTCCCCGCCCCCCCCCATCTCTACTACCGCCAACTCCCTACTGCCCAGGGCGGGGGTGCAAGGCAGAGGCAAACGTGTGCGGGGCTGGGGGCGGTTACACAACGCGGCCGAAGCAGGACGGGGGAGCGCGGCTGGTGCCCGCAGCCGGGGCAGAGCCGCAGCCGCAGCGCAGCGCTTGCCTTACCTGATGCTAATGTCCCTCTCTGGCGGAGATCTGCTCGCCCGCGGGTTTTATTCGGCTCGATAGGAACTTGTGGGAGAGCTTCTGTGTCCAGCTCGCATACTGGGTGCTGAGCTGATAATGCAGGCGTGAAAATCCTGGGGTTCTAGCAGTCCTTTTCATGCTCAGACAGAAAATCCCCTTGCTCGGTACAGATCGCGGACATTAAGGGCAGTGGCAAAAAAAAAAAAAAAACAAAAAAAAAAACCAACAAAAAAATCCTTCCCCCCCCTTCTTCCTTTCTCTTGTTTCTCTTTTTCTTTTTTAGTTTTTTTCTTTTTCCCTTGCTTTATTCCTGTGCCCCCCCCCCCTTCTGCTGCTCAGTTCGTAGCCATCGGGGGAAGGAGCAGAGGCAGCAGGGAGAATGGAGAGGGGGTTAGAAATAAAAATGAAAAGAGCTCCAGGAGGGAAGCGAGAGGCTGGGCTTGCCACTGGAGGAGGGGCTTGGAGCGGTCTGGAGAGGATGAATGGGGAAGGCGAAAACAGGGAGGAGCCCCAGCCTGGCCATTTTATTCTAAGAAGTGTTTTGTATATAATTAGGGAAGGGGAGGGGCTGGGAGGGGGGAGGGGTGGGAAGGAGGTGGGGGGAGTGAAAAGGAAGGACTTCAGCTCCGGCCAGACGGAGCCTGGACCCTGGGAAGGGAGGATGAGCCCAGGAAGGGCCTCTGGACGGGGCTTTGGGTGATCTAAACTTGTCTGCTCCTCGGATACGGTGAGGAGGCTGCAGCGGGACCGGTTGTGAACCCAGGAAGCCCCCGTCCATTTCATTTTTACTTTTCCTCTCCCCCCCACACCTTTTCGGTTTCCTCCTCAGCAGAACCAGGCAGCACGGGGCTCGATCCGCCGAGCGCGGAGCTGCTGGCTAGGGTGTGGGGGCTGGGGGAAGGCTGTTCCCCATCTTAACTCCACACTGGGAGGAGTTCCCATCTTCCTTCCTGCGGGGAGGGTGGAGAAGGAGCCGCTCGCCCAGCCCCACCGTGCTGGTGCGGTTCAGCACCGCGGACAGCGGCGAGGCGGAGACGGGGCCGCCCCGGGCGCGGGGCCTCGCATGGCTCCGGAAGGGTCCGTCTGGGTCTGTTCGTCCGTGTCTGTCTGTCTGTCTGCTCCCGGCTGCGTGTGTCTGTCAGCCCGTTCGTCTCCCCCGCCGGTGTCTCCGCCGCTCGGCCCTGCCTCCGCTGGCAGCGTTCGCCAGCAGCTGTCTCCTCGGGAGGCAGCGGGCGGCCAGCTCCGCTCCCGACGCCTCCCGGACCGGCTGCTCGGATAGATCCACCCAATAGGGAGAGAGAAAGTCCTGCCACTGGGATCTAGGAATGTTTGGGGTGGAGAATGAAGGGGAGATGTTTCAAGGGCATGACCGGGCCAGGATACTCTCAGCGTAGGAAGAGCATTGCACGATCCCTGGCATCATTCAGTGCTCAGCCAGAGACCCCTCGGACGAATCAGACACTAGCTATACTGTGTTGATAAAAGGAAAATGCCTCACCACCTAGTGCAGGATATATAGGGTAAGGAGGGCAACAGGAGATGCCCTCCTTCCATCCCCTTTCCCTGGCCTGCAAGGACACTCTGTCCTTCTCCCACCCATCCCCTGTGGCTACGGAACATTGTCTTAAGCTAAATCTTCAGCAAATCTTTCCTAAGCAGAATTAGAAGCTGTTTGGTTAAACTCCAGGCTGTTCTGATAGGGCTGAAGCTAAGCTTATCTCAGTTACAGCACATCCAAAGCTCCTGAGTTTTGCTTTTTTTACCAAGTGACTGATCAGCTGTAAAGAACACTTTCTGGAAAGCCACTGCTGATTCTGGCACATTGTCTCAAATGAAAGGCTGAAATAATTCTCACCAGATCCTACAGTACAGGCCACAGAGGGTTTTACATCTTGTCAGAGAAGACAGGGAGATCACATTTTCTGCTGAACATATAAACAATTTCAAAGCACTTGTTTAAATGAGCAATTGGTGCTTGGGGTTCTTGCTAATGTGTTCTGGCACTGGTGCTCTTGCTTGGTGTTTACTAGAAATAGAAGAGGAATCCTTCTGTCTCAAGTGAGGTTGCTGGAAATCAAAGCACAGACTCCATGAACAGGTCATGTTCATGTAGAATTTACTAATTCAACTAACGTAACAATACTAAGTGTCCTTCCTCACTACATGTAGGAAGACTTTGTGTGATTTGGTCTAGAAGGACCTGGCACCACCCAACCTGACATTGCATATTCCTGTGAAGAGGGAACGAGAGAAATGCAGAGAGATCATAGAATCATAGAATTATAGAAATCAGTCAGGGTTGGAAGGGACCACAAGGACCATCTAGTTCCAGCCCCCCTGCCGTGGGCAGGGACACCCTACCCTAGAGCAGGCTGCCCACAACCTCAGCCAGTCTGGCCTTAGACACCTCCAGAGATGGGGCCTCAACCAACTCCCTGGGCCATTCCAGGCTCTCACCACTCTCATGGTGAAGAACTTCCTCCTCACACCCAGTCTCAACCTATCCATCTCCAGATGACACTCCTCATGCACCTAAAGGTCCCATGCACACAGAAAACAACTCTAATATTGTCTAGAAAGTAAGACTTTCTGCTAGAAAGTCTGAGTCAATGAACTCTTGGGATCAGTGGAAATAAGGATTGCTATCAATAGAATAAAATTATAAGAGGCAAACATAAAACAAAGCCAGAAGAGTAGGTTTGCTTACTATTTTCCTATCCCAAAATGTCTTCTCTCTTCTCCCCCAATTCATACACACACTATTGTTGCCTCCTTCCAAAAAGCTTTTACTGTCTCTGATCAAAAGAGGATTATTTGGTGCATTGAGTATTCAACATGTTCTCTTACAGTATTGTTGTGTTCAATGAGCTTTGCTCATCTGAATGGACACTCACTGCATAGTCCACTGGTTTAATTTGCTGCTTTGGAAACCTAAGCAGGTTACAGCATATTTAGCTATGTGTCTGTTCTTATGTGTCAAAGATAAGGTTTCTGGATGCCATTTCTAAAAACAAAATTATTTCACTTCAGTAGCTTCTTCTTTTCAGTGGTCTCTTTTTTTTTTCAGTCTTGGATATTTCAGCTCACCTTCTCTCTGCAATGAACAAAGCCTGGATCTTCACCCCAAATCAGCAAAGCTCCATTGAACAAGAATTCATATTTCTTCTTCCAGTAGGGACTGTTTTTGAGCTATTAACAATTCTAGCGTGTTCAACCCTCTTTTTTTCCCCTCCCCTCTCTTCCAACAGTCATCTTAAAAGTAATGCTTAGATCTTTTTTAAACTATAATATTCACCCATAAAGAAAATAGAAACTAGTCAATCAAGGGAGGCTGTGAAGGAGAACAGCAATTTACGACACCCATGGTGCAAAAAGAGACTTTCCCTTTAGCAAGCACTAGGAAAAACAAAACAAAACAAAACCCAGCTATGATAGTGGTAAGAAGGAAGAAACAGTAATTTGGTTGATTAGAAATTTGGGAAGACATCACATGAAACACATCTAGGAAGCAGAAAGAAGTGTTCATGTTGTTAACATAACAGCTGCCACAAAAAGAAGGACATAGGTTTCCTCTCTGTGTTCCAAATGTGTGGCTGGTGTGGGTTAACTACAGTGTTCAGCTAAATACTGCTCAGCCCCTCGCTCACTCCCCTCCCCCCACCCACTCCTTGCCCTACTTCAGTGGGATGGAGAAAGAGGAAAGGATGAACAAATCCAAGAAAATTTAGAGATCAAGAAGGGTTTTTCTTTTGTTTTTAAACTGAAGGACAAGCTGAGAAAGAGAAGACAGAACAAACCAAGTGCTACAGAGGTAATGACTCCTCCAGCTCCCATGTGTAGATAAATACTCCTCAGGTTTCCAATCATGAGATGTTTAACCTGACTTTGTTATCACTGAACATGATGATACATGGTGTGGGATATCTGTTTTGGTTGGCACAGGTCACCACCTGATTGCATCCTCCCCCAGTCCCTTGTTCACACCCCAGTCTGTGCACTGTGGGAGCAAAGCAAAAACCAGAGAAGTTCTTGGTGTTATTCAAAGTCTGTTCATCAACATCTAAAACATCAGCAGGTTAAGAGCACTGTTTTGGTCACACATCTCAACCATGAGGTATGACAAAGAAACTTAACTTCATCTCAGACAGGCCAGTACAAAGCACCATTGCCTAGTGCAAAAGGAGCTGTACACACCAACTGTACATGGGGAATACTTCATTTCTAGTCCTGAATCTACAGCAAAAACTCACTTCAGGGTCCCACGAGCTGATGAAAATAATCAGACCCTACTGTGAGCTCTTCTTATGCTACTGCCAAACTTTCTTTCCACATCTCCTGTTGCATTTCCCTCCTTGAGGATGCAGAATGTATTCTTGTCAAGGTTTTGCAGGCTTCATTGTTTATTACAGGCTAAAAATGGATTAAACTTGCTTTGTGAACATTGTATTGATATTCTGGTGCTTTCCTAGTCTCTTGTGAAATGTATTTCCTCTTTCTCTTCTGCAAACAATATCACAGTAAATAGTGATCTTATTTAGACTGTGCTTTGTGTTGCCTGCAGAGATATCCAACTCCAAAACACCAAACACATTCATTTGCTGTTGGTGTTCCTTAATACATGGGTAGGTGCCTCACTGTTCATAAAGCAAGATGGGTGATACAAAGGGCAGGCATCAGGTTGGTTTAATGGATGGTAGGAAGAAGCCTGGAAATGAGCTCAAAGG
The DNA here is from genome assembly GCF_015220805.1 of Pogoniulus pusillus. Classification (NCBI taxonomy): domain Eukaryota; kingdom Metazoa; phylum Chordata; class Aves; order Piciformes; family Lybiidae; genus Pogoniulus; species Pogoniulus pusillus. The sequence goes on from NC_087298.1 coordinate 5,971,174, forward strand.
TCAGAGCTAAGAGGCAAGGAGCTGGCAGAGACCTTTTCTATTATCCACAATGCGGAATTAAAGGTTTCCAGACTTGAGCCTTGGGGTTTGGGCAAGGTTGGAACCACCTTTTAAGCTAAGCAAGATCCCAGAGAGTGGAAAGAAATAGTTGGAATTGTTGTTTGTTTGTTTTTTTTTTTTTTTGTTGTTTTTTGTTTTTGTGTTTTTTTTTCCTGAAAGGAGTTTTTCATAGATGTTTCCTCTGCTTTAAACTGAATCATCCTTCAGTGTAGAAAGCAGAAAGACACTGAACTCACTAAACTTTCCAAGAAGGTGCTTTCCCATCTTTGTACTGCTGCTAAATCAAATATCCCAAGTTTAACTTCCAAGATAAATCTATTTCCAGCATCAAACTGACAAAGGAAGAACTGTAACAGCTTCTAAATTGACCAGAAGCCATCCTAGGCACTCACCTTTCAGGATACTTGTTCTGAGCTCTGTGAGCTTCTGGGGGTTGCAGAATGAGACTTTGTCTCCTGAGATCCAGCTTTCTGATTAGCTTTTTTAGTATTTTTCCTACCAGTCTTGGTTAGGAAGCAGATATCTTGTGAAAAAGAAGCAATAGTGGTTGAAGATTAAAATAAGAGAGTGACCACTATAAAGACCATCCTAGGAAAACACAGCATGCAGAAAGAAGAGGGAGAACTGATTGTTTCCCAGCTCAGGAGATTGTTCCCCAGCTCTCACTGGTATGAATGTTCCTAGCCAAGGCTAACTGAAGCAAAAGTAATAACCTGACCCATTGAGTTCATTGAGAATTTCAACAGGCCAAGTACTCAGTTTCAGGTATTTGTCTAAATATTCTCCCCAGTTAACAGAAAGGGATAATTTTAGTTCTACAGGTGTAATCTTCCTCTTGTCTTCAACACTATGCAACATGACAGGAATTTCCTCCTAAAAGCAGTGCCCTCCCTGCTGACTCTAAAAGAAGACAAAGCACCAGCTTCCACCAAATTCCTAAATTTTGGAGGGACCACAGAATCATAGAATCACTCAGGGTTGAAAGGGACCACAAGGATCATCTAGTTCCAATGCCCCTGCTGTGGGCCCAGGCATCTCATACTAGATCAGGCTGTCTGGAGCCTCATCCAGCCTGGCCTTATACACCTCCAGAGATAGGACCTCAACCACCTCCCTGGGCAACCCATTCCAGGCTCTCATGGTCCTCATGCTGAAGAACTTCTTCCTAACATCCAGTCTGAATCTACCTATTTCTAGCTTTGTTTTGTTCTCTCCAGTCCTATCACTACCTGACATCCTAAAGAGTCCCTCCCCAGCTTTCTTGTAGCCCTCTTAAGATACTGAAAGGTCACAATAAGATCACCTCAAAGCCTTCTCCTCTCCAGACTGAACAGCTCCAACTCCCTTAGTCTCTCCTCATAGCAGAGCTGGTCCAGCCTCGTGGCCCTTTTCTAGACACCTTCCAGCACATCCTTATCCTTCTTGCAGCAGAGGCTCCAGAACTATACGCAGTACTCCAGGTGGGGTCTCACTAGTGCAGAGTAAAGGGGGAGGATGGCTTCCCTCACCTTGCTGGCCACATGGACCTGGTTGGCTTTCTGGGCTGCAAGGGTACACTGCTGGCTCATGTTGAGCTTCTTATTCACCATCACCCCAAAGTGATGAAGTTAGAGGAGTTGAATACTGTCCTCTAGAGCTTGCTGAGGTGTAGGGAAGAGCAGGCAAATGAATCCATATCTGCTAACTTTCCCATCTTAGTCTCAAATCCATCCTCTTTATTAGCAGTCTTTCGTATTCACTATTGTTACTATTGTCTGGTACCAAGTACAAGTCATCAGTATTCATCACCTGCAGCTTAGTTTCCTTCTGAACTTGGACTAAGGCTTTCAAAAGGGAACTACTTGTAACTCCCAACCCATGGCGAACTGTACACGGCACAGAAGGCTTCAAGCCTCACTCTGCCTCTATCTGCAATCACTCAGCACTTCAGACCACTCAAAAAATGTCGGTAGATGAAAACCACATGCAGTCAAACGCAAGGACTGCAATGTTCAATGGAGCTTTTTTCCTTACTCCTCACTCTAACATATCTATGTTCTTTTGCATCTGTTTCATATCCCCCAGAGTCCCAAAAATGTTCATTGTAGAGGAGATGGCAAAGCAAGAGGTACTGATATCTCCTGATATTTGGGAAGCAGGCATGAGAAGATCTCTTAGCTTGATTAATGGGGATTGCTGGAGGGAGTGGACAGCCACTGTCATCTGTAGTCTAAGCTAATTCTAAAGCATGTCAATGAGGGTTAGAGGGCCAATGCTTCTTTCCTCATTTACCCAAGAGAAGCCAGTGCACATCTAGCAGGGCTGTGCTAAGGTTGTACAGTTGGATGTTAGTGCAGAATAATGGTACCACCCACAGCATGAAATCAAGTCAGAACAAGCATACACATCTGACTGCATGACTGTTAAATTGATGCTGATATATCATAATTGTACAGGCAATTTCAGCTTCTGGAAAGGATGGCTTTGTCTTCTTTATCTCTGGATTGTGAATAAGGGGCAAGCCACCTGTTTTTACTAGCACACAGCAATGGGGGAAATTTCTGTTTCTGGACCGACCCTGAGGGTATAGATCACCAGGGTAGGGAGTCCATCAACTCAACAGATTCAAATAACAGATTCATACAGCCCAATTGCACTTCTTTTATCAAGAGTAGTCTAGGCCAAAATGGACTTTTGACATTATCTTTGGACAAACCAATACACCTGGCAAGTATTGAATAGAGGAAGAGGACTCAGAAGTAAATATACTTTTTTCACACACACACACACACACACACACACACACACACACACGGTATCATTTATTATTTATTTAGGGGAAAATCTGAATTTGAATCACTAAGGAAAGACATGTTTTAGAGACTGCTGCTACTGTGAGATAAGTGCACTTTGCCTCAGGTATGCAGTGAGTCACAAGGTTGATAGCTGGTGCATACCAGCATCCTGAGAAGTAGAGTTATTGTTACCATACAGTAACCACAAGCCTTGAGCAACGTTATTTCTCACACACAATAGTGACTTTTTATTGTGTTAAGAAAAAAATGATGCGATCAATTTTCAGGAACTCTGCTGAAGGGCATACCCCTGAGTGCCTTACAAAAACTCTCTGCATAAACACAGCCTCTCAGCCTGCTCTGGTTAGTGATCAGAGCAGGAAAGGCCAAATCAAAACCTTCAGCAATTTGGTTCCAGAACCACAATTGAGAAAACCAAGAATGAGTTGTAGTGGATCCTACCCAGGTGCCAAGGACCAAGATCACAGGCTCACAGGATGTTAGGGGTTGGAAGGGATGCAAGGAGATCATCGAGCCCACCCCCCTGCCAGAGCAGGATGATACTATCTAACACAGATCACAGAGGAACACATCCAGACAGGCCTGGAAAGTCTTCATAGAAGGAGACCCCACAACCTCTCTGGGGAGCCTGTTCCAGGGCTCTGGGACCCTGACAGTAAAGAAGTTTCCCCTTGTGTTGAGCTAGAACCCCTTTTGCTGCAACTTCCATCCATTGCTCCTTGTCCAATCCCAGGGAGCAGTGAGCAGAGCCTGTCCCCCCTCTCCTGGCCAGCCCCCAGATAGTTATAAATATTTATCAAACCCCCTCTAAGTCTTCTCTTTTCCAGACTAAAAAGTCCCAAGTCTCTCCTCATAAGACATGCTCTCCAGTATCCTAATCATCCTTGTAGCCCTCTGCTGGACTCTCTCCAGCCCTTGGAGGCCTTGGTGTGCAGTGTGAAACACACCTGCCAGACTGTTCAGATGCTGCCTTTATGCCATGGTTTCCCAAGCAGCATGTTAGTGTGCATAAAAACTCTTTTGTTTATTTTATTTGGATGCTTCCCAAAGCAAAGACTGCTACTTACTGTGTGTAAGCACACCTCTCCCTGAGCAGCCCTGAACTCAGCTGCTACCTTTCCCTGCTAATGGCAGTATTACTAACTATGAACCTTGCCTACATGTTCCTTCACCTCCCACTGCTCAGACACACTATGGTACCAGCATGTTACATCTTTCCATACTAAACACTTCATTCACTGCATTTCTCCAAGAGACACTAGGCAGAAACTCACTCCAAGGGATCCTGCTGGTTCTTATTTCCTATCTTTTCCTCTCTTGGTACCTATTTGTCTATGCCAGCTGTAAACCATCCCAGATGCACCCCCCTTGAGCACTGTCACCCTCAAAGTTCCTGTGCTGTTACAGCACTCTAGGTTCAGCTTTTAAAGCCAACAGTGCTTTTTGGTTGCCAGCTATGAATTCTGCACACAGATGCTCAAGGTAACTTAGAATCATGGAATCACAGAATCACAGAATGGTCTGGGTGGGATGGCTACATTTCTAGCTCAGACATAAAAGAATTTAGAACAGAGAAACTTAGAAGAGGAAGAGCATTGAAGCCTCTGAGTAGAGAGGTGAATGTTCCAGGGATAGGCCAGAAAATGGCAACGATGGATAAGTTAATGTAATTTCATTGGAGCATCAAAAGCTTATGTCTGGAAGCAGGACTGGTATCTTCCCCTTTGCTGCTTCTGCTGCCTCTGCTTCACCTGCTGCTATCTTCCCCTGCTGCTGTTTTGGCTGCTGCTTTGCTGCTTCACCACTGCTTGACCATCCCCACCTTCTTTAAGGCTGTTACATTCTGTAGTAGTTTATTCTCCTTACACTGTTATATTGAGTTTAAACTGAAAAAAAATACAAGTTCCTTTTTTCAGACTTTCCAAATTCTGAGTTGCAGTGAATTTACTCTGCTGGGGGAGGGATCCACTCTGACCCATCACAGAAGGTTGTCCAGTTTAGCCCCCTGCACAGTCAGCAAGGACATCCTCAACTAGGTCAGGTTCCCCAGAGCCCTGTTAAGCATCATTTTGAATATCTCCAGGGATGGATTCCCAACCACCTCCCTGAGCAACCTGTTCCACTGCTCCACCACTCTCATACTAAAAAATCTATTCCTAACATCCAATCTGAATCTGCTTTTCTCTAGTTTGAAGCCATTGCCCCTTGTCCTATCAACACAGGCCTTTGTAAACAGGTCATTGTAAACTTAAAGGGTTGTGTCTCACAAGTGCTTCTTTATGTGGTCTTCAGTTCTTGTGTTCAAGCTTTTCTTCCATGTGTGACACCTTCTTTACATATAAACATCCATTTCCACTCCAGTTTTAGATCATTTCACTCCAAGCCAGACAACATTTAGCTCTTGAAATGCTTCTTGGGGAAAACCACCCAGTTCATCTCTGAAGGGAGTGATCTATTGCATAAAATGTGCAGGACCAACTTGGACACCTGAGTTCTCTATTTGTTTTTTGTTCTATTGTTGGATGGCCACCCACATAATCTCAGAGTTCACTTCTTCACTTCTGGTTCTGTGTGTGTAATGCAGGTGACAACATCCAGCCTAATGCTCTCATCTTGTCAGGAATAGTGTTGTTTATACAAACTTCTACCTAGAAGCCAGAACTGAGCTAACTGCATTTCCCCACCCAGCTCCCTATGCACAGCAGCACCATGGGAAAATGCTAGCATCACACTAAGGCAGCTGTGAGAAACATTAGCACTGAGAGCACCACAGTTTGCATCTCCACTCCTACAGTTACCTCCACTAGCAAGGCTCAGCCACCATGGGAATGCTAACATGCTCTGCCAAGCCCTTGGTTGGCTTTGCAGATGATCCTGAGGGAAGTTAGAAGCCTTGCCTCACAGACTTCAGTATCACAATGAGCATGTACCTTATGAGGAGAGGCCAAGGGACCTGGGGCTGTTTAGTCTGGAGAAGAGAAGACTGAGAGGGGATTTAATAAATGTTTATAACTATCTGAGGGCTGAGGGTCAGGCCGGGGGGGACAGGCTCTGCTCCCTTGCTGCTTGGGATAGGACAAGGAGCAATGGATGGAAGCTGCAGCACAGGAGATTCCAGCTCAACACAAAGGGGGACTTCTTTACTGTCAGGGTCCCAGAGCACTGGAACAGGCTCCCCAGAGAGGTTGTGGGGTCTTTCAAGGTCTGTCTGGATGTGTTCCTCTGTGACCTGAGTTAGATTGTGTGGTTTTGTTCTGGCAGGGAGGTTGGACGAGACTTCCAAGCTCATTCAGTCCAACCTAGCACCCAGCCCTAGCCAATCGACTAGACCATGGCACTAAGCGCCTCATCCAGTCTTTTCTTGAACTTGATGATCTTTTTGGGTCCCTTCCAACCCCTGACATCCTGTGAGCCTGTGAACATGTGAAATCAAAAAGGAGCAGTAGTCACTCTGTTGTTCACCCTTTTGTTTATGAGCAGGATGTACAAAGAGTGTTCTACACAAAACTAGAGGCAAAACTGGGCCAAACTCAGATGTTCCAAGGCTCAGCTAAACATCTTTTATCTCCAAATCATCCATCCTTACACACATGCTGACAAAAACCTACTATATAGGGGCAAAGTAATTATTTTTATTCTCTTTCTTCCCTTGCTGCTTCACCAATATTCGATCGATATTGTCATTAAAGCTCTGAGAATAGGTTCAGTTGGTTAATCTGCACCTTGAGTACAGCACAAAGAGAAAGGAAAACAAAACCTCTCAATCACACAGCTCTTCCACAGCCATCACCAGTCCATTTGTTCAGAGAAAGGAGTGCATCCATGGATGTCTCTCTCTCAAACAACAAGGCACACGAGCCTGAGCTTTCAATAGGCATTTGGAGCTGAGGAGATATTTCTTACCAGTGACAATTTGTAGGTAGGTCAGATTTAGAGGAAGAACTGACTGAAGCATCCTTTAAATAGCTGTCTTATTGTATACTTAGTGTGTTCCTTTAACAGGCTTATGCTATCATTAAGTCTTCTGTGGAAGAAGGGAGCCATTGTGCCAGTGTAACACCGACCTAATTAGCTTTGCTGAGGATTTATTTAACAGGTTTATTCTAACAAGTTTATTCTTTAAATGCCTGATAACTGATTTGTTGTAACTCTTTCTAATGAGTCTCTGTCTTCCTCTGTAGAGTTTAATTCTTTTTGCTGCTGCTCAGTACTACTTTGCATCTACATAGGAGGCTGCTTGTAGTGTGTTTAGACTTTGATAAGCTTTGTTCATACAGTGGATATTCATTTCAGTGCACTGAAGCAGGTGGATGCACCTATATCCACATGAATAGGAATGTGTGGAAGAAGGAATGTTTTTTGTATTACATTTCATCCCAGTGAGGGCCAAGTAGTCTTAGGAACTATCACATTCAAATCCTGCTTGCTGAAAGGAAAGACTCCTATTGATCATAGAACTGACTGGTCTATGAAGGACCCTTAAATGCCATCTTGCCTAACCCCCCCTGCAGTAAGAAGGGACATCTTTAAGCAGATCAGGTTGCTCAGGACCCCATAAAGTTTGACCTTGAATGTCTCCTGAGATGAGGCCTCCACCACATCTCTGGACAAGACATTCCAAGGTTCCACCACTCACATTGTAAAGAACTTCTTCCTAAAGTCCCATCTAAATCTACCCTTCTCCAGTTTAAAACTATTGCCCCTTATCCTAATGCTACATCCCCTTGAAAACAATCCCTCCCCAGATTACTTGTAAGTTCCCTTCAGACATTGAAATGCTTCTCTAGGTGTCCCAAAGCCTTCTCCTCTCTGGACTGAAAAGCCCCAACTGTCTCATCCTATCCTTGTTGGAGAGCTGCTCCAGCCTTCTGACCATTTTTGTGGCTCTCCTCTGGAGTCATTCCAACAAGTCCACATTCTTCCTGTATTGAGGGCAGGCAGGTTTCTAATCAGACCCATAGACAAAGCACCCAGTTGGTGCATCCAGCAATGAAATGTGTGAAGAATTGTGTACAAGACAATCCCAAATACATTGTGATCCCAGTTATGTATCCATGACACACTGATATTCACTTGGGCAACAAGGTGAGATGCTCCCTAGGCTTTTAGAAGAGCAGTGTTAGGGCACAGAGCTGTTCTGGCACAGGAGGTGAGATAGATTCATACCCTCTGACTGGGCAAAATATTCTATTACAGTCTGTTTTCCCAGGAAATGTCAGAATGTGCACAGACATACACTTAGCTCCAAACACCTCTGTTCTGAAGGTGCTCACATTTAGCTTCAGTCTAATGAGATGCTGCAGGTAGGGAAACTCAAGCAAGAGCTGTAAGAACATTAATCAGGATAGCCCCATGGATCACTGTAATAGATCCCAGCTTTCCCAGCCCAGTTCTCTAATCTCAGCCTTTCTGAGAAGGAAACACCAGCTTGTTATAGACTAAAAGAAGAGGAGAAGCATCTGTTCTGAGGCTAAAATATGTCACCACTCTCCAGACCCCAATAATGGTAAATATAAATAATAATACATGATTTGATTACCGTTTGAGCATTAATTATGTATCATACATGAGTAGGAAATAGGGATAATGGGTTTTGACCCACATTGTTATACTATGTGCCACTTGACTCAGATCTTAATGGACAAACTCCTCTTTTGATGAGCTTCTTCACAGCCACCTTCAAGCCGGATGTGCCTCAGCTACAGAGAGCACTCTGAAATTGCTGTCTGGTGGCAGAACTGTGTGTCCTAACTTCAGAAGGTTATTTTACACAGCAGAGAGAAGATTCAGGGACAAGCCAACACTTTTGCCTCTCAGAAGCTGTGAATCCTCTGAAAGAATGAAGTAACATCTCAGCAGAAAGGGAAGAGGGAGTGTAGGGATGTGTCTCTGTGCACACGGGGAGACAGAAAGCCTCAGTCTTCTAGATTTATTTCCTAACACATTTAGGATAAGGTGGAAATATTCTTATCATTTTTATAGATGAGAACCTGACAGACTGAGGGAACTTATCTGTAAAGTAACACAGAAAAGATGTAGCCAGACAGCAAATTTAGCTTCCAAAATAGCAAGCCTGTTTCCTAACCCCTGGATCAACCTTTCTCTAATGGAAGCTTTCAGCCCATAGTGCCTCAAAACCCATGACTTCATATCATCAGAAATAAGTGAAGAATTAACTAACGTGGCTCTGTGTACACAGAAAGTCTAGAGGCACTGAAGGGTTGTGCCCATTTTCACCCCCCTGCCTCTGCCAGTGTTTCTTTTGAGGATCTGCTAGCAAAGGTTTCACAATTTAAAGAAATGTCATAAAAGTTATTCTCCAACACACTTTTACTAAAGAGGTCACAATATTGTCCAGGGGTACCCCAAATTCCTTTCTTCTCCCTCCCACTCCATGGATTTGAATGGGAGAAGAAGGCACAAAACTGCTTCCTCCTCCCTTGTCCTGTGGGGTTGAATGGGGGCAGCAGAAGGGTGACTTACTGCATGTGGAGGCCCATGATGGAATTGGGCTGGGTTTTGGTGCCCAGTATAAATGGTAAATTGACTCTTTGTCTAGAAAAGGGATAAATAGAGCACGAGTTCCTGTCTTGAGAGTCCCCTGCCACTGCAAAGGACAAATTCCTTTTGGACGGCTCCTACCTTTTGTACAGCTCTTGGTTTACCCCGTCCCTGCTTTTGGATAGTTCTCTTTTGCACCCTCCTGTGCAAACCCACAGGCTTGGCAAGCTCTGGGGTCCTTTGAGAGAGAGCCAGTGGCAGCCAGACCACCCTCTCTCAGACCACATCAGTAGCCACTCGGGAAGAAGTGCTCAAGACATTTCTGAGCTTGGCGGCCTGCCACTCACCTAAAGGCTTCTGCTGCATGGATCTCTATTATTGGATATTGCCTGCAATGTCACAAGGCTGCTCCTGCAGAGGAATCCAGTAAATGATCATTGCTGAATGCCTATCTCACCTCCATGAGTAAGACCTGATGTTTCCTTAATCTTCTGCTCAGCCTTATTGTAGGTGAGGTAAAGCTGTGTTTATAGCTTAGCCTTTTCCATTGCCTGACTTCCTAAACATCTAAGTTTTTCTGTAATATCCTTTTGGAAGAAATTCTTAACTGAACTGAATCTGTTAATAAACTAAACTGATTTTTGCATATAGTTTGGGGGTGGGGTCCCAGGAAAAGAGAATAATTCTATTGTTTATAATTCCTGACTCAGCCATGCTAATTCCTTGCCTCTGTGACAAATATGAAGGGAAATATTCTCAGCAGATGATAATAGATCTGCTTCCTGCTATTAACTATTACACCCCTTGGAGTCCAAATGGGGAAACATCTCTAATAACAGGACTCTGAGAGTAATCCATCAAAACCATGGTTTCCCCAAAAAGGCCACATCCACCGGAGACAAAGTGCTCCTTCACAGCACCCAATATAAACATACAAGTCAACCAATACCTACAGAACAGAGACAGACAGACATTCCCTGAAGAAATGATTTTTCATTCAAAAATGTCAGCCTTTTGACATCAAACTTTGCACAGAAAAGGTCTTTGTCTCAACAAAACTTCTCAGTTGCAGGATTTTACTTGGAATAAAAAGATGCTTTCAGGATGCCACCACAGGATGTGCAGATGAGACCATCTGATGGTTTGGTTGTAACCCCTCCCCACACACACATACACACACACTTAAGAAAAACACCCAGACTAGACTCAGAGACTGGAAATTAAAGAATGAAGCTATATTTCCAGCTTAGCACAATATACAAGCAGAAATTTACAATATTTACAGCTATGGACAGAAATATGCAAGTTAAAAAGTAATACAGAAACACAACAACCCTCTCAGAAACCTGAGTCCTCAGGAGGGGCTCCCAACCACCCTTCCACCTCCCTTCCACCCCTCTACCTTATCCCAGACTTCGCCTTACGTTCAAGGTGAGTTTGGAGAACTGGCCAGGGGAGGTAGGAAGCTGATGGATTGGTTAGACAGCAGGATAGAGAGAGAAGTGCATGAAGCCAGAGCCCAAGAGCAACTCTGTTTGTGTTCTTGTTTTAATACATCTCCGCAAGCCTAGGAGTGAAGTAGATATCACCATTGTTTCTTCTTCACAGCCTATAATCTAATTCTTCTCACCAATATATCCCAGCTAGCTTCAAACTAGCACAGTCCAGAAAATCAGAGTCTGGGACCCTGACCTGAGTCTTTCTCAGTCCTCGTATCATGGCCTTGGGGTCTTTACCCAAGTACTGAGCAGAATACTCCTTGAAGTGGAGTTTGTAGGAAAGCTGTAAAACAGCCTTATTGATTTCTCATTCCGCCCATTCCCTCTTCTTGACTCTCTGTCCTACCCAGTGATATTGAAGGTAAGTTGATGAGATGGAATGTGAAGGTGGGTAGGAGATAAGGAAATGACTGTCCCTGTCTTCTTTGACATGCAAAGGGCAAGGCAGACAGTGGCACTGCAGTGAGATTTCTGCCCATCTCTTCTCTGTACACTTCAGGCAGGGGCCAGTATTAAGAGATGAATTAGTTTTGCTTCTGAAACACATCCATATCTATATACACAGTCCCTTCACTTACAAAGAACATATTAAACTACTAACTCAAGACAGGACAAGCAGAGGTGCTCTGAGGACAATAGTCCCACCCCATCACCATCTGCTCCCTCAGTGCTCTCCAGTTCTGTGACCCAGCTGTGACAATTAAAAGTCATTTCAGTTTTAGCCAAATCCTGACCTTAGTAACAGTACAGGTTATGTAGAGACTGTTGACTGAGGATTTGTTTTAACATTTCTGATTAAGAAGGAAACCTCATCCCCATGGCTCTCCAGTTTGACTTGTATCTGCTATGTATACATTTCTACCACTGCATAAAAAAGCCTCTTCCAAAACTACAGCTCCCCAAATGTCACCATTTTTCTCCACCCCTTCACCTGCAGCTCTGTGTGACTATAGGACAATACCTTTGAGTAGTAAATGACAAACTGACCTCAATGGGCTTAGATCTTGTCCTTCCGTGGATTGGGAGTGTGAAACTGGCAGCAAGGCCAGTTTCTACCAATCATCTTCTGTTCTGTTTGCAGGCATAAGAAAAAAAACAACATAATAAAAAACCATATACCTTTGGTCCCCACAGGTTTAACACAGTTGTTTAACACAGTAATTCTGTGAGAATGTGCATGTTGAGAATGACTTACTGTTATTACATGCATTTAGGGCAGCCTGAAGATTCAAAAACAGAGATGAAAGTCTTCTTATCCAAAGGACCCCTTTGCCTACAACGATGTTTATGAAAAACATTTTGTTCCTTGCAATTTGATTTTCCATTTTATTAGACTGTAAAGTATTTTTAAAAGAGAGTGGAAATACATTTGCTTGCTAGAGCCACCTCAGTCAGGTCATGAGAGGGCATGGGATAACATCTCCCATTTCTTTGTTGCCTTCTGAGAACCACTGTCTTGGAATTAAAGCAGTACAACTTAACTGACTCACTTGTTTTCTGCTAAGGGGTGGTAGGGTAAAAGAGACGTTTAGAAGCCAGGTTTGAAGGAGGAAAACTACTCTGGTGGGTATCTGATGGCAACAATCACTTCAAATTGCAGTGATAGTTGAAGGGAGTTGAAGGATAGTTGAAGGAAGATAGTTTGAAGGGAGGCTGTGGCCAGGTGGGGTTGGGCTCTTCTGCTGGGCAAGCAGCAACAGAACAAGAGGACACAGTCTCAAGTTGTGCTGGGGGAGGTCTAGGCTGGATGTTAGGAGGAAGTTGTTGGCAGAGAGAGTGATTGGCATTGGAATGGGCTGCCCAGGGAGGTGGTGGAGTCACCATCCCCGGAGGTGTTGAAGCAAAGCCTGGGTGAGGCACTTAGTGCCATGGTCTGATTGATTGGCCAGGGCTGGGTGCTAGGTTGGACTGGATGAGCTTGGAGATTTCTTCCAACCTGCTTGATTCTACGAAATACCAAAACACCACTGCTTGAGCAACCCCTTCAGAACGCTGATCACACTTCCTTTCAGTTTATGGAAGCTCCATAATTTGAAGGTTTTGGCTCTTTGCTTTCTTTTGATTATGTGAAAATTGCTTCCTTCATTTGGCCAAAAAGAAATAGTTCCCAATTCTATGCCATTTCTGGAGCAGGTGAGCAAATTTGTGCTCCTTGAATTGAAACATCACAAAGGGACAGGATGACTTGCAAGCTAGGAAACAAGCAACTGACTCTAAAGGTTGTCCACTCAGCGAGCTGTGAAAGGGAAAGTGGTGCTAACCCCTGTCTCAGGAAACTAGAAGGTTTCTAGAGAGCCCCCTCCCACAACACCAGATGCAGAAGAGCAATCCAGCCCAACTGGCTTTTCCACCCTCTCTGTTTTGGAAGCGTTGATTAGATTCTGCAATCCCAGATCAATTGATAATTTCATCAAAATGTGGATGGTTGTCAGCACTGCAATCAGCCCTGTGTGATGTGTATGCATTGACCTTCAATCCTCTGCCCAGGAGTGTGTGTCAAAGATAAAATGCCTCTTCACAACACCTCTCCCTCCCACATTCCCCAGGCGATTGCTCTTTATGGACCAAGTAAGCTTTTGTTTAATTGGTTACAGCAAACAGAGAAATAAATAACAACGGTACTCAGCCTGCCTCCAGTGACTCCCAGATGGCTGCAGTGAAGAGGCTTTGCTCTAAGGGTGGCCCTCAGGAAAGGTTGGTAAGTCTGCTACAGGGCAAAACAAGCAGAGACTTTTAGCTCAGCAACTGAGCACTGCATTTTTCCCTGTGCCTTAGTAATGAGAGTGAAATGAGGAAGAGTTTCTCCATTCCTTCTCCTCCCATACTCTGGAGCTGGCTGTCCTCACTCCTCTAGCTCCTCAGCGTGCAGTGTGATGACATGACACAGACACAAGGTTATTTCCCCTCTCTGATCTTCCTCTTTTTCCATCCCATCCCCCTGGTCCTACATCCACCCCTGAGAGAGTATCGACATTAGCCAGGACGGGAAGTGAGGCAGTAAATTGCTAACAGCCTCTTGGAAAAACTGACCTGAATTCTCCTGAAAGCATGGGTGTATTTCTTATCTGGTTCCCTTTGCTCACCATTTGGCACCTAACAAATGCAGTGATTCCTATTTACTCACATTCTGGGTGTGCATCTCCAATTTCTTTTTCATGCAAGCAGTTTGTTATTCTTAGAGCTCGGTGAAGAAGAATTTGCAAGCCATTTATAAACCCTTTTGCTGCTGCCAGAGTATTCCATGGACAGATTTTAATTTTCTGAAGGATCTGTGCTGTGCAAAACTATTAGCATCACAACCCAGCCTCTTCTAATGCATGCTCAGAGATGTTCACAGCTGATCATTACTGTGCAGCCAGTGGTCACTTAAATCATATGATCCTGTTGAATCTGCTTCCACATTAGATGATGGCTCCCAAACTCTCCTTATCAGAGGCTGGCAGGAAGTTAATGCCCTCACACAATGTTGCCTTCAGCAAAATATGACTGTTCATTCAAGGTCAGGCTTGATGGGGGTCTGCTCAACTTGGTGTAGTTGGGGATGATGAGAGGGCTGAAGCAGCTCTGCTATGAGGACAGGCTATAAGAGTTGGGGCTCTTCAGCCTGGAGAAGAGAAGGCTTCGAGGAGACCTTGGAGTGGCCTTTCAGTATCTGAAGGGGCCTACAGGAAGGCTGGGGAGGGACTATTGACAAGGTTTTGTAATGACAGGATGAGGAGGAATGGGTTTAAACTGGCAGAGGGGAGATTTAAACTAGATGTTAGAAAGAAGTTCTTTACAGTGAGGGTGGTGAGACACTGGCACAGATTGCTGCAGGGGGCTGTGGCTGCTCCCTCCCTGGAGGTCTTCAAAGCCAGGTTAGATGAGGCCTTGAGTGACCTGTTTTAGTGGGAGGTGTCCCTGCCTATGGCAGAGGGTTGGAACTGGATGAGCTTTGAGGTCCCTTTGAACCTAAACCATTCTATGGTTCTGTGTTCCTTGTTACTGCAGAGAGGTTGAAGTAGATGACTTATAGAGGTCTCCTCCAACCCAGTGTATTCTCCAACCTGGAGGTACACACAAGAAGAGCTGGTCACAGACTTTCCAGCTGAGCTTCCAAGGAAGCTTGTGTTGAGTTGCTCTGCAATCACCTCTCTGTGCCACTCTCTAATCATGACAAAACATAAGCCTTTTTGACTTTGGTATAAACACAGCATGAAGTGTGAAATTAACCCATGTTGTACATCATTTGGAATGACCAGTTGCATGCAGAGGGTGCATAATTACCAAAATAATTAATAACCTGCTAAATAATTAGCACACATAATTAGGTGTGGGCAAAAATGAGAGCCTAAATATGTGTGCTCCTTGAGTTTGGGTTGCAGCAGACAAGATCAGAATGTAAACTATGTTTTAAGCCCATCATGCACAACCTGGCTGTTGTGGCTTTGAGGGAGCTGTTGGGATGATGCAATGGAGCTCTTGATGTTATTCAGACAAAATGGCATCTTTCTTCCACCATCCCCTGTTAACACCAGATGCAATCCCCTCTCATTTCTTTGTATAGCATCTCTTTCCTTAAAGACTTTCTCTGAAGAGGTAGGAGTTAGTGCTCTTCAAGCCCACCTCCAGAAACAGTCGTGGGCAGGCAAGGACCAGGTGTACAGAGGACATGCCCCATTGCTCTCCACATAATATTCCCCCATAACTCTGGAATCACATATTCAGGCCCAGATTCCCCTAAAGGACTTGTCTTTCTCTGGATGCATTGTCATTCAAGATATTCTCCTTCTCTGGAGACTCTCAAGGCCCATCTGGATGCATTCCTCTGTGACCTGAGCTAGATTGTATGATCCTGCTCTGGCAGGGGGGGTGGACTCAATGATCTCTTTGGGTTCCTTCCAACCCCTGACATCCTGAGATCTTTTGAGCCTGTGATATTCTGAGCAACACTTTTTACCTTAAGATTGCTGTGGGAGAGGACAAAGGAAGAACTGCAGGAAGGAACACACTGCCTGAAGAAAGCTTTTCATGGATTCATAGAATGGCTCGAGTTGGAAGGGATCTTAAGGATCATCTAGTTTCAAACCCTGCTGACCATGGTCGAGGACACCTCCCACTAGACCAGATCACTCAAAGCCTGAGCCATCCTGTTCTTGAACACTCCAGGCATGAGGTTTCTACAACCTCCCTGGACAGCCTGTTTCAGTGTCTCATGACCCTCACAGTAAAAAACTTCTTCCTGATATCCAATCTAAATCTACCATTCCTCTGGCTGAGGCCAGCAGCGCTACCTTCAGCTGAGGCCAGCAGCACTACCTCTGGCTGAGGCCAGCAGCACTACCTCTGGCTGAGGCCAGCAGCACTACCTTCAGCTGAGGCCAGCAGCGGTACCTCTGGCTGAGGCCAGCAGCACTACCTTCAGTTGAGGCCAGCAGCTCTACCTTCAGCTGAGGCCAGCTGCACTACCTCTGGCTGAGGCCAGCAGCACTACCTTCAGCTGAGGCCAGCTGCACTACCTCTGGCTGAGGCCAGCAGCACTACCTTCAGCTGAGGCCAGCTGCACTACCTTCAGCTGAGGCCAGCAGCACTACCTCTGGCTGAGGCCAGCAGCACTACCTTCAGCTGAGGCCAGCTGCACTACCTTCAGCTGAGGCCAGCAGCACTACCTCTGGCTGAGGCCAGCAGCAACACTACCTCTGGCTGAGGCCAGCAGCACTACCTCTGGCTGAGGCCAGCAGCAACACTACCTCTGGCTGAGGCCAGCAGCACTACCTTCAGCTGAGGCCAGCAGCGGTACCTCTGGCTGAGGCCAGCAGCACTACCTCTGGCTGAGGCCAGCAGCACTACCTTCAGCTGAGGCCAGCAGCGGTACCTCTGGCTGAGGCCAGCAGCACTACCTTTGGCTGAGGCCAGCAGCACTACCTCTGGCTGAGGCCAGCAGCACTACCTTCGGCTGAGGCCAGCAGTGCTACCTTCAGCTGAGGCCAGCAGCACTACCTTCAGCTGAGGCCAGCAGCACTACCTTCAGCTGAGGCCAGCAGCACTACCTTCAGTTGAGGCCAGCAGCACTACCTCTGGCTGAGGCCAGCAGCACTACCTCTGGCTGAGGCCAGCAGCACTACCTTCAGCTGAGGCCAGCAGCTCTACCTTCAGTTGAGGCCAGCAGCACTACCTCTGGCTGAGGCCAGCAGCACTACCTCTGGCTGAGGCCAGCAGTGCTACCTTCAGTTGAGGCCAGCAGCACTACCTTCAGCTGAGGCCAGCAGCACTACCTCTGGCTGAGACCAGCAGCACTACCTTCAGCTGAGGCCAGCAGTGCTACCTATGCAGTTTCAAACCATAGGAGTCCAGAGGCCTTCTGCAAGAAGTCATTGGATGGCCACCTGGCAGAAGGACGTTTGGGATATGTGCCTCACCTCAAGGGCTGCAATGCACAAAGAGAAGCCAGGCATAATTCCTTTGAGCCTTCTGGGGAACCATTCATCTCTGGGCATGGCAGCAGACAGGCGAAGTGACACAATAAGCAAACCTCATTGCACTCCCTTGAGAGGGAGGCTCTGCGCAGTTTGGAGTGTGCATGCTGGTCCCCATCTGCAGTTGTGCTGAGCCAGGCCTCTCCTGGGTGGGTGTGGGGAGCAAAACTTTGGCTGCATTTTTCTCCCCCTGAGGCTGCTGTGATATATTGGGTGCAGGTGACACTTGGGTCAAGTGAGCACCTGTTCTCCTGAGGCCTCAGGGGAGTCTTACTAACATGGGAAGAATTTATTTTAACAGCTAGAAACTGGGGAGAGATTATCAGAGTACATTCTCTCTCTGGGAGTTGTAAACAGCTGGAATTCACTTTTTCCCTTTGGGATGATGCAAATAAAAGAGGAAGAGTCTCTAAAAGGACAGGAGGGGTGTCCATAAAGCTGATCTCTGTTAGCTTTCAACGTTGATTGCTAAAAGCCAGTAAATAACATTGGTCTGCTGAAAGTAACAACCACATCTCTCCATCACAGAACCTGGAGTACAGGGTTGGACTCATTTTGTTTTGTCCAAAGGACTTGTAGATTTATTTTTATAGCAGGATGACTTTCACACAAAGACCTTTTGGCAAGCAGGTGCTAAAACTATAGTCATGCATCTACAGATTGAAGATCTCATCTCCCAACATTTGCCTGCTGCAAGATTAAAATAAAGGATTATTATCTCTGGCAGGTAATTGAAAAGATGAAACCCTTTGCTTATTTCATCTCAGCCTACTGAATCAGGATCCTTGCCCAGCCAGTCAAGAAAAATACTTCATGTTATAGGGTTATGTCTAGGTGTGTCCTATAGATCATCAGTCTGGGACCTAAGGGAAGCCGTGGACTGTGATTGTGGCCAGCTGATGGTGATTCAATAATGAATAATGAACTGTTTGCCTTAACCCAGCTTCCAGTGACTGCATATGGGGTGCATTGCTGTCTACAACTACCTGAAAGGGCATTGTAGCCAGGTGGGGGGTGGCCTCTTTTGCCAATCAGCACCAGACCAAGGGGACACAGTCTCAAGTTGTGCCAGCGAAAGTATAGGCTGGATGTTAGGAGGAAGTTCTTCACAGAGAGAGTGATTGGCATTGGAATGGGCTGCCCAGGGAGGTGGTGGAGGTACTGTCCCTGGAGGTGTTCAAGAAAAGCCTGGATGAGGCACTTAGTGCCATGGTCTAGTTGACTGGATAGGGCTGGGTGCTAGGTTGGGCTGGATGATCTTGAAAGTCTCTTCCAACCTGGTTGATTCTATGATTCTATGATTCTATGTACCCAGCCTGGGGTTACCATGCTTTTAAACCGGGTCAAATCGAGGGTTTAGTCCTGGAGATGGGAAAAATGTATTGAACCTAAGTCCCAGGAAGGAGGTTCAAATGGTGTATTTGGTCACATTAGCACACTGCACAGACTTTCTAATCTCTTTGTAGGAAGAGAGGGAAAAGGGGAAGTGAAGCAAGGGGTAGGGTAGGAGGAGGGGGAGGTAAATTTACTTCCACACATACACACTTGTCATTAAACTGTTGCTTTTCGTTCTGGTTTGAAAGTGATTTTCTTTTGAAATTTCCTTTAATGTTGTCTTAATCTTTTTTAATGGCAAAAAAACCACCATCAGAGTGCAATACATTCTCTGACCCTAGATGGGAGTAATTTTGTTGTTCAGATTTGGGTATTTTTTCACTCTTCAGTTTGCAAAAAAAAAAAAAAAAAAAGCTGTTAGGCACCAGCACTGCTTTTCTCTCACTCCTAGTGCTGGTACTACTGGCATCAAATCAGTAGATAACAGAGGATTTCAGTCTTCTAAAGCTGCCAGTCCTGCACCTTTCAAAAGAATGCCAACTGCACTTTCTATGATAGTGAAGAATTACTGTGCTAGAGCTGGTGAAGCCTGCAAGCCCACAGACAGAGCTGGAAGCAAAATCCAGGATGAGAAGCCTGAGAAGCTCTATAGAAATCAATCATGTACACTTTGTGTTCAGCTGACCACTGTGGAAAACGTCCCATCCTCTTCTGGTCTCCAGATGTAAGCAAGAAGCTCTTCTTCCTCAACAAGAGAATTCAGGATTTGGCCAGAGGAGTCCAGCTGCAGGAGAAAGCTTCCAGCAGCATACTCTTCTGGGTGTGCTCAAAGGCAGGGAGAGGGAAGGAGCAATGCTGCTCACAGTGTGACTTCTGTGAGATGAGCCTCTGTCTTTCTTGACATGTGTCTGGTTCAGAAGAGCAGCACCTTCATGCCACCTGTGGCTGCTATTCATTCAGCAGAGTGGCAGCTCTCCTGAAAATGGCTGACTCCCACTATGGGTGATAGATCACTTTCAGTGGTGGAGATTCCTCCAGGAAGTTGCTGTACACAGAGCAAAACAGATTTTCTATCCTTGGGATTCCCTCACTGGCCAACCAGCACCAGCCCTCCTCTATTCTGTGGTCAGAAAAACAAAAACCCCTACACCCCTCCAGAGGCTTCCCTCAAGGCCATAGGCAGCTCCCACTCCAAGGCACACACCCAACTGCTCCATTGACAGCAGGAGGGGAAAGCCATGGTAATTAAAAGGTAGCAAAGCTCCACGTCTGCATGAATAGGGGACAAGTCAATACAGTTCAATCTGCTGCTGAATTGACTGCAATCAATTTTTCTTTCTGCCCATCCAAGGCTGCAGCTGTGAAGTACTCAATCTGATCAATGGTGACCTTGAAAGCAATGAAGAGACAAAGCCATGCTGCAAACAGAGGGAGGGATGGAGAGTAGCCTTAAGAGCAGCAGAAAGGAAAGAGGGCAGAGCTTGAGTCTCCTCTAGAGAAAGGCAGAGGTGCCATTTGGACAACTGGTGCCAGCCAGCAAGACCATGCCACATGTGGGCATGTGTCCTATTTCCTCAGCCCTCCTGAAAGAGCAGTCACTCATGCCGCTAATTGGCTTCCACGTGAGGAAGAGAGGAATTAACCAAGGAGTAGGATGGTTCTCACCCAAAAGTTCTTAGAGGTGATACTGCTGAGCTATCACCACACCCTGTCTACCGTCTCTACTCTGCAGAGAGGCCAGACTGGAAGATGCTCAGCAGCAGGCAGTGCCAGGCATCCAAGGCAACCCAGCAGCTCTGCTTAGCTTTAAAATGAGTCTGTCCACATCAAGTAGCTCCTGCAAAGTTGTCCAAAGAAATAAACCAAGATTGTCTTAGCACTTTTCCCTCCCTGTCTCACACTCCTGACCAGCTTCAACCTAACCCAATCACCAGTAATGAATTAATAATTAATCAATCACTACCTGATTTCATTTTCAGCTTGCAAGATGAGAAAAAAGAAATGAGATCTTAAAATAATACTCCGCAATGGGTTGTGTCTGTCTCTGGCAAATGCAATTTAACTGCCTTAATGAAATGCTAATTGGTAGAAAATATATATAAAAACCATCCTGAATACTACTCTAATTAAATTTCCTTTCTCCAGATCTACAAGGCAAAATGCTCAGTGCAGGAGGAACAGTAAACAGACTCAAAGGCTGTCCTTATTCAAGACAGGGGAAGATTACAAAGAGCTGCACAAGGGTTTGTTGGGAATAACACCATTGTTGTTCCTAATTGTGTGTGCTCATTGTGTGTGCATGTGGCAGAGCTAAATAAAAAATGATGTTTATAAAGAGCTGCCTGTTCCTTTGCTGATGGACTGGAGGCGCTGATCCGACAATTAAAGCATCATCTCGGTAATAGCCATAAATAAACAGGCAGCATTAGAACAGACTCGCAATAAAGATGATATTAAAAAGCAGAACAGAATGAGAGGCAGCACTGAATGGGAAAGGGTGAAGCATAAGTCACATTGATCTGCTCTGTCTTTCTTGCTGAGGATAAGAAAACGATGAGATGTCCTTACCGTGGACCCCCAATGCTCAGCAAAGCTGTTGCAGAGGAAGTGAAGGACTGGTCTCTAGCAAGGATTGGTGGGTTTGTCACAGCTTTTAGTCAGAAAAAAAATGGGGGGAAAGGGAGCAAATTAGACACAACCAGAGCTGGTTTGAAGTTTTCCATAGGAAAGCACTGGTCTGCTAAAATCCCAGCTTTTTGCAGGCCAGGGTCACTTCAGACCCATCTCCTCCAAGTCATAAGTTTTGAATTGTCAGAAGTGTGACACCGCTGAAGTGCCAGGTCCCCAATTTCAAGCTGCAGTGGCTTTTCATGTAGCAATTGTAGATGACTGCACTAAAAGAATTCAAGAAACAAACAAGCAAACCCAAACAAAAAAAAACCCAACAAACCCAAACCACTCAATTACAAACACAAAATGCCAGCTGACCCGACACAGATATTGCCTACGCCCCACGAGTTACTGACCTGAGAACACTTCTGAAGTTAAAAATCTTTGTCCTCTTTTGGAGAGGAAGAAAAAAGCACTGACACTGAAAACTCCCCTGAGCTGAGTGAGCAGTGTCCTTTATACTGGACATGCTTCAGCACAAACTCATCCTTGATATTGCCAGCTGCAAAGCATTTCCTATCTCTCTCACATAGCACCAGGTTTCTCAAGCAAAACAGTATCAGGATCCATCACTTGAGTCCAGCAACCCACACAGTGGAAAACCTTCACACATTCTGTCAGCATCACTATTCTTAAACCCAGGTTGTCAGCATAGCACCTTCCTGGGGACTTTAAATGCCTTTGCAAATGGCCTTTCCACTGAGTATAAGTACCTTAATTAGAACCCCACCTCATCCTTCTGAAGGGAAAGGTTCAGGCATTTGTTGTGTTTGTCTTCATGGTCTTGTTAGCAGCAGGCTCAGAAACTTCTTCAGCTCCTCTGTCAGTGGGCTGAAACCTCCATACTTGGTATGGGGGAGGTCACATAGGTGTCTTTGCTCCCCTGGTGGACATTTGAGCTGAGATCTCAAGAGAAGGGATGTGTGACAGGGGTCTCTGTGTCCTATTGTCTGTAGGCACCTCTAATTTCTGGCTACTTCTTTCCTCAGTGGGATAAGAACTTCCTAAATCTCAAAAAACTGGGTGTGGATGTATCTTGATGCCATGTCAGGGCAAAGGAATGTCTTGGCTGTTTTTTATGTCTGATTAAGGAACAAATAGAAAGATAGTGATGGTCATAAAGTAGAAGAAAATATGTTTACTACATGGGCTAGAGCAGCCAGGGATGTTTCTTCACTTCTGCTCTTGTCTCTACTTCCACAAGAGCCTTTTATGGTTTACAGAAAGCAGAGAATAACTACTTTTTATATGCATACTACTTACCTTCTCTCCACTTCCCATGCCTGTGTCTATTCAAACCTAGCCACTCTCTTCTTACAACCATTGTCACCAGCCTCTTGAAGTCCAGAAATAGACTTGGTCATCTGTATTTGCTCTGTGTTAGCTAATGTGACTCCTGGGCAACAGATTATGCTGAAACAGTCATTTCTGCTCCCCATTCCCTACTGCTGGTTCCACTGCTGGAGAAAATTTAATTGTCAAGCAGAAAGAATACCTCACATTTTGGGCCAGAGGCTGTTAGGAACAGGTACTGAATGTGTCCAGAGAAGGGCAACAAAGTTGGTGAGAGGCCTGGAACACAAACCCTATGAGGTGAGGCTGAGGGAGCTGGGGGTGTGCAACCTGCAGAAGAGGAGGCTCAGGGCAGACCTCATTGCTGTCTACAACTACCTGAAGGGAGGCTGTAGCCAGGTGGGGTTGGGCTCTTATCTCAGGCAGCCAGCAATAGAACAAGAGGACACAGTCTCAAGTTGTGTTGGGGGAGGTCTAGGCTGGATGTTAGGAGGAAGTTCTTCCCATCAAGAGTGATTGGCATTGGAATGGGCTGCCCAGGGAGGTGGTGGAGTCGCAATCCCTGGAGGTACTCAGTAAAAGCCTGGATGAGGCACTTAGTGTGCCATGGTCTGGTTGATTGGCTGGGGCTGGGTGCTAGGTTGGACTGGATGATCTTGGAGGTCTCTTTCAACCTGGTTGATTCTATCATTCTATGATTCTATGATTAAAATGAGGTAGCAGCACAGCCTGGCTTGAATGAGTTTGGGAGATGAGATCCTGTCTGCTTCTTCCTCCTTTCTGGGTGTGAAGACAGACACAGGCACTGCTGCTTTTTCCTTGCTGCCATGAAAATTGCCTTATTGAATTTTTAAATAAACTGTGCTGGTTGGAATATCTAAAGAGCCTTTACACAGACCCTGATGGGGTTTTCTCCTTTTTTTTTTTTTTTTTTTCTTTAAATTAAAACTCTTGGCCTCAGGCAAAATGGAAATGTCTTCAGATTTGCAATCAGTGCTCCATGTAACAGATCTGAAAAGCAGTTTATAAACTGGTGACTTGATGGGATTTGTTCCTGGGGGCTGCAATGAATGGATTTGTGGAATCTCGGAGCCCAGGATGGCAAGACACAAATTGCTCTCAATGACCATTACAAGGCACAAGGGGAATATGGGAAGGAACGAGAAAAGAGCAATCCAGTTCTAATCACTGAGCTGTGTACAGGAGTTGTGTTGTCCCTCCTTCCAATCTCCTCCTCCTCCTCTTTGGGTTTAACCTGCCAAGATGTCCACTTTGTGCCAAGGGCAACGCCTCAAATATAATTGTTTACAAGTGAAAAACTTGTATGAATCCCAGGGCCAGATGTCCACGTGCACCAGCCACCTGATGGAGATGGGAAATCAACAATTAAATACCTGCTGCTAAAGGCTGGATGGGAACTGTCACTAAGAACCTGTTGGGGAGAAAAAAGGTCTCATGGTTTTTTTAAGATAGCAACAGAAATTAACCTCTCAAATCAAATTGGAGAAAAAAAATACAGCATTATATTTAGAGGGAGAAAATACAGCAATAGACATTACAAAGCAATTACCCCATCCATGACAAACCCCCTTGAATTTTTCTCCAATCCTCCTCCCCACCAATGCCTCTGCCATCCAAAGAGGCCTCCTGCTTACATGTTCTTCCTGATAAATTGGCTCCTGCCACACACACTGGGCAGGAGGAGGAGGAACGGAGAGCAAACTGACCTTGTTGTGAGCTTATAACAAGATAGCAGAATTATGGGATTGAATAACAATCTTCTAGTCCCCAGAAGATTTTTAACCCTATTGTCTCAGCCTGGGTCAAAAGGCTTGAACTTTGTCCTGAGGCAGCTCTCCCCACTCGCTGAGCTGGATCATCTGATCAACTAAGGCCAAAGGAACATCTTCCTCAAGGAAGGGCCAGGGAGGAAGGGGAAGTAGTGAGAAAAGTATGCATGCTCTTCCCTCTCTCAACTATACAGCTACAATGGCCTTAGCCAAGGTTTAAATGGCTGAGCCAAGTCACTAATGTGTGTGGGTTAACCAGGTAAAGAACACTAGAGGGAGGATTCACCAAGCCATGTGGAGCAGAAGAGATGACTGCAGTGAGGCCAGAGCTGTGTGTAGGAGAAGCAGACGACTGAAGTCATTTGCTGAGGCCTCATCCAGAGCATGCAATGACAAGTGGTGCAGAGACTCATCAGGATGTTAGGGGTTGGAAGGGACCCAAGGAGATCATCGAGTCCAACCCCCGTGCCAGAGCAGGACAATACAATCTAATACAGATCACAGAGGAACACATCCAGACAGGCCTTGAAAGTGTCCAGAGAAGGAGACTTCACAGCCCCTCTGGGGAGCCTGTGCCAGTGCTCTGGGACCCTTACAATAAAGGAGTTCCCCCTTCTGTCGAGGTGGAACCTCTTTCGCTCCTTGTCCTATCCCAGGGAGCAATGAGCAGAGCCTGTCCTCCCTGCTGACCCTTAGCTTATAAACATTTATTAAATCCCCTCTCAGTCTTCTCTTCTCTTCTCCAGACTAAACAGCCCTAGATCCCTCAGCCTCTCCTCATAAGGCAGTGCCTTCCAGTCCCCTCATCATCCTCGTAGCCCTCCGCTGGACCCTCTCCAGCAGATCTCTCTCCCTCTTCAACTGGGGAGCCCAAAACTGAAGGCAGTATTCAAGATGAGGCCTCACCAGGGCGGAGTAGAGGGAAAGGAGAACCTCTCTTGATCTGCTGGACACACTCTGCTCTCCAGTAGATCACCTTCCAGCCCACACTGATGCAGTTTATTATTCCTTCTCAGGTGCAGTACTCTGCACTTGTCCTTGCTGAATTTCATTTGGTTCCTCTGTGCCCAACTGCTTTTATTTTGACCCAAAACCATTTTGCATCTTATTTCTCCTCATCCTGTCTTGCTGAAGAGGGGACTGATAGAGCAGCTTGGTGGACATCTGGCATCCAGCAAGACCAACCCTGCACAAAAAGCAAGAGAAGAGTCTGCAGGTAAAAAATACCTGTTGAAGCTGCTAGAGCCTGTATGCATATCTCAAAAGGTTTGCAGCCTCAAGTCACGTCTTCATAGCTGAGTTTGCCTAAGGCTGGTGCTGCACCACTGAGATGTAGCAGAAGGAGAAACAAGCTCACAGGCAGGTTGTGCAATGCTTGTGAGGTCAAAAGTATAGGAGCTGCTAGGGTATCAGAGCTAAGCTGTAGGGCAGGGAGAGGAATGTGCTGTTGGGTTGAGAAGTTGCACACTGCTCTGGGAAAGGGGACAGGTTGGTACAGAGCCAGGTTCCACAGTTTGGGGCAGGCCTGGGAAACTTTGCTTTTTGCTCTGCCTCTCCTCCAAAATGGTAAATGATTCTTATCCATCATTATTATGTCACTGTGCATGGAGATGGCCCAGGGGCTCTGCAGAGGTCAGTGGGCTGATCCATAAAAAGGCACCCAAAGATGAGCTGCCTTCTTGCACACAGAAAAGGTAGGATGAGAAACAGTTTAGAGTTCTGGTAGCTTCAAAGTCCTATGTTCTAAATGCTCCTCAGGACGTGACTGTCTCAGGGCTTTCTCCAACCAAACTGAAAGATTAATTTTAAGCATTTCCAAAAGGAGATAAAGTTTGGGAGGGACACAATGTTGGAAACTGTCCAAAGATTAGCTCCTGTGCAAGGTGGAAAATGACAGTTTGCAGTGTCTTTCTCATTCTGTGGCTGAGTAAATTATGGGATCGAAGAGCTTTTTGTTTGCTTTGTCAATACATGATAAAAATGAAAGAAAGAAAAAGGTTCCTGAAAAGGAAAGTTTCACTTGACTGAAAGAGATTGGGTTGATTTTGCAGAGGACTTGAAGTTTGCAACTTGCTTCAGGTAATGAACATTTTGTGAACTTACAAAACTGTTCATAGATAGCGTGGCACAGCTCTGTAACCCCAGAAAATCCTAAGCTCTTTCTGTTGCCTTCTATCTCCCAAAAATGTTGTGACAAGCTGGCAAAAGGTCCCTACGGGCCCTTTGCCACTGCCTTTCAAAGCCTCTTTTGCTCTGGCTGAAGTGCTGCTGCAGTGGCCTGCTGTGGGAGCATGCAACTAGCTCCATCTCAGACTGCCAAGTGGTATTTTAATGCTTCCCTATGACATGTCCTTAGGAAATATTTTGTCTCTTGGTTGAATCCAGAAACAGATTGTGTCTGATTGGCAACCCAGTGGCAAAATCCCTTGTGACTCATTTTTAGACACCAAAAAAACTGAAGAACTCCTTTGCCTAGTGATAAAATTACCTTAAAGCCTCAACATGCTTCAAAACCGGACAAGATCCCATGACCCCATGGCTGCAGGCTCATCCTAAAGCTGGACCCCATGAGGTAATGAGTGGCAAGCACCTTTATGACTTGCATGAGAAATGAGTGTGCCCAGCACCAGCCTGGATGGAACTTTTTCTGGAGGGAGGAAGAGAGGAAAGGTAAATACATGTGAGAGAGAGACTGAAAATGAGAGAGGCTATTGGAGCCTTCATCATTCCCCTGTCTAGAAGATATTTCTCCATTGACTCTATTTAAAGTCAGCCTCAGGCTTGCGGGCTTGGAGAGCTTTTAGCAGATGAAAGAACTCACTCATCAGGCAGAGGCTTTTTGATTTCTTTTTTTTTCCCTCTCCTCTCTCCCCAGCTCTCACAGGTCTGTTTTAAAGCCATTTCAGCAATTGTTGAAAACTGTCAGATGCCTCTGACAAATCAGTACTTTACAGTGGAATTTGCATGGCCTGCTAGCCAATCAAAATGCAAATTGGGGATACCTTTAAAACACAAGCCCCCAATTTGTCTTCCAAATGCTGCTGGAAAGTCATGAAAGCAATTTAAGCTGTTCCTGGGACTGTACCTCCTCTTAACTCTCAGTTCTGGCAAAGCTGCCGGTGTTTGCCAGGCAGGAATGTGTGTGTGGATGTCTGCATGCTACAGGCGTTGTTTCCAAGCTGCGAGTGTAAATCTGCCTCTCTGCCTGAGTGAGATTTATAGCTCAGCCATGGGGCTCCCAGCACCTCCCAGCACAGCATCTCTTTCTGATCAGGACAAGCTTGGGGATAGGGTATGGGAAGAGGGATGGAAGCCACGGCTCTCCTGCCCTGCTTCCCTTCTCTTCCTTCTCCAGATGGCTTTGGGGTTTAGTGACAGAGCAGAGGCTTGTGCCAGCAGCTCACACTGCGGCAATAATGAGAGACATTTAATGAAGGTTGAGTCAACAGAAACATGCTTCCCTTTCAACAAATAAACACTCTTACTCCCCCTCCTTGTTTTTCCCACTAGGAGCTTTCTGCTAAGGGAAATTACCAGATCAACACTGCAACAGATGAGCATCTTTGATTTACCTCCAGATTAGGTACAGTTGCCACCACGGTGACACAGGCCATTGCACCACTTGCTGTTCCTGTCCCTCAACCCAGACAAGCCAGCCTGCCTCTGAGCACTTGCTCCCAGTCAGAAGGTTATCCAGCCACCCCAGCCTGAGAATCCAGTCTGAGCCTGCTCAACTGGTTTGCTCCATTTTCCTAGGAGAATTTTTTACCTCCACTCCTTTTAAACTTTCTGCAAGAAAAGTTCTACTTTGACTGACCAAAAAAGCTCTTTCTGCTGAAAATACCCCTTTGCCCCATAACAACCCTCCAGTTCTGATTTTAAAGCCACTTTGTAAAAGTGATGTGAGGTGGGGGGTGTTCTTAATGAGAACTTGAAGTGCTGTACACAAGAAAAAAAGCCTGACCAGCCCATTCTTCAGCTGGAAATGACATTGCTTCCTGAAGACTCATGCGTGAAAATTTACTTACATTCTTTTTCACGTGGGTCTAGGGGAAAAGGCTCTGTCATCTGTTATCTGTATCAGTTGTACTGAACCCACTGGCATCCCATTATGGGCTATTTCTTACTCCAAGAGCCCCAGACCTGCCCCACAGAACCGCAGTGGTTAAGCTGGAAATGATCTTCCACTGATCTCAGTTTACTCCAAAGAAAATTCTTTCACACATATGAGATTTGGTAAATCAAATCAAATGGGTAAACTTTCACTGCAAGATTATTTTAAGTGTTTGTTTTTTTTTTTTTTTTCTGAATGTTCCTCCTCTGCACATGGTCAGTTTTGTCTTCTCCTTTCTCTAAAGTCTGGATTCTGTCTTTCTCTGCTGTTTGCCTCTTTGGCTCACTGAGGCAGCCAGATGGTGTAATTTGCAGGTACCTCCACAGCACTTACTTGTCTGACATGCCTGAACTGATTGAAACACGCACAGAAACATTTAAAACCTCATTGAAAGGGTCTGGATAAAGTCCTGGAATGTGACAGATCTGGGAGACAGACCAGGTACATTTACCCCTGAAGACTGCACAGCACAAAAATCCAGGGGAAAGACTTTGCTCAAGCAGGTCTGTGCATGGAGATGAGATAGCCTGTATGGGATTCCTGTAGACATTCAGAGGATTACTTTCCAGTAAATAAAGTGTAGTTGCTCATGCCACATGTCTCACTGCTTTTCTATGAGGTAGCAAATATACATGATTCCCTCCTCCCACTCTCGTGTGTCCCCATGCCCTGTGTGTGTGTTTGATGTATACACATCTCCTATAGACATGTCCAGCTGATACAGCAGGTAGAGCAGGACGTGTCTGGCATTCATAGGTTGTGCTTTCTTTTGAAGCCAGTATGCCTGCAGAGAGCTTGTAGGCAGCAGAAAAGAGAAGCCCATGTGTGCAAAGGAGGTTTCTGACTGCAGGTACATCACTGCTTACCACACAGCCTATGGGAAACAGCAGGGAGCTGAGCCATATGACTGAAGACCAAAACACCTGATGTGGGCTAGTTCCCCTAGTTTGGTGGCAGACACCTGCAAGAAAATGTTTCACCTCTCAGACAGTGCACATAAGTGCCTGTGGGATGAAGGTGGCTTGGGCACCTTGAGGTGAACAGCATTCAAATATTGTGATTCCACAGTTTCATTTCCTTTACACCTTCATGTCCTCAGTGTATCATGGAAATGTGTGGAAAGAAGTACCCATAGAAAATGCACCTCTGCCATTAGCAGCTTGTGAATATTTTCTCTCTTGGCCTTCTCTTGCTTCTTGTTTTGAAGAGTGTGTTGTCAGATATGACACAACTGTGGTCAGTGTGCCTGATGCTGGATCAGTGTCTATGATGCTAAGTCAACATCGAGCAGACTGAGACCAGTGGATGATGAGGCTTCTAGGAAGAGCTGCAGCCAAAACTGGGAATGGAGCTTGCTGGAGATGCTTATGAACAGCAGGTTGCAGAGAACTGGGCTAAAATGCCTCCTAACACAGGAGGACAGCTGGCATGCCATATCTGCATCAGTATTTTCTAGTGGAAGATGTCTGTTGCCACCGTATAAAATTTCCCTTGGAAGTGTGTCTACAAACAACAATATCCTTGCAGTCAGGGATATGAGAAAACAAACAAACACCTGGCAAGAACGAAATCGAATCAAACACCAATTTAAATATGATGAGAGCATCAGGAAGAAAAAAAAAAAAAGAAAAAGAAAAGAAAAATAATTACATCCTAATGCTGAACTGAAATAAAAAGACCGAAGCAAAAAGCTTTCTCATGCTTCCGCCGGGGACAGGAGGAACTGAGCAAGGAGACAAGACTCTGATGTAGGAAGAGAAGAGGCCAGCTCATGCGCAGTGCCCTGTTGTGCTGGTACGTGGCAGTGCCCTGTCAGCACTTTGCAAGAAGAGCTCCATCTTTCTTTCTTACGTGGCCTGACAGCTTTTCAGAAGAGATTTATACACAGACGGGTCAGAATATCCGTCACAGCAAACCGCCGTGATCAAGAGAAATGAGGCACTGAGCCTCCAAGCTGGGACCTCACACTTCTTAGGGCAGAAGAGATCTTGTTTCAGAAGGCACAACTTTGGCTGTTGTTCCACACCCCAAGAGTGGAGGGTCCCTGGGCTACACCAGTGTGACTGGGACTGTCTGACTGTGTAGAGATATCCAGAACTTAGAGGTCGGAATCCCTGTGGGCTGGGGATCATCCTTTAATGATCAAGGCAGAGAAACTGTCACTTCCAGAGCCCAATTCATCTCTTTCTAAGGCAGATGTCAAAAATAAGTCAGATGAATTTGGTGTGGAATTGCTTGTTTCTCTTTCCCAACTATAAGGGGAGTCTAGATGGCTAGCTCAGCTGAAAACAGTTGTTTTGGAGCTGCTAAAAGTAAGATGAGACAAATCTCAGCCCTAGTGTGCAGATGGTCCATCCTGCAGTGTCTATCCACAGCCACCTGAGCCTGTTGCTGGCTTCAGACCCGCAGTATCCTTCAGCAGTTCCCCAGGAGCAGCAGAATCATAGAATCACATAAACATGGGACAAGAGCCATGGGGCTCCCAGCCCCTCCCAGCACAACATCTCTTTCTGATCAGGACAAGCTTGGGGATAGGGTATGGGAAGAGGGATGAAAGTCCAGGCTCTTCTGCCCTGCTTCCCTTCTCTTCCTTTTCCAGATGGCTTTGGGGTTTTTCTTTGTTGCTCCCACTAGGAGCTTTCTGCTAAGGGAAATTACCAGATCAACACTGCAACAGATGAGCATCTTTGATTTACCTCCAGATTAGGTACAGTTGCCATCACGGTGACACAGGCCATTGTGCCAGATAACAGGCATAAACTTGAACACAGGAAGTCCCATCTAAACATGAGGAGGAACTTCTTTACTTTGAGGGTGGTAGAGCACTGGAACAGGCTGCCCAGAGAGTTGGTGGAGTCTCCTTCTCTGCAGACTGTCATCATAGGTGAATCTACTCTGGGAGGAAGCCTGGTCTACACATTCTGTGATTCCACAATTCTGTTTCAGTTGGAAAACACATTTAAAGTCATCAGCTCTTGGACTTGATGATCTCTTTGGGTCCCTTCCAATGCCTAACATCCTGTGATCCTGCGACTTCAACTGGCACCCCACTACCACCATGACCACGCACCTTGTGGGATGCAGGTGATGGAAAGATCTGCAAGGCATTGGGATGCAGCCACGTTATGAAGAGTTTTAAACATGCTCAGATTAACTACATTGCGAATTTTTCCCTGCTAGGTGTAAAGGCAGAAGTCAGGGACCGCAGCACCATTAGCATTAGGCAGCAAGTCTGCTTGGCTCGCCCCCTGAGCCACTCTGCTGTGACAAAGCCACGGGAGCATTTTACAAGGACAAAGGTTGCTGGCTGGTGAACAGCAGCATATTAACATGGAAATGACAGCAATCCATGTCAGAGCACGGTGCCCATGCAAATCTTTCTTAGGCTATTAGCAGCATGTGGAATTCGTCCTCAGATGTGGGACACTTCTTCGCAGGCAACGGGTGACTGGTTTGCAGCCTCCTAGCTCTCTATTGCCGATCTCAGCGGAGCATGCCTACTATGCCAAATAACCAGGAGAAAACGAGGGAGGGGGGGGAAAGAAAAGCAAAGGCAGATTGCGATTCAGACTCCTGCTTTCGTAGTGAAGCTCCTCCAGACCCCAGCTGCGGTGTAAATTGAGATTCCACATGAATGCTGTTGCTGGCTTTCACTGCTCGTTGGGTGCAATTTACTTGTCTTATCCGATTTACACTAGGCACTCAGGTTTGGAGCATGAATATACAATCTCGTTTAACTATGGAAGCATCTTTCTGCTGTCTCCCACCTCTCACACCAGCTCAGATCCCTCAAATTCAGAGGAAGTGATTTTAATTTCAGCGATGTTCCTTTTCTCACCTAAAGCCGCACTGATTTCTGCGCTGAGGTCTCTTAACCACATCGGTGGAGTTTTCCATTGGATTTCATTTTATCCTCTGATTTGAAAGGTTTAAGTGTGAATTAAGTGATATCTAGGCTTTGAGTACAACCCCCCCTTCCTAAGGGTGAGTTTCAGCCTAAATGAAGAGAGCATGCATTAGGAATGCTCTCCCCAAGCATGAATAAATGTTCTCAGGGAGCTCCTTAACAACAGACAATCTACCAAGCAACAGGTTGCTTCACTAGGATTAACAACCTGGAGGAGAAGGATTATTATAATTGCTACTCCTAAGCAGAGCTGCAGAAAATAATCAGGATGAACATAAACAAAACATTTGAAACCTGTCAGGGGTTGGGTTTGTTTTTTGTTTCGTTGTATGTTGGTTTGGTTTGGTTTTGGTTTTGTTCATTTTGGTTTGTTTCTTTGTTTTTGTTTCAGTTCTTATTACTGTCTACAACTATCTGAAAGGGCATTATAGCCAGGGGGGGGGATGGCCTCTTCTCCCAGGTAAGCAGCAATAGAACAAGGGGACACAGTCTCAAGTTGTGCCAGGGTAGGTATAGGCTGGATATTAGGAAGAAGTTCTTCACAGAGAGAGTGATTTCCCATTGGAATGGGCTGCCCAGGGAGGTGGTGGAGGCACCGTCCCTGGGGGTCTTCAAGAAAAGTCTGGATGAGGCACTTAGTGCCATGGTCTAGTTGATTGGATAGGGCAGGGTGATAGGTTGGACTGGATGGTCTTGGAGGTCTCTTCCAACCTGGTTGATTCTATGATTCTATGATTCTATGATTCTATGATTCTATGATTCTATGATTCTGTCTTTGCACTGGAAGTTCTCTGGTGTCAAACAGGATGTACAAGAATTCCACCTTTTCCTCCCTGCTTTTCAGAAAGGTTTGGAAGCTGATGTCAAAACACAGGGTATTTTTAGACAGCAACTTTGTAAGCGTCTTTTCCCCAGCTCTCTTTCAGATTTCCTTCCAGAAGTATAAAAGAAGAGCTTTGTCAGATGAAAGAAAAAGTCCATCTAGCCCAGTATCATATGTTCAACAGTGGCTAAAAATTGCTACTAGGAAAGGCTCATAAACAGGGTAGGGAAGTGGCTGTATTTCTCTCCTACTCTTTCTCAGCCTCCAGTGATCATCATCTCAGGGATTGCTTGAGTCAGAAGTGTTATCTTTGGGTTTAATGTCCTTGATGGATATTTTTTCCTTCCATGACGTATCTAATAGCTTCCCAAAATGCATATATAGGCTGTAAAACTCTGGGTTTTGTGAATGCCAGAAGTTTGCATGGGTTCAAAAAGTGTGAAACCCCATTACATTGCCACCTTCTGGATGTGCTATCAAACGAATGCACCTTGACAAGGAAGCTTCTTCTCAGGAGACATCACGACTTTGATAAGGGTTTTTGAGCTTTCTTCTTTGGCTGGGTTTTGATTTTATTTTTCTTTTGAAATCAGTGTCTGGAATAAACATGTTCCACAGCAAATCTTGCATGAAAACTCTTTTCCTGCAAGCATCTGCTCTGTGGAAAGCGACTTTCAATGCTCCTCCAACCCCATCTGAGAGAGGGCTGTTGTCAGAGCTGGTGCCTGATTAAAGCCAGATCAGATGTACTACAAGGTGTTTGTTCTGCTGCCCAGTAGTGGAACATCAGGAGCTGCTGGACTGTGACCAGTTGAGTAATTTTCAACAAATACATGGAAATAAACATAATCATCTTTATCACATTAATCACAGTATCAGAGGAAACCTTCACCTGGGTTTCAGTGAGTTCAGAGCCAGTCTGTTCATTATCTCTGATTCTCGAGTGGCCCTGGGCAGACAGAGCAGAATTCACCCTTGTGTAAGAGCCAGTACAAAACCAAAGCGTCACCTGAATGTCATTTGGGTGGATCTGCAGCCTGTGCTCTTCGCATTTGTCCTCTGCAAAGTGATGCAGTGCTGAGGTCTTGGATCTGAGAAGTCAGGCACTGCTAAGGCCAAGCAGCAGAACACCAAGTCTGTGTTTCTTAAACCTTTTCTACCCTACAGGTATTGTTCTTCCCTGTCAGGCTGTCGAGACCCTCTGCATGTCACACAGGCACTAAGGTGTAACCCCTTCACTTACGTAGGGAGGCTTCCAACTCCCACTAAACCTTCCCACTCCAGGAAACTTGTTTTAAGACCTGCTTTTGCCACTACAGAAATAGCACCTGAAAGTCAAGCCTGCTGGCTTCAAGAGGAAGAGTAAGCCCCCGCTTATGCAGCAAGCACCACAGACTCTTTAAAGCCTTTCCAGTGCCACTTTTAGTCTCTCTCTTTCCTTGCTCAATTTTCTGCATGTTTTCTAGAATTTTGAGCTTCTCCAAATTGCTTTTGAAGCTCAACCTGTTAGAAGCCTCTCTGGGTCAGATCCCTGTTCATCTCCATCCCTGTTGCAGGAAGCTCTGCTGACAGTGGGCAGTCTCCCTCTGCAGCAAACATGCTGGCAGCCTTTCCCTTCCAGCCTCACCACGTATTTCAGATCACTTCAGCTCCATACACACAGACCTTCTGCACTAGCAGCTGAAACCTTTCCAGCCTTGGCTCTATAGAGAAATGCCCCCTGAGGCAGAGTGAGAAGGACTCGGCTAACACTGCGATGACAGCACACTAAAAATCCCTGAGCTCTAAATATTTTATCATCATAAAATAAACATAGATCTTCTCATCATGAAATATACATTAAAAAATGTTTAAACATGTTAATTATTAAACCAATATTGATTCATATTGGATGAAGCATTAACGGGTGGAGTTTGGAGGAGGAAAATTGGCAAACGTATTTAATGTCGAAAGAGCACTTGCCACATATCAATATTCATCAGGTCTAACCACTAATAATCATAAAAGTGACAGGCCAGATTTATGGCTCCGTGCATGAAGGCAAGTCTGTGCAATGGGACAAACTCAAATACTAAAAAGGGAGCCACAAAAAAGTTTTATATATATATATATTTATAATTTTTTTTGCCTCAACTCTTCATTGTGACTTTATGGATAAGCTGAGTCTGAGTCCTGTGTCCACTTCTGGGCCCTTCAGTTTAAGAAAGGTGTTGAGCTGCTTGAATATGCCCAGAGATGAGCAGCAAGGCTGGGGAGGGGACTGGAGCACAGCCCTGTGAGGAGAGGCTGAGGGAGCTGAGGGTATGCAGCCTGCAGAAGAGAGGCAGAGCTCATTGCTGGCTACAACTACCTGAAAGGAGGTTGCGGCCAGGTGGGGTTGGTCTCTTCTGCCAGGCAACCAGCAACAAGATGACACAGCCTCAAACTGTGCCAGGGCAGGTTTAGAAGGGATGTTAGGAAGAAGTTCTTGGCAGAGAGAGTGATTGGAATTGGAATGGGCTGTCCGTGGAGGTGATGGAGTCCCCATCTCTGGAGGTGTTTAAAAGGAGACTGTATGAGGCACTTAGTTCCATGCTTTAGTTAATTAGATGAGTTAGGTAATAGGCTGGACTCAATGATCTCAAAGGTCTTTTCCAACCTGGTTAATTCTGTGATTCTGTGATTTGTGTATCAGATCCTGATCAGAGAGTGGGGAGGCTCTTGTGGGTTTATTTCAGAGCAGCTTATCAGAAAGATGTCATCAGGTGCTGACCATCCTGCCTGGGGTGAGGCTGTCCTCTGGCACAGGTGCCAGCACAGCGCCCAAGGAGTTAACTGTGCTCTCTCTGGGTATTTATTTGCATACTGTGCCACCTTTAGAATTTGCAGGGTTGAAGGTGGAGCTTGAGTTGGGGAGTTTTATGGTGCAAGCCAGTTATTTTGATTTGTGGTTGTAAATACTCTCCCCAGAGGAGAATATCTTCCTCACTGTGTCTGCAGCAATTCTAGTGCAGCAATTTTTTTCTCCCACTGGAAGCTCTAGCTTTGCTAATACATTGTGATCACAGCATGGATAGAAAAGGAAGGTATTGGGGACTGAAATTTCCATTAATGAGGGAGACCTGCTGAAGCTTCCTTCATTTGGTTTAGTTTTAAGTGCAAATGACCATCTGAACCAGTCAAGGAGAAGGAATCCTGATGTGAATACAGCCTGTCTCAGGACATTCCTGGCACTGTTGTCTGGGTCTGTCTTTCGTTTCACTCCCCACCTACATACTTCTTCTCTGGTTTGCCTCAACATGATCTGATATAGAATCATAGAACCACAGAATCAACCAGGCTGGAAGAGACCTCCAAGATCATCCAGCGCAACCTAGCACCCAGGCCTGGCCAATCAACCAGACCATGGCACTAGGTGCCTCATCCAGGCTTTGCTTGAACATCTCCAGGGACAGCAACTCTATCACCTCCCTGGGCAGCCCATTCCAATGCCAATCACTCTCTTTGGCAACAACTTCCTCCTAACATCCAGCCTATACCACCCCCAGCACGACTTGAGATTGTGTCCCCTTGTTCTGATGCTGGTTGCCTGGGAGAAGAGACCAACCCCACCTGACTAGAGCCTCTCTTCAGGTAGTTGTAGACAGCCAGACCTGGTTCCTCAACCTACACCACTGTGGCACTGTGTAAATTTAACAGTGTTTTTGCAGTATGTTGGCCTCTGAAAGAACTGTAGAACTGCAAAGTTCATTGTATTTAAAACATTTTCTTGAGGAGACTGTCTCCATTTTGGTCTTTAAACAAAAACCACAGTGAAGTTCAGTGCCTGTGCTCAAGGACTCCAGTTTAAATTTGTTCAGTCCACAAATCAAAAAAGAAATTTGTTTTCTTAACAGCCACCTCTGCAAACGTGGTGTGGCACCAGAAAGCTAACAGGTGCTCTCTGTCTTGCATGCTAAATGAATTTAATACTTTTCATTGCTGTGGCTCTTTGCAGGGCTGATACAGGTTAGAAGAAGCTAATGTACTGAATTCTTTTCTTCTGAGGCTGAGGTGGTGTCGTATGGCTGCTAATGGACAGAGTCATGCCAAGGAAAGTTAAATAAAGTTCATCTTGCAGTGGTTCTGGGAGTTACCCACCCCACACACACAATGAAATTTGCCCAGGCTAGACTCAGCTGGCTGGAAGTTAAGGAATAAAGCTTTATATTCACAGCTTAGCACAATATACAAGCAGGTATTTACAATGTATTACAG
The DNA here is from genome assembly GCF_015220805.1 of Pogoniulus pusillus. Lineage (NCBI taxonomy): Eukaryota > Metazoa > Chordata > Aves > Piciformes > Lybiidae > Pogoniulus > Pogoniulus pusillus. Next base: position 6,008,652 of record NC_087298.1, read on the forward strand.
ATAGTTACAGTGATATACAAGTTAAAGGTAATACAGAAACACAACAGCCCTCCCAGAAATCAGAGTCCCCAGGAGGGGCTCCCAGCCACCCTTACACCTTCTTTCCACCCCTTTACCTTATCCCAGAATCTGCCTTATATGCAAGGTAAGTTGGGAGGATTGGCAGGGAGAGTTAGAAGCAGAATGATTAGTTGGGTTACACAGATCCAGCTAGAAGCAGTATGGCAGAAGCCAGAGAGAGACACTGACTGCCCTATCTGTGTTTGTGCCCTTGATTTTATATGTCTAAGCAAATCTATGAGAGGAATAGACATCACCATTGGGTTTTTTTTCACAGCTTATAATCTAATTTCTCTCATTAAAACATTCCAATTAGCCTCAAACCAGCACACCTCTCTTGGCTGGAACCTGATCCCAATGTCAGGGCTGGTACTTGGCTGAGCTGCTAACATAATTTGCTTCAGACCACAGAATCACAGAATTTCTTAGGTTGGAAAAGACCTTCAAGATCACTGAGTCCAATAGGTGAGTATGAGAGTTCTTGCACAAAAGATAGAGATGGTGAAAAAAAAAAGAGCAGTCCATTCAGCTGACCAAACACAGGCCTGGAAACAGGAAATTTTGATGTCCTTTAGGTCCTCTGCTTTATCCACCAGCCCTTATTGTCTTCAGAATAGAACTGAAACTCCCTCCTTTTTTCTCACTACAGAATATATGCCAGCTTAACAGCAAATGTCAACCTTTGTCTTTGGGATGACACGTTCAAAGGCCACAACCTTTAACATCTGGCAGCTGTGGTGCTCTGTTGAACAACAGCTTTACTGTCAACGTTTATCCGCTGGAGAAATGCTGCTGAGCCTATGCACAGAGATGATACACTAAATTGTCCATTTAATTTCCACTTACTGTGAGATTCAGCATACATTAAATAATATTTGGTCATTAAAAGCATGTTTATGGACTCCAATATTGCTATCAGTGATATGTGACTAATACATAAAGTGCATTTTGTCATGATCGGTTGAATTCAGAGCAATTTGTCATTGACAATGGTTAATCTGGGGGTTCTCTTCTGCTCTCTCCTAATGCAGCTTCAAAAGATGTGCCTGCAGAGAGCCCTGCTATGGCTGTGTCCTTGTATAATGTCCTTGCATAGAACCATTGAATCAATCATAGAATCAAGCAGGTTGGAAGAGACCTCCAAGAACATCCAGCCCAACCTAGCACCCAGCCCTGGCCAATCAACCAGACATGGCACTAAATGCCTCTTCCAGGCTTTTCTTGAACACCTCCAGGGATGGCGACTCCACCTCCCTGGGCAGCCCATTCCAGTGCCAATCACTCTCTCTGCCAACAACTTCCTCCTAACATCCAGCCTATACCACCCCCAGCACAACTTGAGACTGTGTCCCCTTGTTCTGATGCTGGTTGCCTGGGAGAAGAGACCAACCCCAGCTGGCTACAGGTAATCATAGACAGCAATGAGGTCTGCCCTGAGCCTTCTCTTCTCCAGACTAAACAAACCCCAGCTCTCTCAGCCTCTCCTCATAGGGTTTGTGTTCCAGGCCTAAAACAAGATGTAGAGTGATCCATCCATGGAGAGAGTCACAGTGTGGGATGGTCTCTGGCACTGATTTCCTGAGTGCCACTGAGTTGGTTCAGTGGAAGCAGTTGGAAACCAAGGGAGATTTTCAGTGTGAAGGACACTCATATCTCTTGGGTATAGCTGGAAAACATAGAACTACAGTTGGTCAAGACCTCTAAGATTATCAAGTCTGACCATCAACCCAGTACCACCATGCCCACTAAACTGTGTCCCAAAGTGCCACCCCCTGGGATGGTGACTCCACCACCTCCCTGGGCTGCCTGTTCCAATGCCTGACCACTTCTTCACTAAAGAAATGTCTCCTAATATCCAATATAAATCTTCCCTGGTGCAACCTAAGGCCATTTCCCCTTGACTTATTACTACTTACTTGAGAAGAGACCAACACTCACCTCACTCCAACCTCCTTTCTGTGAGTTTTAGGGTGACAAAAGGTCTCTTCACTCTAAAGAATCCCTTCTCATAAGACCTGTTGTCCAGGCTTCTCACCAGCTTCACTGCCCTTCTACGGACGCATAGCAGCACGTTAATGTCTCTCTTATACTGCAGTGCCCAAAACTGAAGCTCAAGCTGCAGCCTCAATTATGCTGAGTACAGGGGCAGGTTCACTTTCCAATGCCTGCTGGGCACTCTATTTTTGATACAGGTCAAGATGCTGTCGGCCTTCTTGGCCATCTGGGCACACTGCTGGCTCATGTTCAGCCTGCTGTCCACCAGCAATACCTTAATCAAAGCAGAGTCAAAATTAGCCTTTAAAGAATGCCTGTTTGGATGTGCAATTGTATGAGAATACCTCTACCTACCTTCCCTGCTACAGAGTCTTATGCAATAACTTTTGAACTGATCAACTGGCTTTAATCAAATGCAATATAGAGATTAGCAGTCTCAAAAAGATGAACTTCTCTCAAGTTTCACCAAAAAAGCTGATTCTGTTGGAGCTCCTAATTAACTGCACACCCAGGAATTCAACCACTGGATACATATTCATGGAGAATGAGCTTAATTCCACTGATCACAGAATTAGCTGGCATCTTGATAGGATGTTCTCCCTCTGGAAAACATCCATTTGTCAAAATCAAAACATTCTCCAGGAACCAACTCTAATTTCAGTATAAATTTCTATTGAAGGCAGCTATTTAGTTTGAGGCAAGAGAATAGTTTGATTCCTTTTCAGTTTTAGAGAACTGCCCTTCCCTTTAATGTATGTTATCCTTCTCATATGCAAAAAAATATTACTAAACAACTCCCCTCATAAATCTGTTTGTGCTGGGGGGGAGGAAACTGATGGAGATTTAGAAAAACTTTTTTCCTTCAGAATTTTCCCATCATAAGTCATGGGAAAATGTTGGTTTTCATGCATTGTAGGGAAAAAAAAAAGGAAGCAAGCAAGAAAGCAAACAAGCAAGGAAGTATGAAAGCAAGAAATCAAACCAGCAAGGGAAAAAAAAAAAACAAGCCAGAAAGGAAGCATGAAAGCAAGCAAGCAAGCAAGGAAGCACGAAAGGAAGCTAGGAAGCAAGAAAAAGAGGCAAGAAAATAAAGCAAGCAAGAAAGGAACCATGAGAGCAAGCAAGAAAGCATGAAAGCAAGCAAGAAATCAATCAAGCAAGCAAGAAATCAAGCAAGCAAGCAAGCAAGAAAGCATGAAATAAAGCAAGGAAGCAAGAAAGAAAGCAAGAAATCAAGCAAGCAAGCAGGAAAGCAAGCAAGCAAGCAAGCAAGCAAGCAAGAAATCAAGCAAGCAAGCAAGCAAGCAAGAAATCAAGCAAGCGATAAAGCAAGCAAGCAAGAAAGAAAGCATGAAAGCAAGCAAGCAAGCAAGCAAGAAACCAAGAAAGCACGAAAGAAATCAAGCAAAAAAGCATGAAAGAAAGCAAATAAGCAAGCAAGAAAGAAAGAAAGTATGAAAGAAAGCAAGCAAGTGAGAAAGCAAGCAAGAAATCAAGCAAACAATAAAGCAAGCAAGAAAGAAAGCAATAAAGCAAGCAAGCAAGAAAGCAAGCAAGAGATCAAGCAAGCAATAAAGCAAGCATGAAAGCAAGCAAGCAAGAAAGCAAGTAAGGAAGCACATTAGCAAGAAAGTATGAAATAAAGCAAGCAAGAAAGAGCTATGTTTGTTCAGACCGGGTTTATCCAGAGGACTGGTTTCCCTGTGCCTCAGCTTCCTCTTGTTGTCCAGTTTGGTGGTGATGTCTCCCTGTTGAGACTGTGCTTTTTAGGCATAAACTATGCCAGAGCCTGGGCAGCAGTTTGTGTTTTGGCAGCTTGATCTTGCTGGAATCACTAGATATTGCAAAAATAAACACTAACAGGCCAAATTTTGCATGGCACACTCACTTGTGAGCTGGGATATAATGACATGGGACACACTTTGCAAATGTATCTGTTTTCTGGGCCTAACAGCAGCCATAGGATGTGGGCTGCAATTAGAAGGTCACGGAAATGCTGTCCCCAGTGGCTTTCTGGTTGCTTATGGAAAATGTTCCCAACATATAGCTAATAAGTAGGTTTCTTTGATCTCATTTTGATAGCTAGGGACAGCAGGAGGAAAACAAGAGGAAGATGCAGCTCGGTGCTATTATTCCTTTCAACTTTGCTTAGTAAATGATTTTGAAGTGCTCCACACAATGCCTCTCCCTTTTAAGCATAGGTTTTCCACTCCTCTTCCTTTGCTAGGGTCTAATTTTGAGGGAGCACTTTGGGATGTTAATAACAGAATTATACACTTTGCCCACAGATCTTTAATCTCTTGATGTTTATCCCATCAGCTGTGTCTCTGGCGAGCCTTTATCCTAGGATGTTTGTCTATTAAATTAACAGTATTTCAGAAGGGAAGCCATTTGCAGGCAGTAAATCACAAGGCAGTAGCATTCACTTAGCTCTCTTGCTGTTGCATCACTCAGTATGTTATACACTGTTCCATATACTCAGTATATTACTGAGTTCTTCATCTTCCCTTCCACCCCCACCCTCCGCCTCCATGCTGTCTGCAAACCTTTCAGAGGCAGGAGAATCCAAAGAGAAAGAGACAGATGAGATTTGCGCAAGCAGAGTACTGGGAAGGTTCGGAGGTTTGGATGGCACTGCTGGAATTTGGCTGGCTTGCTTATAGAGAAGAGGGTACAGCAAAGCCCTACACATTTGAGTGTTGCAAAGTGTGCCAGAAGCAGTGACTAACAATGCCCAGCCAAGCCTCGGTGTCAGAGCGAAGGCATCAACCGCCATGCTTCCCACCTACTGCTGAAGCAAAACCATCCCGGGATGGAGGCAGCCCACGCTGAACAATGCACGGTGAAGTAGCATGGTGCTGTGTGAGCTGAAAGAGATGCATCTGCTGTATGGTGAAGGAAGAGAAGTAGCTGGAAGGAGGCCAAGAAAATAGAAATGATAATTCTGCTTATGCACAAAATACAAATGAGTGGGTGCGTCTTGAACGACTTTGGATGTCTTAATTCTTGGTCTTAATTGAAGGGGTCCTTCCTTAAAAACTGTCATGCAGAGGGTGTTTGGAAATATTTTCAGAGCTCAATGAGCTGTAGCAGAATCACCAGCACTGAGAAATGTTCATTTTTCCTCCTTGGATTCTGCCCATCCAGCAAATGGAGTGGGTTCAGTTTCATTTAAACATTGAGAACTGCCAGGTCTCTAGCAGAAAGTGGGCATGGTGCATCTGCAAGCAGATGGGAAACATCTCCATGTAAGCATTTATGAGATGTCTAACATAGCTTTACTTTCACAAAAAGGAGCAAACAGATGAAAATCTAAATGTTAAGGACAGTATGAACCAATAGTTTGGAGAAAAAAAATCAGAACAGGATGTACGAAGCAATCTGTTGCAATGACTTCTATTTTATTTCCCTCTTGACTCCTTTCTTCCTACTCTTGTTGGTGTCTCCTTTTACAGTGTACCTATGCAGAAATCCCATCTTCTAAATTAAAACTCTCTTTGAACCAAAGTAGTTCAGAAATGGCAAATTCTGGTCCCAGACTGCACAACAAAACTCTCTGGAAATGTTTTCTTCCTACGCTCCATGAACTATCACCTCAAATTAAATACCCTACTTCCTCTACTGGAGCATGTCTTGTTCCCTGCATCCAGGTGCCATACTGTAAAGGTTAACCCTCCTGGGGGTTGATCTTGAACCTGACCCCAGGTGTAGTGGTTAACCCACTCCCACATCCTGTCTAGCCCCCTATAAAAGCAGAGGAACTTCCTGTTCCTTTCACCTGCCAGCACCGTCCTTTGTTCTTGCTGCTTTTGTATTTACCATGTGGTGGACAAATCCTGGATTCTGCCTCCATCCATTGCCATCAATCTGCTTTTATATATATATATATATATATATATATATATATATGTATGTTTTGTATCTGGTTTTCCTTCCCTATATATATATATGTTTTGTATATGTTTTTCCTTCCCTATACCTCTTTGTAACTCCCCTACTTCAAATACCTTTTATTTATAGTTAATTTTCTTTTAACTTCCAAATGGAAGCAAGGCTCTTTGTTTGGGTGTGGTGTTTTACCCTCTTCCTCTCTACATCCAATTCCTTTCTTTCCAAAAGAGGGGGGAGAAGGGAAGATATCCAATTATTGTATGGGTTCTATTAGCTATATTTGAGTGTCTGGGAATTTAAACTGGAACCAAGACACATACCTTGAGTGGGCATTCTCCTGAGTTCACAATATTTTAAAGCCCAAACCCCTCAGCAAGGCACTTGGTCCACTTCCTTTCCTGAACAGGCCATTTGGGTTCCTCTGATTATCGTGGCACTTGGTGCCATGGTCTAGCCTTGAGCTCTGTGGTAAAGGGTTGGACTTGATGATCTGTGAGGTCTCTTCCAATCCTAATAATACTGTGATACTGTGATGTGATACTGTGATCTATGTGTTAAGTGAAGTGACTGAGGTCTGAAGGCTGGACTGATGGTGTGATGTGTGGATTGATGTGTGAACAATGGACAACAGAACCGGTTATGGGAAGTGGTAAGCATAGACAAATACTTTTCCCTGGCTGAGGAGGAAATATGAAATGCAGAACATATTTATGATACCTCTCAGCCTTGCCCAGAGCTACTTCAAGTGAGGGACCCTGCAGCTTCAGGCTTCTTCTCTAGAGTCTGGAGATTCATTTTCATTTTCTGCATCTCAGGTCTATTCTTCAACCACTTGTTTTTAAATTGGCCTTTGTCACTCAGTGTGTTTGTTTCTCTCTCTCTTTCTCCCCTGCTTGTTGAACTTTCTCTTTGGATCTCCTAGATCTTCCTTGTGGAAATATTTTTGCACATGGCATATCTCCAAGAAGTGCTTAGACTTCCACAGAGGACATTTGTTTTTTATCATGAGGAGAAGTTTGTCATGACTCTCCTGAATGGCTCTCCTCCATGAAGCTTGGCAGCTTCAGAGTCCCCTCCAGTAGGATATAATTGGAAGTAGCTGCTCTGTCTGATAGCCTGGCTTTCAGAGAGTGCCCTCCAGTTTAGAAGCTGCAAATAACCACGGGCAGTTTTGACTATGCTTAATTGCAATAAGGTGGTTTCTTCCAATTTTTAAATCTTCCATTCTCTGGCAGAGCCAAATGCTTCTGTGTTCTCCACTGAAAACAAACAAAATACCAACAAACCAAACCCAAAATCATTTATAATAGGTGTTAAGAAAGTATTCTCCACCAGCACTGTGAGTTTTTTTGCTTCCAGACTTGCTATCCAGGTGATGTTGGGATCACTGGGTGATGTGATGAGCAGAAGAAGGACAAGTAGAGTCCTTCAGAGATCAGTCCTTCGATCAGTCTTGTTTGACATCTCTGTCGGTGCCATGGGCAGAGGCACTGAGTGCAGCCTCAGCAAGTTTGATGACACCAAGCTGTGTGGTGCAGCAGACAGGCTGGAGGGCAGGGATCCATCCAGAGAGACCTGGACAGGCTGGAGAGGTGAGCACAAGACAACCTCATGAGGTTCAACAAGACCAAGTGCAAGGTTCTGCATCTGGGTCGAGGCAATGCCAAGCACAAATCCAGGCAGGGCAGTGAGTGGCTGGAGAGCAGCCCTGAGGAGAGGGACTTGGGGCTGCTGGTGGACGAGAAGCTCAACAGGAGCCAGCAGTGTGCACTTGCAGCACAGAAAGCCAAGCAGAGCCTGGGCTGCATCAGAAGTGTGGCCAGCAGGGCCAGGGAGGTGATTCTCTCCAGTCTGCTGAGATCCCACCTGAAGTACTGCATGCAGTTCTGAAACCCCTAGGATATGGAGATGCTGGAGTGCGTCTAGAGAAGGGACAGGAGGATGCTCAGAGGGCTGCAGCAGCTTTGCTGTCAGGACAGACTGAAAGAGTTGGGGCTGTGCAGTCTGGAGAAGAGGAGGCTCTGAGGTGACCTTCTTGTGGCCTTTCAGTATCTGAAAGAGGCCTTCAAAAAAGCTGGGGAGGGACTTTTTAGGCTATCAGGGAGTGACAGGAGTGGGGGGAATGGAGCAAAGCTGGAGGTGGGGAGATTCAGAATGGCTGTGAGGAGGAAGTTTTTGAGCATGAGAGTAGTGAGAGGCTGGACTGGGTTGCCCAGGGAGGTGGTTGAGGCCGCATCCCTGGAGGTGTTTAAGGCCAGGCTGGCTGAGGCTGTGGGCAGCCTGCTCTAGGGTAGAGTGTCCCTGCCCATGGCGGGGGGGTTGGAACCAGATGATCCTTGTGGTCCCTTCCAATCCTGCCTGATTCTATGATTCTATAATCCTTGATTAGGCTGACAGATAAAACTCTGGTTCTGCCAAAGAGTAGATACAGAACCTATTTCCTATTCATTCTTTCTCTTGGTGAATTCAGTGATCTTTCAAGCTGTGTTAATTTTAGTCATATGCATTTTAGTTTTTATTATGTATTTTAGTATTTAGTAACTTTAGTATTGTGTGTTCAAGCAAAGCCTGGCTGAGGCACTTAGTGCCATGGTCTGGTTGATTGGCCAGGGCTGGGTGCTAGGTTGGACTGGATGAGGTTAGAGATCTCTTCCAACCTGCTTAATTCTATGCTTCTATTAGACAATGTAAGACTACAAAGGAACATAGTTGGCATTTTGAGCCAATCCCACTTGTCCTAGGGAGGATCAACTGACAGGGCTGTACCCAAAGGGAGTTCTCCAGTCTGTCCTTCAAGCTCTCCAGTCATCACAATTCCCTAAACTTCCTGGGCAAGTTTTCTCAGCACTTCACCTCTCCCTGGTGTCAGGGGGCTAATCTGTATGTCCTCTATAACGTAAGACCATCTTTGAACCATTCCAAAATTAAACCACCTCATGTTTAGAAGAGCACAGATGAAGCTCAGCTACTAGATCTTATGGCAGTACCAGCTGTCAGCCCACAGAAACCTTTGCAGGAATAGGAATAGCCTCAGTGCTATTCTGAAACTCTTCAGAGAAAAAGCTTTTCCCAGGAAGCAGAGCTCATGCTTTTCCATGCTCTACCATCTGCGCTTGCTGGAGACCAGCTCAGTTACAGGCACCCTGCAAATACATCAATAGGAGACAAAACCATTAAGAAACCAACAGAGATCACTCTAAAATGCAAACAAAGCAGAACAGTGAACCACTTCAGGCCTCAGCCCATGCTGCTGTGAATCAGTGGAACTCGTGTACTTCAAGCAAACCATGCCAGTTTGCTCCAGCTGAGGATTTGGTTCTCCATCATTAACTCCTTCAGCATTATGCAACCTGGTTTTGGAGGCTTTGACTGACTTCTTGCTTTGAGTTTACAGCTGTTCCAGCAAGGCTTTTGGTTTATCCTATTAATTTATCACTAGCCTGTGTAAACAAAAAGAGCAAAACCAAAAATGGCTGGAAAAAAAAAGTAAACCCAAACAGATGCATTCACTTTTCCTCCTCTTCAGACAGGCTTTAGGTAAGAAGCATTGCTGAAGTGGAGACCTACTGGGACCTGTTTCCTGGTTAGGATAAAGATGTCATTTGAGATCTAAGGCTTGGAGAATCTGGGTTCAGATTACTGAAAGAAGTAAAATAAAATAAATCTCAAACTCCTACCCAAGAGTTTTCTTTTTCATTAAAGGAATATTTCACTCTTTCAGTGTTTTACAATCATTCTGATTCCACCTGGAATCAGATGCAAATATCCTGAAATACCAGCAAGGAAGCTGGTTCTGATAGCATGTCTGAAGGAGAAGCAAAGAGAAAATGACAAAACTGTCAGGAAGAAAACCTCTTCTCCTCATATTGTCTGTCCATTTGAAGATGTTAATAAGACTGGGCAGCTGGAAAACGTTTTGGGTACAGATGCAAGAGGTTCTGAGTCCTCTCCTGTCCACAGTCTTTGTGCCAGTTTGATCCCAGCTTGCAAACATTACCTTGTAGTTGAGCCTGAACTGCATCACACCTTCAAACTTGGAGGCATCCATGCCTCCACAGGTAGTATCCACAGGGACAAACTGCTCTGAAAGTTTGGAAGGGAAGATCTGTTAATTTTTTTTTTCCAAAGAAAAGATTGAAATAAAGATAATTCTTCCCTTCCCCACAAAATAATCTGCCTAAACCTGCCTAATTAACAGTTCTGTTGTTTCCAGCTTTGGTCATCTCAATTTTTTGCCCTTCAGACTGTTTTTCAGCATTAGGGGGATGGATAAAGACTCACAGAGATGGTTGGATGGTTGACAAGGTTTTCCAAAGTACATTTTTAGTCAGATCAAGAAGGAAATAAATGGGCCCAAAATTTTGCCTTTGTGCTAAGCACTCCTATTAATCATCTATGGGCCATGCTCTTGGAATGGGCTGCCCAGGGAGGTGGTGGAGTCGTTGTCCCTGGAGGTGTTCAGTAAAAGCCTGGAGGAGGCACTTAGTGCCATGGTCTGATTGATTGGACAGGGCTGGGTGCTAGGTTGGACTGGATGATCTTGGAAGTCTCTTCCAATCTGATTGATTCTATGGTTCTATGTCTGTTTTGCCATGCAGTTTTATTGTAAAGATGACTTGAGCACAACCCAGACTTCACTGGAAGCATACAGCAGTTGAGAATTAAACACAAGATAGTCAGATCAGAAACAACTACAATCTAAAATGTCATTTTATGGATCTTGTTCTTAGTAACAGCACAGATACAAGATTTTCATGGGATGGAAGCCAACCAGGATCAATCTTTTGGCTAGCAGCAGCAGCAGACTCAGAAAGCTCCCCCCCAGAGCTAATGCAAAAGACAACTTCCCTGACTTGGAAGGGTTTTATCTTATGCTCTTCCACAACCTCAGCTGGTGGCCTGTGAACCCCGCACAGGAGTTCACTCTGCCATCTCTGATTCTTGTCCTGTTGTCTCCAATGAACAATTTATCAGATCAATAAAAAAAGCAATATCCTTTTCAGTCTGTGGGCAGGATGGGGCAGATGTAGACTCCTTTCTGTAGAGATCCTTGGGATGTATTTGCACAGGCTTTCAAGATGCAGGCAGATGGCTGCATACATTTCTATACCAGCATGAATGTAAATGCACATACAGACTGTTGCAGATCTGTGTGCATATTTCTTTGCAGAGATGTGTTTTCCCAAGTACAGTGTCAGAGAATCTGTCCTGTCACACTGCTTCTTGATGATGGATGCTCTACATGCTGCAATGTGCTGCAATGTGGAGACAGCAGCAGTCCTGGCTGCAATGCTCACAGGAGCAAGGAGAGCAGCTGGACAGGGTTTACAACATCAGTAAATGAAATAAACTGGCTCTTCTTCAGGCTGCTTCTGCAGGGGTTCCAGTTGTAAAATGAGAGTGGAGACCTGGCAACTGTTCCTACAATAGCCGGGGGGGGGGGGGGGGGGGGGGGGGAGGAAAGGGGAATAAGAAACTTGATGAGAATAAAATCCTCCCTCAAGGCCATCACAAACTGCTCTGCTAATTTGGTGGAGGAGGTAGGACATGTTTTAGATAGTCAAGACTGGCACTGAGTGGGTGTTTGGATGATGAAATGGCAGAACACTTGGTGTCATCAAGATGGGCCTCTTTTACTCCAGAGCTACTGCTCACAGTGTCCATGAGTCACTGTGAAATAAGCTGGGATAAGTTCTCCAAATTTTGCTTTTGATCTCTTAAATGTCAGTTTAACATTTTGGCTCATGCCTTGGTTTTGTCACTCTTATGTAGGGTTGAACACTCTTCTTTTATCTTTCAACGTGGACCTGAAGAAAACACTCAGTTACCTACTAGCATCTGGTTCTGCTTTGGAAAATTCAGAGCCAGGAAGCAGCACTGCTCCTTATGTCCCATCTGGTGCCTGCTCCAAGCTATTATTGCACAGGATGAACACAATGCTCATGGAATCATAGGATTGTTAAGGTTGGAAAAGACCTCTAAGATCATCAAGTCCAACCTTCATGACCAAAGTGCCACACCTACTCATTATTTGAACACCTCCTGGGGTGGCAAAGGGTATGCTCCAGGTTTGGAGCTTTCAAGTGATCCCACACCAGAGATGCAACAGGGAGACAGAGTACCTGAGACAAGAAATAAGACTAAACCTCAGGGTGTTCTTGTTGGAGAAACACCCTAAATCTGAACTGAATTTGAACTAATGTGTCCAGAAGAGGGAAAAATTACCCTGGAAATGTTACTATATCCAGCCAAGCTTCCTTAATGGGCTTTCCATATTTCTAGCTGTCAAATATATTTAAAACATGACATCAGACAGCTTCGTCTCATAATGTTCTGCTGCTTCTTTCTTTCAGTGGCAAAAGTATGAAAGAAGTCAGGAACAAGCATGAAACTGTAAATCAAATACTACTACTAGTAGTAGCAATAACACTCCTATTAATTATTGTATTAAAACTCCATTTAGGAACCCTGCCAGGGACTTTGTTTTAAAGTGCTGCTCAAAGTGAGCAAGCCGATGACAAAATCATTTTCCATCTCAGCACGTTTTCCCATTCCCTGTTTGTAACACACACCAACCTGGCCCTTTGATCTGCTACATGATGCTCTGCTGCCTTGGAGAATTTAGGGCCAGATGCTCTGACATGAAGTAGCTCCATTAAATCTCTATTGCTTTCCACAGAGCACCACAAGTTTAAATTGACTGGAGACTTTGCTCTGGAGAGCTGTTGGGGTGAACCAAAGAAAACCTACAAGTTTTGCCAACTTTTAGAACCAAATGCCAAAATTGGAGTGGGAATAGCCACAGGCTTTCTCCAGGAGTGGAGACAGCCCTTTCAACAGCAGAGAAAAGCAAGTGAAATGTTAAAGCTCAGACCTAGGGGGAATGGAACAAATCTAGAAATGGGTAGATTTGGACTGGATGTTAGGAAAAAGTTCTTCAGCATGAGGGTGGTGAGAGCCTGGCATGAGTTGCCCAAGGAGGTGGTTGAGGACCCATCCCTGGAGGTGTTTAAGGCCAGGCTGGACAAGGCTCTAGGCAGCCTGATCTAGTGTGAGGTGTCTGGGCCCATGGCAGGGGGGTTGGAACTAGATGATCTTTGTGGTCCCTTCCAACCCTGACTAATTCTACGATTCTAAAAGTCTAAACACTTGGGCAAATCATCAACAGGTTGATTCTGATGTCCACTATTGTCCAAAAATGTGTTTTAATCTGAAAGCTGAGAAGCAAGGCTTTCTATCATAAGCCTGGCACTTCTGGACTCCATCACTATGCAATGCCACACCATATCTGGGCTTCCTGAGAGATGCAAGAAAGAGACTGCAAGAAAGAAAGGAAGGACACAGAGTTTTCCCTTCTCAAGATGTGGGCAACACACTTCACTGTGAGCCCTGTTTCCACATTCATGGACAGCCATGGCTTGCTGTTGACCATCCTAGGGCTGGGATGTGGGTTTCTTACCATAATCTCTCCTGATCTTCTCTTCAACTGTATTTCCTCTTTCCTCCTTTGCTCATTATTTATTCAGACCTGAGATCTTCTCTAGCTAGTATGTGTGGAGGTATATGTAACTTGGGCCTTTTGTAAGGCTTGTCCATACCTGGAGCAGTGTGTAAGTGAAGGGATGTTGTGCACCAGTCAGGAGAGGAGGAGGCTCCAGGGGCACCTAATAGCAACCTTCCAGTACCTGAAGGGGGCCTACAGGAAGGATGGAGAGAAGCTGTTTACAGAGGCCTGCAGAGACAGGACAAGGGGCAATGGGTTCAAGATTGAGAAGAGCAGATTTAGATCTGAAAGAGGAGAAAAATCTCTGGGTGTGGAAACAACTTGCTCCACTGTTTTTGTGAGGCATATGCACCATCCAGGGGCACTTTATCCCTGGCACAGTTACACACACACAGACAGGGATGGTGGTGTGATAGGATGAAGGGCAATTGTCACTGTTACCACTAAGTGATGGACCTGCCTTCCACATACAAGTTCTTTGCTATGAGGGTAGTGGAGCACTGGAAGAGGATGCCCAGGAAATTGGTTGAGGCCCCTTCCCTGGAGACATTCAAGGTGAGGCTTGACAGGGCCCTGGGTGACCTGGTTTAGTGGGGATGCCCCTGCTGACTGCTGCAGGGCTGGACAAAACGATCTCCAGAGGTCCCTTCCTCCTGGACCATTCTATGATTCTATGATTCTGGGGATCCAGGACAGTGCACCCACACAGGACAGAAAAACTGCTGCCTGGTCAATATGCCCAGTTTTTTACAAGCAATTGGGTAACTTATCTCTACAGGTTTCTGCAGCTCTCTTAGATCTACACATCATGAATATATCTACCTTGCTTCTATGCTCATGGAGATAAATCTTTTCTTAGATCTGCAGTAGCACACATTGGAGCTTTGTCCTAAAAGCCAGCCTGCTCAGGAGAAAGCATGTTAACCTTGATGCCTGAGCAAACAGCCAGGCAGCACAGCACAGACCTGGTCACATCTACATCATTTCCTACAGCCTGTGTTTGATTGCTTGCACACAGACACTGTCACTGCCTGCTCTTTACTGCATCGCCTCGGATGCTCATGTATAAACCCCTCTGCATGGATTACATCTGTGCAGTTAGCAGTTTTCCAAGTGCAGACAGCACTTTAATGGCTTAGGGCCAGATCTTCACTGTTTCTCTACCAACTGCAGCACAACTTTATAGGTACTCTTCAAGTGAGCACGTAGCTCAGAGCTTTCCTTGCAGAGCTGAAGTTTTGCCACTGTATTTTTATCTGCTAAGGGGATCAGAGAATCATGGAATCATTTAGGATGGAAAAGACTCTCAAAAACATCAAGTCCAACCATTAACCTTACCTTAACAAGTCCACCACTAAGTCAAGCACCACATCTACATGGCTTTTATACAAATGTGGGGATGATGACTCCACCACCTCCCTGGGCAGCCTGTTCCAATGCCTGAAAAGCCTTTTTAGGGAAAATTTCTTTCCTAATTCCTGCTAACAGCAGGATTGTGCCTGTGCAAGTGTGCTGGTAACAGTTAGAGATGGACAGTGTGGATACAGCCACTTAGGCACGTGATGAACATGACTTGAGACTCTCTTTTTGCAAGGAGATACTTCCTTTTTACAAGGAGTCATATGGAAAAGACAAGTTCCTCCTGGGAATAATCCAACTGGAATTCAGAAGAAAAGTTTTCTCAATGAGAACAGTAAGACATTGGAATAATCATAGAATCAGTTAGGGTTGGAAGGGACCACAAGGATCAGCCCCAACCCCCCTGCCATGGCCAGGGACACCCTACCCTACCTAGATCAGGCTGTCCAGAGCCTCATCCAGCCTGGCCTTAAACACCTGCAGGGATGGGGCCTCAACCACCTCCCTGAGCAACCCATTCCAGGCTCTCGCCGCTCTCATGCTGGAGCTTCTCCCAAGGGAAGCAGGAAGCAGTGGATTCTCCTACACTGGACAGCTTTGAGGCTCAGCTTGACAGAGTGCTGGGCCATCTCATTTAATCTACACTATCACCTAGAAAACTTGAACCTTGGGGTCTCTTTCAGCCTGGCATTCTGTGCCTCTGTGAGCAGCACCTGGGCAGAGGCACCATGATGGGCAGCACTTGGGCAGAGGCACTGTAACGGGCAGCAGAGTGCAGAGACACTGTAACGGGCACCTGAGTGCAGAGACACTGTAACGGGCAGCAGAGTGCAGAGACGCTGTAACGGGCACCTGAGTGCAGAGACACTGTAACGGGCAGCAGAGTGCAGAGACACTGTAACGGGCAGCAGAGTGCAGAGACGCTGTAACGGGCACCTGAGTGCAGAGGCACTGTAACGGGCAGCAGAGTGCAGAGACACTGTAACGGGCAGCAGAGTGCAGAGACGCTGTAACGGGCACCTGAGTGCAGAGACACTGTAACGGGCAGCAGAGTGCAGAGACGCCGTAACGGGCAGCACTTGGGCAGAGACACCGTAACGGGCAGCAGAGTGCAGAGACACTGTAACGGGCAGCACTTGGGCAGAGACACCGTAACGGGCAGCAGAGTGCAGAGACACCGTAACGGGCAGCTGAGTGCTCCGGCAGCCTGGACGGAGCGCACCGAGGCAGGGTCACACACGCTCTGCGCACAGTGTGCTCAGCGCACCAAGGATGTGCGCGGCTGTGCTCACCGTGTGCGTGTGAATGCACTTCCCTCTAGTGGGCAAAAGCACTGCGGAGCTCGGCATTCTGCTGCGGCTGCAGACGATTTTCTTCAGCTCCGGCAGCACTCCTGTGTTTTTAGCGCTGAAGGTCACAGGTTAGATCCCAGCTGAGAACATCAGAGCCTTCACGGTGTATGTCTGAGGGCTGCCGCAGTTGCAGCGTAATAAAGGCATGTGTGAGCCTCCGACACATGTACTCGGCTGTGCCTCTGCGGGCAGTCCTGAGGTGCCACATCAGAGCCTTGGCTGGGGCTGGTGGCAGGTGAGCTGCGCCTCTCCGTCGCTGACTTCTGTGCTGACAGCCTCCACGCATCGCTGGCTGCTGGAGGCTTCACAAAGCAGAACTCTCCTTCCCTCAAACCAAGCCCGAGAAGCGAATCCTCAAAACACCGTTTTGATGGAGAATTCCAGGATATTTTTGATCTAGCAAGATCAAAACAAGCTTATTGAAAAATTCCATTTCATAATGTCAAAATATTTCGTTTTGAGGATGTCAAAACACTGCAATCTAAATCTTTAATCAAGTGGCACGTAGATGTCTGCAGAATATTGCTATTATTTCCATTGCATTTTAGGCTTCCCCCCCGCCAATATTTCCCTTAAACTGGAGGAAAATCAAGTAAGAGGGCCAAAATGTCCTATCAAAAGATTTTCTTTTGATTGCTAATTGTTTCAGCCTTTTTCTACTGTAAGTGGCTCTATGCTTGAAAATATTTTTGCACACTTTTTAATCAAACTGTCCTTTCAAAAGCCAATTCTCAACCATCACACTCCCAGCACCGCTCTGGCGCTCTGTTCTTCTCAGCTGGTTCCATGGGTTGTGCCTTTTTGTCTCTGTTGAATTAAAATCTCATGTTTCCTGGCTCACAAATTACTGGGCTTGATAGGCCATCATGTTTGGGAGATTTAATCAGAAGACTAAGAGTCCTCCTTCACCCAGTTCCTCTGCTGTTGCAGATGGAGGGAGGTGGGAGTAATGAATGCTGATTGAACCTCGGCTGGGAATGAGTCAAGGGAAGGGGGGGAGGGGGGGGGGGGGGGGGAAAGCAAGCCCCATCACTCTTGTGTGATTCAATTACCTCTGAGAACTTTTATTCTCTTGAGGATTTATTCATACGTTCATGATGAATTCAATTTGAGAGGAAATGTGAGGGACAGTGATGGTACCCGCACAATGCTGCTGTGACGTGAGGACACGGCGGTGGAAGGGAGCCAGGTGGTTGGAGGGAAGGGGCGAAAAGTCCTTCTTGTCAAGGTGACACAGGGGACTGAAGCAGAGGAAAAGGACTGAGGAGGCTCCATGGAGCCTGGCCGTGAAGAGCAAGAAGGCAGTGACAGGGACAGAGGTTTGGGGGATGCAGTTTGAGCCGAGCTAGAACGTTTTGGTGAGATACTGGAATGGGCTGCCTGGGGAGGTGGTGGAGTCGCCGTCCCTGGAGCTGTTCAAGGCAGGACTGGACGTGGCACTTGGTGCCATGGTCTAGCCTTGAGCTCTGTGGTAAAGGGTTGGACTTGATGATCTGTGAGGTCTCTTCCAACCCTGATGATACTGTGATACTGTGATACTGTGAAGAACTGGATTGCAGGCTGTGAAAAGGAAACAATGGTGATGTCTGCTTCACTCGTAGGATTGCTGAGATCTATCAGAACATAAATATAGATAACAGAGTCGCTCTCTGGGCTTTGTGGGCTGCACTTCTCTCTAACCTAACCTGCCATCTGTATGACTAACCCATCTCCTTCCTAATCCCCCTGGCTGAACCCCCAAACTAACCTTGAATATAAGGCAAGATCTTGGGGAAGGTAGAGGGGTGGAAGGAAGTTGGAAGGGCAGTTGGGAGCCCATCCTGGGGACTCAGGTTTCTGGGAGGGCTGTTGTGTTTCTGTATTACTTTTTAACTTGCATATTTCTGTCTGTAGCTGTCTATATTGTAAATCCCTGCTTGTATCTTGTGCTAAGCTGTAAATACAAAGCTTCATTCAATTTCCAGAGCTGCTGAGTCTAGTCTAGGTGATTTTCCAAAGTGGTGGGGGGGGACAGGGAACACCCAAACCATCACACATGAGACAGAGTGAACCAGGCAGAGAAGCAGTAGGAGGGAGAGGAGGCCAGGGGAATGTAAGAGCAAAGGATGCTCCACTTTCAGATGCTTTTTTTTCTTTTTTTTAATCTCCAGAATGCAAAGCCTGGTCAAACTAATGTCAGATTTGTGTCAAATTTCATTACAAATCAAAACATAATCCTGGCCTGGAGAAGAAGAGATGAGCAGAGAGACAGGTTATAATACCTTCATTTAAAAAACAAGGCACTTTTGTGGCTGATTAAAAAAAAAACCACCCTGTACTTTAAGGAAAGCTGAGTGATGGTTGTGAGGCTCTTCCCCTCTTGTTCATTTGAGTTCAAACAGAGGCAGAACTGGCTGGGGGAGGGGGTGGTGGGAAACACATTAATTTTTTTCCCCCAAAAAAAGATTTTGTTGGATTTCTAAAGCGCTTCTCTTTGTGCTAATAATGAATCCTTTAACATCCCACTCTTCAAATGCCAACCCCCTTTCATTATAGACAAATATAAATGAATTATAGCAAAAAAATAGTAGCAGGAGGACTTCTCGTCACAGCCACTGTCCAAATGCAATCAGTGGGAAAGTCTCCACCCTCCGTGGTCAGAACGCTGTAACATTTGTCTTTGTTATGCATCGAAAGGGGCAGGCTGTGGATGGAGTCTACCTGGACTTCAGCAAGGCCTCTGACACCATCTGCCACAAGCAGCTCCTGGCACAGCTGGCAGCTCGTGGCTTGGACAGATTCACTCTGATAGGGGTCAAGAACTGGCTGGAGGGCCAGGCCTGGAGAGTGGTGGTGAATGATGCCGTGTCCAGTTGGCAGCTGGCACTAGTGGTGTGCCCCAGGGATCAGTGCTGGGCACAGTCCTGTTCAGTTTCTTTATTGATGATCTGGATTGAGTCCAGCATCAGTAAGTTTGCAGATGACTCCAAGCTAGGAGCAGCTGTGGATCTCTTGGAGGGTAGGAGAGCCCTGCAGAGAGACCTAGACAGACTGGATGAGTGGGCAGAGACCAGTGAGATAAGATTGAACAAGGCCAAGTGCAGAGTTCTACACCTTGGCCATAACAATCCCCAAGCAGTGCTACAAGCTGGAGACAGAGTGGCTGAGAGCAGCCAGGAAGAAAGGGTCTTGGGGGTGCTGGTAGAGAGTAGCTGAACAAGAGACAGCAGTGTGCCCAGGTGGCCAGAAGAGCCAATGGCATCCTGGGCTGGATCAGGAACAGCGTGACCAGCAGGACAAGGGATTGTGCTTGGCAATGGTCAGGCCACTCCTTCAGTACTGTGTCCAGTTCTGGGCCTCTCAATTTAAGAGAGATGTTGAGGTACTGGAAGGTGCCCAGAGAAGGGCAAAAAGCTGGTGAGGGGCCTGGAGCACAGCCCTGTGAGGAGAGGCTGAGGGATCTGGGAGTGTGAAGCCTACAGGAGAGGAAGCTCAGGGCAGACTTCATTGTTGCCCACAACTACCTGAAGGGAGGTTGTAGCCAGGTGGGGTTGGTCTCTGTTGCCAGGAAACCAGCAACAGAACAAGGGGACACAGTCTCTTGTTGTGCCAGTGGAGGCCTAGGCTGGATGTTAGGAGGAAGTTGTTGGCAGAGAGAGTGATTGGCATTGGAATGGGCTGCCCAGGGAGGTGGTGGAGTCACCGTCCCTGGAGGTGTTGAAGCAATGCCTGAAGGAGGCACTTAGTGCCATGGTCTGATTGACTGGCCAGGGTGGGTGCTAGGTTAGACTGGATGATCTTGGAGGTTTCTTCCAGCCTGCTTGTTGCTATGATTCTATAAAACTGCAAATACATAATTTTCCCTGAATGGCAAATGTCAAAATATTACAGGGAAGCATCCCAATGTTTGATTTTTATGAACATCTCCAACTCTACCAATCTTGAGCTATTATCATGAAACGTGAGCACAGCAGCAAACATCAAATAATACCCACTCATTGTTTCAGCCTAAGCCATGTGTTTAGAGAGTGTGACTTCAACATTGTCATCAAAAGGAACATTTTTGCCACAGCCAGAAAAATAAAAGGTCCCACTTCAACAAGCTGAAAAGCCAAACTCCTGTGTTTATATTTTCTTCTGCTGGAAATGTGATGGCAATGGAAGCATTATCCAGACACGCTTCTGTTTCAATAGAATTATGGTTTTGTTTTAGCAGAACAATAGCAAAAGAAAGAAGAAATCCAAACCCATCTTGCTTCTTTTTAATTGCAGACCATAGCTACTCTCCTCAGTCTCAAATAATCTTGCTAGAGGTGATGCACAGGGGAGAGGGAAAGTAGGTAGAGGGATGAAGCAGCAGACAAGGTGATCCTATGGAGATGGGGTTGGAACTCTGTGCTTGGTTTATTATTTCCTGGCAACTTGCATGACTCCAGGAGAGGTTTAAAGACAAAAATGATGGTATGTTGTCCAACCAGTTTTGCAGATCCTGCTGTTGCAAGCAGTGGGACTCCAAAGGGGTCCATAAATCAGATGGTGAGGCCCATATTTTATTCTCTGTCCTTGCTGAGAGTTCACCCCAGCCACTGGTGAAGGATCATCCCTTGTCTTCCTCACTCTCTGTTGCAGTGACAATGTTTGCTTACCATTCCCTCACTTTTTGAATTCCATCAAAGCAAAGACTGGCTCAAAAAGATGGACAATAAAAGATTTATAGGCCACTTCCCTGGGAAATAGGTTGGTCCAGGGATAAGAGACCAAGGCAATGAGCTGAGTAAAGCAGAGAGCCAGCAGTGTGAGGACCACAGTGAGACTGGCTCAATTTACACAGGACAAATGTAACAGAACAAACCTGACCTTAAATGACTCCTTTAAAAATGTGATGTTTAGGCAGAGGAAAGGAAGACTTTCAGGACAGGAACAGGAGTATTCTACTGAGTTGAAGGATCTTCATTTGAAGAAACAAAGGTTTTGTTCTCATGGTGGCAAAGAAAGGTCTCAGAACACAGATGGTGGACTGGAACAGTTCAGTTTTTCAAAGTTCCTCTAGGTTTTTAAACTTGCCATGGTGCCAAATTGCATGAAAATGAAGGAAACAAAACTCATGGAAGCAGACAACATACCTGGAGTTGGGTGGACAGATTAATTCCATAAAACAGTTTGTTTCCATTCTTCCATCAGCAGAACCGAGCACTGACAATGAAATTCCAAGTGGAAAGGGTTGCCAAACTTCCAATAAAAAATATGATAGAGTGAAAACCTTGAAAGGCATTCCCAAAGTTTGACATTGTTTAGTTTTTCCCAACTGGTTTCTCTTCTTAAAACAACTTAGCAAGGCTCCATGATTTCAGAAAAGCTGCCAATGTAATCCACTATCCAACCAAACTTGGGCCCTGCATTTCGTAGTCAGCCGTGATGAGCAGCAGTGAAGTATCTTGTGGCCAGGTCATACAGGTCTACCATGGTTAAATTTATGGGGCTAGACACCACCCTGACTCCTCTAAAGTGAGGAAAAATTGTAGCTCTCTCCATGTGCTATTTAGGAGATCGTCACTACCATCAGGCTTAGACCTTCAGAGGCTCTTTGGGAGAGAAAGTGCACAGTGGGGAAGGACATTTCCATCACCTGTGATTGGAGTGACCAGCTCGAGGCCAAAGTGAAAGAGGTGCAGACAGCAGGTAGATGCTGGATGAGATGACACAGAAACCAGCATGAAAAGCAAGAAGAGAACTTTAAAGAGAGGAAAAGAAACAGAAAAGGAAAAAACTACCAAAGCAGACTGAAATTAGTGTGAAAGAAAGGAAAAAATCCTTCAAGCAGTCCTGGTTGACCTCTAAGTGCCTCAAATGCTAGGTTTCTGTCCTGGAGTGTGTAGACCCCAGCCTGGTGTGTCTCACTGGTGCCAGCTCAGCCACCCACTTCTTGCACCCCTGCCTCCAAAGAGGCAAATGCTGCTTCTTGATAACCTTGAAGGTGCAGACCAGAAAATCTTTTCACCAGTTTGATACCAGAAAATTCTTTGCCATTTTTTTCCCCCTTTCAAATAGAGAAAACATCTTTAAAAGGCAAAACTTTATTTTATTGCTGCTCTTACTACCTTTTTTGGTTTGGTTTGGTTGTTTTGCCAAGGCTTTTTATTAATGTTGTTACTCTGCACAAACAGAGCTGCCAGGGGAGAACCTGAGTGATTCTCTCAGAACTGCAGATGAAAGCAATGGGCTTCTTAAAGACTTTATTTACATTATTGAGCACAAGGAGAGCAGAGAGAGTGAGTCAGACAAGCTCTCATGTTAAAAGGACAGCTCTCCCACTCCGTCAGTACTAACCAGGGGACTGTCACATCACCTAAGGCTTGGTCCCCCTCAGCTGTCTTGCCTGGTAGCTTCAGGGATGGTGCACAGGTCAGCCCCACTTGGGTCCCTAGAGTAAAATCAGCTCTTCTTCTCCTGGGTTTGGGCAGACCTTGTTGCTGGGAAGTTTTAGGCTTCAATTTCAAAATGTCATCACCTTTCTTGGAGACAGGAGAGAAGGAGAGGCTTGCCTGGCAGAAGAGCCCAACCCCACCTGGCTACAGCCTCCCTTCAACCAGCAACAGAACAAGGGGACACAGTCTCAAGTTGTTCTGGGGGAGGTCTAGGCTGGATGTTAGGAGGAAGGTATTGACAGAGTGATTGGCATTGGAATGGGCTGCCCAGGGAGGTGGTGGAGTTGCCATCCCTGGAGGTGTTCAAGCAAAGCCTGGATGAGGCACTTAGTGCCAGGGTCTGGTTGATAGGACAGGGCTGGGTGCTAGGTTGGACTGGATGATCTTGGAGGTCTCTTCCAACCTGCTTGATTCTATGATTCTATGACACGACTTTCTTCTCCATCTTGCCAGGTCTTCCTCCATCCTTTCCCAGCTCTCTAGCAGGGACCTGAAATTTTGAATTCTGTAAGTATTGTGGAATAATTGTCAAGAACTGCCTTTTTCTTCCCCTTTCTCCCTGCTGGGACTCCTGCAGCCCCCACAAACACAGAGAAAATTCTAAACTTGTTACCAGAACCTTTCTGGGTTTGATTTATCTTAATCTGGAATTATGGTGGTTTAATTTCCTTTTAAGTGGCTTTAGCTAGCTCTGTGAACTGTATTTTGAATACCTGTGTAGTGCCTGAAAGAAGAGATTTAAAAGCACTTCAGGAAAGTTAATGAATTGCGCTTGCTGAGAACTGTGTCAGGAAGCAAAGTGTTATAATTTATATGCTTCAGATAAGGAAACCAAGACTCAGCTGGGCTAAAACTCTTCTTCAAAGCTGCACTTTGTAGCAGAAGAAGGAATAGATCTAGATGTCCCATCCATCATCAGTTTTACTTTTTTTTTTTCCCCCTGCTAATCCAAAATCAAAAGTGCTGCTGGATGCAGAAGATATTTCATTCTGTAACATTGTCTGCTCTTAAATTCTTCTGGATTATCCTTTAGCTTTCCCTTGCCACAAGCTGCTCTTCCTGCAGATATTACCCTGCACAGAATAGTCACAGCCACCACGGGACAGAAAAAAATAACTAAGTCAAAAGGCTGCTCCTCTCTGATATGCACCGAAACTCTCAGATGATGTCCTGGCTTTTCAGGCCATGCCTCACCGCCCTGAAAATTCAGCCTGGCTGAAGATTTGAAGAAGAGCTGATGTCCAGCAGAGAGCCACCTGCAGACTCCTGCCTTATGCTGAAGCAAAAAGCCAAACTTGGCTTCTTCCCACGCTGCTGTTGTTGCCGGCACCGGGGACCAGGGTGAGCAGATGGTTCCTCTCTGCCAAGGACCCCGCGCTGGCAGTGCCAGGGCTGTGCTGGGCTCGTTGCTGGCAGATGGACACAAGAGCTGCACATACAATTAAAGCACAGAGAGGGTGAGTAGCTGGGTTGACAGGGCAAGCCTGATTTGTCCCATGGGGCAATCAGCCCAGTTAGGTGTTGGCCTCTATGCCCATTAGATATTAATATCTGTTTTGTATTATCACAGAACCACAGAATGTCAGGGGCTGGAAGGGATCTCTAAAGTTCATCCAGTCCAACTCCCCTGCCAGAGTAGGATCACCTAGAGCAGATCACACGGGAACACATCCAGGTGGGTCTTGAATATCTCCAGAGAGGGAGACTCCACGACTCCCCTGGGCAGCCTGTTCCAGTGTTTTGTCACTCTCATAGGAAAAAAAAATCCTCCTCATGTTTAAATGAAACCTCCTATGCCTCAGCTTCCACCATTGGCCCTTGTGCTGCCACTGAGCATCACCCAGCAGAGCCTGGCTGCAGCCTCCTGGCACTCATCTGCACATATTTATAACCATTGATGAGGTCACCTCTCAGCCTCCTCTTCTCCAAGCAGCACAGCCCCAGCTCACTCAGGCTTTCCTCATAACAGAGATGTTCCATTCCCTTCATCATCCTTGTGGCTCTGTGCTGGACTCTCTCAAGCAGTTCTATGTCCCTCTTGACATGGGGGGCACAGAACTGGACACAGTACTCCTGACATAGCCTCACCAGGGCAGAGTAGAGGGGCAGGAGAACTTCTCTTGACCTACTAACCACAGCCTTTCTGATACACCCCAGAATGGCATTGGCCCTCCTGCCCACAAGAGCACATTGCTGGCTCATGGTCTACCTGCCAGAGTATATCTGCTGAATTTAGGTAGCATCAAAACACTGCAGGCAGTTGTACAGCCTGACCTCCTGATACAGTGAAAAAAACCCACCAAGAAACCATGTTCTCTCTGCTTGTGGTTTAGTCTGAGAGCAGTGCTCAGCAGCCATCAAGAAGCTCATTTTATTTCACAGAAATGTACCTGTCTTCCCTACCAGAGAGGAGTTCTTCCTTTCTATGTTTGTTTTCAGATGTTTCTAATAACACTTTTTTGGTTGGAAAAATAGCAAACTGTCATAAAATGAAAATATTTTCAGTAAAGAGAGAGTTTTCATGACTCCTTTTTTTTTTACATGAGGCATTATTCCTTTTAAGAGTGCCAAAATTTCCATTTTCTTGCTTTGAAACAAAACCTTCCAGATTTCCCCTTTAAAATTGCTTGTCTGCTACAAACTGAAGTTGTTTTGTTTTGTTTTTGTTTTCAGGGGAAAGAAAAAGTGCCCAAATCAAAGCAGGAGATTTTGAAATCATTTAAATTCTATTTTCCACAGCTCAGCTCTGTGAACGTTTGCACAATTCTTGCTTCTCATTCCAACTGGAGATGAGACAGGGCAAAGTGGAGTAAAAAAGAGGTTTGCAAGACAAGGAAACCATCTTCTCCCTATTCCACTGAAATCTTGTACTCCCTATAATACTAAGGGACTGGCTAATCCTTCACACACAGAACAGGAGCAGCCTCCATGGGCTTGCAGGCTTTGAAAGTCAAATCCAATATCTTTGTAGGATGGGATGTGCAGCTGTAATTGCAGAGAGCTGGGCTGCTGCTACCACCCACTCCCATGTGGAAGCAGTTAATAGGAACCAGCTCTTGCTGTAATTGTGATCCTTCAGTTAATTCTGTCCCATTAAAGTTAAAAAAGCAGAATCACACCAAATCTTGTCTCTTCCCTTGGTGACAGTGCTTAAGGATGATGTAAAGTACAGCCAAGGAGAGGAGCTCTGGACATAGGCCCCTTTGAATGAAAATGTCAAAGCTTTCCTGCCCACCAGGATCCAGCCTTGTCAGATGTAAGTGCCTTTTTTTTTTCCCCACTAAAACTCTTCCTTCATTACCACTTCCCTTCACTGTAGTTCTTTTGCTCTTTCAGCTTCTTCCTCAGCCACTGTGTGCTTAACCCCTGTTTGCTGGAGGATTTTGCCTTTCCAGCAAGAACAGGTTATTGTGATTAAAGCATGGAGATGTGGCCATGTATGGGGATAACCCTGTGATTCTTAGAATCACAGAGTGCTCTGGATTGGAAGGGAACTCTGAAGGTCATCTAGTCCAACCCCCCTGCAGTCAGCAGGGACATCCCCAGCTACAGCAGATTGCTCAGAGCCCCAGCAAGCCTGAGCCCCCACCACCTCCCTGGGCACCCTGTTCCAGTGTTCCACCATCCTCATTGTAAAGAACTTCCTGCTTATGTCCAGCTTAAATCTGCCCTGCTCTACTTTAAAACCACTGCCTCTTGTCCTAATGCTAAATGCCCTTGTAAATGCTCTCCCCCCAGCTTTCCTGCAGTACTTTCAGGTACTGGAAGGCTTCTATAAGGTCTCCCTGGTGTCTTCTCCAGGCTGACCAAAACTAATTCTCTCAAGCTCTCTGTAGGAGAGGTGCTTCAGGCCTCTGATCATTTCTGTGGCCCTCCTCTGGATCCTCTCCATCAGGTCCATGTCCATCTTCTGTTGAGATGTTATGAGATGGACACAGTACTCCAGGTGAGGTCTTAGCAGAGCAAAGTGGCAGAATCACCTCTTTCCATCGGCTGGCCATGCTTCTTTTGATGCAGTCCACATGCAATTCTGGGATGCAAATGTACACTCTGGCTCATGGTCAGCTTTTCATCCACGAGCAGCCCCAAGGCCTTTTCCACAGGGCTGCTCTCTATCACATCATCCTTCAGCCTGGACTGACAACAAACTCATCCTTTGCCATTTCCCTAAACTGGGCAATGGGCTGATACCTGCATGCAGCACACTCCTTTCAAACCAGCTGGCTATTTATTCCCCCAGTTGACCAGAAAATCATTTATGGAGCCTGCAGCTCACTACATGGCTAAGATATTCCAGGCAGAGAACACGTTAGTCACACCTATAGCTGAGGCAACTTACAATTTAGGATCCCAGGAAGGGCAGACATTGAGCAGAGCTGTACCCTGTCAATCAGTCTCATGGAGTCAGCCACCTCATAGGAGTGCCCTCAAGAGATGTTTTAAGTGCTTTCAGTATCAATTGGCCATGTTCAGCTCTCACTTATGCCAGCCACTCCATTGGCATCAAAGGAATTCCTCTTGATTTACACCCCTGCAAGTAAAATCAAGCTCTCCAAGCACACCACCATGTTCTGATAAAAGCACTGCAATCCTTCTAAGAGGAGCTTTCTTCAGACTAGGCTTTCTTCAGCAAAACCCAGCCTCCCTTCTCCTCACTCCTGTTCAGCAAATGCAGGAGGGATGATGTCCACTGTTTCCCCACTGGGAGAATGAGAGATGGCAATTCCCTCACTAAGCTCAGCACCAGTCACAACACAAAGTAGTGTCCAGTTACTGATACACAAACCTCTTCTACCCTAGCAGGAGTGACTGCTATTTCTGCCCATGGCATGAGGCTGTCTGGGGCAGGAGATAAATGCTCTGCTTCTAACATGAACAGTATCTGCCTGAGCTCATGCACAGGATTCACGTGGCAGAGACAGGGTTTGGACACAGGTCCTACCTCCCTGGACTAGCAAATCATGCTGCCTCCACACCTGCTGGGAGCTGTCAGATACTCTGCAGACTCTCACTCCTCTTCTGACTTGCTCTAAACCCAAGGAGGCAGCTAAGCTTACTTAAGCCTTTCAAAAACCCTTTCCCTGCTCCCACCTCCACCTCCAGCCCCACCAAAGAAAGAAGCACTCAGAGGCAGGAGCCACAGCCTCGCATTCTGAGATTGTTAATGAACACGTTTTCTGTAGATAATTATAGGGACTGGCATATTGAAAGCACTTAAAACATCTCATTCTTTTAATTCATTAATTATATTGCAATTATGCAGTTCTCAGGCACTCTCTGGCACGTTGCAAATCAGCCATTCTTGGGAGATATAGCTGGGTTAGGAAGTGGTGAAAGGAGAGTGGAGAAATGAGAGAGAAGGGGTGAAGTGAGATGTCAGGGGCTCTGGCAAGGCTCAGCGAGTTTGCACAACAGGTAACTGGAAACCAGTCCAGCTAAAACCTTATTCCCCTGAGTTCCAGTGGTGTCTGGTAGCCTTGTGCTGTGTGCTACTGTTGCTGCCAATTATATTGCTATTCTAGATGTGATGCTGCAGATAGCTGCTTAGGATGGATTTATTTCCCCTTCTTACACCAAAGTCCCTGCTCTACACACCTGAGGAGATTTGCCTGGTACTACTCAATAATGTTATTGACTTGGCCTTACAGGATACCCTACAGGCAGGATGCCCTGGCACTTATGAGGACGTTGAAAGGCTACTGCAAAAAGTCAGTGTAGATGGTCTCCTAAGGATTCCACTTCTATCTATAGTTCTTTGCTTCCCCTAGTCAAAAAGTCAGTGTAGATGGTCTCCTAAAGATTCCACTTCTATCCAAAGGGTTTTGCTTCCCCTAGTCAAAGGATGCAATGCAGGATAAGGATATTCCAGAGTAGTTCTGATGTCTCCTAGCTGACTAACCACATATAGAGGCCATCATTCATAGTAATCATCCTCCAAAAATCAGGAATGAGCAAGTTTTAAATCTTCTTTTGTGCCTCCATGCACACTCTCAGCATAGTTTATGTTCTCAAAGCACTAAGGAACTGTTAATAAACTGAGGAGAGCAAATGATTCTCTGTCTCCTCAGAGAAGCAGCGTCCAACTGTGAAGCTCACCTCAGGTTCAAGCCTGCAGATACAGCCTCATCATGCTTGCATTACAGGCATTGTCTCCTCAGCTGCATGGATGGGCTTCACTCTAAGCATCACAGCTGAAAGTCAGGAAGTGTCTCAGATCTGGATCAGGATAAAACCTGGCTTGTAACCCCATAATTTTAATTAATAGTCTGCATCAGATGCTTATTTTGGGCAGACTAGAATCCAGGAGAGCAGAAAGCATCAAAATGCACCCTCTGCTTCACCACACAGACACAACCTGGCAGTCCTCAGGGCCAAAACCCAAGGGTGATCTCAAGTGTTCATCCCGCCAATAACTCAGGTGGAAGTAACCCCCTTAAGAGAGTGGGACAGCAATATACACTTCTTCACTGAGTGATCAGACACTGGATTAGGATCCCCAGAGAAGTGATTGAATCACCACCCCTGGAGGTGTTTAAAATATGTTCTGGCTCCTCAAATCAAGAGAGATGTTGAGATATTGGAACATGTCTAGCAGCCTGGAGAAGAGGAGGCTCAGGGCAGACCTCATTGCTGTCTACAGCTACCTGAAGGGAGGCTGTAGCCAGGTGGGGTTGGGCTCTGCTGCCAGGCAACCAGCAACAGAACAAGGGGACACAGTCTCAAGTTGTGCCAGGGCAGGTCTAGGCTGGATGTTAGGAGGAAGTTGTTGGCAGAGAGTGATTGGCATTGGAATGGGCTGCCCAGGGAGGTGGTGGAGTCACCGTCCCTGAAGGTGCTCAAGCAAAGCCTGGATGAGGCACTTAGTGCCATGGTCTGGTTGATTGGGCAGGGATAGGTGATGGGTTGGACTGGATGATCTTGGAGGTCTTTTCCAACCTGGTTGATTCTATGGTTCTATGATTCTATGCCAAGATGTGGTGCTGAGGGACACAACTTAGTACCAGACTTTAGATAATGATTGGGCTCTATAGTCTTAAAGGTCTTTTCCAGCCCAAACCACTGTGATTAACTGAGTGGAATGAGCTGGAGGGGCATCTGCCTGCATGGCTTGGTCCCAGAGGGCTTTGCTTAGACTGGTTAGCTGATAGGGAAAAGACAAAATATGCTCTTCTGTCTGCAGGGGCTTCAGGGAGGAGACAGAAGGCAGAGGCTGCCTGGGATGTAAACACTCTGTACTGCAGCAGGGCATGGGCAGCGCAGGGAAGTGCTGCCGGCAGGAGGCTCACTGGTGGCCAGTCCCTGAGTGCAGTGGGAATTTGCATTCCCCATCATTCTCACTCCTTTCATGTGATTTTCAGAGAAAGGAGGGACTGCACAGTGGAGTTGAGAGAGCCTATTTGGCAAGGGCTGATCATGTCTGTCTCTCTCTTTCTTTCCTGCTCTCTTGGGATGTTCAGCCTCTGTCTGAATTGGCTAATTTTGTATTCACCAACCACTCTGTTGGCTGTAGGGAAAGGAAAAAAAAAAAAAGAGAGAAGAAGAGGAAAAAAAAAAAAAAAGAAAATAAAAGAAAATCCTGTTAGGAAAACCTGAATGTAGAAAACAAAGAAGGGGGAAGAAAAAAAGCTCTGCCTCTATTTTATCTTCAAAATGAGAAAACAAAACCAGGGGAGAGAAAGAAAAAAACAACAAAACCAAAACACCAGACAGCCTGCTGGGATTTACCAGCAATGAAGGCTTGAGTCTGCTGGGATTCAAACCTGGTCATTTTCACCTGCACATCTGAACCTGACCATTGCTAAGTGTGAAATAGAAAGGTGCAGATAAAGGTGTGACGTGTGACATACATGTTCAGGCAAGATGGCTTCTGCATTTGAGGCCAGAAGAGACTAATCTTAAAGATAAAAATATAGGTGCATATATTTCTCAGGAATTCTAGCATTAGGACTGCTGTTAATTGCTATTTTGGTCTCATTAGAGAAAGAAACAGTCACTAAGCATATTCACACTGCAAATGGGATTTATAACAATTTGTTTGAGTCTGAAACCACTTGTACCTCCTCCTGGAGCACAGCCAATGCCTATATTTAAACCACAAGGCTGAGGGGAGCTGACATTGAGGCTGGTACTGGTGTGTTTATTTATAGGCAGCCGTGTGCTGTTTGCATGCAGGAGGAACATCAGAGCAGCAGGGGAAGAGCCAGGTGCTGGTGGGTGGCTGCAGGTTGTCGTGTCACTGAGGATTTGCTCTACATGTGCACAGTCCATAGGTCTGTGTCTGATCCATAGGTGTGTGTCTGACCTATAGGTGTGTGCCTGATCCATAGGTCTGTGCCTGGTCCATAGGTACGTGTCTGATCCATAGGTGTGTGTCTGACCTATAGGTGTGTGCACAGTCCATAGGTCTGTGTCTGGTCCATAGGTACGTGTCTGATCCATAGGTGTGTGTCTGACCTATAGGTGTGTGCACAGTCCATAGGTCTGTGTCTGGTCCATAGGTACGTGTCTGATCCATAGGTGTGTGTCTGACCTATAGGTGTGTGCACAGTCCATAGGTCTGTGCCTGGTCCATGGGTACGTGTCTGATCCATAGGTGTGTGTCTGACCTATAGGTGTGTGCACAGTCCATAGGTCTGTGTCTGGTCCATAGGTACGTGTCTGATCCATAGGTGTGTGTCTGACCTATAGGTGTGTGCACAGTCCATAGGTCTGTGTCTGGTCCATAGGTACGTGTCTGATCCATAGGTGTGTGTCTGACCTATAGGTGTGTGCCTGATCCATAGGTCTGTGTCTGGTCCATAGGTACATGTCTGATCCATAGGCCTGTGTCTGACCTATAGGTGTGTGCCTGATCCATAGGTGTGTGCTTAATCTATAGGTGTGTGCCTGATCCATAGGTATGTGCTTAACCCATAGACGTATGCCTGATCATAGAATCATAGAATGACAGAGGATGGAAGGGACCTCAAAAGAAAGACCCTCTGGTCCAGTTCCCCTGCCAGAGCAGGATTGCCCAGAGCAGATCACATTGGAACACATCCAGACAATTCTTGAATATCTCCAAAGAGGGAGACTCCACAACCTCCCTGGGCAGCCTGTGCCAGTGCTCTGTCACCCTCACAGGGAACAAAAAAATGTTGCTCGTGTGTAAATGAAACTTCTGCTTCCACCCATTGCCCCTTGTCCTGTCACTGGGCATTGCTGAGAAGAGGCTGGCTCCATCCTCCTGGAGCTCACCTGTTACATATTGGTGGGATGAATGAATGAGATCACATTAATCAGGTCACCCTTTGCTCTTCTCCTCTCCAAACTAAAAAGCTTCAGCTCCCTCAGTCTCTCCTCGTAAGGAAGATGTTCAGCACACATAGGCCTATGTCTAACCCATAGGTGTGCACCTGATCCATAGGCACATGTCTGCTCCATAGGCACATGTCTGATCCATAGGTGTGTGCCTGGTTTATAGGTGTGTGCCTGGTCCATAGGTATGTGGGGGCTGGATTTCTACCTGCGCATGAAGCTGCAACTGGGAGGGGTGAGTGGGCTCTTCTGGGGACTCTATGTGTGTATGCTCCTGGGCTGACAGATCTACAGCCACACGGCTGCATTTTCTGCATGTGCTAAGGGAAGGCACAAGGCAGGCACTGGGATGCGCTTGCAGAAGCCTGATGAGCTCTGCTGTGCTATCACCTCCTGCGTTGTGTGCAACAAGCCACGGATTGACAAGGGAGATGCTGACACCTGCTCACTGCAGTACCACATCTGCCCAGATAAATGAGCAGGAGCAGTGACACAGCACCCTGAAGTGGGGAAAGCTGCTACAGGGAGAAAGAGCCAGCTCCAAAGCTCTGCCTTCAGATGTCAAAGCCACCTGGGAGCACAAAATAGCCGCGATGGCAAAGTACCTGCCCTACAAAACACTGCTGCTCTACATGAGCTGCGCTTGCCCCTTGCAGCTTGCAGAACTCCTGGTCCAGCCAGACTGCATCTCTCTAGGGGGAGTCTGTTTTGCTAGTTTATTGTTTCCTTCTTCTTCTTCCTAATTTTTTTCCCCAAAGTCATGCCTGAGAGTCAAAAAGGGGAGCCTGCAGGACAGCAGGGCAAGCACAGGGCTGAAGCTCTGCCATGGCTTCATAAGCCTCTTCATTGAAAACTCCGAATGCTCAAAGGCTTGTCTTCTGCTATTGCACTCTGATCACTCTTACAGAGGGATATTCTCCCTCCAGCCTTTCTGGGGGTGGGTGATCTCCAGTGGGGAGCTTAGATGAAGGCATCAAAGCAAGAAAGCTGCTAGAGGATGTGGCAAGGCAAAAGAGTGGCATCAATCTGATAAAGTGCATCTGAACCCACGTCTGACCCACGGTGACTTTCCAATGATTGCGACCCGTAACATCTCTTACAAAGGATTGCCAGAGCTGAGCTGAGAAAGAGCATAAACTGAGATGGATTTGATCATATCACACTACTGGTCTCACATAACATTCTGCTCCTCCTAAGCCAAGGGTGACACATAAAATCTGGCCACAGTAAGAGGAGCAGAGACTCCAAAATAACTGCTGTGGTGATGCAGACTGCTGCTAGAAGGGTCTGTGCGGTGGTCTGGGGTGGGAGCTGGGCAGATGATTGCCATCTAAAGGTCTGTAAAAGACAAGATGGGTTTTCACAGCTAAGGAGATTGGCTCTCTTTTTCAGAGAGTGTTTGGTTCACTTAATGTTTTTTAATTATTTCATTTCCTCAGGCAACAAGAAAGGCTGAGGATCAACAAGTCTCTGTTCTCAGCAGTCTTCAGGCAGGCACTGGGAGAGCTTCCATTTGTCTTTTTGTGGGGTTTTTTGGTGTAGTCTTTGAACAGATGTATCTCTATCACATTTGGTTAGGCTTTTCTTACCCTCCCCTCCCCCCAAAAGAACAAAACAAAGTTGCTTTTTAACTTTTATTTCCCCTGTGGAAAATGCTAAAGATTGTTTTTCAATGCTGCTGAAATATCTCAGGAGGAGGAAGCAAAAGAGAAATGAAGAAGAGAAAGGGAAAAGCCACAGCATTATTTTTTTTTAACCTATCAGTTAGTTAAAAATCTAAGCTGAAATCTGTCCTAAGCAGTGCCTCAAGACTACTAAAGCTATGGCTATGTCTGCCTCAATCAACCCTGCACTGTAGGCAAGATATAAACCAGCTTCATAAAGGAGGAGGAAGAAATGTTCCAAAAAGTGAAATTTTAAAGAGATTTGCATTAAAAATTCAAATTTAGATGAATAAATCCACTCACATAAAAGACATGAGAGGTGGATTTTTTTTTTCTTCCTCTTTACCTACAGCTCTGCTCTGGCTGGAATAGATGTTATTTTATCTCTTCTGAGTTAGGGCACAAGGGCTGTTCCCCAAGGTGGGACATATGACAGCATCAGCATCAGTCGAAGCAGTGAGGAGGGATTGTGTGCAGACCATGATGGGCTTGTGGTGTAAACAAATGCTAAAAGCCCTAAAAGTGGATTCAAGGAGGAAAATCATAGAATCAACTGGGTTAGAAGAGACCTCTAAGATCATCCAGTCCAACTTAGCACCCAGCCCTGGCCAACCAACCAGACCATGGCACTAAGTGCCCCATCCAGGCTTTGCTTTGCTTTGCTTGAACACCTCCAGGGATGGAAACTCCACCACCTCCCTGGGCAGCCCATTCCAATGCCAATCACTCTCTTGCAACCACTTCCTCCAAACATCCAGCCTAGACCTGCCCTGGCACAACTTGAGACTGCGTCCCCTTGTTCTGTTGCTGGTTGCCTGGCAGCAGAGCCCAGCCCCACCTGGCTACAACCATCCTTCAGGTAGTTGTAGACAGCAATGAGGTCACCTTTGAGCTTCCTCTTCTCCAGGCTGCACACACCCAACTCCCTCAGCCTCTCCTCACAGGGCTGTGCTCCAGGACCCTCACCATCTTTGTCACCCTTTTCTGGACACATTCCAGCACCTCAACATCTCTCTTGAACTGAGGAGCCCAGAACTGGACACAGCACTCAAGGTGTGGTCTGACCAGTGCTGAGTACAGGGGCAGAATAACCTCTCTTGTCCTGCTGGCCACACTGTTCCTGATCCCAGCCAGGATGCCATTGGCTCTCCTGGGCACACTGCTGGCTCATGTTCAGCTACTATCTACCAGCACCCCTAGGTCCCTTTCCTCCTGGCTGCTCTCCAGCCACTCTGTCCCCAGCCTGTAGCACTACTTGGGGTTGTTGTGGCCAAAGTGTAGAACCCTGCACTTGGCCTTGTTCAATCTCATCCCATAACACACAACAAGGCTGAGCATGGACATCTACAGTAATTTCAGGAAACCCAGAGATGGTTGCTTAAATTCACCTCCTGTACATATGGAGCAATGCAACCCCAGGCACATCTGCTGGTGTTCAACACACAGCTCAAAACATGGTGCCTTGGATTTGAGAACATTTCATCCCTTCTAGTTCTGCATTCCATCATCTCCCACCACATCCCCATCCAGGGAAAGCTCTTGAGAGATCCCTGTTTGTATCAAGGGATGCAGACACTGCAGGAAACTCATCAAGCAGCAGCTCTGATGTTGGCTGGCACTGCTCTGCCACAGGGAGTGGGTGATTAAATGTTAAGTAATTTATTTTTGGCCACATTGTGAGACATTTAGTGAGGTTTTATTAATACTGGAATAAGCTGGAGAATTACCATGGAAGGAACTCAGCATCAGTCTGAACAGTGCAATTCTTCTGTATAATTTCTACCAGAACATCAGTTTGCTTCCAGAAAGTTTTGATCAATTCACATTCTGTCCTGTACATATCTACCTTATGTCAGGACTCAAAGCAATGATAGAACAGGAGGCAATGGCTTTGAGTTGCACCAAGAGAGGTTTGGATTGGATATTAGGATACCAAAGGAGTGCTCAGGCACTAGAACAGGCTGCCCAGGCATGTGGTGGAGTCACCATCCCTGGGATGTTCCAAGAATGTGTAAATATGACACTTTGAGACATGTTTTAGAGGGCATGGTGGTGTTGGGTTGATAAATGGATTTGATCTTAGAGGTCTTTTGCAACCTTAATGCTTCTATGAGTCTATTCTATTCTGTGATTGATTTGAGTCTATGTGATGGAGTCACCAGCCCTGGAGGTTTCTGTAAATGTGGAGACATGGTGCTTTGGGACATGCTTTAAGGGCCATGGTGGTGTTGGTTGGACTCAATGATCTTAGAGCTCTTTTCCAACTGAAACAATACTGTAAGTCTATGAAGACAGAAGAGTGTGCAGTAAATCCACCTATAATTGTGCATTTATCTCTATTTAAGCTATTTCCAATCCATTCCTAGATTGGTAACTTAATTTCTCCATAAAGAACTACGAAGGGAGAAAAAAAGCTTTCAAACAGGACAAGGAGGAATGGGTTTAAAGTGGCAGAGGGGAGATTTAAACTAGATATTAGGAAGATGTTCTTTATAGTGAGGATGGTGAGACACTGGAACAGGTTGCCCAGGGAGGTCGTGGATCACAGAGTCACAGAATGTGATCCACGACCTCCCTGGAAGTGTTCAGGGCCAGGTTGGGTGAGACCTTGAGTAACCTGTTCTAGTGGGAGGTGTCCCTGCCTATAGCAAGGGGTTGGAACTGGATGATCTTTGAGGTCCCTTCCAAACTAAACCATTCTATGATTCTAAACCTAGACAGCCCTGGAGTGAGGAGTAAATACATGTCATACAGACAGAGCCTGATTGTTATCACTGCACATACACCAATGTGAAGCTGCTTTAAACCATCTTATTATGTTTTATCATGCAAGTAGCCTGTGGAAAGCTCCTTCACTCCCTAAAAGGAGGCAACACTTCCAAAGGGGGTAATTCAACACCTCTAGAGTCATAATTGTTTCCAAATGCCACATCTTTATCCTGTAACACAAATAAACACTGGCTGGTAATGGTGTGCTTTCTTAATTACAATGAGGCTTAAAATCTGCCCTAAATATGCATTCTATTAGAGCAATGATGTTATAAATGAGCATCAAGTGACATTCATATCACCTATTAATAGCTGGAGGGTTTTGGCAGGTGGGATTCTGGGATGTATGCAAATGAGGAGAGCATGCTATTATAATTTCAGTGGCTCTCCTCTGTAAACTTCTGCTGTGCTGAATTAATGTCTGCAGAGCATTTCCTATTTTACTAATTTTTTTCTTTTTGAGTTAAAAAAAAACTAAGAGGAAGCCACTGACATATATTAGAGGGGGATAATGAATTAGTATTATTCAAAATGTAGGTTTGTTGCACTCATTTGCATATAATGTTTAATTTTTACTGAATGCTTCGTTCTAATGCATGCAAAAATGATCCAAAAAAACCCAAACAGAAGTCAAGTCTCCTCTCCAAATATGCTAATGCCAGTTCTGTTGCAGCTACATTGCAGCCTTTAGTTCAGGGACTTTGTTATAAAACATTAGGGGGAAAAAAAAAGAAAGCTCAACATTAGGATCATCTTTTTAAATCTATGGCAATTGCTCTGATTTAAGTGCTGGGTGAAACTCTCCACACATCTCCAATTACCTGAAGACCTGGACAGAAATATCTTTGTTCAGGTGTGATAGAAATCCCAAGGAGATCAAGAAAAAGTCATCCAAGGTTGTAATTGGCTTTTATTTTTCCCCTCCTTTTTTTTTTCTCAGGTTTTGTAGCGAGAGTTGTGTTGAAAGCAGCTCAGTTGGGTTCTCCTCAACATGTGAGAATGCTCTGAGAAAGCCCCAACCTGCACACAAGGCCACCACTCAGGTCTCTGTTGTGATCAATCTTTCCCTGCCTGTATCAAGGAACTTCATATACCCCAAGACACAACATGAGGTAGCAGTGTGCTCAGGTGGCCAAGAGAGCCAATGGCATCCTGGCCTGGATCAGGATCAGTGTGGCCAGTAGGATAAGGGAGGTTATTCTGCCTCTGCGCTCAACACTGGTCAGGCCACACCTTGAGTGCTGTGTCCAGTTCTGGGCTTCCCAGTTAAAGAGAGATGTTGAGATATTGGAACATGTCCAGAGAAAGGCAACAGAGTTGGTGAGGGGCCTGGAGCACAGTCCTATGAAGAGAGGCTAAGAGAATTGGGGTTGTTCAGCCTGCAGAAGAGGAGGCTCAGGGCAGACCTCATTGCTGTCTACAACTACCTGAAGGGAGGCTGTAGCCAGGTGGGGTTGGGCTCTTCTGCCAGACAACCACCAACAGAACAAGGGGATACAGTCTCAAGTTGTGCCAGAGAAGGTCTAGGCTGGATGTTAGGAGGAAGTTGTTGGCAGAGAGAGTGATTGGCATTGGAATGGGCTGCCCAGGGAGGTGGTGGAGTCACCATTCATGGAGGTGTTCAGTAAAAGCCTGGCTGAGGCACTTAGTGCCATGGTCTGGTCGATTGGCCAGGGCTGGGTGCTAGGTTGGACTGGATGATCTTGGAGGTCTCTTCCAACCTGCTTGATTCTATGATTCATTACCTAAAGATACTTTTTTATGTCCTAGACTTGTCATCAGAAAATCCTCCCTGGTTCCCTGCTGGTCATCCCTTAACATCTCTGGATAATAGGACTTACAGTAACTGATGCCTCAGAGTCCTGATCTGCTACAGCTACTTCAGCACTGCTAAAACCAAACACGATCAGATGAAGCCAGGCTCCAAAACAAGTGGTGGAGCAGCCTCATCTGCACTGCTCAGGGCTGTATCCAGATGGTCCAGCACTTGGTGCAGGTCTCCTCTTGGCTCTGTGGGATGACTTTGTCACTTTGCTATTGACAGGTGAAAGCAGAGTTCAGTGTTGCCATTGTGCATTAGTCATGGTCTATTCTTCCTGCTCTTAGTTTTTACACCAGATCTTCTTTTAAATCTTCTTATCAACTACATTATCCCATCACTGTGGGGGTTGAAAGGGACCTCTGGAGATCGTGTAGTACAATCCCCCTGCTAAAGTAAGCTTGCCTAAAGCAGGTTGCACAGGAACACGTTCAAGAAGGTTTTCAGAGCCTCCAGAGAAGGAGACACCACAGTCTCCCTGGGAAGCAGACACCAGAGCCTCTCTGGGAAGCAGACACCACAGCCACCCTGGGAAGCAGACACCACAGCCTCCCTGGGAAGCAGACACCACAGCCTCCCTGGGAAGCAGACACCACAGCCACCCTGGGAAGCAGACACCAGAGCCTCCCTGGGAAGCAGACATCACAACCTCCCTGGGAAGCCTGTTCCAGTGCTCCACCACCATCAGAGTAAAGAAGCTCCTCCTTATTTTTAAATGAAACACAGAATCATTGCCATGAAACACCCTGTTCTGGATTTACTCATACCTCTCCTACAATTAAACCCACCATATCCATCTAAGGAAAACTGAACTAATCCCTGTCAGTCCATATCTAAAATGGCTTCTCCATCTTTCCCCCCCATAGAGTTCACTGACGGGGCTGTGTTTTGTGAGCCTATCTTCAGACATCTGCTGCTGCAGACCTTCTTTCTATGTACATAATTAAAGACATTATTTTACAGCATTCCCATTTTTACAATCTGGCATCAGTTCTGTACATAAAAGCTTTGGTACTTCCATCTCTCCCTTATTGCATTACAGTTGTTTAAGTTCAGTAGTTCTTATTCTGGGAATAATACCTGCGGCCATTCTGCAGCCACAATTATTAAGCTAGGGCCTATAAAAGGAGATGAGTTTTGGATTGCACCTATAAATGATGATATGTAGGCTTCTAATGCTTTTCAGTGACTAGAAGTCCTTCAAGTGACAAAAAAATATTTCCTTCCTGTGAAGGTGCTGGAGCACTGGAACAGGCTGCCCAGAGATGTGGTGAGCTCTTCTCTGGAGACTTTCAAAACCAATCTGAACACATTTCTGTGCAACCTGCTCTAGGTGGCCCTGCTTTAGCAGAGGCATTAGAGTAGATGACCAGAGAATCATAGAATCAACCAGGTTGGAAAAGACCTCCAAGATCATCCAGTCCAACCTAGCACCCAGCCCTATCCAGTCAACCAGACCATGGCACTAAGTGCCTCAGCCAGGCTTTGTTTGAACACCTCCAGGGACGGTGACTCCACCACCTCCCTGGGCAGCCCATTCCAATGCCAATCACTCTCTCTGACAACAACTTCCTCCTAACATCCAGTCTAGACCTCCCCTGGCACAGCTTGAGACTGTGTCCCCTTGTTCTGATGCTGGTTGCCTGGCAGAAGAGACCAACCCCTCCTGGCTACAGCCTCCCTTCAGGTAGTTGTAGACAGCAATGAGGTCTGCCCTGAACCTCCTCTTCTGCAGGCTGCACATCCCCAGCTCCCTCAGCCTCTCCTCATAAGGTTTGTGTTCCAGGACCCTCACCAGCTTCGTTGCCCTTTTCTGACCATGTTCCAGCACCTCAACATCCCTCTTGAACTGAGGAGCCCAGAACTGGACACAGCACTCAAGGTGTGGCCTGACCAGTTGAGCACAGAGGCAGAATAACCTCCCTTGCCCTGCTGGCCACACTGTTCCTGATCTAGGCCAGGATGCCATTGGCTGTCTTGGCCACCTGGGCACACTGCTGGCTCATATTCAGCTACTCTCTACCAGCACCCCCAGGTCCCTCTTTGCCTGGCTCCTCTCAGCCACTCTGTCCCCAGCCTGTAGCGCTGTAGCACTGATCTCATGAGGTCACTTCCAACCCCTGTTCTGTGATTCTTCAATTAAAGGAACTCCACAAAACCCAACCCACAGCCATACTCTGGGTTGCTAATGAGGTCAATTTACTTCTTGTAACAGAGAAATGGGAGGCAGTAAACTCCACATGAAAAGAATACTACCTGATTCAGGGATTGGAGAAGAACTAGGGAACAGTACAGGAGAAATTAAATATGCTGAGAAGGTCTAGTCAGGGAATAATACCCATGTTAGACTTGTAAACAAGAGTGTGGGAGAAGGAATACAGACTGCCACGCATGACAATGTCTGAGAGCAGAGTGATCACAAATGTTAAACAAACACTGAATTATAATGATATTTGTTTGAGCTCACAATATGGATTCCATTCATGTCACAGCTGCCATGGATTTATGTCTTCATTTCTTTGGAAAAGCTGTATGTCTAAAACATGCTAAACATACCTGGGAGTGGCAAAACACATCCAAGAGATTTGAAAGGCTTCTGCTGGGATGTTTTGGGTTTGTTTTTTTTCTGGTAAATGGAATGTTTTCAGTATTTAGCTGAGCAGAATATTTTACTCTAGCATCATAGAAACACAAAATGCTTTAGGTTGGAAGAGACCTTTATGGGTCGTCTAGTTCAACCCTCCCTGCAGTAACCAGGGACATCCCCAATCAGAGCAGGTTGCTCAAAGCCCCATCAAGCCCAATCCATCTCCAGAGATGAGGCTTCCACCACCTTCCTGGGTAGCCCATTCCAATGTTTACCAACCTCATAGCAAACAACTTCTTCCTAATCACAGAATCACTGAAACGTGCAGGTTGGCAAAGCCCCTCAGGATCATCAAGTCCAACCTAGAACCCTACTCTACAAGCTTCACTTTAAACCATATCCCTAAGCACCACATCCAAACAATCCTTAAACACTTCCAGAGTTGGTGACTCAACCACCTCCCTGGGCAGCTCATTCCACCTCCCTGGGCAGCTCCAAGCTAAATCTACCTTTGTTTAGTTAAAGTATTTTCTAGTTTGAAAAGATTGGTTTAAAGATTTTTTTTTTTCCCTACTTTATAGATTTTGTTTTTTCTGAAGTTGAGTCTGACAAAAGTTGTAGGTTGAAACAGTCCAGAAAAGCAAACAAACAAACAAACAAATAAACCCCACAAAACAACAACAAAACCAACCAAACAAACATAAACCAACCAACAACCAACCAACACCCCAAAAAAAACAACAAAAAAACAAAAGCCACAAAGAAAAGGCAGAAAATGAGCCTATTTCCAACTTTCTTTCTCTCCCAAATCTCTGATCCCAGCCCTTGTCACACCAGTACTGGGCACTGTTGTCTCCAAGCCCTCCCTTGGGGAGTGAAGCACCTGGAGAGGAGCTGTGCTCACCATGTTCAGGTCTCCTCCACCCCAGCACTATTCCCTTCATCCATCATTGATGAAGCAGTAGCTGGCGCTCAGGTTTCACCCCAGCTGGGGACAGCTGAGCACAGCTCCAAGGCTAAGGCTCCTGCCCCTGTCCTCTGTTTTGAGAGGATCAGCATTCTCAAGAGTGCTGAACAGATCATCCAGTTTGCTTTAACCTTGCTGTTAGCACTTGGTAGCTGCTGCATTTTTCCTCCACGCTGACAGCTCCTGGTCTGGCATTCCAGGCTTGTTACTATATCCCTGAACTCTATGTGAAGGGAAATACTTGTGGGGATGGAACCAGGTGAGCTTTAAGATCCCTTCCAACCCAAACCATTCTTTCATTCTCTGAAACAGGTAGTGACTTGGGGGTGTCTTGCTGATAGGTTTGGAGGTGGGGGCAACTATCAGCCTTGGCATGCCAGGGAGCATCAGTGTTAAAGTGATTAATTTCTCTTCTCCATTACTCTAAATTAGCTAAACAAATCCCTTGCTAGGGCTGTCAGGCTGATGTTCAGCATGCAAATTGTTTCTAATGAGTGGGGCACTGAGGCTGGTGTTGAGCTCATCACTCTATGGGTTTTGACACTTGATCCCCATACCCAATGGACCAGAGGCAGCAGGGCAGGGGGCAAACACCTCTGTGCAGCCTGGGATGAGCTCTGCTCTGAATGGAAAGGAGAGGAAACATCTCCAAAGACGCAGGTGAGAAAGCATCTCGTGACTAGGAAGTTTTATGGAAGCAAAGATGGGGGATTGGTGTTATTTTTCCAAATGGAAATGATTCAGCTGTGCTTTCCCAGCTAAACCCAAAGCACAGTGCTCTCCCTTTCACTTCATTTCACCTCCCTAAGTACAAAATCCTAGCAACAAAATTTTTCCAACCTCCTCCAGAAGGTTCAGTGGAAGGAGTTTTTTGGGCAAACACAAATGGAGTTCTCTGCTGAAGGCATTTCTGTGTTTTCTATAGGAAAATGATGGTTTCTGTATTTGCTGTTAGCTTGTTCAAACCCAAAGCAACCGAAAGGAAACAAACAACAGCCAAAACAAACAAACCTAACTAAAAAATCAACCCAAAATATTGCTTCCCACTGGAAAACAAACAACTAAAACCTTTGTCCCTAACCAAGTTTATTTTTTCCTCTGGCTTCTTGAAGAATTCACTTCTTTGACCTGCAGGCCACTGAGCAACTCTGGAAGGACCTGAGAGGCTTCTCTCTTTGCCTTGCTCTTCTCTCCCCTCGGTGGACTCGCAGACATATTCTTAGTGCTGCTTCAACCTCCAGCAGGGTTCCAGCATGTGCTTCAGCTCAGCCATGTGATAAGCTTTTTGTTTCATAAGTAATGATTTCAGGAGGTGCTTTTGTGGCCTCTTGCTGAGATCACTGGGTGGGGTTGAGCAGAAGATTTTCAAAGGATGTAGATAAGCACTAAGCAGGAATTTCAGATGCTTCTGATGAACCCTGGGCACGCCGCCAGCTTAAACACCTTTGAATGTCCTGGTGGGTGTCCACTGGCATTTTTTGGTGCTTGCTGCCTTTGAGTAGCTACCTTGAGCGACTCAAACTGTCCTATTGGGTTCACAATGATTCTCAAAGCCACATTATTTCATTTTTTTCCCTCAAGTATCCAGGCAGAAAGAGAGAATTTATGAAAATGTTTGCAGATTTCTAATGTTTCCCTCACTTCAGCGAGGAGATTCATACCGGGAAGCTTCTGATCCATTATTCATTAATCTCTTCCCTTTTACCCCCCATCCCTGTCTTTCCTGTTCAGAAGCATCATGTGTTGCACTTGACCAGCCACAATGAATAATGAATTGCAAGCAAACAGTCTAAAG
This sequence comes from Pogoniulus pusillus, assembly GCF_015220805.1. Taxonomy (NCBI): domain Eukaryota; kingdom Metazoa; phylum Chordata; class Aves; order Piciformes; family Lybiidae; genus Pogoniulus; species Pogoniulus pusillus. The sequence goes on from NC_087298.1 coordinate 6,052,115, forward strand.
CAAACAGTAAAAGCCGATAGGTTGAAAAATTATTTGTCCAACCTATTTGGTGAATACTTACAAATAATAAACCCCTTTGTATAAATCAGGATCACTTCCTGACAAGTTTGCTAAGTGGCCTAAGGCACTGCTTCAACAGAGCATTAAGCACATGCTGGAGTCAACAGGATTTCCATTTGTGCATATAATTAAGTGGTTAACATGTTAAGTAACTTGTTGATTCGGAGCCTGATGTCTTAATGAAATGGCTTACATCAAGCAGCTCCATACTTCTTAATGAGCCCAATCCCCAATGTTTAATCTCTTAATAGTAAGAGGGGAGGAAAAAACCCACAACACACCCACAGAAAAAACACACAGAGTGTTTCTAGGTTTGTTTTTCATATAATTCAAAGCCTTGCCTGCTCTACTGCAGCACTCAGACTCTCTGCGATGATAAATGGGGCAGCCTAGATCATGTTTCCTACCCAGCATATTTCAGATGCTGGTTGAAACTCATGAAATGTCTCTTTGGGCTGGTAAAACACAGATCTGAGGTTGTTTAGCCCTGGGGCACTGAAGCCAGGTTCTGGGTAACAGCCATTCCTGGTACTTCAGTTACACAGGCAGGCAGCCCTGGAAAAAGGAAGTGGAAGGCTCTGTTATGAGAAGTCAACACACGAATCCATCAGCCCTGGGGGAATAGATGCTTCAGAGGAAATGCTCCAGGTGCTTTGTCCAGCATGTCCACTTTAATATTTGATCTGAGACCCCCAGAGTTTTCTGGCCCTTGAGATTGTGTTTAAAACCCTTAGAGTAGCCAGAGCCTTGCAAGCAGCTTCCATTTGCCAGCGCTACTTAAGATCTTGAGTTTTTGTTGCTCTGCAATTGTCAGTGTGGTTTTAAATATAAACAAAAGACAACAAACCTTACTTGGCTTAAGAGACTTCAAACAGGCAGGTGCTGGGGTTTTAATGTAGTCTTTCCCAAATATTAGCATTTCTTAAGGGTGGAATATTAACTTTCTTTAAGAGAGAAGTTGTGAGCAGCATTATTTATTAACTGGTACACCTGATCTTCTGTGATCCTGTTGCCCTGAGTGCTGGTGTGCTATTTATTAATCAGTCTGTCAGAACTGGTTATGCTAGCAAAGACAAATCTGATTCCTCTGGAAGATACTTACCTCTTCAGGTTTGGAACTCCACTGTTCAAATTTTAGAAGTCAGCAGGCTTCTGAAGCACACAGCACCATCATTAGCTGTTCCTTTCTGTTACAAGAGCTCCATGGCAAAACCTGGCTGACTTCTGCAGGTTTCAGTGAACACTAATATGAAACTGCTAGAAACTGCTGATGAAACTTGCAGCCCAGAGAGCCAACCAGAGCCTGGGCTGCAGCAGAAGTGTGGCCAGCAGGGCCAGGGAGGTGATTCTCCCTCTCTACTCCACACTGGCGAGACCCCACCTGGAGCACTGCATCCAGTTCTTGAGCCCTCACTACAAGAGGGATGTGGAGATGCTGGAGAGTGTCCAGAGAAGGGCCAGGAGGATGCTCAGAGGGCTGCAGCAGCTCTGCTGTGAGGCAGACTGAAAGAGTTGGGGCTGTGCAGTCTGGAGAAGAGAAGGCCTCCAGGTGACCTTCTTGTGGCCTTCCAGGATCTGAAGGGGGCTACAAAAAAGCTGGGGAGGGACATCTTAGGCTGTCAGGGAGTGACAGGACTGGGAGAAATGGAGCAAAGCTGGAGGTGGGGAGATTCGGAGTGGATGTGAAGAGGAAGTTGTTGAGCATGAGAGTGGTGAGAGGCTGGAATGGGTTGCCCAGGGAGGTGGTTGAGGCCCCATGGCTGGAGGTGTTTAAGGCCAGGCTGGATGAGGCTGTGGGCAGCTGGGTAGAGTGTCCCTGTCCATGCAGGTCAGTTGGAACCAGATGATCCTTGTGGTCCCTTCCAACCCTGACTGATTCTAAACTCCAATAGTCTTCTGCTCCCAGGGAACCCAAACAGTTTTCCCTGACAACAGTCCAGAAGAAAACTTCTGTTTTATTAGTGTGGGTTTTTTTTTTCCCTCCCATAAGAAATTTCCATTACAAAGGCATTATTATAAAGCCTCTGGGAATGCCCACACTCAGGTAGGTACACATGCACAGAAGTTTTTTTTCTTCTGAGCACCTGAAGGCCTTTCAACAAACTAGCAAGAACAGCCAAGTCTGGACAAAGCAAGGGAGTCCATTGAGACCAGCCTGAGAGCTGTTCCTGAGCCAGGATCAGCCACTGCAGCTCAGGGAAGAATCCAAAGAGAAATTCATGTCCTTGTGAAGCTGTGATTAAATATTCAGCATCACCAATGGGAGAGCCAAAACAAAGCAGCAAAACTTCATTTCTTTTCTAAGTCTGTTCAAACACAGAACTCTTTAGTGGCAAGGTAGAATTCCTTATGGATTCTTTGGAAATGGAGCATGTTCTTACAAGAGATGCAGGAAGGAGAAGGATTGTGTCCATTATAAAATGCTGGCTTCGTATTTGATAATGGCCCAGCAGGTTCCTGAGCATCCCACAAAAGCTGGAGGGGCTTTTTATGTTCCTTCCATCATGGATGAGAAGTCACTTTTCCCATGGGGTGACCATGTTTATCTAGGAAATGGGACTCTGGAAGCCAACAGATGGCAGTTGTGGAGCTGCTCTGCCAAAGCAGTGCTGCAAACACCATCACCTCTGCCAGCTGGTCGCCAGGCCTTGGAGGCAGATGTAACCAATTAGCAGACACCCACTCCTCAGCCACTGGCTGGGTTTGTGATGCATGAGATTGATGCATGACAATGAAGGAAGACTTGTCCAAAGTCCTTCACGGGCCACCAGCAGTATTCTTACAGAGGGAACCACAAGCTGCTTGAAGAAAGCAATGCAGCTGCACCAAACCTGCTTTTTATTCAAAGCAGGCCCTTGTTTAATCTCAGTCTTCTCACTTAAACCTATCATTTGTCAAAGCCTTTCCAGCAAAGAGGGATTTCTGGTCAGAAACGGATGCTGATTGCCAGAAATATTTAAGCTACAAAAGTAAGAGGTTCAGTTTCAAATCTCTGCTCCAAATCATGACTTTGGGGGGGTTCATCCTGCCAGCCTTACCAGTCTGTAGGCTATTATTCCCCTCTTTCACTATTATTCCCCTCTTTCACTAGAGGGGAGTTGGTCTACAGTAGCAACACAAGATAAATGTCCACAGCTTTCGAGGGTGTATCTCAATATCAGCACTGCAATCACATTGAACACTGAAGTTCCTTCAGAGATCTCTTTCTATGGCAGCAATAGAGAATGGAAATTCCTCAAATTAAGTTATGAAAATCCTCTTTCCTGGCAATGACTCTCAGGCAGAGCCTTTGGAAAGCCATGGACATGAACCTGCCAACAGAGCAAGTCCTTAGGCAGCCATCATTTCAGAGCAGTTGCTGATAGCAGATAGAGATGAAGTGACACCAACTGCTGGACTGTCATGAAAAAGAAAGAGCAGGTCACCATGCCACAGAGTGTGACATGCAGAATGGTGGCTATGAACTGTGAGATCTCAAGGGCAAGAGAAGCCCTTACTATCTTTGTGCACCATGAAGCAGAAAATGGAGCCCACTCTCAGCTGGGTCCTTTAGCTGCTATGGCGAAATAATAACACTCAGACAGGGAACTCCAAGCAGAACCAAGCTCAGCTTCTGTCAGCTGTGCTGATGGGGAAAAAAAGCAGATGAAAACCCTGCAGGAGCTGAGGATCTGACTATCTGTGGCTCTCAGCAGGTGTTACAACTTGAGATGGTAACCACATGATGCCCACGGTGGGGTAAATTGCTGTGGTGCTCACCCCACTGAATCCCAAAGGACTAAGCAGGACTGCTCACGTGAGAAAATGAATGCACACCTCATTTCTGAGTACACTGTGGTCCAAGCTGGCACTGGAACCCAAAAGTGGTTTGTAATCACAAATAATAATGGGAAATGCCCTTGTGGTGACCACAATCATTTCTTTTACCTTCCAAAATGTGGTGATAAACAAAGTCTTAGTGGAGTTCAAGGAGGCTCTGACCAATTCAAACCAGTTGGTGGAAGAGGCCTTGGTGCTCTTGAGCAGCTGGCACTAGTGAGGGTAAGAACTGAGAGGAGAGCAGGGGTTGCTGTGTGGTGGTCTGTGTTGGGCAGCAGACACTTTGCCCAGGGGGTTTATCAAGCTGTGGCTCAGTAGCATCCAAGGAGAGCAATTACCTAAAGAAAGTGAGAGGGTTTCTAAGTACTGACAGTCATTGAGCTGAGATCTTTGGGAAGGATTAAAAAAGATGAGGGATTATCCAGGAGAGCAGCAAAGCTTGTTGAAAGGCTGTGTTTTCAGGGTGTGAAGTAGCTGCCTGAGTCATTTAGGAGTGAAAGGTGCTCCCTTTTTTTGGGTTATACTGCCCATGAATCAGGAAGTTTTTGTTCTGTCAGTGTGCACACACCACCTGGCACAGTGGGCTCTGTGCTATGTTTGGAAGGGTTAGAGCAATGAACCTTCCTTTTCTCTAATGTTCTATTTCAGCTTATATTTTTTGTTGAACAGATACCAAAAATCAATTAAACACATTGTAAGTGGAAGAGATCTACAGCTGACCTTTCCCTGCTGCAGCACAGAACTGGTTAATCCATTGGAGTCAAAGGAAACAACCTTGTGAAGTAAATGGGCTCAGAATGTGACCTGACAGTTGGGATTGTTCTGGAATGACATCAATGTACTAAAGAAAACAGTGCCAATTAAGTGCTCTGAATCAATTTACATGCCCGTGGTGTTACCTTTGACATATGCTTTCAACAGTACCCTTGAGATGACTGTTTTCCCTCCTGATGGACAATTTCCAGGCATATTTATTTAGATATGATGAACTTGAAGATCATGAGGAGGTGGAGCTGTTGCATGTTGTTGCAGACATTTTCCAGACAACAAGTTTAATTTTTTTTCTCTCCTTTTCTCTTACTTCTTTCCACTATTGCAGTAAATGCAATTCCTTGCCTGGCCTTTGCAATATATGTTTAAGTTTAAGCTTAAGGGGATAGCAATTATGAAAACTGGGAGACCTGCAGATTAAGCAGGAACCTGTCTGGATTTATGTTAGTGCACACCAGCATTAGTGACATAAAACTTGAGCAAGTCGAGTGTGTGGCTTTGAGATGCAGCACAGAAAGGAGAATAAAACCAAAGATTGGAGAGCAGCCAAGAAGAAAGGGATCTGGGGGTGCTGGTAGATAGTAGGCTGAAGATGAGCCAGCAGTGTGCCTGGATCAGGAACAGTGTGAACAGTAGGACAAGGGAGGTTATTCTTCCCCTGTACTCAATACTGGTCAGGCCACACCTTGAGTGCTGTGCCCAGTTCTGGGCTCCTCAATTCAAGAGAGATGTTGAGGTACTGGAAGGCATCCAGAGAAGTGCAACAAAGCTGGTGAGGGGTCTGGAGCACAGCCCTGTGAAGCGGGGGGAGCTGGGGGTGTGCAGCCTGGAGAAGAGGAGGCTCAGGGCAGAGCTCATTGCTGTCTACAACTACCTGAAGGGAGGCTGTAGCCAGGTGGGATTGGGCTCTTCTGCCAGGCAAGCAGCAACAGAACAAGGGGACACGGGGACACAGTCTCAAGTTGTGGCAGGGGAGGTCTAGGCTGGATGTTAGGAGGAAGTTGTTGGCAGAGAGAGTGATTGGCATTGGAGTGGGCTGCCCAGGGTGGTGGTGGAGTCGCCCTCCTTGGAGGTGTTGAAGCAAAGCCTGGATGAGGCACTTAGTGCCATGGTCTGGTTGATTGGCTAGGGCTGGGTGCTAGGTTGGACTGGATGAGCTTGGAGGGCTTGACTTCAGCAGATCCACGTGTGGTCTTGTGGGAAAAGCTTGTGTACTTGTTGGGAAGAGTGAGGGGAAAAGAAGATATCCCAAGCAAGGTGCAAAGCTGTGAGGCTCCCTCTCACTGTGCATCCCCATTCCAGGCCCCTCAGGAGAGTCATTATCTTCAATTTAGTTCCCCAAATGCCAGGAGGAAGGCTGTAATCATCTGTTTGGCAGAGGCAAGGCAGGCCAGGAGATTGGTAGGGGCTGTCAGGGTGTCACTTCATTTCTCCAACACTTACTTAGGGGTCGACAGCAGCTTGCCATTATTATTGCAGGGCCCAATTATCCCTGAATTGCATGCACCCCCCTCCCCTTCCTTCCTCACCCACCTGCCCTTCCACTGTGGAGCATTAAAGTGACTTTGCACACACAAACGCACACACACACTTAGCTGCTTGGCTCAATGGGCTAAGCCAGTCCCAGCTCTGGGTTCCTCCAACCTCTCACCACAGGCAGGAGTGCTGTAGAGTACTTTTTTTCTCTGGTTTAGAAGTCATGAGATATTAAAGGCTTGTGTTTCCCCCTGGGTTTAATTACACTGAACACATTTAAACTCCTCTAATAGGTAATAAATCTCTGAAAATCTGCAGAACAGAAGAGGGTTCATTGCCTTCACACAAGCTGGGGGAGTGTAGCTCTTCATCCTTCAGGGATTTCTCTGACATAGAAAGAGGTTTCTACCAGCTTTTGGGGCTTGGTCTTCTTCATTCTACATCAGGATGTTGAAGTTGACTGTCACTAACCATAAACTCCTTTACCTCTTTGGCTGCTTTGGACTAGGCTGCCAGCAGCCCTGAATGGGGCCAGCCTTTTGGTGGTGTGCAGTAATAAGACAAGGAACAAAGAATACAAACATGAACATGAGGGGAGTTACTCTGCCCCTGTACTCAACACTGGTCAGCCATACCTTGAGTACTGTGTCTGGTTCTGGGCTCCTCAATTCAAGAGACTTGTTGAGGTACTGGAACATGTCCAGAGAAGAGCAAGGAAGCTGGTGAGAGGCCTGGAGCACAGCCCTGTGAGGAGAGGCTGAGGGAACTGGGGGTGTGCAGCCTGCAGAAGAGGAGACTCAAGGCAGACCTCATTGCTGTCTACAACTACCTGAAGGGAGGTTGTAGCCAGGTGGGGTTGGTCTCTTTTCCCAGGCAACCACCAACAGAACAAGGGGACACAGTCTCAAGTTGTGCCAGAGCAGGTCTAGGTTTGCTGTTAGGAGGAAGTTGTTGGCAGAGAGAGTGATTGGCATTGGAATGGGCTGCCCAGGGAGGTGGTGGAGTCTCCATCCCTGGAGGTGTTCAAGCAAAGCCTGGCTGAGGCACTTAGTGCCATGGTCTGGTTGATTGGGTAGGGCTGGATGCTAGGTTGGACTGAATGAGCTCAGAGGTCTCTTCCAACCTGCTTGATTCTATGCTTCTGTGAGGATAAACTTCTTTAGAGTGCTGACAGAGCACTGGAACAGGCTCCCCAGAGAGGTTGTGGAATCTTCCTCGCTGGAGACTTTCAAAACCCACATTCCTCTGTGGACTAGCCTGGGTGATCCTTCTATGGCAGAGGGGTTGGACTGAATGATCTCTGGAGGTCACTTCCAACCTCTGCTGTTCTGTGATTCTGTGATTCAGGCAACCAGAGATCTCCTCTTCACGTCCAAATCATGATGCTTTGTTTTGGGTATTGTTATCTGGAGGCTGTCAGTCACCCACATGTTATATCTGCCATCAGCCTGAGGAATGAGCTGTGCTCCTGTGTCTATTGTTATTTTCCCTCCTGCATGAATTGTTTCCACTGTCCTAAGCACATGGCTGATGTCACCTTACAGTTGAGATTACTATTCAGGACAAGCCTTTCTCCACTTACTTGTAAAATCCCTGGCCTCTGGGAATCTTGGCCAGACTATCTTCTCCTTCACCCTATCCACCCATACCATCTTCCTCTCTGTTTTTCCCCCCTTTCATTTTTATCCCTTGCTACTTTTGTAGAACAACTTAAATGTCATCTTTCTGCAATTACCCACAGAAGAGAGAAATGAATAGGAACATTCCCACAGGGGTCCCTGTCTTAAATGAGGCTTTTGTTGTTATAAATTCTTACTCAAAGCAGTACAAGCCTTTGGAATCACTCACATGTTCCTGGTAACTTGATGCATGGGGCTTTGAATTCAGAGAGCTTCTTTGGAGTCTGCCAGCTCTTCTGGAGGTATGAAGCCTGCAAGTGTAATTCACAGCAACAGCAGAAGCAGCAACCCCTTTTACTTAATGCTGTCTGCCACCTAGCCAGGCACACTGGACTGAGTTGTGCCCACCACGTCCTTCTTGTCCCTGCTTGCCCACTGACCAGCAGTGCCTCCAGTGACAAAATCAGGGAGAAAACAGAGCAGCAGGGCTCAAAAGCTTTCCGTGCTGCTTTTGAATCCAAAGGGCCCTGATTTAGCACAGATGTTCCCTGCCCCAGAAGGTGTAATGCTGCCTAATGATTAAAGCAAGGGGGCTCAACTTGAGCAAAGTCCAGGAGTCCCTGTGCTGCTCTGCTAATGTTTTAAATAAGAGCAGGGGGCTGGGGAATTTGGCTTGATGATCTCCAGAGGTCTCTTCCAACCCTTACTATTCTATGGTTGTGTAATTCCAAGCCTCTCTCTGCACCAACTCTCCTCATGTCTTAGCTTCCTCACCAGAAGTGTGAAGCAGTGGACAGTCTTCCCAAAGCATGAAGGGAGGTATTGGGAGGATTAGCACAACATTATTTAAATCCCCCTCATGAAAGCTGGGGGAAACCCAAGTGCTGGCTGAACTCCATGGGGAGCTGCAATCCTTGCTTGCAGCACCTGAACACGAAGTGTCACGGGAGGGCTGAGCTCTTGGATTGCACGGCTGAGAAAGGGAGCTTCTTAGTTTATTTCCCTGCCCCTTCCTGCAAGATTTAAGGGTGCCAGGGTAAGCACCGAGCTCTGAGCAGTGTTATGGAGGAAGATCTCAACAGCTGCAAAAGCTGAGCTGTCTCTATCCTGCACAAGTTTCCCTGTGCATTGTTCTGGACCTCAGGATGCTAAGTCCAGAAAGCCAGGACCCACGGACTGTAGAATCCCACAGCAGGGACTAAAGGCTCCCTGACACTGTGAGTAGCAATCTTTGCCTATTGCTGCCAGGTCCTATATTTTTCTTCTACTGCTGAGGAAGGAAGGGATGGGGCATGAGTGCAAAGCACTGATATAGCCAGAGCTGCAACGCTACGTTAAGCTGCCAGCCTGAATTAAACTGTATAATGAGGGTGTCAGTCACTTCTGTAAGGCTTAGGGAGGTGAGAGGGACAGGAGACAGCCTAGCCCTGTCATGCCACACTTACAGGCAATCACCTATTTTTCCTTCCCTTCTTTGTGCTTCTCCCCACTGCAGAAAGAAACAAAGCTTACTGCATCTTCCCAAACAGATCACAAAATCAGCATCCTTTGAAAAGGGGCTAAAAAAAGATATTAAACTTTAAATACCATTTCTTTCCATGCTGCTAAGCAGCTTATTTATCACAGCATGAGCCCACCTTAAGAGCTGTGACGACAGAAAGCTCTGCTGGTAATTACTGCGGGGAGCCAGCAGGCATGAATGAGTCACCACAATGCCAATGTGCAGCAGACAAGGTAAGGGGAGACAGACAGACAGACAAGGAACAAAGGCCAGCCACGAATGGTGCCTCTTGGGAAGGTAATCTAGTACACCTTCTTTGCCCCAGAAATTGGCTCACCAGGCTGATGCTGCTGAAGCTTTCTCAAAGGGCCATCCTCAGATACAGGACATGTGGTCCTGACTTGCCACAGGGAAACAAAGCCTTCTTGTGAGAAAGGTCCTCAAGTGGCTTGGTCTGTGCATGCATCCAAGCTGTGTCCTTCAGGAACGGTGCTGAGCAAAGATACCCTTGGTTTGCTGCTGGATGTCCTCCCTCCTAGCAGGCATCAGCAAGATCTGTCCTCCCAGCCCTGCATGTTTGAGGGGAATGGAGCTACTTCAGTGAAATGAGTGACATCAGAGTGAATCTGAGGTGACAAGCTGGGTCTGCTGGGAAAGGAAGTCAGCTCAGCACCAAGAAACCTTCACAACTCCTGGCCAGACATTAGAATACGTCCTCTCCTCCTGTGCAGAGCTGAAGTTGACAGCAGGGCTGACCCATGCCTTGCTGCAGAAGTAGTAACTCTGGAAAGACAGGAGATCAGATCCCCTTGCATCTTGGGAGATAGCAGTAGGTGCCATTTTCCTGCATCCTCCTCCATCTCCCTGCCATTTACTTCATCCTTCTGCTCTGCTGAGACCTCACCTGGAGCACTGCATCCAGTTCTGGAGCCCCAACTACAAGAGGGATGTGGAGATGCTGGAGCATGTCCAGAGAAGGGCCACGAGCATGCTCAGAGGGCTGCAGCAGCTCTGCTGTGAGCACAGACTGAAAGAGTTGGGAATGTGCAGGCTGGAGGAGGCTCCCAGGTGACCTTCTTGTGGCCTTTCAGTACCTGAAGGGGGCTTACAAAAAAGCTGGGAAGGGACTTCTTAGGCTGTCAGGGAGTAACAGGACTGGGGGGAATGGAGCAAAGCTGGAGGTGGGGAGATTCGAGTGGGCATGAGGAGGAAGTTGTGGAGCTTGAGAGTGTTGAGAGGCTGGAATGGGTTCCCCAGGGAGGTGGTTGAGGCCCCATCCCTGGAGGTGTTTAAGGCCAGGCTGGATGAGGCTGTGTGCAGCCTGCTCTAGGGTAGGGTGTCCCTGGGCATGGCAGGGGGGTTGGAACTGGCTGATCCTTGTGGTCCCTTCCAACCCTGACTGATTCTATGATTCTATTTGTTTGTTTTCTGTGCTTGATTGCTGTTCCCAGAGTAACTTCCAAGGTGGTTTAGGAGGACTTCACCATTGTGAGAAAAAGCAAATAAAACATTTACAGATCTGCATGAACACACATAGAGCACTACATTTTTCTGGGCCAAATTGCTGGTTTAAGTAGCCAAGATCTGGAGAGGAGAGGAGAGGAGAGGAGAGGAGAGGAGAGGAGAGGAGAGGAGAGGAGAGGAGAGGAGAGGAGAGGAGAGGAGAGGAGAGGAGAGGAGAGGAGAGGAGAGGAGAGGAGAGGAGAGGAGAGGAGAGGAGAGGAGAGGAGAGGAGAGGAGAGGAGAGGAGAGGAGAGGAGAAGAGAGGAGGAGACAGAGCAAGGAGAACTGAATTGCCTACATTCACCTCCCAGTTCAGTGGCTGAGATAGAGGCAGGACTCAGATTTCCTGATTCCTGTCCACCAGGTTTCCTGGATCTGGGCACAATCTGTTCCTCAAGATGGTGATTAAATGGGACATAGGCCTTGAGCAGTGTCTGATTTAGCTTCACACCTGGTGGGCTTAGTCACCAGCAGACACTCATCTTCATAAGAGCAGTGCCTGTTACCTGTGCTCTGACACATCAAATGTGGTCTTAAAATATCACTGGGTTTCTTACTGAGTTCCTCTGGGATTTCTCCAGATCTCTCTCTCCTGCCAATTTGCACTTAAATGATTGAGTTCTCTGATGGCTGAAAACTTTGTGGTCTTTCATTCCTCCTCACAGGGGAGTTCTGGGCACCTGTGCTCCCTACCAGTCCAGGTCCATGTTATATCCTTCTGCAAGTCTTGGCATTGTCTTTCTGCTGTGGCTACTCCCGAGAACAGGTCTTTAGGTTGTAAAGACACAGCAGCAGTCATTGGCAGCCAAGCCAGCAGTAGCAGATGGAAGTGTGAAGTGCAGGAGGGAGCTACAAATGGCCCAACACAAAAAATCTGACACGTTCTGGGCTTGCACATCATGATGCCTTTCAAGCTGTGAGATAGCTTCCACTTCCAAAAAGGGCTTTTTAGCCAATACCTCACGTGTTTGGCCCTCTCCATACCCTGGTCTTCACCTGCATTTGGAGATCACAGCTCACACAACAGCAGCTTCACCATTCTCTTTTCCTCCAGTGGTGAGTTTAAACACAGCATCCTACAGAGCATCACCCTGTGCAGCAGGGAGAGTTGTGGTGGTCACCTGTGTACAGCTTTTCCCAGTCATGATCCAAAGTAGCTTTCTAGTGCATAAAATGATCCGAGGCCCACAGGTTTCTCCCTGTCTTTTGCAGAGCCCTGACCTTCAGGAGGTTCAAACAAGTGCAGAGCCATGTGGCTGCTCAGCTGGACTTGTTAATGGCTGTCCTGCTTCCAACAGAGAGGCCCGAGGGGGAAACGGCTTTGACTCTAGAAGCGAAGCAACCATTTCCATGGATGGTTATCAAGATGGTGGCTCCATGCCATCTCCTCAACCTGAGCTCCTGCCTGGAAACTTCCAGCAGCCCCAGCAGGAAGAACTTGGGTCTGATAGTGCCAATAATGAGATCCAGCTGGCTCCTTGTCCAGCAGCTCTCTCATGCAATGATGATAACGCTGCCAAGAGCTGGTCAGAGCTGGGTGAGTGAGGAGGATGAGAAGTGGGGAGACATGAGCATGGCACCCACCAGCATTAGAGGTGCTCCATCCCTGCAGTGGCATAGGGATGCAAGAAAACTGCACCCAGATGGCCTGAGGGGGGAAACACAAATTCCCCCCCAAAGTTTGGACCTCTTTATTTGGGGATTTGGATTTGGAGAGGATTTCTGTGATCACAATTCAGCCCTTTCCCAGTTCAGCCTCTACAGAAGCTGCCAAGTGGTGATCCTGAGGAGCACCTCCCTGATCTCAGCTGTATTTTAGATCATGTGAGAGCATCGCTTATTGACCATCTCCCTTTCCCACTTCTGGGTGACAGAGTAGGATATTGAACCTGCTCTGTGCTTTCCAGATCTTCTTGCTCACCAGCGCAAGTAGGTGGCCAACGGCAGCTATAGAACGGAGGAACATTTCTATTTCCGAGGGAAAAGACAGCTAAGGGAGGCTGCTTGGGCAGGAGGAAGGGGGCATCCCCCCTCCGGTGGCCCTGGAACACTGCCCGCAGAGCTGATGCTGCATTTTCTCCCTGCGGCCACCGGAGGGCAGCCCGAGGGAGGGAGCCGGCCCCAGACTCCCCAAAAAGGGGGGGCATGGAGGGGGCAAGGCGAAGCAGGAGGAAGCGATGCTGGGGGTCCGCAGTGGAGCAGGCAGCAGGATGCAACCACAGAGGAGAGCAGGCTTGGAGAGGCTGCTTGAACTGCTGCAGAATGCTCATCGGTGAGCTGGAAACGTGCAGGCTGAAACAGTTCATCTCTCTCTTAGGGAAAGGGAATTTGATGCCTGTGCAATGAGGAAACTAATTAGAGGCATGATTTAATCCGAGTGTTTTAGTGGGAGCATTAAAAGACCTGGATGTGGCATCAACAAAGAGCTGCCAGAATGCATCAGTGGTGCCCAAAGGGTAACACCAACTTCTAAACTGAGCCTCTCCAAGGGCTGTTGGTAGCCTCCAGCCAGGTCAGGGTTGAGGTCGTGACATGGCAAATAGTATACAGCTGACAAGAGCTAGGTTCAGAAACAAATCAGGTGGGTCTGACAGATCCCTTGGGACACCAGGGCAAATCCTTCCCCATTGCACCTGGCAGGGCTTGAAAGAGGCCTTGGTAAAAGCATGGATGCCAAAATATTCATCTGTGGTTCACAACCACAGTAACTGCCTCAGCCCTTGGCATTGCCACAGTGCCCAGCAACAGCAGGCCAAGAGCTGCAGTAGAAGTTGATAGGGAGGCCACTACGATGGCTTCACCCCCCAAAAAAATCCTAACTGAGCACTTTGGATTGACCCTTGAAAGAGCCCTTAGCATTTCTGCCCTCTTCTGAAACACAGAGAGTGGTGTGGCAGGATCTTGTGGCAGGAGCTATGGCTTGGAAACATTAGAGACATGAATTTGGAGCAAGGCGTGATGCAGTCCCAAGCTGCTTGTTGCACTGCAGATTTCTGTGCTGGTTTATTGCAAGAGGAAAGGCAGTGAAGGTCTCAGGTGGACAGACTTTTCCCTGCTTTGATCCTTCTGCAATTTCATTTGTTCCTCCAACTGCCTCTCAAAAATCTCAGCACCATGGCTGCAAACCGGTCTGGGGGCTTTTTGTTGGGTTGGTTTTTCCTCCACTCAAAAGGCTGCATTTCACTAGCAAGTGAGAGTCTGCAAAGTGCTTAAGGACCCAGCAGGAGGAAAGGTGCTGCAGAAAAGTAAAATATTCTGGCAACAGGAGGTAAAAAAAAAAAAAATAAGGCAAAAAAAGCTTTGCTGTTTGGAAAGATCAATTTGACCTTTCTTCTTCCTAGGAGAGACCAAGTCCCAGCTCTGTGGCAGCAAGGTGATTGCTGTGTCTGTGGGAGCACTCAGAACCAAGCAGCATTTACTTGCTATGAGCTCACTTCAGTTGAAAAATGTAAGGGTGTCTACAGAAAGAAGCCTAAAAGGAAGAGAAATGCTGAGGCAAATGATTTCAAATTCTTGGACTGGGGTCAAAGCCACCAGGAAATGCTGCTCCTGTGAGCAAAGGCATGGATTTAGTTCTGTTACTGATACATCTTATGTGGCCATGAGTATGTTGCCATCATTAAATGATCTTTATAGCCTCTTCCAACCCAAACCATTCTATGACTCTATGAATTAAAATGGGAACCTTCTCACTTCTTTTGGGAGCCTGTAGAAAAGAAATGCTTTGCAAGCTGTGATGTACTCACATGCTACAACAGCATCAACTACGTAAACACCTAAAATAGAGCCATTCCTGTCAGCAAACATCCAGATACTCTGACATCATTCTCATCAGCTCCATTTCCAAAGATAGATGGTTCCAGACTAACCTCATTTCCCTGAGGAAATGGGGTTTGGGGGTTTTCTGAAAGAGGGAAAGGCACACTAATATATTTAACCAATCCTGATTTCAGTGTTACATTTCAGCAGAGCCATATTAGTTTCATTAGTTTTGCTGAGAATTAACATAAGACTTATAAACCAGTCCCTGATAGCAGTTGTAGGAGAGATAATAAATAAAAGAGGGGAACCTGTTCTTAAAATGAATAAAAATTTCTTCATGGATGCATTTGAATTACAATTTTTCAGCTCTGATCAAACTTTTGTTTTCAGGGAGATGGGATGCAAGGCTCCGCAGAAGCAGTCAGGGGTTGCAGAGGAAGATTTGGATGGTCTCAAGGGCTGGAGTGAGGGGCTAGAGTGTGATGCTGTAATTCACATTGTTACATGTGTTGGGACTGGGGACACATCCT
Source organism: Pogoniulus pusillus (assembly GCF_015220805.1). NCBI lineage: Eukaryota > Metazoa > Chordata > Aves > Piciformes > Lybiidae > Pogoniulus > Pogoniulus pusillus. The sequence goes on from NC_087298.1 coordinate 6,067,156, forward strand.
CTGCAAATGTCAGGACAGGAGAAACATCAGGGTGATCAGCTGATCAAAGGAGGATTGTGAATCACCAGTGAGTTGAGATATCCCAGAATGTACCAGGCAAAGAATTCCCCAAAGAGACAGGAAGATATTAATGCCATTATGCAAAGCCCTAATGTTCTTTTATCAGGAATACAGCATGACAGCTTTGGTCACCCAAGGTCAGAAAAGAGAAAGGCAACAAGGATGGATGCAGAGAGACCTTTTGAAAAGCTCTGCTTGCCTTCACTCAGCTTTAGAAACGTGACTAGGAGAGTTTAGTTGGCTTGGGATATTATGGCTGAGAAGAGAGGATGTCTCTCTCTTGGGCAAGGTTGCTACAGCTCCACTAAAGAGTGAATAGCAAAAATACTGTGGCAGCAGGAAATCCAGTGGGCATACACAGAGCCAGTACAGAAGGAAAACTGGAGCAACATGCTGGATAACCAGGCCAGTGATGTTAGAAGCAGTAAGCAGCTTATGGACGATGCAGGGCGCAGCTAAGCCTATGCAAAGATGTCTTTCCCACTCTATCCCCTAATGAAATTAAGATGTCTCATTTAGCTACATGATTGAATCTTGTAGAGTAGGGTTATAGGTTGGACCTGGTGATCCCGAGGGTCTTTTCCAACCTGGATGTTTCTGTGGTTCTGTGAGTGTCCCTTCTCCCCAGTGAGAAAGAAGGAAGCAGGGCTGCTGCCTTCTCTGGGGTCAGCGCTCTGCAACCCAGGGAGCTGAAGCAACTCTGAACACGTCTGAAAAAAAAGTCTTACTTCCCTTCTTTTTCACCAAGTTCTTCTAGACTGATATCCTTTGTCATCTGTATGTCCAAATAAGCAATCTTTCTATAAATCCTTCCATAAACATGTAATCTGTATTGCATCAAAGTCTCCTTTGGTATAATCCCTAAAAGAGACTTTCACGCAAGAAAAATATGGTCCATTCTCTTGACATTCAGTGCTGCATGGGTAGTCTTCTCAATCTCTCTAATGCCCAATAAGTAAAGGATATTTTTGACAAGTCCTGACTAGTCTGAGATACACAGAAAAGTAATAAAACATATTTCAAGAAGAGATCTGTTATATTTTCAGATCACAGTAAATCTTAACATAAGCCATGTACAATACCAAGCAGCTATTTCCTCTGTGCTGTCCAAATTCAGGCAAGCTTCATCTCCTACCCAGCAAGCCCCAGACAGGCTGCATCAGATGGATGCTGTGAGAAATCTTCCTCTGTTCAGTGTTTTGGAAAGGAACAGGCACAAGGGCTGTGGAATTACAGTCTGTGCTTTGGAGAAATGAGAGGTCGGCAAAGCAGAGCTTTAAATCCCAGAAAAGAGCTCAGACCCACAGCAGGGTCTGGGAGGAAGACATCAATAACATGGCAGCATGCAGCTCCCAAGCCAAAGTAACCACTATAATTAAGATGGACTATTTGCCTGAAGCATGGAAGATGGCTCAGGCAGTGGATGAGCATAGGATGCTTGGAAGCTTGTGTGACTCTGCAAGAGGATTTCCTATGAGGCTTCCCAGATGGAAGCAGAAGAGGTTCTGGGGCAGAATGAAGAGCTCAACGTGAGCCAGCAGTGTGCGTGCACAGCCCAGACAGCAACCGTGTCCTGGGCTGCAGCAAGAGCAGCATTGCAGCAGGGCAAGGGAGGGGATTCTCTTCCTTTACTCTGCTCTCATGAGACCCCACCTAGAGTGCTCTGTGCAGTTCTGGAGCCCCCAGCACAAGAAGGACATGGAACTGTTGGAGCCAGTCCAGAGGGGGCCACAAAGATGCTCAGAGGGCTGCAGCAGCTCTGCTATGAGGACAGGCTGACAGAGTTGGGGCTCTGCAGCCTGGAGAAGAGAAGACTTTGAGGAGACCTTGGAGTGGCCTTCCAGCACCTGAAGGAGGCCTACAGGAAGGCTGTGGAGGGACTATTGACAAGATCTTGGAATGACAGGATGAGGAGTAATGGGTTTGAACTGGCAAAGGGCAGATTCAACCTAGATGTTAGGAAGTTGTTTGCAGTGAAGGAGGTGAGACACTGGCACAGGTTGCCCAGGGAGGTTGTGGCTGCTCACTCCCTGGAAGTGTTCTAGGCCAGGTTGCATGAGGCCTTGAGTGACCTGTTCTAGTGGGAGGTGTCCCTGCCTATGGCAGGGGTTTGGAACTGAATGATCTTTGAGGTCCCTTCCAACCTAAACCCTGCTATGATTCTACTCTATGAGGGGGTGCATATCCATTTCCCTGCTGATTCAGCTTCCCCAGCCTTGCCAAGCATTTCAAGCCACTTACATCCAAAGGCAATTGGAGGAATTGTTTGATGAGTTCCATCCTGAGATGTTGGCAGATATCCAAATCTGACTTTGTTACTCAAAGATTATGTTTGCAGTGAAATGATTTAGGGATTGAGGGATTATCCAATGTGAGCCCACAGCCCAACACCTCCAGAAGTACCAAATACCTAATGATTCCTGACAGCAGGAAGCAATCTCCAGGAGCTGAGATTCTTTTTCTTTTGCTTGCTTTTCTTCCATGTGTGGGATAAACCAAAACTGCTTTGTTCTAACAGTGCTGCCTACAAATCACTAATAAAAGCAATTGGCTGATTTACATCTGGCATAACAGAGGTCAGAGCAATAAAACATGGCTTTATTTTGCAGCTAGCACACACTCGCTGCTATCCTTTATAAAGGCTGTCAAATAACAAGGCATGAGGATAAGGGAAGGTGGAGTCCTGCAAGGAGCTAGATGGAGACAACTGGGAATTATTAGTGTAGGGGAGGAGATATTAGAGGAAAAATGAAGTGGTGCATTTCTAGCAGCTTGGAGGAGGTTTTTGTTGCTGGGTTTGTTTGACAAGGTTGATGACAAAAAGAGCAGGGCTCTGGGTTGTTTATTGCCCTAGGTGATCCTGCTCTGGCAGGGAGGGTGGACTCCATCTTTTCTTTAGAGGTCCATCAAAGCCCGATTGTTCTGTAATTCTGTGACTGTGATTCCTATTAGGGAGCAGGTTCTATGGTTTGTTTTTTCAAGTTCAGCATGTCACTGGGTATTTCCTGGTGGAAAGCCTGGTCTTGTTAGAGGAGATGTGCTAAAAGTGTCTTTAGAGCAAAGTCTGCATAAGTTCAGTTAACTGGGGAACTACTTAGAGTCATAGTATCATATAATCAATCAGGCTAGAAGAGACCTCCAAGCTCATCCAGTCCAACCTAGCACCCAGCCCTATCCAATCAACCAGACCATGGCACTAAGTGCCTCACCCAGGCTTTGCTTGAACGCTTCCAGGCATGGCAACTCCACCACCTCCCTGGGCAGCCCATTCCAATGCCAATCACTCTCTCTGTGAAGAACTTCCTCCTAACATCCAGGCTAGACCTCCCCTGCCACAACTTGAGACTGTGTCCCCTTGCTCTGTTGGTGGTTGCCTGGCAGAAGAGCCCAACCCCTCCTGGCTACAGCGTCCCTTCAGGTAGTTGCAGACAGCAACTGGACACAGCACTCAAGGTGTGGCCTGACCAGTGCTGAGTACAGGGGAACAATAACCTCCCTTGTCCTGCTGGCCACACTGTTCCTGATCCAGGCCAGGATGCCATTGGCTCTCCTGGCCACCTGGGCACACTGCTGGCTCATGTTCAGCTACTATCTACCAGTACCCCCAGGTGCCTCTCTGCCTGGCTGCTCTCCAGCCACTCTGTCCCCAGCCTATAGCACTGCTTGGGGTTGCTTTGGCCAAAGTGTAGGACCTTACTTACTGAAAAATATTTAGCAGCAATGTTTTGTCATGCTACCAGACCTTTGTGGTTTGACATGCTGTTTATTTCTGTGTGAGTCACGGCATCAAGTTAAATGAGAGCACACTAATCCTCTCCAAATACCCCATTAACAGAGGGTTTCCTCCAAGGAAGTGAAAATATGGAAACAAAGCAGGAGCAGATGCCCACACCAAAGGCCAAACTTCCTCATGCTCAGAAAACAGAATTATTTTTGTTATTTTTTATGCATCTGGTCACATTTATTTTGGGTTTTGGAAAAATCTGACCTTAAATAGTTGTACTTCAGCCAAGAGATGTCAGGGACAGAGCCTGAAAGCTAACTAAGGTCCAGATCCCACAAGCTGGTGCACACAGCTGCACTCCAGCTGATGGCAAGGAGAAGCAGACAGCCCCATGCAGTTTGTTTGTTTGGACTATTTGATAGCATAATCAGTGGCCAGGCTTAGATCTTGAGCTGCTCACTCACTGCAGAACATCACAGTTAATCAATTATTTTATCAGTCATCCTCCTCACACATTATTTTAAACACTATAGTGGGCACTGTGTCTTTTCTGTGCTCAAAGACCCCCCCAAAACCAGTGGAAAGCTGCTCCAAAACTAACCAAACACACAAACCAAAAATGTGCTGCAAGAGTCCTCCTTCATCTTCCTTCTGCTCTGTGTTGTCCCTGGTTAAATGCTAGACAGCAGGTCACAACCATTTTCTTAACTCTTGGGGCATCACATTTTCCTGTCCATCCTTCAGCCTTTCAGGCTGCTGCCCTTAATGATGATATTGATTTTGATTTTAGCTTCATCTAGTTTTAGTCTATCCCAGTGATGGACTCCCACTGCTCCCAACAGGAGATTATTCTATACTCTGGCAGAGCTCACTGGTAGGAATCTTTTCCTGACATCCAACTTAAGTTTTTTCTGGGTTCTTTTTTTTCATTGTTTTGTTTAAACTTTTTATGCTTTGATTGGATGAAGTAGTTAAAGCCAGGATTTGGGGGTTAGAGAGAGAGGAGAGGGAAGGGGAGGGGTGGCCAAACAAGATAAATTGCCAACCTCCTGAAGAATTGCACTCAAGTTTCCTCCTGAGGCCTGATTTTTCTGTTGTAGCCATAGGTTTGATAGGAAATATATTTGCCCAGAATGCTTTGTAAGGCAAAGAAAGGAAAAAGAATCATTATACAGAGAAACCTGAACCCAGCAGGGGATGTATCAAATTTCTGCATTGGAAAAAGAAATAAGAATTATCATTAGGACACAAGCTTTGGGTTAACTTCCTACATACACTTTGTGATGACTTTGAAAACAACGTGGAATTGCCTGGGCTTATTTATGTGGCTCATTTTCCTCTTGCACCCTCTCATATTCCTGTTTAGTCAGATGGCCAGACCAGTCAGATGGTCAGACCACTTAGATCACTATCCTGTCTCCAGAAGTTATTAATAATGATGCCAGGGAAGAGCTCAAGAACTGCTGCTGTTCCCCACAGACCATCCTAAGCAATTTGTCTTTCTCTGTTTCATGCATGCATTTCCCAGACTGGGAATCCTTCTGATCCTCTTCCCTGCCTCTGATTAGACTGTGTAGGATCAGTGGCAGAACACACTGAAGATCAGGAAATGAAGGGCTCAGAAAGCTCTTATATTGCCCATTTTAATGCAGAGTGGAGTTGCAGAGATTGTGCCCCAAAGGGTGTAATCTGAGCTATTTTGTGATCCTGGACAGTTGCAACCTGACATTAAAAAAAAAAAATAGAAATCAGGCATGAAGATCTCCATGCAGTGATCTAATATGTAAAAACAAAATTGCTTGGGAGGAGTAAACAGTACACAAGACATGGGAAGAGCAGAGGAAGAAAATCAAGGTGAAGCTGGGCAGGAAGATATGAAAATTCTGGAACTTGAAATCCACCCAGGACAGAAGAGGCATTGTCTCAAAGACCATTAGGGTGACCAGGATGACTTGCTGCAAAACACAAATGGCAGGAGCTCACCCAGTGATCCTCTCATCATAGAATCAACCAGGTTGGAAGAAACCTCCAGGGTCATCCAGACCAACCTATCACTCAGCCCTGTCCAATCAACCAGACCATTGCACTAAGTGCCTCATCCTGTCCTCTTTTGAACACCTCCAGGGACAGCAACTCCACCACCTCCCTGGGCAGCCCATTCCAATGCCAGTCACTCTCTCTGGCAAGAACTTCCTCCTAACATCCAGCCTAGACGTTCCCAGGACCATTTGAGACTGTATCCTCTTGTGATTTGAATTCAAACCTCCAGCCTTAGAAAAGTTAGTCAGCTTTACAAAAGAGGTTGACTCACCCTAGCCTTTAGGAACCTGCTCTGATGATTAATTGCTCTTATTGTTAAAAACAAACCTCTAATTTGTGACATCAACACTTGACACCCTCAAATTCCAGACACCTCATCTTGGTGCTTTTATCTACTAGAAGGAAGTGGAAGTGTGTAAAACAAAGAGAGAAAAAGAGATGCTAAGGCTTTCTATGACACGCTTGTTCTTGTGAAGTGCAGATTTAGGGGAAGGTAAGCCACTGAAAAAGGGGGGGAATGCAAAAATACTACATAATGACCAAGGCAGGCAAATTATTAGGGCATTACTGAATAAGGGAGGGAGAGATTGATACAAGGATCATTTGCATTCCATGATCTTTCTGATCTTTTGGGGAATGGGAAGTCAAGAACTATCTCTAAGTTGTGTTCATCAGGTAATAAAGAGGGATTGATCCTGGTGGTCCTTTCCAACCATAATGATTCACAGTGATGAGATGTTGTGCTGAGGGATTTGGTTTAGTCAAGGACTTATCAGTGTGAAACTAATGATTGGACTCGAGGAGCTTGAAGGGTTTTTCCAATCTGAGAAATCCTGTGTGATTGGAAAGAACAGAACAGTGATGAGACAGACACTGAGCTGTAGGGAAAGGCTGGGCAAGAGGGTGGCCTTTGAGGAGAGCAGCAGCAGAAGCAAGGGAAGATAGCACAGAATTGTATAATAGCTTGAGTTGGAAAATACCTTAAAGATAGTCCAGTTCCAACCCCCCTGACATGGGCAGAGACACTTCCTACTCATCCAGGTTGTTCAAAACCTCATCCAGTCTGGTTTTAAACACTTCCATGAATGAAACATCCACAACCTTTCTGGGCAACGCTTTCCAGAGTCTCACCACCCCCCATAGTAAAGAACCTCTTCTTAATGTTCAAAACCTCTGTCTCACAGAAGAATCATTCAGATGCCAAACTGGAGAGATGGATGGATTTGGGCTGAAGAGGTAAATCCATCCTGGTGACTAACCAGAATCAGTGGACTGCTGAACAAGTTGCAAGGGAGGACAAGAACCCAGAAAAAGAGTAGGTACAGTCTGTGATTTCTTTTGTCTCTAATTCCACACTTTCAGTTAGCAGCCCCTAAATCCTGACAGCTTAACTTGAAAGCAGCAAACGTCAGTGTTGTTTTGCACAGCAGCACCAGAGAAATGTGATTCACACAAACAGGACTTCTGCAAATACCAGCAACTAAGACCAAACATTAGAAAATCAAACTTAGCCAAAACACTGGAAAGCATTATTTTCCCCCTCCTTCTAAGCAGTTTATTACTCAACTGTATAAAAATACTGCTACTAATGAAAGACAAATTGCCCAGATATTCTGGTTTTTGCATGATGAATTCTGAAGTCACACAGAGTCTATTAAGAACAGGAGCTGTAACTGGTGAGTTCTGGCCTGACATATGTTAAATCCACACAGTTCAACAACTTGATTCCCTTTATGAGGATTTCTGTAGCCAGTTCTCACTGTGTCCCTTCTAGACACTCTTTAATAAGACCCAGCATGTAATTTTGGTGTCCTGTATGTATCAGCAGGCAGTGAGATCAGAGCTTCTTGTTGACTGGTGGGAGTTGAAGCTCACGCCCTGGGTCACTGAAAGGCAATTTCCTTTAGCTTCGCAATAAACTCTGTGTTGACCTAAGACCTCCAATGTTACAAGCATTTAACAGCATCCATAAAAATAAAATGTGGGCAGAAAAATATCTGAATTTGAGTAGATTTGCTGGAATTTTTATTAATTTGTAGAAGTTGAAGGTTATGCCATATGTCACTGGAAAGTAATTTTCTCTGAATGTGCAATAAGGGCTTAGATTTGATTTATGACCTAAATATTGCCAGATATTAATACATCTCCACGCCAGATGGTAATGCACATGTGAGGAAATGTACCTTTTCTCTCCTAAAATTGCAAGAATTTTCTTTCATTTGCCAGCAAAAACTCAATCAATGGCATGCATTAATTTTTGAACACTGAGTACTTAGGTGGAATGCCCCCATCTCTCAAACAGATAGCTCTGTTATCCTTCTATGAAACCCATTCAGGATGTTTTCTCTAGCTGCTTCAGAGCCTGTGTATGTGGTAGCCACAAGTCTGTCTACTAGGGTTATCCAGACCTGACATACTTCTAGAAGCAGACAATGTTTTGGACCCTTGGGATCCAATTTAGATGCTGTTGGGATTAGGGCTGCAGACAAATAAAGGGGAGATATTCAGACCGTGCTTACAAAAGCTAACAAACACATCAGGCAGGCTGGAGGGAAGGGCTCCTTCACAACTCCAGGGCAAAAATTCATGAGGAAGCTGTACAGCTGTTTTAAAATTTAGCAATGTGTGTTTCTGTGAAATGCAAAGATATCTCAAACTTTGTTTTCCAGGGACAAGAGGCAGTTCACTCTTTTCTGCTGTTTTGCTCATAGCTGCATTAAGTCCAGTGATTTCCTGGAGAGATGTTAATCTCTTATTTATGGTCTGGGCAAACAATACCTACTTTTCTACCTCCAGAAGAAAAGCTATGAACCAGAAATTCTCATATTCCCCGGCTATCAGTGCATAAAATCAATGTCCATGCCAATTCCTCTTGGAACTATAAGTACAGACTAAAATAATAAGGGTTTGTTTAAGATAAGGATTCTCATCCCTTTGGAAGCTCCAGCCTTTCAAAAATGTGTTAATACGAGAGTCATAGAATCAGTCAGGGTTGGAAGGGCCCACAAGGATCATCTAGTTCCAATCCCCCCTGCCATGGGCAGGAACACCTCTCACTAGATCAGGCTGGCCAGAGCCTCATCCAGCCTGGCCTTAAACACCTCCAGGGATGAGGCTGCCACCACCTCCCTGGGGAAGCCCTTCCAGGCTCTCACCATCCTCATATCGAACCCTCCTAACATCCAGTCCGAATCAACCCATTTCCAGTTTGGTTCCTTTCCCTCCAGTCCTATCACTACCTGACATCCTAAAAAGTCCCTTCCCAGCTTTCTTGTAGCCCCCTTAAGATATTGGAAGGCCACAATAAGGTCACCTCAGAGCCCTCTCCTCTTCTTCTCCTCTCCAGACTGAACAGTCACCTGAGCCAAGGGAGGACCACACAGTATGATGTGAGTTGAAGACCAGCTGAGGAATTCAAGTTGGGGGGAAGAACAAAAATTCAAAGCACTGATGGACAGCTGCTCCCAGATTCTCCCATGAAACCCATTTTCATGTTGTTTCAATACAAACCAGGGCCATTTTGATTTTACAGATGGTCACATGCACTCCAAACTCACCTCTGGTCTGCTTAGTGGCATCAACTCACCCTAAAGTGACTTTGGCACAAATGGGAAATGTGGTGCAGGGCAATGATGCCATGCAAAGGCTGGGTGGGCACTGCTCACATGCATGTTGCTGTGCAGCTTATTTATGCCATGTATTGAGTGTGCCTGGCAAGATCTTGGTAGCAGAGGGATAACAGAGCTGGATTCTGTGAGAAGCTTCTCCTGTATCCAATACAGTTTATGGCTGCTGTCTCTGAGACAAATCCACCACTGGCCAAGGCCAAGCCCATCAGTGATAGGGGAAACACCTCTGGGATAATACATTTAAGAAAAGGGCTGAAAAAATCCTCTCTCAGGTGGAGATAGGAGAATTGGTGAGAGAAACAACTCTGCAGGTAGCAGGGTCAGTGAATAAAGAGCCAGAGGAAGTGCTCCAGACACTGGAGCAGAGGTTCCCCTGGAGCCCGTGGTGATGAGCATGGTGGGGCAGACTGTCTCCATGCAGCCCATGGAGACTAATGGTGAAGCAGATATCCACTTGTGACTCGTGAAGAATCTCATTCCAAAGCAGTGGACACCTGAAGGAGGCTGAGAAACCAGAGCATGTCTGTACTGGAGTAGGCTCCTGATGGGGTCTGTGGATCCATGGAGAGAGAAACCCATGCTGGAGAAGGTTTGCTGGCAGGACTTGTGGCCCTGCGGGGGACACACACTGGAGCAGTCTTTTGCTGAAGGACTGCACCTTGTGGAAGGGAGAAGTGTTGGAGCCCTTTGTGAGGAACTGTAGCCTGTGGGAAGATCACCTTGGAGTAGTTCATACAGAACTGTTTCCTGTGGAAGAGTCCCACATTGCAGCAGGATAAGAGAGTGAGAATTCCACCCCCTGAGAACTGACCACTTGCCCCAGTATCCATTCCACTGTGACACTAGGGTGTGTAGGAAGTAGAGAAAACTGGGAGAGAATTAAGCCTTGGGGGTGGGAGGGGAAGGTGGTTTTGAGATTGGATTTTATTTCTCATTATCTTGCTTTGATTTGATTTGCCATGAATTAAACTAATTTCCCTAAGCGGAGTCTGGTTTGTCTGTTGTAGTCACTGGTGAGTGATCTCCCTGTCCTTATCTCACAGAATCACAGGAGCATGCAGGTTGGCAAAGGCCCTCAGGGTCACCACATCCAACCTAGAACCCTACTCAATAAGATTCACACTAAACCATATCCCTAAGAACTACATCCAAACGATCCTTAAATATACCCAAGGTTGGTGACTCCACCACCTCCCTGGGCAGCTCATTCCAGTCCCTGACCACTCTCTCCATGAAAAACGTTTTTCCTAATGTCCAATCTAAACCTCCCCTGGTGCAACCTGAGGCCATTTGCTCTTGTTCTGCCTCCAACTACCTGTGAGAAGAGCCTAGCAGCAGCCTCTCCACAGTGTCCCTTCAGGTATTTGTAGACAGCAATGAGGTCAAGCCTGGCCTCCTCTTCCTCAAACCTAACAGCCCCAGCTCCCTCAGTTGCTCCTCATAAGATTTATTCTTGACTCAAGAGCCTTTCATTGTGTTTGCTTCCCTCTTGTCCAGCTGAGGAGGAGGAATCATAGAATCACAGAATCAACCAGGTTGGAAGAGGCCTCCAAGATCATCCAGTCCAACCTAGCACCCAGCCCTATCCAGTCAACCAGACCATGGCACTAAGTGCCTCAGCCAGGCCTGGCTTCAACACCTCCAGGGACAGTGACTCCACCACCTCCCTGGGCAGCCCATTCCAATGTCAATCACTCTCTCTGCCAAGAACTTCCTCCTAACATCCAGCCTATACTTTCGCTGGCACAACTTGAGGCTGTGTCCCCTTGTTCTGTTGCTGCTTGCCTGGCAGAAGAGCCCAACCCCACCTGGCTACAGCCTCCCTTCAGGTACTTGTAGACAGCAATGAGGTCTGCCCTGGGCCTCCTCTTCTGCAGGCTGCACACCCCCAGCTCCCTCAGCCTCTCCTTATAGGGTTTGTGTTCCAGGTCCCTCACCAGCTTTGTTACCCTTCTCTGGACATGTTCCAGGAGGGATAGAGCAGCTTTGGTAGGCAGCTGGTGTCCAGGCAGCATCCTCAGGGCACGTCACTGTCCTAGCCAGGAGCCAGAGTCAGAGCCACACTCCCATTTCCACTCTCGTTTCCAGCGCTGGGCCTGCAAGAAGCCTGACGCTCACCTCTGCTCCTCCTGTGGCATTTTCTCTCGCTCTCCTGGCAGGGAGCTGTCTAAAAGCCCTTCAGGCTCTGGCAGTTCAGGAAATGCTTTCCACGGATTAAGTTTACAGTGAAAGCGTGGGCCAAAGGCCTGGTGACTACCTGCCGGGAAGCCGATGGACATGAGAGCAGCAGGGGTCCCGTCAAATGACAGAGGAGATGGGTTATTATTTCCCCTACCCTTCCCTGCCTTCCCAGACCTGTTATTTGAGGGCAGAGCAGCAGGCAGAGGAAGCGGAGCCTGACTCCCCGGCTGGGTTAGCATTTCAGATGCAAGGCACCGGGCGGCTGGAGTGACGAGAGGCTGTCACAGCCTGAAATGTTTGCTGCCTGGGATGAGAAACAGCACTCAGAGAAAAGCCTCTCCCTAGCAGAGGTCCAGCTCAGACTGGCTGGGATAGGGAGAGGGTGGGGAGTTGTACAAGCTGCAGCTTGAATTCACTCCCAGCAGAAGCTGGGCTCTGTTTGGTGGTGGCAAGTGTTGGGTTAAGGGGTGGTGAGTACCAACTAGAACACAGGAGGTTTCGTTTCAACTTAAGGAGAAACTTCTTTACTTTGAGAGTGTGCTGGAGTCCTGGAGCAGGCTGCCCAGAGAGATTTTGGAGTCTGCTTCTCTGGAGACTTTCAAAACCCACCTGGGCATGTTCCTGTGCAACCTGCCTTGAGTGTACCCAGGTTAGCAGGGGACTTGGACCAGGTGATCTCCACAGTATCACAGTATCATCAGGGTTGGAAGAGACCTCACAGATCATCAAGTCCAACCCTTTACTACAGAGCTCAAGGCTACACCATGGCACCAAGTGCCACATCCAACCTTGCCTTGAACAGCCCCAGAGGTGCCTTCCAACCCCTACCATTCCATATTCTACTTTCTGATGATAATGTGGCACCAGCCAGGGCTGGGGAGCACAGGAGAAGATGTTGCAGTCACTGCTGAGCTAGGCAAGAGTGCTAGCAGGAGAAGTGAGTGACTGATGGTTGAATTGTCCTGAGCACATGTTGAAAGAACAAACATCCTCCTGTAAATTGTTCTCTCCCTGCCTCAACCAAGGGAGGGCTGCTATTCTGGTAAAGTGGCAGATGCTGCTACCAGTGATAGGACTAAGCAACACCACTCATTTTTAGGGACATGGGATGATGTGTCCTAGTATTCAAAGGTAACTTCTTACTATTTATTCTCTCTTGCCCCTGGCACACCCTCTGTTGTCTACTTCTAGAATTTTCCTCTTGGGTAGCAGTTTCAAGTCTTTTCTGTGGTCCTCCTTACAAGCCACAAACAGGAAGGTACAATATTTCTGCCAAAAGGGACACAAAGTCAAGAGATGTTCCTGCCCTACTGCCTGGGCCAGTAACATCCCAGAACCATGGCTGAGGGCTGCAGCATCATTACTCTGCGGGCACAACTGTGACTGCAATGTGAGGGCAAACGAGAATCCAGCTTTGCAGAAACTGGATGGGCCCTTGAGCAGCCTGGTCTAGTAGGAAATGTCCTTGCCCATGGCAGGGAGGTTGGAATAAGATGATCTCTTAAATCTCTTCCAACCCAGTCCAGTCTCTGATCCTATGAAATGTAAAGCAGTGTTTTTCCACTTGGGAAAAGGGACACACAATGGCAATCTCTGGTTTCCTTGTAACTGCTTATTCTAAGGTGGGACTGGGTGGTGTATGTGCTAAGTGCTGTACATAAAGAATGACCATCAGGCACTATTTCAAAGAGCTTTCTGTCCAGGCACAAAGCAAGAAAGGCTTAAGAGAGACAGGAATGTAGGGAAATGCTAAGGTGAAGTGGGTCAGAGTCAAGAACCAGAGACAAAAAGGCAATTGTCCTGATGACAGTGGTGAATTCTATTTAGAAGGTGGTCTAGGGGAGTACGATGAGAGAGCTTTGGAGATGTTTAAGAGAGCATGAAGAGCAGTATGAGAAACTTGTTTGGAGATGGAAGAAGTGGGCGAGGGAAGACTGGCACCAGGAGCAAACTGAAGGTGAGAACCAACCTTTCCAAGCTGAATGGCAGGTGAGAGGGAGGGTGGGTGAAGATGGACTGCAAAAGCAAGCAGGTGCAGCATATGTTTGAAGTGCTAGGGAAAGGATTCCACCAAAGGGCTGACACACTGAGTGCTGGGCTGGGAAAGGGATCTCTGTATCCATATCCTGGAAAGAGGTGTGAGTGAAGTCAGGCTGTGTTTGCTAGCAACAGAGGAAAGGGCAGTCCCTGCAGTCATCATGAGATATGAAGTGAGAGGCAGGACAAAATTTTTGGCTGCAAGGCAGGGGGAGAAAGGTCACATCTATTTAGAAATGCTGCAATGGGAAAAGGCTTCTAGAGGCATAGCCTGGATGTGAGCCTTTGAACTGCAGCCTGGGCTGATGCCAAAGGTTCTGGGGTTATCCCGTATGTGTATGGGATATGCACACTGCAGGAGTTGAGAGGCAGCAGGAAAGCAGTAGGGTAAAAGTCAAAATGTTTGCATTATCCTTTATGACACTAAAGTGGTGATTAGCCAGCCCTGAGAGATGTCAGAGATTACCAAGTAAAGCAAGAGAAATAAACCATTGTTATCCTGGAGAAAAGATGCAGGTGGTGTTTATCCAGTGCAGAAATGACAGCCTGATGCCTTGTTAGGAACCGTGTGGCACTGTTTTGTCTTTGGATAATTGTTCATCTTACAGGTTGTGAGTTACTTGTTGGCTAACACCCAGCACTCCTCAGACTGGCTTTGGCATCTCCCGTCTAAGCTGTGATCATTTTCATATTTCACATGTCTTGGCTTTCCTGTAGGCACATGGCATGAGCAGGGTTTTCTTCTGTGAGCTGTGGTTGCATCTCAAATGGGGATGCCATGACAGTGTTGCTAAGAGATGTGGCTCTGCCCTGAGTCCCCATGAGCCAACCTAGATCTGCCTGTGTCTGTGGGGATGGCTCGAGGTCTCTGCAGGTGTTGACCTCTGCTATTACACTGCTGCAGGAGCCATGCTTTTTGCTTTTCTGGTTTTCTTTACTCACTATTTGTAATAGGAAAAGGGTTTTTTTATTGTTTTACGCCTTTTCCTGCAGGCAAAGATTTCCACAGTGTGGGTTTGACATCTCTGTGAACACAGGAGTAAGGCAACCTGCTGATTCCCATTTAGACCTGGATACAAATCCTATGACCAAACTTCTCCTCAGGGACCAATCTATGGTTTAATTTTTATCTTGTAAGGGCCACACAACCTGGCCTCTGAACAGCTGGATCCCTCAGTGGATCCTGAGCAGATCCTTCCCAAACATGTTTCTTAAAAGCACCAGCATATCAAGTGGCAGAGTTTGCACTCCTCTACCCTACCTTCCAAAGCCTGTGGGGAATAGGAGTGAGCAGTAATTTAGAAGCAGCTTCTCTTGGCAATGAAAATCCTCTTTTGTTTGGCTTCTCCCCTATGCTCGGGGAAAAAGCTAACCCAAAATCTCAGTGCCCATGCTGTCTATTCTTTGCATTTGCTTTGCCTTGGTGTCACCTTCTCTCTTGGGGAGCCACTACAGCACACTTGCTGTAGCCCCTGGCTTTATGCTCTTGACAGCTTTGTCCTCTTCTTCTTTGCGGGTCCTGTCCTTTAACAGATCAATGTCTTTTGATCTCACTCCTCTCAGCACCGTCAAAACAGCCTTGTCAAAACAAGCCTGTCACTGGGACCAGGAGAGAGGAGTTCTTCACAGCTCTAAACCTCCCTGTTATGTCTGAGGGTTTGCATCTTACCTGGGCCACTCTCTTAGATCTCCTGTCTGTCTTTTCCTCTCTTTTGCTGGAGTGACAAACTCCGGCAGGGTAACTTCACACAGGTGCACAGAGGAGCAGGTGGCATTAATGAGTCATATGGCAAATATTTCCTTCTTTTCCCTAAATGCTATTCCTGCAGTGCTTGACTACCTCTTGAGAGCAAAGCCTGACAGGGGAGTGTGAAACCAAAGACGTGTGGAAACTACAGAGTTTGCGTTAGAAGTCAGAAAGGTCACCTGTGAAACTTGAGTGATGGAGTTTCTGGGGGCCTGGACCAATAAGCCTTACAAGAGCTTAACTAAAGTTCATGCTAAAAGCATCCAATTTTCATGTAGCTAAAACAACCAAGATAAGGCACCACTGCCCAAGGGTATGTTATGACTCCCCCTTAGGCAGGGGGCCTCTAGAGAAAATGTAAAGGGAGAAAGGTGATTAAAGAACTTTTATACTCAGTGGGCAGGGTTTGGGGGAAGACTTTGGGATTTAGCCTCTTATCTGCAGTTTTCCACTTTCACAAAGACTCAAGAGAGATAGGAGAACTAATTTCTTCTCTGTTTCCATTATAAGGAGCACATTTTTCCAATGTAACCCCTGGAAAAGGTATCATCAATCACTGCTCTTTTAATCTGGGAGTTGTGACTTCCAAGAGTTTGATGAATAGGTCCTGAAGTTACTGTAGTTTGTGACCTTCCTTTCTGGACAGATGGAAGGAGAAATTCTGAATTTCTTATGCCTCTTTGACTTTGATTAGGAGTCACAATGTAGAGAAGATTTGGGGGAAAGGAAACACTTGGCTGGATATTGACAGGGAGGAGAAGAGTGTTTGACTGGGGGAAAAAATGAAAACAATGTGTGTGTTATATGTCTCACTATAAAAAATATCTCTATGATGCTTTATTTCTGGCTTAGATGTGTTTGACAGGAAAGGATTTTTTATACATACTTTGCACCACTGTATATAGAATTTTGTGTACAATGCAGTTTACCATCTGCAGGCAGACATGCCCAATCTTTCAGCAACTAATGCTCAAATCCAGTGGGGAGCTAGGCTCCTTGTCTGCACAAATCCTGGAGGACAAACCTCTGTCATTGCCTTAGTTCGTCAGCACTAAACGCCTGGACACCAGGGCTGGAATATCTGCAGCCCTGCACTTGCTCTATCTGATCTGCCATCAGCTGAGACCCGGGAAGCACAACCAGCAGAGTTTTACACCTGCTTGGTTTTGGGGGTTATAGGAGATACGAGTAAGGATAAAAGTCTTGCAGCATCCCAAGCTTCAGACTTGGTGTCTTTGCTGGCAGAAGATGCCTCTGACCTGTGATGACTGTAGTGTGAGTGTGATCCTGCTGTAATTCTCCAGGCTTGAATCAATCATGCCAGCAAAATCAGGGCTTCTTTGATCAGAGCAGCTCACTGTCCGCATTGGCTGAAGGTATAAAATCAGCAGCCCTCCCTTCAAAGTAGAATGGGCATTCATAAATCAGGCTGGCAGACCATAAATCCATTTACCCAACAAAGACATGGTCAAAAGCAGCTCAGTGAGCTTTCAAAGGCCTTTGTGCTGTGCTGGAAATAAACAATGGATGGAGTGGGTGTGAGGAGAAGAAGAAAGTGGTGTCTTTATCCTCTGCTGAGTGAGTTACTGCTGAGCTGATGTCAAGTGGCCTTTCTTCACTGCTTGGTGCTGAGGGGGCTTGGCAAGCTGGGGATGGGTCTCCTAAAGCTGTGCACAAACGTCTCACTCAGTGCTGAAAGCAGACTGGGGTTGGCATAGATACCTCTGGGTCTGTTGGCAACAACATGAAGCAAATCTGACATAATCCTACTTGGCATGGCTGATACAAACCTTCTCTCCTGCCTGCGTCTGCTGGTCTTCAGCAAAAGCAGAATAAGAAATAATCTCACAGCTGAATCCCAGTCAGACAGAAGACTTTGAGATGTCCTCAGTGAGGGATGTCTCAGGCTGAGCTGCAGGAGCTCCTGGCAGCATTTCTAGGCTTTGTCACAGCAGGACCAGGGAAGTGATCACGCTGCCATACTGACTGCTGAGGCCACATCTCCAAAGTCAGGTTCAGTTTTGGGCCTCTTACTACGAGAAGGACATTATGGTGCTGGAGTGTGCCCAGAGAAGAACAACAAAGCTGGTGAAGGGTCTGGAGAAGAGGTCTGGTGAGGAGTGGCTGAGGGAACTGGAACGGTTTAGTTTGGAGAAGAGGAGGCTGAGGGAGAACCTCATTGTTTTGTACATCTCCTTGAAAGAAGGGTATAGCCAGGGGGAGGTTGATCTCTTCTCCCTAGTATCAAGTGACAGAATGAGAGGAAATGACCTCAAGTTGCACCAGTGGAGATTTACATTGGCTATTAGGACTGTGTGGCCAGTAGGACAAGGGAAGTTATTCTTCCCCTGTACTCAGCACTGGTCAGGCCACAATTTGAGTACTGTCTCCAGTTCTGGGCCCCTCAATTCAAGAGAGATGTTGAGGTGCTGGAAGGTGTCCAGAGAAGGACAACAAAGCTGGTGAAAGGCCTGGAACACAAACCCTATAAGGAGAGGCTGAGGGAGATGGGGTTGTTTAGCCTGGAGAAGAGGAGGCTCAGGGGTGACCTCATTGCTGTCTGCAACTACCTGAAGGAAGGCTGTAGCCAGGTGGGGTTGGTCTCTTTTCCTAGGCAATCAGCAACAGAGCAAGGGGACACAGTCTCAAGCTGTGCCAGGGGAAGTCTAGGCTGGATGTTAGGAGGAAGTTGTTGGCAGAGAGAGTGATTGGCATTGGAATGGGCTGCCCAGGGAGGTGGTGGAGTTGCTGCCCTTGGAAGTGTTCAAGAAAAGCCTGGATGAGGCACTTAGTGCCATGGTCTGGTTGACTGGCTAGGGCTGGGTGCTAGGTTGGACTGGATGAGCTTGGAGGTCTCTTCCAACCTGCTTGATTCTATGATTCTATGATATTTAAACAATATTACAGCAACTGTGCCAGCTGCTCCTAACAAAATAGCTCTTCTGAAATAATGCAGTGCCTGAGAGATTGGGTGTAATATGGTTAAATGCTTTTACAATCCCCCATTAAAGTAAGTGGATAGAACTTCATAAAATATTTATAGCATTTGCAAAGTGTTCATTCATAGATCCATCCAGAGCATGAGCAGGCCCAGAGCAGCAAGGGCCTAAGACAGATGTTGATAACCATGATGTTCCTCTTGCACTGTAAGAGAAGATGGACTTAGGTTAAACCACCTTGCTGAAAAGTAGGATGTTTGAGATCAAGTGCTGTGCTGCAGTTTGTTTTAATCCAGTTACTAAAGCAAGAAGTGCTCTGTTGTCCTGCTGAGTATGATGGAAATAATAATCCCAAGCTGGCAAGCATAATACATTTCAACTGTTCCTATCATGAATCCAGGGGCATTAATGAGACCTTGGAGTGGGGAAAAGAGCTATAATTTAAATCTAAGTGATGAGAGAGAGGCTGGTTGCTTTTGAGTCGACGCTGAGATGACCTGATCTCTCTCTCAAAAGGCGTCTGGCTGAATGGCTTCCTGTCTGTGGAGGAGGTAATAGCAAAGCTGGCTGCATCCACCTCTTTAGCAATTACAGCTGAGTTCCCTGGGTATTAAAATCAGCTGGCACTCCTCCAAAGGCTAAGGTTTTAAAATAATAAAAGTCCCAACTTGTGTCTCTAGAGTTGTTTTCCACCTGAGGAAAAGTTCACCACTGCCTTCTTGCATCGAGTCTGGTGTCTGCAGCCACAGGCTCTTCCATGCCACATCTTGGGAAGAGGGCCTGGAAAGGGCTTGGAAAGCTTAGGAGCTACAGATACAACTGCAGGATTAGAAGAGGTAGCTATGAGAGGGACTAGAATGACTTGGCTGTGAAGAATTAAATCAAGACCTGGTGTTAATCCAGCAGCTTTAAGTCGAGAGCAGATTTGACCTCTTTGATGAAGCCATTGAAGAGATTTTGACTGAAGTAATCTACAGCTGCAGAGGAATAATCCCTCCAAGAGTGATGGGAGGGAGAAAATCTGTTGGTGGGGAATAGGTGGGAAATGAGAGTGTAACACCCCTCTGTGTCTGAGGTGTCACACCGGAAGGGTCTTCTTCTGTGCATCACAAAAGGACCAGTCCCAGGTCCATCTTTGTTATTGTGGCTTAGAGAAACTCTTGGAATAAAACACGTAGGAGAAGTTAAGATGCCTGTAGATCCCAAGCACCATTATCCCAGGCTTGAATTCCTGCAGTAAATATCCCAACTCTTTCTAGAACAAATCTAGGAAACAATCAAGGACAAAAAGTTCCCCACCCCCTTGTGCCAGTCTGTTTTGAGCAGCCATCATCTTGACACCTCCTGCAAGTACTGGAAAGCTTCAAGCAGTTCCTGTTCATTATAGAGTCCAGTTCTTGTCCAGGCCAGTTTTACCTTCATATCACTCACTTGACTTGATAGCAAAGGAGATGAGAACCTAGGTTCCTATTTCTCATTTTGTGAGAACAGCTAAATTAACCCTGGGGTCAAAGCCAAATGCCAGCCTCCCTGAACTCCTCCAGGATTCAGTGGCTGTACAGCAGTGCTGCTGCAAAGTGCCCTGGCTCACTTTAAACACTCAGAGTCGGTGAACAGATCCCTTTATTTTTTTGTTTGTGTCAGGGCTTTGTAGTCCTCATCAACCTCCAACCTGCTGTTGTTTAACTCCAGAGAGCCTCTGTTTCCCCTGTATACAGCCCTTTAATATAGACATCCTCTCAGCTGGATACTGTGGTCAGGATTTTACTCACTCTACACCAGGAATAATTTTACCCAAGCTGAGGAGCTTGTCCAAGTTTCATTGGAAAAGCAGCCCTTTACTTCCCAGCCTGCACTCTGCTATGGTGTTGCTATTCTGGTTACACAATTACTGTATCTCATCTCAGAGACTGCTGCACATCAGAACCATATCTCTCACTGGGGTGTAAATTAGAGTAAAACAGAGCTTTGGGATCCATAAGGGAGGAAAGTGTCAATCTAAGGTTATTTTTTGCTTAGGTTTGCTTCCGGTGTTCTTCACCTTGTTTTATCCTCCAGCATGGCAGCAAGTTGTGTATGTTTATTAAATGCATTAAATATTCCCTTATAAATATGTATTTATTTAGTTTGCTTTAATAAATATATAGTTACAAAGACATATTTATACATATGTTTATAAATATTGCTATGAATAAATATCTATTTACACATTAGCATGCTAAAGAAATACAGCTATTACCTGCATTAAATATGATTAAAAGCTTACTGTTTTCCATCAAATTGGCAGCTGCTATGTCTTTCTTCTCCTAGCTCTGAACTCTTATCCAAACTGGCCTGTGCTAAACCCTCCTATCCTCCACTTTGGGGAGTTGCTCTCATGCTGTATAACAGTAGATCTGTCTGAGAAGGAGCAGGAAAGTTGGACTTCTGATTTATTGCTGATGGGGAGCAATACATTTTCTTTAGGGGAAGCACAAGGATGTAGATCATAGATGTGGGAACTCTGGATCGATATTTTTTTCTTTTCCCTTATACAGGGTGTGAGCAGCTGCTGATCCTCTCTCACCAGAGCAAGCAGAGTGAATCATCTCTCAGTGTTATCTTCCTCAAGCCTGTGCTACTGCAGAAAGATGAGACTAAGAAGCCTAAAGATATTTTTTCCCTAACCTTTACAGTTGTTGGGTTTTTTTTTTCAGACCCTTTAAATGCTTGGCAAATACAACCTGTTCTCTGTAGAGGAAACCATCCCTGTGACTTCCCATCTCCTTCTTCCACCTAACAAGTGAAGGACAGCATTGTAATCACTCTATCACCCTCTCTTCAAAGATGAAGATGAAACAGCATGTTCCCAGCAGCTGAAAGAGATGCTCTAGTTAGAACCTGAGTGTCTGAACTCAGGAGGAATGGGAATCCCCTGCAGGCTTCCCCAAAACGATATGCTCCCCAAATGTCCTTGCTGTGGAATTGTGAGTTCTCAGTGCCCCAGGGCAGGCAAGGGACTCTTTGCAATAATACATTATATTCATATAATTCATAGCATTTTATGCAAGGCTATTTTTGACTGATTTATCTTTGGCATTACTACACCACTAAGGGATTCGATGAGAGGTAACAGAGAAAACATACCAGGAACCTTTTATTTAGCATAGCTGTGATCATAGCTTTCAGATCCTGGACATCTCCTGTCCAAGGATTTCAGGCCTCTTACCAATACTTACTATCTGGTGAAGAAACAAAACTGGTGAGGGGCCTGCAATACAGCCCTATGAGGGAGCTGGGGTTGTTTAGCCTGGAGAAGAGGAGGCTCAGGAGAGACCTCATTGCTGCCTATAACTACTTAGAGGAAAGCTGTAGCCAGGTAGGGGTTGGTGTCTTTTCCCAGGCAACCACCAACAGAACAAGGGGACACAGCCTCAAGTTGTGCCAGAGGAGGTCTAGACTGGATGTTAGGAGGAAGTTGTTGGCAGAGAGAGTGATTGGCATTGGAATGGGCTGCCCAGGGAGGTGGTGGAGTCAACATTCATGGAGGTGTTGAAGCAAAGCCTGGATGAGGCACTTAGTGCCATGGTCTGGTTGATTGGACAGGGCTGGGTGCTAGGTTGGGCTGGATGATCTTGGAGGTCTCTTCCAACCTGGTTGATTCTATGATTCTGTGGAGATGTATTGTGTTATAATCATCATGCTCTTGCTTGACTAAAATCACACATTAATGCCATGACTGAGCCTGGGATTAGAATTTGAAACACAGGCTACTCATGTCCCCTGTGCCCTAAATCATCTTATCTGCATCCCATGTTCTCCACTGACCTGCCCCACAGTGCAAGAGAATAGCCAACCCAGCGTCAATCTGCCCTAGCAATGTGACAAATCTACAAAGGGGCATGTGATGAGCTGCTACTTGTCATCAAGGGTAGATTTGTCTGGCCAAGATGGATAGCTCTGGTTTCTGGTGTTAATGGATGCTACCTCTGAAGAACCATATAGACTTCTGCTGCACAGCAAGTGCAGAATAACCTCTTTTTCTTTCTCCTTCTTCCCCTTGTGTCACTTACGGATGCTGTCTGCAAAGGTGGTAAACTAGATAGGTCTTTCTAACCCTTTCATGCATGCTTGGAGAGTCCAGGTAGCTTTATAAATATGGTAATGGTTTCCAGAGCGTGTCTGGTCTGGAAATAAGACAGAAAGCCACAGGGGCTGGACTTGGAGAGATAACTGCAGAAACGGCTCCTCTGCAGGAGAGACTAAATCTGCACTCCAGGTCGAATTAACTGCCTCCCTCCTCCCCATCATTAGTATGAGGAAAGCTCTTGTGCTCGCCTGTTTGCTGATTACATCCATGAAGAAAGCAGCAGCTTTTGTTTAGTTTATTACCAGAAGGTTCAAGCTTGTGCTAAAATGTATTGATTTATACAATGGGGGATCCTGCCTGGCACTTCAATGCACTTGTCCTGCCGAGAAAATGATGGATAAACTAAATTTATTCTCGCTTGAAGGGGGGGAAGGAAAATTTAAAGGGAAAAGAAAAACAAAACAGCCCCAGACTCGACAACAACCTCCTGATACATGTTTGTGAAAAGGCTGGGGTTTGCTAATCTGCTTCCAAAGCCTGATTCCTTGGATATATCATCCTGGGATTGCTCCCACCAGGCACTGGACTCGAGGATCATTTTCTACAGTCCCTCTAGTGGAGCTGTTTCCCCCATGGTAAGGCACATAGTGGCATCTAACTTAGGTGAGACACAATCCCCTGTGTTTCTGGTGACAAGGATGTGGCTGTCTTTGCCCCAGATCACACCCAGGCATTAGCAGATTCTCTGGAAAAGTCATCACCTTCTTTTCCATAGGAGAGGATAATGAAGAGTGCTTAGCTAAGGTGGGGAGGCAAAGAGCAAAGCTGTGATTTCTGAGACAGGTTTAGAGCAGCTGAGGGAGGAAGAAAAAGAAAATAAAAGGAAGGGAGTGGCAAGTGAAAAGAGATGGATCTGAGCTTGACAAGAGACACCTTTGACAAATGTTTGAGATCTAACCTTGCCTTAAAATATTAGTTTTGCCCAGAGCCCAGCAGTAAAATGAAGCAGTGCATTTCACCCACCAGGAGTGCAGTGCTGGCTCTGTGCGTGCTTCGCTCCTGCTAGGTGCTTGTTTGTGCTGGGGATTGGAGATGGCTGGCAACAAAAATGCTCACTGGGGAAAGGAGTTACCACTCCACAGCCACGACTTCCCTTGCAGCTTCTGGAAGCACCAAAGCTTGTTAACCAGTAATGGGGTCAGAGAATGAGAGATGCCATACTGTGAGGGAAGAGATGTTCAAACGCATCCGTGGCAACAATAATCCAGGTCTCATGAGCTGTGTTTGGGGCTTCCAGCATCATGAAAGGAGCCCTGCTCTTGAGATGAAGAGTTGTTATCGGTTAGCAAACAAGTTCAAGGTGAAGTCACCTCTCTCCCACATGACACTTAAATGTATATCTACTCTGCCTCTTCCTTCTGATGTCTGATATGACCTGGCCCCTTCTTTTTTTAAATGAGCTTTGATTCTCCTCAATGCTGAGAGAAGCTGAGCTCTCCAGTTGCTGATGTCATGCTGTTTGCACTTTGCTGTGCTTTCTTGATTTCTGCTATAGACTTTATACAATAAGGTGGGCAGAATATGTACATTTTCCCTGTCTCTGCTGTGACAATACAGCAAAAGCCTCTGTATCTGGGTACCTGCCCACAAACACAGAGCAGCTCTCCTGACCAGTCCACTGGGGCCTGGGGATTCCAGCTCTACAAAGACGTTGAATATTTCCCAATGTGAATGGCCTGGAATGACAGCTTTGGGGAGTTTTAATTCTACTGGTGTGGCAAATGCATGCAAGCAATGTTCTCTAGATCCTCCCTACATATGCATTTATCTAGGGGTGGGAAAAAATATAGCAAGAAAAGAAGGAATCGTAGAATCAGCCAGGTTGGAAGAGACCTCCAAGTGCATCCAGTCCAACCTAGCACCCAGCCCTAAGCAATCAACCAGACCATGGCACTAAGTGCCTCAGCCAGGCTTTTCCTGAACACCTCCAGGGATGGTAACTCCACCACCTCCCTGGGCAGCCCATTCCAATGCCAATCACTCTCTCTGCCAACAGCTTCCTCCTCATATCCAGCCTAGACCTGCCCCAGCACAACTTGAGACTGTGTCCCCTTGTTCTGTTGCTGCTTGCCTGGCAGAAGAGCCCAACCCCATCTGGCTACAACCTCCCTTCAGGTAGTTGCAGACAGCAATGAGGTCTGCCCTGAGGCTCCTCTTCTGCAGGCTGCACACCCCCAGCTCCCTCAGCCTCTCCTCACGGGGCTGTGCTCCAGACCCCGCACCAGCTTCATTGCCTGGACACAGTACTCAAAGTGTGGCCTAACCAGAGTTGAGTACAGGGGCAGAATGACCTCCCTTGTCCTACTGACCACACTGTTCCCAATAAAGAGCTCATCAATTTCTAAGATTTTCCTTTCTAACATAGGTTTGCAGTACAGAACTTCTCAAGCTTTAAGATTTATCTCCTAAGGTTGAAAAAAAAAACAGGTGGAATCCCTACACCATTCAGTACTGCTCTATCCTCCCCTCTGTTTCTGACACTGATGGATTTTACCTTCTGTACTTAAAAAAATCTTGCCCTCAGACATGCTCTCCATGGATAGCCAAGGGAGAAATCAACCAGATGTCACCTTTCTGCCTGCAGGATGTGGACTTACAGCCCAACCACAGCACTGTTCTCAACTCTAATCCTTCCTCATGCAGCTTTTGCCTAAAAAGGCACAGAAATGCACCAAGAAGAGAAGGTGAAGAAAATCTTCAGTAATAGTGGTCAGTTTTGTCCTCTTCCCCAGCCCACCAGCTGGCCATAGGTGTGACAAGCCTGTGTTCTCTCTACTGAACTCAATGACAGCAGAACTGCCCCAGCGCCAAAAAGCTCTATTCCCATTTAAGTACAACCAGCAGGAATTAGGGCTGGGCTCTACTTTTTCATGTGTGGTTCAGCTGGGAAAGCTGGGCCAAGTTCCCTGCCCACCATATATCTGACAGTGCTTGCCTGAGGCTTTCCACATGTCTTGTAGCTTGGTGTGTCATTCCAGTTTTGCTTTCTTCATGGATATGCCACTGTCCCACCCATCCAGTGGGACACCATGCTCAGCAGAGGCATCATGATGCCTGGCCACAGCTTTCCTCCTGCCAAAGTTAGCAGTGTTCCCCTCCTCAGCCTTGACACGTTTGTGTACTTCTCCAAACGATTGTTGGACCTGTTGTGTCTTTTTTACTTTCTAAATCCCTGTCAGCTATCTTTAATTAAATCACTGCTCCCTTGGTTGTTTCCCTCTTCTGTTGCAGATTAGCATAGTCAGTATCTATAACCCACTTCAGCTGCTGGAATCAAGTCTTACAGATCTCAGTTTCCCAAATCTCTTTTCCATCTTTCCCAAAATACAAGTGTTACCATTAATAATGATAAAAGCCTTCTGTGGAGCTTCTTATTCCTTTGGGGCTCAAAGGGCTTTTCAGGCCATGATGGGAGACAGGCTCCCCGCTCCTCATCTTGCAAGAATCATCTCTCTGTGTGAAGAAATGCAGTCTGTGTCCTGTGGTGGGAGCACTGCGTGACAGAAGCAAGTCCAAGCTCAAAAGCTAACAGATCCTCGTGCTGTCACCCCATTGCAGGCACTGCCAGGGAGCTCGTGCCACTGAGGTCTGTGACAAAATGTGAAAAGGAATGGGTACCACACATGTTCCACAACATTCCTTGTACCAGTGAGGGAGGGATTATAGAATCATGGAATTGTTTCGGTTGGAAAAGACCTCTGAGATCACTGAGTCCAGCTATTGACCTGTAGCCAGGTGGAGCTTGGTCTCTTCTCTCATGCAACCAGTAACAGAACAAGGGGACACACCTCAAGTAGTGCCAGGGGAGGTCAGGCTGGATGTTAGGAGGAAGTTGTTGGCAGAGAGAGTGATTGGCATTGGAATGGGCTGCCCAGGGAGGTGGTGGAGTTGCCATGCTTTGAGGTGTTGAAGCAAAGCCTGGCTGAGGCACTTAGTGCCGTGGTCTGGTTGATTGCTTAGGGCTGGGTGCTAGGTTGGACTGGATGAGCTTGGAGGTCTCTTCCAACCTGGCTGATTCTATGATTCTAACAGCACCATGGCCATTAAACCATGTCCTGAAGAGCCATGTCTACATATTTTTAAACACCTCAGGGGATGATAACTCCACCCTCTCCCTGGGAGGCCTTTTACAATGCCTGAGCACTGTTGCAGGAAAGTTTTTTCCAATATTCAATCTAAACCACCCCTGGGGCAGCTTGAGGCCATTTTCTCTTGTACCATCACTTGGTACAAAGGAGTATAGACCAATATCAGCCTCACTCCAACCTCTTTTCAGATAGTTGAAGACAGCAATAAGGTCTCACCTCAAACTCATCTTCTCCACACTAAGCAATTCCATTTCCCCCAGCTGTGCCTCAAAAGACCTCTTCTCCAGACCCTTCACCAGCTTCCTTGTTCTTCTCTGGCTATGCTCTGGCACCTCAATGCCCATCCTGTGGTGAGGGGCCCAAAACCGCACACAGTATTCAGGAAGCAGCCTCACCAGTTCTGGGGCACAGTAACTTCTCTACTCCTGATGGCCATACAATTGCTGCTCCAGGTTAGGATACTGCTGGCCTCCTCGGCCACCTGAGCACACTGCTGGCTCATGTCGAACCAGCTGTCAGCCAGCACCCCCAGGTCCTTTATTGGTGGGCAGCTTCCCAGCCAGTAAAGGTTTAGCAGAGCAGCCCTGGCTAGTACAACTGCTGTCCCTCCTCAGGTGAACCAGGTACTCCCAGGCGAACCAGGTACTCCCAGTCCTGCCTGCCTACAGCTTTTCACCACACATTTTCCTCTGAAATGCTGATTCTCCTCTGATTCAGCCTGCCTCCACCCAGTACCCTGCTGCAACTATTTGCTTAATACTATGTCTGAAGGAAAAGCATCAATTACTGAATCACCTCACCTCACCTCCTGCAGCACCACCAGCTTTGTAGCCTGTCCTCAGCCCTCCCTCAGCTATGCCTGATGCTAATTAGGTTACAGCAGGACCATGGCTCAGGGCATTCTGAAGGACACTCTCAGTCTATTTTAACCCTATTAGTATTTCTCATTATACATTTTTTCTCTCTTTCACTCCTTTCCTTGTGTTCCTTCCTTTGACATCTTAATTCTAGGGCTCCACAGGATGGGTTTTTAGAAGGCTTTTCTTCTCCTCTGCAGATACATATCACTTTGTCACCATCTGTTTTATACTGAATTTTTTCTTCTGCTTCCACCACAGGTTTGCTGGGTTTTGTTGTTTCTTCCTTTTTTTCCCCTTTTCAAAAGATGTAACTGCCAAAATGGAGTCAAATTCAATGCAATTTCTATTTAAAAGACTTTGATTGCAGGGGAAGGAGGAGGTTAAATGTCAATGAATACATTGCTCTAGCTTTTATGAGAAGAATTTCAACTAATTGTTACACATATTTTAATATGTAAAAAAAAATGATCAGCCCCCAAAATGCTCTCAAAGTTCTTTGACAAAGCTGACAGTGAGTGAGAAGCAAAAAAAAAAAATTACATACTTGTCATTTCATGCTTGGATCTGAGGACTGCATGTGTGGTCCCTTGGTTGTTCCTTCTTTGTGAGGCTGTACAGGATCAGGGAAATGACACAAAACTCCCCTGGGCTGAGGCCACTGGTGACAGAGCAGGGACAGGACCTTCTGGTTGGGGCAGAGGAAGCAGCAGCTCTGCCTATGTCCCCTCAGAGCAGCTGAGGAATCACAACTCTAGTCTGGGTGATCATAGAACCATAGAATATCAGGGGCTGGAAGGGACCTCCAAAGCTCATCCAGTCCAACCCCTCTGCCAGAGCAGGATCACCCAGACCAGGTAACACAGGAACACCTCCAGGTGGGTTTTGAGTATCTCCAGAGAGGGAAACTCCTCCACTCCCCTGGGCAGCCTGTTCCAGTGTTCTGTCACCCTCACAGTGTGCCCCAAAGGAAATGGGAAGCCTGGAAATTCAGATTAGCTCCTTGAGGTTGCTATAAACAACATGGTTTGTCCATGTTTTATGTACCTGGGTGGCATTCCTCACTGTGGCAGCACCCAGCAACTTCGCTGGCCAGTCCTTGCCTCAGCCCACATCGTATAGGTAATTTGGTGCCTGTGTTTGCAGCCTCACTCTCACAGCCACCTTGTCCCTGCTGTTTCCTGAGGCCCCAGCTACCACCTTTGCTGGCCTCCTGATCCCCATGTGTTTGAAACACTTGTCATTTAGCCTTCCCTTCACCACCACCACCACCACCACCACCTTCTCCTGCTCTGTTTTTGCCTCTCCCTTTTATACTGTTTCAGGCTGTTAGTTGCAGAACTCTCCTTATCTGATCACTTGGTAACATCAGTTCATGCTTCTTGTGTTCTTTTCATCCACAGGGAAAAATTGTGACAAAAGTCCCAAGCCATGGAAATCACAGTTTGGCCTGTTAAGGAGTGTGTATACTGCAGGGGAAAGATGCTATGATTTTCCTCTGCCCAGCAAAAAGCCACCTTGAAGTTAAGGCGGCGGTGGTTGGTGAACCAACCATCAGATGGCTCTGAACTCCAGACTCACTAATTCAAAATGTCCTCGGTATTACAATAGCAAGAATCAAGCCTATGTGGGATGCTGCCAGCATTTTCTTCCTCTCTGGTTTCATTAGGAAGCAAGGAGGAGCAAAAAAGTAGTTCATATCCTCAAAAACAACAATAAAAGTACCAATCGAAAAATGCAAAGGTTTGGCATTTAAATATCACAGCTGTAGCCTTCTTAGAAAATACCAGAGATACATAATGAATTATAGATTGGGCTGAGCTGCAAAATTCACACACCACCCCCACACCCCCCCCTCTTGTCCTTTAGTGAAGTTCTGCTCTGACCCAGGGGTTTGGTTCAGGTCTATCTCTAATTCTGAATTCAGTCCCTCTCTGAACCCTGACTTTTCCTGCGCTCCCCCAGGTCTAACTCTGAATGTTAATGAACTGGGAGGCAGTGTCAGGCACCGGGAGGCAATGCCGGGGTTTGAACGTTTGACACTTGAGCTCAGGGTGGGGTTGTAGTTCCTGAGGCGTGGTATTGGCTTTTTCAGTCTTTTTTGGTTGTTGTTCTGGTGTCTCTGGTCTGCTACAGCAGTACTGCTGTCAATGCCCCTCAGCACGGAGCTTTACATTTCAGGGTGTCCTCGTGCAGTGGTGCTGGGCATCATTCACCACTCCTGAAACTAAGGATGCAGAGAGAAGCCAGGAAGATGTCCATGTCCAGTAATCTCAATGCCAGCTCCCCACTTTACACTCCATCACTGTGTCCTGCTTATTTCAGTTATGACCTCCTGCATCTCACTATTTTGTCCCTGTTTTCTTTCTTCACAAGTATTGTTTGGTCACAGGACAGAATACCAGAGGTAGGAAGGGACCTGTGATGATCCTCTAGTCCAAACCCCCCTGCTCCAATAGACATCTTAACCCAACTAAAAAGGCATTTATTCTGCCTCTGAAGATGCTTCTGGTTTTGATCATACCTATTTCACACCACTGTCTCCTCCTGCTTCAGGCCACACTATCTCCTCCTTGTCTGAAATTCTACCCTCTCACAGTCCTGGGAAGCCTCATAAAGGGTCTCGAGTGAGGGTAGAAAGGTAAGCAGCAGCTGCTGGAGTTTGGAATTTATGGCAAGGAAAGGATGCTCATTGGCAGCAGGATGAGGTTATCAGTCCTGTGAAGCACTAAGTGAAAATGGAAACTGTCAGACTGCCTGTGCTCTCTGCTCTGCTTCTGCTCTGGCATTTTTAATTATTTCTCTTTGGATTTTTCATATCCCTCCTCTCCTAGTTTCATTTGAAAAACATTGTCTGCAGATATAAAAGCAGGATAAATCACTCATGACCTTCAAACATGCCACCTTGTGTTTTTCTCCTTCTATTACTCTGGGGCCAGCCCTGAGCAAACCATGCACTCACTTCCCCTCAGGACATCACAATACCGACTTTTGGACCTCAGTTTTCTTTGGTGGATCATTTGCATACCCTTCTATTAGCACTTATTGACACCCTTCTACTAACACTGGTAGTGTTTGCACAGTCAGGACAAGACTTAAATTGGGACATAAATGTTTTCATCCAGCTTGACCCCTCAAATCTCTCCTCTGCTTCTTCCGTTGGGCAGAGAGAGCTTAGGACATCCTGGGGCCACAGCACAGTCTCCTATTCCCTCTAGCCTGTATGTGGTTGATCATAGTATCACAGAATCAATCAGGTTGGGAGACCTCCAAACTCATTCAGCCCAACCTAGCACCCAGCCCTGGCCAATCAACCAGACCATAGCACTAAGTGCCTCATCCAGGCTTTGCTTGAACACCTCCAGGGACGGTGACTCCACCACCTCCCTGGGCAGCCCATTCCAATGCCAATCACTCTCTCTGCCAACAACTTCCTCCTAACATCCAGCCTAGAACTCTTGTGGCACAACTTGAGACTGTGTCCCCTTGTTCTATTGCTGGGTGCCTGGCAGAAGAGACCAACACCACCTGGCTACAGCCTCCCTTCAGGTAGCTGTAGAGAGCAATGAGGTCACCCCTGAGCCTTCTCTTCTCCAGGCTTAACAATCCCAGCTCTCTCAACCTCTCCTCACAGGGCTTGTGCTTCAGGCCCCTCACCAGCTTCATCTGGACATGGTAGACAGTTCCCATGCAGGGGAAAATCTGCAGAGCCATGAAGCAGCCAGAGCATTTGCATCTCCTTTGAGATGCTTCCAGCCTTAAACCACTGATCCTTTCCATCACTTCCTCCTCGTTTTTTCTCTTGTTGCTGGGTCCTGATGCTAAAGCATCAAACCTGCATCCATAAAAGCCACAGGTTGCAGGTGGGCTGTGCTGATTCAGGACACCAGCAAGTTCAGCCTGCACATTCTACCTTCTGAGGCTCTGCTAAAACCCCTTCTGCAATCCTTAGGTCATGGTGCTGCTCCTCAGAGCCCAGAGCTGCTCCATGCCTAGCACAGTGAAGGCATCAGCAGAGAGACAGCAAACAGAGCTGAGGCATGGGCCAGCCAAACTCTGCTCCATCTTGGCAGTGCTGCCTATAGATGCTGTCTCCAGGAGCCCTAATTTGTTAGGCAAATGAAAAATGCCAACAGCCTGACCTTCCCAGCACCCCTGACAACAACCACAGTCCCAGACTAGCAGGCAGACTTAATCTTCCTTTGATAGGGCACCGCAGGAGAGCAGCATACTCTCCAGAACCACATTGCTGTTCCTATCAGACAACAACAGTCCCACCAGGAGGACTTTCACCCTCTAGCTGATTAGCTTTGCTCAGCACTGTTTGGGACAGATATAAACATAAAGAGAAAGGGAAGTGTGTTGTGGCTGGGAAGACAGACTGGGTTAGTATTCCTTTTGTTTTAGAGATAATGTTTGCACAGAGATCTCCTGCCACGCTGGAGTTTGGGGCTGGTGAGTGGTGGAGATTTTTGGTTCTTTCCAAGACAGTCAGTTTGTGGAAAGCTTTGACAAAACAGATGGGAAAAGAAAAGGGGAGGGGGAATATAAGAAAATAAGGCACGAGATGAAAGTGAGAACACGGAGGGCAGCCAGAGTACCTTATAAACTGCCCTAACTCTTTGAGATAGACTTCCCCGGGAGAAGCTCACAGTACAGTGGAGTCATCTTCACGCTATACAGTGTCTGAAGTTGAGGAGCCAGAGATGGAAACCCCTGTTAAGGTTTCCAGTGGTCTCAAATGCACATTGTAGGATAATTTCTAAGCCTGATTTAATCTGTAAGCATCCACACATCAAACGTGAGAGGCTTACTGCTTGCAGACTGAGGTTAAATGTCCTGAAGACATAGCCACCCACCACCATGGCTGACACACAGCATTTTTCCATAGTCATTAAAATCCCATTCATGGGATGAAGTATGGGAAAGTAAATTGCTGGTGGGTCCCAACAAAGCCACTGCCAATGTCATTGCCACATGTGGTGTCTCCTCTCATGACTGCCTTTTGTAGGCAATCTTGTCCTGCCTGACACCACCTGAACCTTTGCTTCAGCAGGAAACGAACTCTTGCAACCCTTCCCACTGCAGACAGGCAGCCTGCCATAGCTCTGCCCTGGGGGACCTAGGATTGGCAATGAAAACAGAGACAGTCAGATGCAGAGACATCCCGTTGTGGCCCCTCGGATCTGCCAAGACTCAAACTAACAGAATATTCTTTCTTTCTCTTTTTTTTTTCCTCCTCTTTTTGCATTTCCACTTCCCATTAAGCCTCCTCAGCCCTTTTATTGAGGTTTATTTTTACCTCAGCGCAAGAGGTTAGGAGCAAGCAGCTCTGGCTCTGACTGCTTGGCATTTTGTGAAGATTGCATCACATGGTGCCTCAGACTTCACCAAAAATAACTCCCTGCACACAGGAGCTGCTTCCCTACCTGCAGAGACCACTGCTTCCCAACCCTTTGGGGTCTGGTTTAGGAGGATTGCTGGGAATGATGAGGTGGGGAGAGAGGATGAGGAACTGCTGGGTTTGAGGGATGGGGGAAGGCAGCATGGCATGTTTCTGCTTTTTCAGATAGATGATCCTTGTGGATTTTTCCCTCTCCATGAGAGAGGAGAAACATGGAAAAGGCAGCACCTCTCAGCACCAGCCTCACCTGGCGTTCAAACAGAAAAAGTGAAGGAAATGTGGGAGGAAAGAAAAGATCTGCTTCAGGGATGAGCAATCACTGGAGGGCATTAGGAGTGCCCTAGGGAAAATTAAATTGATTTACTCTAACGAATTGCCAAGGGAGGGCTCCCACTGTGCCCAGTGTGAGGTCCTTATGCCCTCAGCAGGAAGGACAGGAACTCGATGGCTGCCAGCTGTGGGCTTTGTCACACCAGTTCCTTTCAGAAAAGGAGTTAGAGCAGAAAATGTGGAGTGGTAACTCTCTCTTGTGCCTGTGTCATTGCTGTTGTGGGACTGATGTTTGGGGAGCACTCAGCTGCAGAGCTGACACACTTGCCTGCCCTTCTTCTCCAGTTCTGGTGTCAGTGGTTGTCCCCAGGCTCTGCACAGGGGCACAGCCATTCAACATCAAAAATAATTACCCCTCATGCCTGCTAAGCTCCTGCTCATCCAGAATCACCTCCACCAGAAGATCTGCCTGCTCTTTGAGAGCCTCCCCACCACCCAGTGCAGCACCACTGTATGCTAAACTCCTTATCTCCCTATTTTCACCCCACATCTTGCTCTCTGGGTTAGCAAACCCAAAGCATCACTGAATTAGTAGGAATGTGTTAGTTTCAAACTCTTTTCTTTTACATCTTGACTCTGTTTTTTTACGTAGTGGAAGTGACTGACGTCTCAAACCTCCTTTTTCTCTCCTGAATGTCAAAATAAATACTGACAGCCTTATTTTCTGTAAGCCATCTCTTTTTGTGTTTGAGGTTGCTTTTTTATTTGTTTTTGAACTGGAAGAAAGTACAGGAAAGCACTTCTCCCCTTTAGTTTAAGAGTTCTTTGCCTCACAATCAAATGAAAGAAGGAAAATGTTATTCAATCTGATAATTCTCAGCTAGCCACAGTGCGCTGCAGAGCAGTTGGTGTCCAAATTCCACCTGTTTGCTTATTCAAAAATCCATAATGCTGAAGCTCAGAGGAGGAACCAAACTCCTTGCTGAAGGTGAGGTGAGGTTTTTCTCTGTGATGTTTTTTCTATGCATACCCTGCACCCTGTGCTGGCTGAACAAGGGGATCCCACCCTGCTGGGATAACACATGCGCCAGCTTCTTGGAGCGTAGTGGACAGAATAGCAGGAGTCACAGAGCTGGAGGTAATATTGCTCTAAATAGATAGCTGGGGGATTTGTTTTCTATATTAAAGTATTGATTTTTCATAAACTAAGAGCACAAAAGGCCATGGAAAACAATCAAGTCCCAGTGCAGGAAGCTGAAAAATTAGACAGCATTCTAAGCCCTCGTGGCTGTGCTGTGTGCTGAGACTTTCAGTTAAAAAAAGCCTTATTTATAGGCAGTGAACTCAAAAGATACCAGAGGTGTGGTTCTTGCACACTGGAACTTTGCTTGCTCTCCAAAGGGATGCAGTCAATCTGCCACGCAGGCAACATCAGCAGAATCAGATTGATGACATTTCTTGTGTGCTCTGCTTATGGCTATGCTAAACAGATCCTCCAAAGAGTCTTTCCTTGCAACATTTCAGCTGTTGCGTTATCATGCCGTGATAGGAGATGAGATATGCAAGAAGACAGAGACACAACACGCTGTTGCCTTTGCTTTGCTTTCTGTCTGCCTTCCTGCAGAAATTGTAACTTCAAGCAGAAGTGGAGCTGGAGAAGCTCAAACCTGAATTAAAGTGTCACCTGGTTTCCAGTGAAAGTGATGAATCACTGGAAAAGCCTTTTCAGGGAATGTGGTTAGATTGCTCATCCTGAGACTGGTGTTAAAGACGGCATGTCCCTGCTTAAACCATAACTCAGTTGAGATTCATGCAGAAACCAGTAAGTGGAGGAGATCTATGGCCTTGGTTATATAAAATAGCAGAGCAGTAAATCATAGTTTTCTCCTGTTTGAAATTTACAAAGCCATTATGTTCAGAATTTGTTAGATTTCAAGTTTTGGTTCTAGAGCATTTTTATTTGAGCCAAAGAAAAGAGAACAGTAAACATGTTGGTACTGTGCTTAAATGTAAGTTAGAGCACTGTCAAAGTGACGTGAAAATCATATCTGGGACTAGGCTTAGCCCTAGTATCAGCACAGAATTGGAACCCTGACTCCATTTCTAAGAGGATAGTTGTGTAGGAATTAGTTAACTGTGCTTTCAGAATCATAGAATCATAGAATGGTTTAGGTTGGAAGGGACCTCAAGGATCATCTAGTTCCAACCCCCTGTAATAGGCAGGGACATCTTCCACTGGAATAGATTGCTTGAGGTCTCATCCAACCTGTCCATGAACACCTTCAGGGAGGGAGCAGCCACAACCTCCCTGGGCATCCTGTGCCAGTGTCTCACCACCCTCACTGCAAAGAACCCTTTCCTAACATCTAGTTTGAATCCCCCCTTTGCCAGTTTAAACCCATTCCTCCTCATCCTGTCATTACAAGACCTTGTCAATAGTCCCTCCCCAGCCTTCCTCCAGCCCCCTTCAGATACTGGAAGGCCACTGTAAGGTCTTCTTGAAGCCTTCTCTTCTCCATGCTCTTGTAGCCTGTCCTCATAGCAGAGCTGTTGCAGCCCTCTGAGCATCTTCGTGTCCCTCTTCTGGACTGGCTCAAATAGTTCCACATCCTTCTTGTGCTGGGAGCTCCAGAACTGTACACAGTTTTAATCCAAGGAGACACCAAAGCCCCAGACCAAACATAATGACTCTATAGACTAAGATACATAGCTGGAATATTGAGTAGGATTTTCTCCTCAGACACAAGAAAGAACAGGCAAAATTTAGGCATGTCAGATCATTCTGCAGAGCAAACATCATGCCCCATAGAGTGGCAGTGAGATCTCTGTATGCAACAGGGAAATCTCCAGCAGCAGTCAAGGGACACAGGTAGTCATCTTGAACAGCTCTGCCACATGTGTGCTCCTGAAGGCTCTGAAGGTGCCTGAGAAGGCAACCAGTCTTTATCAAGGTCTACCTGTACACTTCCCACAGAAACCCTGATGTGCTCCAGGTACACCAGGCTCCCTGGTTTATCTATGTATGCACAGCAGTCATTTGCCCAGGACTTCTGCATATCCCCAGTAAAATGTCTTTACTTTGCTTATTCATTTGCTTTGGACACAGCTTCCAAGGATGGAGTTTAAAAAGGGATATTCCTAGGAAAGCTAAGCTGCCTGTCAGCCTGAAACACTGCTGCCTCCATCATACATAAGGATAGCTTCCTTAGGGCAGGGTCAAATCTTGGCTGGGAGATACCTGAGCAGAAATCCTGTGTTTCTGTAACCAAGGCCCAATTTGTATGGAAATGGTTTGTTTGGTTTAGGAGGACAGATCAGAGAAATAGTTCAGGTGGCAGAACCAGTGACCCTGGTAAACTTTCACTCTGGAGCCTTATGGCTGTGTCTTTTTCTATTAGATGTGATTTTAAATAAACATGAAGGGACCAGACAGGCCACAGATGCAGGTTCCTAAGCAACACAAATAAATCCACATCTGCGTTTATAGGTGCAGGCAGGACATCTCTGGACAGATTTTAGTAAGCTCTTTGTCTTCTCCTTCCTTTCAGAGGCATAGAGTTGAAGTGCAGACCACCAGAAGGAAAAATAATAAGCAAATAGCCTTCTATTCTGGAGTTGGAGAATGAGCAGCAGAAAAGGTGTCCTCATTCCCAGGCCTGATGTGTTGTGGCTGCAGATCTGTCTTTTGTCATCACATCTGAATGCTTTGGCACCTGTCATTGACTGTCCAAGCCATGAAAGTCAGAGTGAGGAAAGTGCTGAAAGGCAGAGAGGGGCTTATCAGGACCATGCACAAGTGCAAGATGGGTGGGGAGGGAAATAAAAAGAGGAAAAAAAGGTCATGCCAACATTGCAGATCCTCAAGGCAGGTGACAAAGACTTGCACAGGACAGGACATAAGCCAGAACAGGAACCCTGTCTCCTGCTCTGAAAAGGCCCCTTTTTGGTTGCTTGTTTCTCCCATGTTCAGAGAGATGCTCACTCACAAGAGTTTGGGAGATTTAGCTCTGTGCAGATGGGAGGAAATGATTTTCAAACTGCCTGTTTGTAAGTTAGCTCAAAAATGACAGCAGTGTCACTGCGCCTTTTGTTCTAAACATCCAATTAAACTGGCTGTTTACACCTCCCTGCCAGATTCCTGTCTCCCAGCTGAGGAGAGCTGAGCAGCTAATGAGGCACAGCATGGAAATCAGAATGGGAAAGGCAGGAGATTTCCCAGGAACTGCAGACTCAGCCCAGTGGTGGTGAAGCAGAGGGAGATTGGGCTGTGCCATGGTGGGATCCATCTCAGTCCCTTGGGGAAAGAGGAGCACGTTGATGTAATAGTTGTGCCACCAAGCAGGCTGTGGGCAATGGGCAGAAAGGCCCAGTCTCCTGCTTTAGGAGGCTGAAACAGAAACAGCCAAGTCTACATCCTGCCTGTCCCATGGTACAGCCAGTTTCTGGCTACTGTATATTACTATTTCAGGGTGGAGTTTGTGACTTTTTCGTGTTGTAGGATGAGTAAGGAGGAAAAAAAAATACATAGAAAGTGAGAGATGCTGGAATCAAGATGGAAGTGGTCATCAGAGTGTTGTGGGATGGAAGAAGCAACATTTGGAGTAGATTAAAAAGGTTCCTTCAGTTCTCAGAGTAGCCACTGTACGTCTGTGACCCAGGGCTCCCTCAGAGTCTTTTTTTCCCCAGGAAAAGATGCAAGTCAGCAAGTAAGGGGAAGGCTTAAAATCAGTGTCAGATCTCCTGTACATGCCTCAGAAATTCTTTTCTGATGAGAAAAGCTGATTTTGTTGTATCAGTAGAGATTTGGCCATCAGAGCAGTCAAACTGTCAGGGGAAAAAATGGTTGCTTTGATGCCAACAGAGGTCATTAAGAGGTTGCTGTCCAGGATATGTGAATGGAGACAGGTGGGTCTATCTTTTGCATCTGTGGGACTTGATAACTGTGGCGTCAACATGAGAAAAAATTGTTCTCACCAACCCCTGAAGAAAGACTTCTGATCAGAAACAACCCCTCTTAAATCTGCAAACTTCTGAAGCAGGGAGCCCAGCATTCCTTCCTTGATGATGATAAGGTGAGGCAGGCTTCTCCTGGCATTTTGAAGAGGATGATCTATGTTTTCATATACTGACTTTACTACCAACCTGCACCAGAGCAGACTACATTGTAACACAACTGCACACTTGTTTGTCAGCTTTCTCAGTGTCCAGTGGAAGAGGCAAAATGTGTGTTGATCTTTTCATAACACTCTGGTAAAGCCATGACCTTCATGTGGCATGAATTGTAACACACACTGGCCTTGTGATTTACTAGGAACAAATGTGGATGCTGAACCCCCTTCCTCAGGACTCTGTTTTGACTTCTATGTGATGATCTAAGATATGTTTGCTCCTCTTTTAGAGAGAGGTGGAGATCCATAAACAGGGTTAAAACAGCCCCAAAGGGAAAATTCTGCTCCAAGAACTTTCAGATGAGCCCTTGAAGCTATAGCCTCTCTGCGTGTGGTGAGGATCTCAGATGTTCTCTCAGCCTGGGGCAGTGTGAGTCTGATTAGGTTTGCTTGCGTATACTGCAGGCGTTATCGATCAGCTGGATGATTGATGCCTTGGTTGCTGTCAGTGCCTCATCTTTGATGTAATTGCATGAATTGTTCGCCAAGGCCAAGCACTTTGTCCTCAGAAGTGTTAACTATATCACATATACATGTGTCTATATCTATACAGTTTCTTCTCAAGAGAGATTTAATTATTTCCAAAGGTTCTGCGTCCCTCCCTGGGATCGTGGGGAAGTGCAGATCCATAAATCAGTGGACTGACACAGATGGAAACCTGAAAGGGTGCGTGGCATGTGGTGAATGCTTTCCACTCTGACACATTCCCTCTGAGGTTAGGAGTGGCAGAAGCTTCGCTGATATTGGGTTTACCCTGCGTGGATCCTGATGGTTTGGATCTTGAAGATCAGAAGTGTCTCTGGTGGCAAGGCTTGTGACCCTCCTCTGAGCAACTCAGCACAACGTTTATCCTTGCAGGCGATGGCAGTATGTATATAAATATATAGATATTACAGCTGAAGTGGCACCAGATGGATAATTGCAGCCCCGAGTGCCTAATCTACTCTCCAGGACATGGGCAGTTTTCTGAGCCAACAAAACTTAATTGAACTTTCCGTTCCAGCTGGAAAAGGTTATGGATCTAGCGAGTGCAAACGGAAGGCAGGATGAAAAGGTCAGATGTTCTGTTCTCTTTGTAATGGATTGACCGGGGACATGTTTTTATCTTTCTCACAACCACTGGATTGTAAAACTTAATTAGCAAGTCACTTCTCTCCCTTGTCTGAAGGCATGTGTGTGATGATTACACATAGATCACGTTTTATGGACATGTCATGTTTTCATTTGAGAGGAGCAGCCTGAGTGAGGGGCGCTTCTGCCACAGATTTACATCAATAGTTCAAGGAAGCGCCAGTAGGACAAAGCAGAGAGCTATCCTTGACATCAGATGTGCCAGTTCAGCTACCAACATCATCAACTGATGAAACCAAGCTGCCTATACAGGGCTCTCACCTGCTGCACTGGGAAGTGAGAAAGGAAATGTTGCAAACACAGGCAAAACCAAGAGATGGAGAGGACATACAGACAAGGAGTAATATGACCTGATGAGAGAATAAATGCAAAAAGAAAGACAGGAAAAGGGAAAGAGTATATGGTAGTATATGCTCAGGAAATATATGTAAGTGTGCATTGACCATCACAGGGATGTCTGGATTCAAAGGACAGACCTGCTGCCCTTACAGTCCGAGAATGATACTTTCTTAGTTGAAAAGTGTGGTCTTATCATCTGAAAATGATGAAAATAGAGATAATTGTTTGTTTTACTTTAGACATGAAGGAATAACATCCAACAATAAGGACAGATAAGGACTGGAATAAATTGCTGTGAGATTGGAACCACCAGAGGTTTCTAAGAGCAGGTTAAACAAACATCTGTCAAGAAAGATTTAGATGTAGCTCACTGAGCCTTGGGGCAGGGGTGGACTAGTGACCTCCTGAAGTTGCTTACTTTCAAATTTCTTTTCTGTGATTTCATGTAGTTCCACTTTATTGGTAGCAAAGCTTATTTCCAGAGCATCAGAAAGGATGTTGACGAGTCAAGAACTTCATGCAGGATGAAATCTCAGTTAGTCATGTACAGACACAGAGTCACGATTCAAACCATAGAGGGAAAGCTTTAAAAGACAGTTTAATTTTTCAGTGGGGTACTTTTGAAGTCTAGAATTTCCCTCTCCATCCAATAATATTTTTCTTTGTTGGCATTTTACTTGGATGCCCAAGGCTATAGCCTCTTCAAGGTTTAGCATGAAAAACCCTGCCTTTTTTCCTGGAAAGCTTCAAAAACTGATGGAAAGACAAAGAAATCTGCACTTAAACCTAAGTGAAAGACCAGCATACACCAGGGATAGTGGTAACCTCTCCCAGTCTATCAAGTTCTGGTCCTGGGGCTTTAGATCCAAGTACAACACCACTTCTTTCTCTCTGGAGCTATCACACATTTAGATTCCAAGTATTGCTGCAGTCAGATTCTTCTTTTCTCTTTCTGTGTTTAAATCTTACAGAGGTCATCTGCTGTCCTCATAAGATTTGCCAAGACTCACATACCCCAAGCTCTTACTTCCCTCTTCACACCTCCAGAATCTCTCACAGTCACAAGTTGGGAAGGAAGCCCAGAACTCTGCTGTCGCTTGGACTGCTCATCTCAATAGGGTCACACAGCACACAAAACATGGGTGGAGAGCACAGCCTCTGGCTGGCAGCTTTAAGTGAGAATTTATCCACTGTGTGACTCTCAGGCAGTAGGAAGCCATTTCCACTCTTGTGGTACATGTCAGTGCTTAGACATACCAAGCAAGATGTATGGAAGAGATGTCTTTGGCATCAGCAGACAGGATGAATTCAGATTCTTCAGAGCAGCAGTTCAGTTTTTTGCACTCCTATATCTTTGGGATCAGGGTTTTTTATTTGAGTCTTTCTTGCCCTAAAGAACAAAGTTTTCACTTCCCTTTATAAGTGGGTTAGCACATTCACAATCCCCTTCCCTGCATAAAGAGGATGGATTTCCATGTGGATGGCAAAGAGAATCCAGGAAACCAAGGCAAAAATTCCTACTGAGAAACATCTTGTGCTGTAAAGCCGGCTCAAGAGGGAAGTGGTAAAGCTGTCAACAGAACTGAACAGGGAAGATAAAGAGTCAGGAGACACAGACTGAGCATATCTACAACACATCAAACAACATCAAGTCAGTCAAAGCATCATTAATCCATTGGACTATGAACTTTCCCTTCAGATGCTGCCAGATCCATCAGTTGAGAGCCAGCAGTAGAAAAGCAGTATAGCAGGTCCTGGTCACCAGGGACAACCAGACATGAAACACTTCAAGCTTTCTGTTTTGCCTGGGAATCTGGACAGAGAGTTCAGTAGAGTCAGGCCACCAAGGAGAATTGTTGAAGTGGGATTTTAAGGAGTGATGGCTTTGTCACTGGATGAATGACCTACAAACAGGTGCTGTGTTAGCCTTAAGCCTCCAGCACTCCCTTTCCCCCTCCTGCCTTCTCCATCCCAGAAAATAAAATAATAACAAAATGAAGCAAAATAGCCCAAACACTCAGCTTTGCTTAAAACTGGAAACAGACAGGCACCAGACCTGCAAGCCCTAAAGAAATGAGCAAAGTTCAGTGATTTTCTCTGAAACCTCTCCCTTTGGATCATTCTCTAATAAATGCAGGTGAGAACAGTGGTCTTGTGCATGCCAAGAGAAAGTCTGCCCATGCCTCACTGACAGCTGGATTTTTATCCCTTAATGAGGGCTGAAATGACAGAAGACATTGGTTGGACTGCATGCAATAAAGAACAGTACAGTAATGTCTTCCCCATGGCCACACAGTGCTTACATGGGGACAAGATGTGTACATAAAATGCTTTTAAATTGAAATTAAAATGTCTTCAGCAGATACAAACTTCAAAGACATGTTCAAACCTAGATGGAAGTGTGACACTAAATAGCAGTAGTAACTCATCACTGCTAAATGCTGTGGATTGCTTGCCACTTAGAGCCCTGGAAGAAGCATCCATGCTTGATGGAGAGGTGTTAGAATGTAAAGAGAATGAAAGGGATTAATATAAATTAGTGAGTGAGAGATAAGACACTAAATTCAATGAGAGTTTCCCAGGTGGCAATATGCACACTGATGGAGAT
Organism: Pogoniulus pusillus; assembly: GCF_015220805.1. Taxonomy (NCBI): domain Eukaryota; kingdom Metazoa; phylum Chordata; class Aves; order Piciformes; family Lybiidae; genus Pogoniulus; species Pogoniulus pusillus. The sequence continues at coordinate 6,109,507 of NC_087298.1, forward strand.
GTGAAACCTACTTCAAAAGGGCATGAGAACATTCTAGGACAGTATCATGTCACTTTCTGCATGTCCTCAAGTTGCAGCTCAGAGCAGCTACACCGATGGAGATGTGAAACCTACTACAAAAGGGCATGAGAACATTCTAGGACAGCGTCATGTCACCTCCTGCATGTCCTCAAGTTGCAGCTCAGAGCCAGAACCTATCATATCAAAATGGCCAATGGTGTGATAGTGACAAGTGAAAGAAATTTCAGAATCCAGAAATCAAATCATTTTCATCACCGTCATTATCATCATAACATTCATTACCAACATCTCTTCAGCCATTAAAATTTCTTAATCACCTTAACCACAGTTTAGCCAATTAATTAGAAGATTATGTGGCCTAGAAACATTGATCACTTGAAGACATGTCATGAAGATGGTAAAAAGGAAAGGTGGGGGAAGGGAAAAAAAAAAAACACAAAAGGACTGAATCTGCAAAAGGAAATCTCCTCACTGTCAGAGCTGGTTTGTGACATGGGCAGAGACATAGCCTGAAGACTAGATTTGGACCAGGGAAGACGCCTCCTGTTCCATGTTTTGAGATAGTAGAAGACTTTTCCTTTTCAAAATAAGAACCAGCCCTATTTATCTACCTTTTATCTTTTTTAAATGGCAAAAGTTGATGAAAGGACAAGGCCTGTTCAGTCTATATTTATTTTGGCCTTCATGTTGACACTTTTTGCCCCCTTCAATTAAGCTTTGTGACTCAATTTCTCTTTGAAGCAGGTATAAATTTCAGTAAAAGGTCTTGCAGAGGAGAAGTTTTGACAATCTTTAAAACATCTCTTGGGTTGTTGTTGTTGTACCTGCTGCTGTTGCTGTTTGGAACATATTTTAAATTGACCTTATCCATAAAAGTGACATTTACATGGCATAATTCAGTGCTGTGTAGAGATATCTGAACTGAGTGAATACACGAGGCAGTGCTGCTGTTCAGTGCACAGCTCTGAGTTGATCTTCTGAGATCCTATTTAACTCGTATGATGTTGATATATATCTGTAATGTTGCCCTTACAACCTACTATATATACATAGGCAATTAATACAAAGTGGTTGAAGTGTTTTGAGTTCAGACCATCAGTTACTGCAGCAACTTTTGTTCCTCTAACCACATCTTTAAACTGGTGGAGACCTTCAGATGGAGAATAATCTCTGTAACCACAGCTCCCAGACTCTGCCCCAGCTTTGCCATGTTCCCAACCTTTGTCTGTGGGCAGAATTTCTTCATCTTCTTTTTTTTTTTTTTCTTTTTATTTTTCTTTCTGCAAACATTTCTCAGTTTATGAAGTGGGAATAATAATTTATTGGAAGAACTCCTGTGAAGCTTCATCCAGCCAAGGTTCATAAAGCGCTTGGAGATCTCTGGCTGCAAGCTGCTGCATAAATGAATAGCTTTATTGCTTGGGCTAGCAAATGTTATTACCTTTCTTTAGGGGGAAAAAAAAGAAAGGCAAATAAATAAATAAATAAATAAATAAATAAATAAATAAAGGTCTGTAGGTAGAAAATAGCCAATCTCAATATTTATAAAATCTCTGCTTCCTCATAAATAGAGAAGTTCCCTAATCCTCACTGGCGTTCATGGCTATTTATCTGCATTTGAATTTTAATGAATTTAAAAAAAGGCAATTTAAATATATATATATATATATGTGTAATTTTTTTTCCCCCTGCTCACAATTGTTACAGCCTTGGCTCCCTGCAAAACTCTGCTTTCCATTTCAAAGTGGTTGGTTTTTGCTGACTGAGCGCTGGGACAAGGTTGATTGACAACCTGCGATCCTACGATTCCATGACAACCTCACACCTGCAAACGCCACTGCTAACCCAAGGGCTGCAGAGGTGACACCAACTGGTGCCTCTGACCCCACCTCAGTGCTTGCCCTGTGCCACCAAGGGCAGGAGCCTGACTCCTCCTAGCCCAGGGCTACTAAATCTGTGTTGTGGTTTTGTTGCTTGCCGTGTCATAGAATCATAAAAGCACAGAATGTCAGGGGCTGGAAGGGATCTCGAAAGCTCCTCCAGTCCAACCCCCCCTGCCGCAGCAGGATCACCCAGAGCAGATCACACAGGAACACATCCAGGTGGGTTTTGAATACCTCCAGAGAGGGAGACTCCACAGTCCCCCCGGGCATCCTGCTCCAGGGTTCTGTCACCCTCACAGGGAAAAAGTCCTCCTCATGTTTAAATGAAACTTCCTATGGCTCATCTTCCACCATTGGCCCTTGTGCTGTGATTGGGCATCACCCAGCAGAGCCTGGCTGCAGCCTCCTGGCACTCAGCCTTTGCTGCAGGCTAATGAGGAGCTAATGTTACTGTGATGGTTTGGGCTCTTACCCTCCCCCCACACTTTGTATTTGCCCCAGCTAACTCAGAAGGGACTCTAGGAATATAAATGAAGCTATTTATTTTACAGCAGCAAATATACAAGCAGATATTTACAGTATGTACACTTATATGTAGAAATATACAATGGATAAACAATACACAGTATCACACAGTATCATCAGGGTTGGAAGAGACCTCACAGATCATCAAGTCCAACCCTTTACCACACAGCTCAAGGCTAGACCATGGCATCAAGTGCCATGTCCAGCCTTGCCTTGAACAGCTCCAGGGACGGCGACTCCACCACCTCCCCGGGCAGCCCATTCCAGTGGCCAATGACTCTCCTCCCAGAAACCTGAGTCCCCAGGAGGGGCTCTCAAACCGCTCCAACACCTTCCCTGGCCCCTCTCAACCTTACCCCAGTTCCCAGGAAGAACAGAGGTGCAGCCAAGAGGTTAAGAAGGAAGGTTAGTGGCAGTGGGGTTAAGGAGATGTGACTAGGTCTGAAGGCAAAGGCAGAATGAAAGACAACATGGAGAATGGTTACTTCTTCTCCCCAGAGTTCTCAGCGTGACTGTGAGAGAAGAGACAACCATGTTTGCCTTTTCACTGCCCACTGTCTAGTTCTTTTACCAGAACATTCCAGCTTGCTTCAAACTAGCACAGTTACAGCCACAAAGAAAGTCCTCCAGCAGGCCAGCAACTCTTGCAGGAGGACACAGGACACTGCGACTGTTTACTCCAAGGTCCTGTGTCTCCCTGTTGAAGGGAGTGAACAGCAATGTTCTCTCTCTCCCTCTTCCCTCCTGCTGGGACATGCACACTGTTGTCTAGGTCGTGGGGGAGAGGTTTTCACAGTATCACAGTATCACCAAGGCTGGAAGAGACCTCACAGATCATCAAGTCCAACCCTTTACCACAGAGCTCAAGGCCAGACCATGGCACCAAGTGCCACGTCCAATCCTGCCTTGAACAGCTCCAGGGACGGCGACTCCACCACCTCCCCGGGCATCCCATTCCAGTGTCCAATGACTCTCTCAGTGAAGAACTTTCTCCTCACCTCCAGCCTAAATCTCCCCTGGTGCAGCCTGAGGCTGTGTCCTCTCGTTCTGGTGCTGGCCACCTGAGAGAAGAGAGCAACCTCCTCCTGGCCACAACCTCCCCTCAGGTAGCTGTAGACAGCAATAAGGTCTCCCCTGAGCCTCCTCTTCTCCAGGCTAACCAATCCCAGCTCCCTCAGCCTCTCCTCGTAGGGCTGTGCTCAAGGCCTCTCCCCAGTCTTTTTGCCCTTCTCTGGACACGCTCAAGCATCTCAATGTCCCTCCTAAACTGGGGGGCCCAGAACTGAACACAGTACTCAAGGTGTGGTCTAACCAGTGCAGAGTACAGGGGCAGAATGACCTCCCTGCTCCTGCTGACCACACCATTCCTGATGCAGGCCAGGATGCCACTGGCTCTCTTGGCCACCTGGGCACACTGCTGGCTCATGTTCAGGTTCATGTTTTCTGCTGGCCTTGGCTGGCAGCTGCACCTCTGGGCCTGTTGAGGCCTGCGGTAGGCCTGGGTCTAGCGAGGGAACAGTTTGGCCTGCTCTTGGGCCTGCTGAGGCTGAGCCAGGCGGAGGTTTTGGGAAGGCTCTGAAAGATCCTGGCCTGGCAGGAGGCTCAGGTGGACAGCTGAGCCTAAGTTCCTTTGACCCGAAGGACTTTTCTATGTATTTGCAAGCAGAATTTCCATTTGAGCATCCCGCCCAGTCAGGAGCATTTTTAATTCACTCCTTTGGAAGGGGTAAAATACTTTTCCTGTCCTTTTTGCCCTGGGCAGGACACTGCAGCAGACAGGAATGGTCTTTTCTGCTAGAACAGAGAACATAATGCATGAACTCTTGGCTCAGGGTCAGGAGAGCTACTGGTTCTCATGTGGACTTTGCCAGTCGTCTCTTCTAGAACCCCTTGCCCTATCCAGATTTTCTGGTGCGTGTCTTCCTTGTCCATCCTGTAGCTTTGACAAACAGACACCAGGGTGGGAGCTCTCTGCGGTGCCCACTGGGCTCATTGCTGTCTACCTGAAAGGATATTGTGCAGAGGTTGGTGCTGGTCTCTTCTCAGAGATGACAGAACAAGAGGGAATGGCCTCAGGCTGCTACTCAGTATGTTTAGACTAGACATTAGGAATTTTATTTTCACATAAAGAGTGTCCAGGCATTGGAACAGGCTGCCCAGGAGGGTGGTGGAGTCACCCACCTTGGATGTGTTTAAAAGTTGTTTGGATGTGGCGCTTGGGGATATAGTTTAGAGTGAACCTTGTAGAGCAGGGATATCAGCTGGACTTGCTGATCCTGAGGAGCTTTTCCAACCTGAACGTTTCTGTGATTCTGTGAGATCACCTCTGCAGAAAGCATGCAGAGAGTTTCAGGAAGCTCTGCACCTTCCTGTATCCATGCATCGCAGCTGGTGTGTGCATACAGAATAAACAGATCTTACTGTGCCATAAGTGCACCCTGTGCTCACCCACGTGCTTGGAAAAACTCCTGTGCAAACCTGTGATGATCCTTCCGCTTCATTTGCACTCACCCAGCTGTAAATAGGAGGGTTGGCATTTTCCTAACCAGAAGATATTAGCTGATTACACCAGTGATGCGCTAATGTGGGGCACCTCACAGTCAGCAAGGGACATATAAATACCCACACAGACAGCACAAAAGGTATCAAGCCTCCATAAAGGAAAAATAAATGGAGATGAGACTGTATCTGGCTTCCAATGAAACTCTTCAGAAGAAGATTTCAGATGCACATCCCCAGCTGTTGGCAGCCAGCAGCATAATGCATGTTGATGTCACTGCTCATGACAGAAAGCAGGAGCAGCCTGTGTTTTGAAGCAGACATTTCAAACTAAGAAGCAGGTTCAAATAATGCTTAGGTGCTCTCTTTTCTCTGGAGTAAATAACAACACTAGAGGAAACGTGGCCAAAAATTAGGCCTGTGTAGGTTTATATGCAGGGTGGATCCTGGAAGAGTCATCTTTCAGTGGAGTGGGAAGATATAATGCCTTCAAAGTTAGAGGACTCTTGCACGCCTTAATGGCTACCTCTCAAATGTGAAATTCACTTGTGATTCCATTATCTCTTCTCATAACACTTTGTAGTTACAAAGAGCAACAATAATTTCAGCAGGTGAAGCTTTGCAGTGGCCCAGTACATATGATAAGTGTTGTCCTCCCTACCCAGAGGTGAGAAGCACAGAGATGAAATGACTTGTTGCAAAATGTACAGGGAGCCTTTGTTCATGTTGGTTTAAAAAACATGTCTCCCGAAAGCTTGTTCTGTGTTTGACTAACCAAAGCACTCTCCTGGATGCAGAGCATTACCTATGTGACCCAGGTAATGTTTGAAAGTGATGTCTCTGAGATGAGGACTCTGTACATGGTATTTATCCATTTCTGGTAATATCCAGTCCCTTACCTGGTGTTGTTGCTGAGTCCAGTGATGCAGAGTGCACTTTGGTCAAGAGCCAGATTCATTCCATCAGACATTTCTTTCCCAAGGATTTATCTTTGTTTTCTCTCTCAGATCCTTTGTAAGCTCAGTACTAAGCTGGTCTTCCTTTCCCTTCTTGCTTGGTTGAGACAGTTTTCCAAGCAAAGCTATAGCTGCATTGGAAAACCAGTCCTCAAACTGAGGCTGAAGCAGAGAAATAAAGTTACTGCCTTTGGAGTTTTGCTGATGATTTGAAGCCATTTTAATACATGATAGTTCCACCTACACGGCAGCTGTAGTAGGAGCAAGACAACATTCTTGGTAGTTGATTTCTTTTTCCTAGTGGAAGATGGTTATCTAAAAGGGGAAGAAAATATCATAATGATCTGGGTTCCTGTTGTGAAAAACAGATCAGATTTAACCCTTCAAGCTGTGGTAGCACTGTAAAGTCTGATTGTCAAACCAGAGTTGAGGTAGCTGCTGGTATTGCCTATTTCTTCCCAGCATTCACATGGCAGTGCTGCTCTATTTGGAAGAGATCACTGGACTGATGGTTACTACCAGACGGCACCAAGTCTGTAAAGACAATTACTGGACCAGATGATACACGTCATGCCACAAGAAAGAGGGCCTCACACTCACAGAAGGCTTCTGACTTGACATAGCTGCACAGACCACTTTTTACAACAGTCAGAACTCCACTAGTTTGGATGTGAAACAATCGCATGTGCTGGGGTCATGTGAGGTCACTCATCACCTTGCCTGTGTTCACAAGGCTGGTAGGAATCTCTGTCTCCATTTGCCAAGAGCAGTCAGGGTTGGCCATTCAGGATCCAAAGTTGGCAGGGAGGGATGATCTAATTGCATAAACCTGTTTTCTTAGGATAGCTGTTTAAAAATAAGGAAGGAAAAGGTCTCATTCTCATTCAGATAGAGATGAAGTTGAAATTCAGTCATTTTTCACCTAGGACAGTTTATATTTGTGCAGCAAGTCTGCAATTCGTTTATTTACCTCATTCCCAGCTGTTGATTGGAGATGGAGTTGGTCAAGATTTGTGCTCCAGCCATAGATATTGTATGGCCCCATCCGTGGGCAATCTGGGTTCACTACTGGCAATCTGGGTTCACTCCTCAGCTGTGCCCTGCCTTGCTGCCTATTACTTTGTCTCTTTTCATTGCCTGTGTTTGATTTCTTCTCTTGGCTGTCCAGAAGCTAAAGCAAGGCTCAGTTAAGGGCTACTTAACTGTTATTACTAATAACTGAAAGTGACTTGGAACATGAAGAACTTCCACAGCTTTGCAACAGCTCCTGCATCCAGACTTGCAGGAATCTGTGATGAATAGCAGATGATTGTTCTTTTGGAAGGACTGGGCTTGCTTCAAGTTTAATCAGTAAACAGCTTCTGATTATTTTTCCTGCTCTGTAAATATCCCTGGGTGTTTTTGAGGTGACCGTGGCCTACTGCCTCTTTCACACCGTGAACTTGGCCAAATGTGTGACACCCTTCTCCACTTGCACACGCCCACTGAATTACTCTGAGAAATAAACGCAGTGAACGTTGCCCTGCAATTCACAGCTGTCATCTGAGGGTGACCAATGACTCCTGCAGTTTGTTGGACAGAGAGGCGGAATTTGCCCTTCAGAGACATCAACCTTTCCTTCCCATGTGAGGAACTAATAATATTTCCCAAACACAGCTCTTACACAAGGATGGACACATGAAAACTAAGTTTTACATGCTTTCAGAGTCTCCATCACCCTCTTGTGAAGAAGAGGATTAAACTGAATCAGTATCTCTCTGTTTCAGCCATTTGGGCCAACTATCAGAGTCCGTGCTTCAGATAATCATAGAATACACTGGGTTGGAAGGCTCCTTTGAAGGTCATTTAGTCCAGCTCCCCTGCAGTAAAGAGGGACATACTAGATCAGGTTGCTCAGACCCCCACCAAGTCATATAACTTCATCTTATCATAGTGCTAGATATGACTTTTCTTCCTGCCTCAAAACAGGGCTGAATTTACATTCAGAAGTTTTCCTTGGTAATTCTTTATATCAGACAATTCATCCATTCCAGCTGTTAGCACTCAAGCAGGTATTGGTCATGTAGGTGTCTAGCTCAGATATTAACATACAGAACATAAAACCCCAAATGGGATCGAACACAAGTGCAGGCACAAACACTCACATCAGGCAGCAGCTCCTAATAGAAATGCATATCCCTCAACATGTGCTATTGCAAATTCAGGTAGTCATGCTGGGAGAATAAATGTCTAATAACAAGTCATAAAACACCAAAGCCTCAATCTTTGAGCCTCAGGGTCTTACACTGCAGAAATGATGCCTGGGATTTTGCCCAAAAGGGAGTCCAAAGGCAGGATCTCTATATAGAAATTCTGTAGAATATTTAAGTATTTCTGTTTCTGTGATCCTGCATTTTGAGATGTTTTCCAGACCTATTTTCTCTGATATTCAAGATGAAGTATTCCAGTTCAGGAGTGTGGATTTCCTGGTAATCCATAGACATTCTGCCAACTTTCCAGGAGCACCACAAGATGCATCCTTGCAGCAATGCCTTTGCAGGAATTTGAACCATTTCTGAGTCACTTATGCCTGATTGTGGTAACAGAAGGAGGAGGAGGCCTGTTTGTGCAGCCTGCTGTAGACAGTTTGATTTAATGTCTGATTGCATTTAATTTGTGGCAGCAGTCCAGATGCTGTGGCCATAGGTGCCTAGAAAATCATTAAGCAAATGCAGTAAGACACATGGAAAGCTAAATCAGAGCCCAAGGACACCTGCATCCTGAGATATTTTCTCATAGCTCCAGGACATTTGACCTTAGCCTTTATTCCGTGGTCATGAGCTTTTAGCAAGCAATTGGAGAGGGACCAAAATTTTGCAGAAGGAATGTTTTCTGCAAAAAGTGGACTGACCTATTTTTTTTATGCTAACAGTGTGCTTCTTCCTCGAGTTGAAGCTTAAGCTGTGGGTTTTTACACAGCTGTGAGGTGACAGCCTTTACTCCTCAGGTAAAGCTTAACAATGGAGGAATTGGCCTTCTGGGGCCTTGGCTGAAAGGCAAAAGGCAAGGTCTTTAGACATGTTGAGCAGCATTTTGCCCCGTTGTATAGCATGGTAAAATGCCTGAAGGCAGAAAAAGCACATCTCAGTGTGAGCAGACCAGAGCCTGAAAGAAAGTTCTTACTGCTAAGATCTTGGAAATGCAATTGCAAAAGAAAGAAACCGACAAACTAAAACTAGTTTCAAGCAAGCAAATAGAAACATTCCTTTTGGAACGCTCATGAAACTCCACACATTTGATGTTTAAAGTATTTATTTCATTGCAATATATTTCAAACTGAGTCAGAGAGCAGGACAGAAAAGCTTTTTTTACACAGATTTTGATTTTTCCCTTTTTTCATTCAAAAGTGCAACATGGTTGAAGCTACAATCTCTGCATTTGCAGGAATATGATGCTGGAACTGGACACTGAAAATCGTGTCAGGTTGGCAGATGTGCCTCATTTGATTGGTCTGGACCTTAGTAGTGACAGGAAATTGTGCAAAAAAAAATTTATACAGAGGCAAGGAGTCTCTACAGGCTCTTTGTTTGGATTAATCAGACTGCTGGGGTCTGCCCCAGGGGTTTGGAGGTGTTCCTGAGCACTGCTCTTATTATCGCATCGATTCCTTTCTGGTTTTAATCTGTTTGCTGCAAATCGAAAACCAGAGTCAAGTTAGTTGCGTTTCGGTTTTCACCGTTTCTCAAGGCCAAACAAATTTGTTTCCAAATGGGAATGAAAATTGACAGAGCTTCCTGCTTTCTCCAAATAGTCTTGCCGTTCTGGAAACAAAACCTTGAGCCTTTCCCAGCCAGCGGCGAAGAGTCCTCATGCAACAGCAGGTTTTGGTGTGTCTAGGCATCCACATTCACTCTCTACCTCTGCATCTCACCCAAACCCAGACTTTTGGAGGATTTGAAGGGCTTGTGCTCTGGCTCAGTTGTGGGCTGACCAGATGAATTATTGAGCTGGAGAAATGAGGCATTTCATGTGCTTGGACAGAAGGGTGAATCTGTTTGAATTTGAGTCATTTCCTCACAGACAGTATGAATGCTTCTGGCTCACATGGTAAAGCAGGATGAAGTACACAAGCCAGGCATGACCCAGGTATGCCCAGGGGTCAAACTCAATGGTTTGTAACTCCAAACACAGAACTACAACACTTTTCACAGAATCACAGAATGATTTGTGTTGGAAGAGACCTTAAAGATCATCTGTTTCCAACGCTCCTGCCACAGACAGAGATGCCTTCCACTAGACCAGGTTGCTCAAGGTAATCTCCAGGGAGGGGGGATCCACAACCTCCCTGAGCAACCTTTTGCAGTGTCTACCTTTACTGTGAAGATTTTTTTTTCCTAATTTTTGTGAAGCCTGTAACTTCTGGGGTATTGGAAGTACGGCTGAAGACATAGGGAAGGTTTTTTTTCATGTATATGCAAGATGATGAAATGGAGCAGGACACCACAGGTTCCCATGCAGCCCCCCTTTTCCACAGCAAGAGAGACAAACAGGAGCCCACAAGCAAACCAGACATCAGCACATCAGAAAGAATCAGGAGCAGCTGTATCACAAAGGTGAAAAGCAGCTTTGAAAGGTTCCATGCCACTTGTCAAGGCATCTTCAGCAGAGATTTCCCTGCTAGAATATTCATTTATTCAAGGTCTCACCTCCCAAACCGCACTGCATGTGATATCTCTAGTTAGTTACCTGCATCCTGTGTCTCCACAAAAAGACCAAGATCATGAAGAGGTTAAGGCAGTCAGCTCTGACAGCAGAAGAACATTTTGAACCAAACTGCTGCAGGGATTGTGAAACAGCTTCTGTCACCCGTTCCCAATCTCCCTTTAATGTAACCAGAGACTTAAATACGCCAGAGTTAATCTTTGAGGAAAACAGAAAATACTGTAACAATAAAGGTTGTAACATGGTTACAAATGAGAGCTACTGCTCCCCTCTGCATTTTGAATTCCTGGGATAATTCTGCAGAGCTTCATTACCGGAGTATAATTGTGTTATAGAACTCTAAATCACCCTGCTACACTTAACTGGCAATAACATTAAGATAGCGCAGATATTCATTTTAATTAAAACATAGCCTCAAACTATTTCCTTGCTCTAAAAGGCAAAACTTTTTCCTCCTCTATTTTATTTTTTTCTTCCCTCCAACACCCAGAACTTTCATTTGTTCCCAGTGTGTCTCTGCTCACCAGAGGGTCCGGAACTGAAATGCAATTAAGAAACACCTTTCTGCAAGCCATCGCTTTCCTGCGAGCAGCTTCTCTCCATACGAGCGACTCTGCTGCAGGGAGGGGATGGCTTTCCTTGGTTCTCCTCAGTGTGACCTGCATCTATTTAGTTCTAGGAGAGTGTGGATGATCTAAACTGAATATTTTATCTCATTTGGGCTAGGCTTACTTAGCTGCTGTGTTTAAGGACAGACCAGCTGGCCAGCTCTTAGAATCAACCAGGTTGGAAGAGACCTCCAAGATCATCCAGTCCAACCTAGCACCCAGCCCTAGCCAGTCAACCAGACCATGGCACCAAGTGCCTCATCCAGTCATTTCTTGAAGACTTACAGGGATGGTGCCTCCACCACCTCCCTGGGCAGCCCATTCCAATGGGAAATCACTCTCTCTGGGAAGAACTCCCTCCTAATATCCAGCCTATACCTACCCTGGCACAACTTGAGACTGTGTCCCCTTATTCTATTGCTGGTTGCCTGGGAGAAGAGGCCAACCCCCACCTGGCTACAATGTCCCTTCAGGTAGTTGTAGACAGCAATGAGATCACCCCTGAGCCTCCTCTTGAAGCCTAGAGAGGCTAGTACAACCAGAAAAGATCAGCTAACGTGAGGATATGATATGCTAGCGGTGGCAACATGACAGCCTCTATTGAAAAATCTTGGTCTTCTTATCAGGGCAGCCTATCAGTAACCTTAATGGAGATGCAGGCTTTCCTGGACCACTGTTTATCCAAAAAATCAGGAACAAGAGAAATGTGGCTTTGGAGAAGTCCTTTGGAAGAGATAACTGGTCATGAGTTGAGCAAATGAGAGGCAAGTGAGATGATACCTTGAGAGATCGGGTAGTGAGATCCCAAAGCCACAGCAGAAAACATATACAAAGCTGCCATGTATATGCCTTTTGACTAAACTGTCCAGATTCTCCCTAGATATGCAATAGTTCCTCTATTCCCAGTTCTAGTTTTTATGTAACATTCAGCACAGCTCCTCTGACACTGGTGATGTGACAGACAACCTATAAAGAGATTCCATTTGGAACCAGTTTTAGCTTAAAGTGCAACGTAACCAGTGCAGATCTCAGCTAAGTTATAACACAGCTTTCTTCTCTGAGAGGGGATAAAAGCTGTCTCAGCCTGCATCTGCCACCAAGGCCTGCAGAGGACTTAGCCATGATCTTGGCAATCAGCATATTTTTGCCTTTTGGACCATGGGTACACACAGCAGCTGTGTATTGTTGCTGGGTATCTATGAGACTTGAAGGCATCTCTATACCTCTCATGACTGTGTTTTCTTCAGACCAATGCCAGTGTTTCCACTATATATTTAAATCTGTCTTTAAGGTTGAATGTCTCCCCATTATAAATGGATTGTCTTTGCATGAACTTCCTCAGTAAAAAAAAAAACAACAGAAATGAGGAAATAGCCAGAGACACTTTTTCCATTAGTGGGGGGGGAAAATCATCATATTGGCTTTATGGATTTCTAAGTTGGTGTGGAAATGTACAGAAAATAACAGTTTACAAATCTTGGGAGACCCAAGATTACTTGTGTTGTCTTCTTAGTTGCAGAAAGAATGACATTAGAGATGAAAAATGACAATCTCATGATGCCTTAAGGTTTCCATGCAGGGTTTTCAAACACTTCTAATTTCTCCAATTTAACTTAATTTAAATTTTACTTGGAGGTAATTGGGATGAATTAATATAGTTACAATTATACAGAAATCAATCCATTAATGTCTGGAAAATCTTGTTAATAGGGTAGCAATTTCATGGATACAAAACAAAAATCTACCCACTTAAAATAATCTACATAGTTCAATTTTAGATAATAACAACAAAAAAACCCCTCCTGAATCTATATATCTTTTTTTTTTCCCAGTGATTGTTTTTGGCTGATTACTGTTGTTATTGCAGCCATAGTACCTGACAAACACCAGTAATCATTTTAGCTTGGGGTTATTATTTTCATGTTGGGTTTTTGGTTTTGTTTGGTATCATCTCAGACTGTGGTATTTAGGTGTTGGACTCCAAAATGTTACTGCTCTACAGATAAATTATCAACTAGTTTAACAGTCAGTGGGCTGCAGTATGATATATTTAGCAGCCAATGCTCTTAAGTAATACACTAGTGGTAGATTCATACGCTTATGGGAAGGAGTGAAGCTGGAGATGGGTAGGTTCAGACTGGACATGAGGAGGAAGTTGTTGAGCTTGAGAGTGGTGAGAGCTTGGAATGGTTGGCCCAGGGAGGTGGTTGAGGCCCCATCCCTGGAGGTGTTTAAGGCCAGGCTGGATGAGGCTGTGACTAGTCTGATCTAGGGTAGGGTGTCCCTGTCCATGGCAGGGGTGTTGGAACAGGATGAACCTTGTGGTCCCTTCCAACGCTGACTGATTCTATGATTCTATGACTTATAATATATATTATAAATAATATACTATTGATGTATTATAACCACATTACAAAAAATAATGTGGGTATTCAATTCCTTTTGAAGAAGCTTGGAATGAGTCAAGTCTCTAAATTACAACAGTAAGTGGAACAAATTAGCTACAATGCAGGATAGTTGCGTTCTCTTTCATTTACCCTGTGATCATCTCTTTGATGTGTCCTTCAAACCACATTAACATCCTTTCCAGATATTATCTTCTGGCAGTAGTGGCAAGGATTGTGGAGAAATAATCAGAATCATAAAATGATTTGGGTTGGAGGAGACCTCTGAAGGGCATCCAGTCCAACTTGCTCTGCAGTAAGCAGGGATATCCTCAACTAGGATTACCCAGAAACTTTTTGAGCCTCAGCTTGAATATCTCCAGTGATGGAACCTCAACCACCTCCCTGGGCCACCCATCCTCAGGGTAAAGAATTTGTTCATAACATCCAATCTAAATCTACTCTTCTCTAGTTTGAAACCATTGCCTCTTGTCCTATCACTAGAGGCCTTTGTAAACAGTCTCTCTCCATCCATCTTGTAGACCCCCTTCAGGTACTGGAAGGTCACTGTCAGAGCCTTCCATAAGGTGAAATATATTGTGTCAATTGGTATGAAAACTGCAAAATTGAAAGAATAGAGAGGACATTTACCTTATGGACTGGAAATGATTGGCTATTGTCTGGTTGTGAGGAACCCATTCTTATGAAGATGAAAACACGGTTGACTGCTCAAGGGTAAAGATGCTTTAATCTGTTAAAAAAAATATTAATGAGAATATATATTTGGTCCAATTAGCTTAATAATGCATGGAAATTCATCAGAAATGCAAGCCTTAACTAGAATGCTTCCAAGTAAGAAATTTTGGTGGACAGAAACTTACAAGGAAGTGTTCAAAAATGCACTTTGGTTTTCTTCGAAGGCTCATCACTCGGATTCGAGTAACATGGTTTGTGAGGCACCAAGTATCTCAGTCTAAATTATGCCAGGCATGGTTCAGACTTGATAAGAAATAATAGGCAAAGCTGATAAGATTCACTTTGGGTGACTATCTAACTTTTTTTTTTCCCAAACTGTCTGAACACCATATATTGAGAAAGAGGGCAAAGGCTATTTATCTTTTAAGTACAACAGTTCTCCAATGATTGCTCATACACAGAGATCTGGGGGAAGCATGAAGGTCAGCATTTTTCTAGCTATGGGTGTGCAAGTACATGTGGGGCATTCCAGGAGTTCCTATCCAGAGGGGGAGAAAAACAAGAGGGAAAAATCTATTGTCATTTCCAAAATCATAGAATCACAGAATCATAGAATCAGCCAGGTTGGAAGAGACCTCCAAGATCATCCAATCCAACCTATCACCCATCCCTACCCAATCAACTAGACCATGGCACTAAGTGCCTCATCCAGGCTTTGCTTCAACACCTCCTGGGACAGTGACTCCACCACCTCCCTGGGCATCCCATTCCAATGCCAATCACTCTCTCTGTGAAGAACAAGTTCATTTAAAGCTTCCAGAGCTGGTTTGACTTAGGTGTGCAAACTGTTCCTTGAACCAACAGACAGCAGGAGAGTTGTGTTAGAGATACTCAAACCCCAGAACTTCGAGCAGAACTTATTTCATTCTTCAAAACGAAACCCTGCACAGAGTAAAACAGTCTATTTAGTTCACCACAGCAAGTAGATTTTTTCCCAGAGAAGCAAAAAAACCCACAACCAAATAGATGTTATTTCATTCACTTGAAAGCAGTTGAGCCTAGGGAATAATCAGCTGAGGATGAAATAGAAGAGTAATCACTCTGAAGCAATTGTGATGGAGGAACAACATTATAACTGTGCCATTTGCTGGGCCAGACTCCTCTGAGAGTTGAAATTTCAGGGAAATATGCTTTTCTCTCTCGTTTCTCTTTTTTTTTTGAGTCTTCTTGCCAGACATGTTGGTTTTGGTAAGCAGATATATATGTGGTAAAAGCCTATCACCTTTGTGAAAAACTCTGATCAGCTCAGCCCACAAATGAACACTGACTGGCAATTACCTCAGGGTGAAATGAAACCCAGAATCCACTTGGAATTTTTGGAGATTCTGACAAAATCCATTGTGGTTTCAAACACACAGAGCTCTACCATTGTGGGAAGCCAGTCATTTCCTCTCATCAACCACCACTGTCTTAAAAAGCCACACACTTTCTGCTTAGTGTGACTTCAAGCATTGCTTCACTCAAACCCTCTTTCCCCCCGTGCCCCTACATCATTTGTCTTCTTCTCCATTCAAAGACTGAGGGATTGTGGAGGCTGGATGGTATGAAAGTGCAGACACACATCTCTTGACCTACCTGGGTGACCATGGAAATCTGTGCAGATGGGACCACTGCACACAGCCTGTTCTGCATTCTCATTTGCTCTAATACCACTCCTTTGGTCCTTGAGAACACTTGAGATGACTCAGTTATTTCCTGGCTCTATTCACATGCCCTGGGCCTTTCAGCTACTTTTAGGAGCCCTCTGTTCTTTTTTTAACTGTGTTTCACAGCCTGGGAGATGACAAAGTCCCTGTGACTGACAGAAGGACTAGACCAGCTCGTTTTAGTAGGGGTTCTTCTAGGAGAAGCTGATCTCTGTAGCTGGGAATGGTATATCAAGATGAGATTAGTCAAGATGTTTACAGTAATCAACTACTTTGTCTAAGTGCAAGACCCCTGTTAAGCTCCAAGTGGGGGAGAGGAGGGTGAAAAAGACATATATGACCTCAGGATCTCAAATGTTTTGCATATTTCAATAACTACTTTCATGAAGAAATATGAACATTGGAATTCTTCTTTTTTTTGAATGAGCAATATGGCTGTCTGGAAGCAATATTAATCAATAACTAATTTCATAGTTGGACAACTGTTTTTAATGACTTTGTACTTTTGATACATTGTTACAAAAGACTTCGGATCATTCCCACAAGAACTTGTCAAGGAAAGGGCAAATTCATTTACTTGCCATCATGTGAGAGCCAAAAGGCTCATTAGGCTAATTAGGAAAAGAATCATCTGGGTTTTTGCTCCCTCAAATGCAGCAAAACCTCTTGTTCCTGATTCAGTGAAAGGAATTATCAGAATCAGGGTGCTGTAGGTGGATACAGGACAGGTCAAAGCTGTCACGACTTGGGGTCTGTAGCTGAGATTAAACAATTGGTTACTCGTGTTCAGAGTGACACTTTCCACAGGAAGTTGTCAAGCTTTGGCAAGGATTATCTGGCTCTCCAGCTCCTGTTTCTAAGAGGTTGAGAAACCTTTCTCAGGTGCAGCTGGGGCTCAGTTATCTGTGCACAAAGCACCTGCCTGACTGCAGCTATCTGCTCATGGCTGCTATCTCAGACCAACAGCAGACCCAAAACAAACATGGACCAAGAAACTCTCGCACATGACAAGTCACTGAGCACAAAATGCTTGTTCTGGCAGGGTAGTCTGAGTTTATTTTGCACCACATCTCCCAGCTTTCAAATGGATGTGGGTTTGGTTTTGCTCTTCTCTCTCTGTCCTCCATGCATGTAGAAGTTTGTGTCTGGAGGTGGCTGCATTTCAGTGGTGGTGAACTAACAGAGCAGTCCTGACACTGTTTTTGTCCTTGTTAGCCAAAAACAACCAGCAAGGCTGTTCATCCAAGACAGACAGAATGTATTGGAGGATGTATAACATCAATAGCAAGCTGTATCCCCCCAACACTACACTTAGCTGAAGTAATTTTTTATAGTCATGGGTGTCCCTTAGGCTATTTCTTTCCTTCTTTCATTTCAGAATTTGGATTCCCTTGCAGTTCATTAAAGAGCATCTTTGTAGAGCAGGAGATTTAATCATGTTGTGACACATGCCCAAAGTTTTCAAACAGCATCACAAGCTGCTGAGAACTTGTACTCTCTCCTTAACTAAGCATGGCTGAAGGAGGTTACACAAATAACCAGTGCCCTTATTTTGTGGGAGAAAAGGATCTGTGTGAGAAGACTCCCTGTGTGGGTTTACTAGCACATTATGAATGCCAGCTTGCAGCTTCTTAACTAAAACTCTACTACAGGGGGTTAAATAGCCCAATTTTAATTTCAAGAGGAGGGAGGATAGCAATAATAGTGGGTAATAGGGTTTTGTTTCTTGTTTTCACTGCTTGCACATCTGCTATTACTGTTCTTTGCTCTCCATCTGGCATCCCCTTCTAGTGACCCATGGCTGTGATTATGATCCACACTCTCTAATTTTCCTGGAACACAGAGGACCACCCTCCCTATGAAGCACACTGCTGACAAACAGGCCTAGGCAGTCAGCCACTGAGATGGAGAAAGCAGCTATATAGGGGGGAAGAAATGAAAGGATCACTGGGTGACAGGACGATAAGTGTTGGAAGGGACCTCCAGAGATCACCAAGTCCAACTCTCCTGCCCGAGCAGGACCATAAAATCTAGCTCAGGTTACACAGGAACACATGCCCTGGAGAACTTGCTGAAAGACCTCATGTTTTGAATATGCACATTTATAATTTGTATTTGTTTTCCATTTTTATTTCATAGTTTTCCTCTTTATTTCCTCATTTTTTCCTCTTTGGGCAGATGTGACTTGCTCTTCTTCAGCCAATGTAGCGAGCCAGTGAAGATGTCTGGTTACTACTCCAAGCAGAAATGACAGAGGGTTGGTCATGAGGAGGATGGGTTCAATGCAAACAACACAATCCATTTTTCTTGAGTTTTTCTTTCTATTTTTTTAATCTCCCTTCTCCCCCACCCTTCTCCTTTCCTCTCCATCTCCTTACATTATCCCCATCTTCCTCTTTTCATCTCCTTCCTTTTCCTCTTCATCTCCAACTTGGCAACACCACCTCCCCTTTTCCACCGTATCTGCCCCTTTCCCACCCACAACTCATTTTCCCCCCAAACTCAGAGCACCTGGGTTCTGCTAGAGTCTCCACCCACTCCACCCTATCTGCCCCTTTCCTATCCTGCAAATCATTTCTCCCCCAAACTCAGAGCACCTGGGCTCTATTGGTGTCTCCTCCCACTCCAGGTGTGACCACTTTGCCCTCCCTCCCCTCTCCCCTTTATAATCGGCCCCGGGAAGGGCAGAAGCCCTAAGTTTGCCCAACTGGGCAGAGGGATCCTCCTCAGATCATCACCGGTGAGTTCTTGTGGTGTGCACTGGGTGAATGGTGGAGGGGATTTCAAAGGCCGGGGGGCCTGGTTGGCCCCCCGGTTAGATAGGGACAAACTCAATTACAACTCTAACACTGCTCACGGGTGCTGGCTGGAACATGGAATCACTGAGGCTGGAAAAGATCTACAAGATCATCAAGCCTAGCATAAAACTTAAGGCCATGACTATGGTGAGTATGGCTAAACTATGCTCCCAAATGCCCCATCCAATCTTTTCTTAAAGATCTCCAAGGATGGCAACTCCACCTGCCTGGGCAGTCCACTCCAGCCCCTAATCACCTTTTCTGTGAGGCAGCAATTCCTAATATGTTTCTTCACCTTCCAATTCCCCTCCTAAGAAGTGGTATCAATATTCCAGCAGGTACTTCTCTGTTGTCTGCTATAATGCTCTTTGCTTTCGTGTTGCTTGCAGTTTGCCTGGACAGAGCTGGGACCATGGGAAGAGATGAAGACAGTGCTCCTTGTGAACATATCTAATTCACCCTCTGTGAAAATTCCCCTTTGCTGAAAATATCTAATTCCCATCTGAGGAACACGATCAGCAGGACTTTGGAGTTCAGGCTCAGCATGTGAAGGATATCAGCTAGGACAAAAAGACAAAGCTAAAATTAAGAAATAAACAGAAAAGTTGAAGCATTTCCCCCACATTTCTGTTCCCTAACAGAAAGCTTCCACTTCTCTTTCTGAAATAACACTTTTTGAAACTGGCTTCTTCATCCTCTGTTACTTAGAAAACAACAACAGCATCTTTGTGAGTAATCTTGAAGCATTTTTTTACTCCATGATTTTGCTCCAGTCTGACCACTGAACCAAGTGAGTCATTATTTGCAGAGCTCAAGATGGTTGTTGAGTGCTGACACAGCTCCTTTATCAGGAATGTAAGCTTTGTGTCCTGGATCCATCAGTTGAAAAAAAAAAAATGAATTCTATCTGTTTTTCACCCCAGCCCCTTCTTGCTGATTAAAGGAATGAAATTAACTCCATGGCTTCATTGTTGGAGGCCAAGAAAAGTTAATGGAACTGCAAGAATCAAGACTGAGAAATGTTCTTGTGATGTTTTGCAGGGAAATCCTGCACCAAGGGCAGCTTTCAGGGAGAGCTTGGTCCACAGAATCACAAAATCATAGGATTGTTCTGATTAGAAATTTTGCTTAAGATCATAAAGTCCAAACACCATGGCTGTCAAACTGTGTCCCAAAGTGAGTGTGGATTCAGCAGAGCCAAGCTGTGGCACATGCAGTGGATCAATCTGCCAACCACAGTACTAACTGAGAAACATCACAGCCCTCTGCCAGCACTGCAGGTGTATTGTGATGTTGGTATCTGGGGTGAGTCTTGGTCAACCATCAAAACATCTTTTATCCCTTGCATCTATTTCCATACTTACTGATAGGTAAGGATGGTTTCAGTGTTTCCTAAGTGAATTGGGTGGGTCTCAATGAAGCTGCTAGCCAAGGGATCATTCCCCTTTACAAACAGAATACCAACATCACCTGTCCCATTTCATTCATCAGCCTAATGAAGGCCATAGCATGCAATGTTATTTGACCATGGAAATTAAATTATTGTCACCTCAGAAGCCCCTGAGAAGCAGAGAGAGGTGCCAGTAGTTATGCCCACCACATCACTTAGAGCCTCTTTAGAGGAACCCAGTCTTAAAGACTCTTATGCCAACTCCAGTATCCTCCTGTAAATCCTCTTGTTTTGTCCTTTCCTGTTGCTTTTAAATGCAGAGAAATGTTCAGCCACTCCTTTTTATGTGCAAATGCAGCCTCTTTACCTGCTTTTCCCCTTCCTCCTGGTACTTTATTTGCCTGAGAAAACTGGAACGTGAGCAAAGGAAAAAGTGAAAAACAAAACCCTTCCTCCAAAGGCTTTAAAACAGGGCAATGAAAAACAAGTTCCTGCTGCTAAAATTTAAGTGTAGGATACCTCTGTGGAGTAACATTTACCCCCTGTGCGTATTCACACTCCCCAGCTCACTTCCACTCACTTGCTGTCTTCAGCTCTTGTTTTACATAAGCTTTTATATTGGTGATGGACTGGACAATAAAGCTTGTAACAAAGCAATCAATACACATTACTCAGCGTGAGTTAGACACAATATTGGAGAATCCAGAGCCAACTAAGGCAGGGAATAATCTTGTTCCCTAACACTTTGAGGCAGGAAAGGGAAAAGCAGAACTAGATTTTTTTACATCGATTCCCATCTCTTTGTCTTTGCTTATTTCAGTGATCGTCTGTGCTCTGCAGCTGCTTCTTGCAGGAGCAGACAGTGTTAAGGTGAGATGGCCTCCCTTTAAAAGACATTTTAAACTCTCTAATGAAATATTTGCTACATGCTTCTGATGATGAAGTCAGATGTCAGTGTGGCCAGCAGGTCTAGGGAGGTTCTTCTCCCCCTCTGCTTTGCCCTAGTGAAGCCACATCTAGAGTATTGTGTCCAGTTCCTGGCTCTTCAGTTCAAGAAGGACGGGAAACAACTGGAGAGAATCCAACAGAGGGCCATAGAGGTGGTTAGAGGACTGGAGCATTTCTCTTATGAGGAAAAGCTGAGAGACCTGGGGTTCTTTAGCCTGGAAAAGAAGACTGAGAGGGACTCCTACGGATGCATGTAAACATCTAAAGGACAGAGGTCAAGAGGATGGGTCTGGGTTCTTCTTAGTGATGGCACAAACTGCAGCACAGGATTTGCATTTAAGACAAAAGCTCTTTATTTTGAGGGTGATGAAGCACTTGATTAGGCTGCCCAGAGAGTTTGTGGAGACTCCTTCTCTAAAGACTTTCACAACCCTCCTGGACACATTCCAGTGCATCCTAGATGAACCTTCATAAGCAGGGTGCTTGGGCTAGGTGCTCTGCAAATGTCCCCTGTGTCTGCTACCATTCTATGGCCTTCCAATTCTATGTTGCATGTTCCCAGGAATGGATTAAAGCAGTTCTAGTTCCCTGGGTAAGCCTGCTGTGTTTGTTGGTATTCTGCATTCATTCACACCACAACTGAGCCATTGCAGGCCATTGTGTTCATTTGTTGTGTCACCAGATGTAAGTATGCTAAGGGTGACCTGAGCTGTCTTCTTAGTCTAGGACTCCAAACTAGAATAAAGGCTGAGCATACATTGTGAACCATGTCTTGATTCTGACTAGCACCAACCAAACTCCAGCTTCCACTAAAATAAGAAGCATTGTCTCTAAGCCCAGAAATTGTTAGAAACACCTTGAAAATGTGATGATGTCTTCTTGAGCCTGCAGACAGCCCACAGCAAGAGCTGTGATTCAGCTGAGCTACTCCATCGATTGTAAAGGTTTGTTACCTTTGGGACCTGGCTCCTCCAGCTGTCCCAGTCAGCACGTAGGAAGCAAACTAACAGGGGTGGGAAAATGTAAGGTCAGCTCCTTTTCTGCTGGAGTGAGATGAAGTCTTTCTCCTGAAGATTTGTTTAGTCATAGGAAGCAGAGCTTTTGTGAGGTTGGACCACCTCTGGGTCCAAAAAGGGCAGAACCACAGTGAGTACCCATTTCCTTCTCATCTTTTCCTGACCTTTTCTTTTCTGCTACCAGCCCTTTGACATAACAGCAGTCTCTAGCTGGATGTTTTGTAGCATTTCACACAACGAGGATTGTAGGAGAGAGTTAAAATTTAAGTCCCTTGCACTTCACTAACAAAGCTGGAAAGAGCTGGTGTGCTTTGTGCCATTTGGAGATCGCTGAATCCCAGGAAAAGCCAGATGCTTTCCAGAACATACATTGCTCTGAGCAGGACTAGCAAGGGTAGCATGTGTATATGTGGGCAGGATGTTGCTGCCAATGTAAAATAACTGTGTCAACAGCATTTCTGAAGGATATTTTTAGCTTACTGATTCAGTATCTTTTGTGGGCTACAGTCAGACTGACACAATAGACTCTTGATGACTTCTCAGGAACTTCATTGTCTTTTTCTATACACAGCTTATTAATGTGCCCTCTGTGCTACTCACGGATGCAAGAGCCAATAATGACTTCAAAGGGGTCATTGTGGTCCAGAGCATCTGTACATAGGAATAAAAAATAAGCTGAATAAATACTCACCCACTAATCCATGACACAATAGATTGTAATCAGTCTATCAGAGTAAAGATTATTTTTTTACAGCATCTTTTCATCCAAGGCATTTTCAGAACATCTTTTCATCCCCAGCACTCTGTAGACATTATAAATTGATCATCTTAAGTCCTTTGAGCAGAGAGGAGCAGAAGTGCCTTTAGTGGTTGGAAGCTTGTGGCAAGCAGAAAAGCAGATAAAAAGTCTGATTTGTCTTTTCCCCAGGAGCTTCTGTAATAGTCCCACAAAAGCAGTGTTCCCTGGGAACTTGAGGCAATGGGCACATTCCTAAGAACACCTTGTGTGAGAGGGTCAGCACCTCAAAGAGCAAGCAGAGAGCACCTCTGGCAACTTTCTGAACACTTCCTTGACCACTGTCAAGCCACTGGTACAAGGATGGACCCAAGCTTCATGGATAAATTACATTTGCCTGGATTCACAACAGTGCTGTAGCAGCTGGTTCAGTTTCTCCAAGACAGAGGAGCTTTGCTCTGCTGGAATCCCCTTGTCTCCGCCTAATGCCTAATTAACACTCTGGTGACAAAAGTCACTGGTCCCCAAAAAGGGTGGAAAGTAGTGGTTTTAACACCTCCCTTCAAAAATGATTTGCTCTTATAGTGTGCCACATTTAAGCTGTGAGTGCTACCGAAGGAATTATGCACTGTGCTCAGCCGTGTACATCTTTTGGGGTTTATGTTATAGGATTAATGAAATATTGGAATGACAAATCCTTGCTGAGTAAATGACCAGAAAAGGTTATTACTCAGTGAGTATATTAAAGATTAAGGTTGGGAGGAGACACCTCCCCTTAAGGTGGTGAAGGAAGGGGAATGTAAAGAATCTGTTACTCCCTGTAACAGGAGAGAGGACAACTTTCAGGTGTTGGTTTAGGTGATTGTTACCATAGAATTATAGAACCAATGACAGGATCATAGAATGTGCTGGGTTGGAAGGGACCTTTAGAGGTCATCTAGTCCAACCCCTTGCAGTCAGCAGGGACATTTCCAGATAGACCAGGTTGCTCAGTACCCCATCAGGCCTGACTTTAAATGTCTCCAGGGATGGGGTCTCTACCACTTTCCTAGGCAACCTGTTCCAGCATTCCACCACCCTCATAGTAAAGAAATTCTTCCTGATATCCCACCTAAATCTACCCTTCTCTAGTTTAAAAACGTTGTCATCAGAAACAGTCCCTCTACAGCATTCCTGTGGTCTCCTTCAGGTACTGGAAGGCTCCTATAAAGTCTCACCAGAGCCTTCTCTAAGCTGAAATACTCCTTAGGGTAGCTCTTTCAGCATGTGTTTGTAGGAGAGGTGCTCCCATCCTCTGACCATTTTAGCGGTCCTCTTCTGAACCCTCTCCATCAGGAGCAGCTGATGCTCACAAAAAATGATTTTAAGTAATTTATATATGGAAATAGAGCAGGGAGCCCAACCAAGGTCTCATGGACACCTCTGCTTGCTGAAGCCTCTCTATCTCCTGTTGCATAAACGTGGAAA
This sequence comes from Pogoniulus pusillus, assembly GCF_015220805.1. Classification (NCBI taxonomy): domain Eukaryota; kingdom Metazoa; phylum Chordata; class Aves; order Piciformes; family Lybiidae; genus Pogoniulus; species Pogoniulus pusillus. Next base: position 6,133,841 of record NC_087298.1, read on the forward strand.
GACACTGATAGCTCTGGATGCCCTGGGAGGGCAAGGCTTCACAAATGCCAGGCCTTAGGAAGCAAGAGTCACAGCTGTGTGCATCTCCTTGCCCTCATTGCCTGCTTCTGTGGAACTTCAGCTTCTCTCACACCACAGCACTGGAGAGATTCTGCAGCCCAGAACCTGCAAGCTGTATGCCACAGGCAGCCAGGCTCTCCAGGCAGCCAAGACAAGGCATTTCTTTGCTTTCCAGTCTCTTCAGAGAAGTAACTGTGCTCTGAAATTCTTAGGATAGGAACTTCAGCAAGGCCTGTCAGCTGCAAGAAGAGTTTGCTGCATTTGGTTGCTCAGATGTGTTACTGAGATGCTCTCTCTCTCCTTTGTCTGCCTGCTTGTTTTTAAAGCTAAAATGCGCAGCTGTTGCTGTTCCATTCCTGTTCCATAGAAGGTAGGTGAAATCCAAACCCTGCTGATAGAAGGAGGTTTGCCATTGACTTTGGGACTTTTCTGGCCCCTCATCTCTGCAGCTGGCTCCAATTTACAGTTTTTCTGATGGACCAATTGTACAAATGGCTCAAGTATATTAGGAAAATCTTTCCATCTACCTTCTCTAATCCTACCCCCTAATCATAGCTTGGCACTGTCCCTACCTGTAATCATCAATGTATTTATCCCTCCCATTGTGCCATTATATGCCATGTAGCTAAACCTCAACAGATTCTCCAGCCCTGTCTGACTGCCATTCCCTGGGGAAAAGGGAAAACAAAAAAACAAAAACAAAAAAAAAAAAAAAACCACCAAAAAAAAAAGTGAGGAAAAAAAGAAGAAAAAAAAAAAGCTAAAACCTAACCCAAGGAAGAAGATAAAGGAGAGAGAAGCAATCAAAAGTGTGGAATGTCCTGCCCTCCTTTCCACACCTATTGCCTAAGTCACAGCACAACTTCCAAGATTGTACAGTGTCCAAACTACTCCTGTAAAAATAGCAGACTGCTCTGTAAAAATAGAGCAAACCTCACCCCTGCTGAGTGCATCAGAAGAAACCACATCACAAAAGAAGTCAATGGTTTTGCTTTAGCAATGGTTTTCTCCAGGCTACTGTATTGCAGAAGAGCACAGCAGTATCCTCCAGCTCTTGTCTTAAATACCATTGCAAATCAATTACCTTTTAGGCCATAAACTTCACTTAAAGAGACAGAACACAACCAGACATCTCCTGGTAACAAGCACAATTCTATTGATGCTTGAGCATCTTGAGTCTCTTCTGCATGACTTGTGATTGAGGGGGGGGGGAGAGGGAGGGGGAAGCAGAGGAAGCTATCTTCAAGTGTATGGTTTGTAAACAAAATACAAACCTATTGACAGCACAGTGAATCTCCAGAGCTCAGCCAGCTACTGTGGGGAAAAGGCTGTCTGAAGGACAGGCAATAAGCACTTCCACAGAAAATCCAGGAGTGAAAAATCCAGCTGCCCCTGAGCTCAGCCCTCTAGAAACCAAACATTTCCCATTCTGGGACAGTTTGTGAAAAACAAATACAAATCATCCAATTCATTCCCTCATACAAATGAATATTTAATGCCCAAATAATGAATCTTTCAATAAATATTTAATGCCCAGACACCAACATATATGGCAGAGCAGAGCAGGGCCTCTGGTAATTTAAAGCAATTGAGTTTGTACAATAGTGGCTGTTGAGAGGAACAGAAAATGCAAACTGGGATGGGGTGGAATGAGAAGGACCTTGTCACAGTGATGGGGGTCTGGGTCCTTGTAACCTCTTTGCAGAGCAAGCCAGAGAGTGGCTTCTGTGGAAATAAGCTGTGCAGAAGTTCTAGCAGCTTTATGCTTTTTTCCCCTCTTATGCCAAAGCTGCTACCTGCAGGCTCAGTTCCCAGCAAAAGCACGTTTGTCATGTCCCAGCAGCAGGTGCAAGGCTGACTGGAAGCATCTCAGGAAGCATCTGTCCATGAGCAGACCCACTCAGATATTTAACACTACTGCTCTGCATCTCTCTTTCCACTCCTGAAAGGGGCTATTTTCCATAGGCCAGACCTCTGCATTCCCTCTGCTGTCCTGTCCATGCTTTCTATATCATCTATCCACTGCTACTGGAAAACACAGTTGTGCAGGCAAGCTCTGCACATCCTTCCTGTGGATAGAGCATCCAGCAATTGCTCTCTGAACTACTACTGTGCTAAGCAGGTACCCATTTTCCTTGATGCTGCATTAACCCAGGGTGAAATCCTTCAGCACCGTAGTGCACTCTGATGGCTGGACTAAGTATGGATGCTGACATAACACAGCTAGCTCAGGGCAACTGGAAAAATGGGGAAGTGCAGTTATTTCTCTAGCTTTTGGTAGAGGAGGCCTATATTTTTACTCTGAGCAGGCCACACTGGCACTCCTGACTGGATTCTTTAAAATCAGCACTTAAGACATCTCTAAATAGCTCAGGGTTTCTTGCTAAGGGGACTTTGAGTATGGAAGTAGCCTTTGAAAAACCGTCCTGGGAAGAAATTTTGTCTTGGACAGAATGGAACAATCTACCTTCTCCTAACAGTGGGGCAGGGTATCACCTAAGGTGGTGTAATTGGCAGAGAAATCATTCCCACAGTCTCATTTTGCATATATTCTATGCTAGAAGCAGCAGGCACCTGGAAGACAGGGAGCTGCCGTTGTACAGCTTCTTCCAGGGTGTATCTTCTGACAGATCCACCAGTTCACATGAGTGCCTTCAAATCTCAACTCAAACCACACATCATAGAATCACAGAATTGTCAGGGCTGGAAGGGACCTCGAGGAGCATCTAAGCTCCAACCATTCTGCCATGGGCAGGGGCACCTTGCACTAGATGAGGATGCCCAAAGCCACAACCAGCCTGGCCTCAAAAACTTCCAGGGATGAGGCTTCCATCACCTGCCTGGACAACCCGTTCCAGTGTCTCACCACCCTCATGGTGAAGTACTTCCTCCTAACATCCCATCTGAATCCCTTAAATTATGTCACCTACACCTGCTTTTGGGTCAGGCCAGAATAAGAAGTCTTTACGTCCCCAGTGGCACATCAAGCCAGGCACATAACTTATCCAGCAATTTGGGGTTGTCACTTACTTAGCAGCAGGCCCACAATTCTGTGCAATCCAGCATGCTGGAAGATGCTTCAGCTCCTCAAACACAGCACCACACATCATTCACAGTGGGATGCAGCTGACATGTGCCCCCATTTCTGTGAGGATCTGCATTGTTCTGTTAATGCATCTCCACTTGCTTCTCACAGTATACTCTCGCCCGTGGATAATTTACTCTCTGTCCATGTGAGGTGGTTTCTTTGGCATTTCATTATGTAATGCTCTGGGTGGTAAAGAAACACCTTGCCTGATTGAGTCCCCAGCTGCTGAGGTGAGAATATTGAGCTCTCTCTGGTTGTTGAGGGTTCTCTCTGATAGATTTTGCTAGCAGGGCAGTTTGTGCTTCCCCAGGCAGTTTTGAATCTCAGCTGAGAGAGGAGTGAGCAGCCAGGGCTGTGAATGGGATTTTTTGGGTAGGGCTGGCTGGTGAGAGGAAGGTTAAACATTGCATGGGGATGCTGGTTTAGACTTCTTTCTTAGTGCCCACAGTGTGCAGTGAAATGTGGAAATGTGCACTCAGACACCACACATTAAGAGTTATCACTTTTCATGAGGCGCCATGCCTGGTGTGATATGCACTCCTTCTCCATAACAAATGAGAGGTAATTCAGCCCAGCTTATCCCTAATGTTGCCTTGCACTCACAGTGGGCTCTCAAGTCAGACATAGCTCCTGATGCAGAGCTAACATGATAACTTAGTGGCCACAACTTGACCCTGCAACTGAGCCTCATTCTCTTTCCATCTGGGGAAGAAACACAAATGGAAAAGTAAAATCCATAGCTGCCTTGGAACCCAAACATAAAAGCTCATTAAGCAGCTGCTGATATACTACAGCAAGCTGAGTGGGAAACTCCTACCATGCACAGTCCTTCCTTAACCCCTAGAAGTAGTCGAAGCTATTTAGTGTGATCATCTGCATGACTAATGCTTTCTGACTTAGACTCTTCTCCTGCACTATAAAGGTCTCTAGCCCTTACCCAACAGAGCATTATGGAGTCAGATGGAAAAAGAGAGAAACAGCAAACTTCCAGGACTGTGCTTGCATCTCCCCCCACACTGCAGCAGAGTTGTGTGATCTGTGAGCACTGTGCTGAAGGTATCCGTGCTGGGATGTTGGGAGGTGCTGATGGACTGTCTGACACAACAAAACTTGTGACAGCAAGGCTGGATAAAATAAGGAAACAGAGTGATGAGGGAAAATCAGACGTCCTCTATCCGGACTGGGTGAACTCAAACATGATAAAAAAGCCAAATGGAATTTGCTGCCTGAATACTGAGAAGCTTTTTGCAACCATTTGGAAATCAAGTGAAACAACCCAGCTCAATGTACAGCTTCAGGGAAGCAAGCTAAAGCATGTGCAAGGCTCCTCCTTGACTAAGGGTCCACTAGAGATCAATTAAACCAATTCCCTGCTTTCGAAGCAATGGAGGCCATTTATTCCCTGTAGCAGACAAATGCTGCCTTGGCAGAAGATAACTAAGTGGATTTAGTGCTTGCTTTCCCTCTGATCCTTTCTCCAGCCCTGTGCTATCCCTGCACTCTGGCCAGAGAGAGAGATTCAGTCTCTCTACTGTCAGCTCATCTCCCTTTTTATTAGCCTCCATCAGGCTGTGTCATCTATCCTCATCCATTAAGAGCGTGGAGGACTTCAGTATCCCGAACTTGTGTCTGTTGCATTCTCTGACCCTCACGGAACTACAGCACTGTCCACTCCTTCCTCTCTTTGCCAGGTCCATGCATGCTCTGTCCTTGTGAGTTTTCTAGCTGACAGGTTATAGAGAGTGCCTCCAGCTATAGCTCTGTACTCAGGACAGTCCCCAGCACCCAGCTGAGAGGCTTTGGACACAGATACTTTCTGCAGTGGGACTGATGCTGCAATGGGACTTTGCTGATTTATATCACTTGTGGATCTCATGATGAGTTTGGATCCTGAGGTAACTGTTTAGAATGCCTGCCACCTGTCTACTCACTGGGTTTTGTTTCATCCCATTTGGTAGGGCCCAACATACAAAGGTCAGTTTGGAATCTATCTCCAAAGCAAAATCCAGCCAAAAGAGGTATCTCTGCACGTGGCACAGGCCTCTTCTTCTACATCTGTCCCATTCCCTACAGCTCAGTCTATCAATATACAAAGGTCAGCTTGGAATCCATCTCCAAAGCAAAAGCCAGCGATAAGAGGTACCTCTGCACGTGGCACAGGCCTCTTCTTCTACATCTGTCCCATTCCCTACAGCTCAGTCTATCAACATACAAAGGTCAGCTTGGAATCCATCTCCAAAGCAAAAGCCAGCAATAAGAGGTACCTCTGCACGTGGCACAGGCCTCTTCTTCTGCATCTGCCCCCTTCCCTACAGCTCAGTCTATCATGGAAACACGAGGCACAAACGGCTCTCTTTGCTGCCTTCCCAAAGTCATGCAGCAGCCTCAGTGGGAATTATCTTCAGCAGTGGAAGGGGACAATTACCCAGCTAATGAAGCACATTTTCCTTTTTCTTCTCCACCATAAAGCTGCATGGAACCTGAGTCTCCATCCAGGCGCAGAGAGAGCACCGAGCGCTCGCAGAATGGGCCCCCAATCAGTAGTGGCAAATGCACTTAACGTGCCTGCTGGCAAGTGAAATGACTGATACCATGTAATTAGGCCTTAATTATTTATCATTTTTGTTTAATTATTGCCACTTGGAAGTTAACAGGTTATAAAACTCTTGGGCTGTGTTTATTAAACATTGGTAGATTATTAGCAAGTAAGTGCCATTGCTGAACACTAATGAAATGTCTGTGGTAAGCCCATGGCCAGAGGCACTCCAGCACTGCACAGCCATGGCACAGGGGAGCTGCAGGAGCTCAAGGCTAATTATGCCTTGCAGGCAGGGCCATGGGCAGCAAAAGAAGGGCAAAAGTCAAAAGTACCATTTCTAGTTTGCACCCAGATGGATTCTCTTCTTCATTCATCTTTGTCTGGTGTCATCTGTTGTACAGGTTGGGAAATGCTCCTGGTGGCAAATGCAACTTATCCATGCCTGAACCTACACTGAGCTTCTTTCATGTTGTTGTAGTGATGGGATAGGAATGTGCCATCATTGCTGTTCAAACAAATAGTTTGGGATCAAGCAGTCTGTGCTTTTCTCTTTGTTCTAGGCAAGTGAACCTCTAACCAGTGGAAAACGATGAGACAAAACAAATGTCTTCAAAGTGGGATGGTAATTTTTGCAAGGGAAATCTTATGTGGGAGGAAATCTGAAAGCTGGTGATTGTTACTGTGTCTGAGATTTTGAAAACTGAACTCAAAATACAGCAATAAAAAAACTGTTGCATTTCAAAATGTCTCTAAAAACCGGAGTAATTATTCTCCCTGTTTAAAGCATTAAACCAAGAAGCAGTTTTTCCTCTTCTAGAAATACAAAGGTGCAAAACTTCACTCTGTAAAAGCTGGAGCTTGTTTGAATTTAAGGACAGTCTACAAACATCATCGACATATCTGCTGATCCAAGCCTACTGTACTGATCTAAGGCATGAAGGAAGCCTGCAGCAGAGCAAGGCTTTGACTCTATTTCCTCTTCATTAGCCCCATATCATAGAATGGTATGGGTTGGAAGGGACCTTAAAGATCATCTAGTTCCAAACCCCTTGCCACAGACAGGGATACTTTTCACTATACCAGGTAGCTCAATGCCCTGTCCAACCTGGCCTCAAACACCTCCAGGGAGTAGTTATCCACAACCTTCCCGGGTAGCCTTTTCAATATCACAATCAAGTATCCAGTCTGCCTCTGCCTAACATAAACCATTCTGCTTACCTTGAAGTGAGGTATCTCTCTGAGCTGCCTTCCCAGCTGTCCTTTACCTTTTCAGAGGAGGCTTTTGCAGGGATGTCTGCACTGATCCTCTCCTCACTTCTTCCTCCAGCCCACAAGCAAACTGCTACCAAGGGATTTGCCTGCAAACGCCAGCACTACACCTGCCCTGCTACTACCAGCTGCCAGTTCCTAAATTATAAATGGAAGGATATTTCATCAGAGCATTAAAAGGTAAGAAGTGTCATTTTGTACTAACCAAAACTTTTAGGAAGAAGACAGGCTGTAAATTATTTAGAGAAAAAGTCACATTTTATTCTGCTGGAGAGTGTGATGGGGAAAAACAGGTATGTTCTCTTCCCTCTCTCCATGGGGAGGAAAACTGCAGAGGAGGAAGAGCTGCTTCTTTACCTAAGTGGCTCCCAGGGACCTCCCAGATCTCCCTACTGTTCTGGTACTTCAGCAAGCCGTTGTTCCTGGGTGGAAATGGTCTTCCTTTCCTTTAGAAGGATGCACCAAACAAGTAGAGAGTTTTTCTTGTCTCAGCTATAAAAACAAATTGTGTCCAAGGAAATATAGCTAATTGCCTCATCTGGAGCCCTCCTGCCAGGGGAGGACTCAGCCTTTCCTCTCTGGAATGTCTTGGCCTCTGTGATGCTAGTTCATTCCCTTTCTATGTGGGTAGCATGAATATCCTTCCTTCTCAGAGATTCACCTATCCACCTCATTCCAAAGAAGTGTCAGGTAGGGGGAAGAAACTACCACATTTCTTTTCAAACTGATTTCACATCCTGTTCAAACTGAGGAGGAGACTTTTCTTTAATCCTTTCCTTCCCTCTTCCTTCCTCCCTAGTCTCTGCAGGGGAATAGTCCTCAGTCTCCCTTCTGCAGGACCCTCTGAGGCCCTCTTCTCTCCTGCCCATCCCAGGAAGGTCCCAGCCATGTGAATGTGAAAACTCTGCACTGTTTCCCCCCTCATGCCGTTCAAGGAGAGTTAAACATAGAGATTATTTTAAAACTCAACCATCAGATTAGCAACTAATTTCACCATTTTTACACTGACAATGAAAGATGGGTCGGGGAGAAAACCATTCCATTTGCCCCCATTTCATCCCCTCACCAGGCTAATTAAGAAGCCGAGGTTAAAAAGCTCATCATAAACTGAGCAAGTTCCAACCCAATTTCATTAGGATGCCAGGGCTCCATTGATTTAGGCAGGATTAGCTATTGTGAAGTGGAAATGATGCCATTGGATGCATCTCCTCTCCACCCACCTCCCCATACCTCCCCACACATGCACCTCTCGTGCCCAGCCCGGCTGGCACGCTCAGCCGTGGCACAAAGCTGGCTCCTCTCATTATGGAGGGGTTAAGCAAAGAAGCCAATCAGCATTGATTCGTCTGGCTGCAGCTGGAGGCAGCTCATCAAACAAATTAACAGGATTTTCATGAAGGGCTTTGGCCAACACACCATGTTTCACTTGAAGTTGCCTAAACAAACCTGGGCTGTTTCATCAGAGGAAAGAACAGGGAGGATGGGAAGGGATGGGGATAGAGTGCACTTGATGGGGAGAGGGATTCTTCCTCATGACACTGGACAAAGGTTGGGATGGTGCTGCTGTTCTTGGCCCTTGTCCATGTTGGGGCTGGATGGGAGAGAAGGGTTTGGGGCCAGAAGCAAGAGGAAGGGGCCAGCTCTCATCTGGAGTAACAGCAGCTGCTTAGGTGTCTACTTGAGAGTGACAGTGAGGAATGCAGCTGCTGCACTGAAGCTCTTGTCACTGCTTTCTGTGTCTGTCCTGGCTCTCTGCTCTTCTCCCCTTCTATCCTCCCCATCCTCTGCTTTCTCGCCTCATGTGGTCTTTGTCCTGGGAGAGATGCAGCTTTCCCACAGCATCTGTCTGCAAAATACATGTGGAGTAGTTAGGACATACAATGATGAGGTAGGTCCTATGAGACAGGCCCCTCTGTGGAAGGGCTGGGATCTGTCACACTTGTTCCTGTCTGACCAAGGGAGGTAATTGCTGAGAAGGGAGAAGAATGCCTCTGCGAAGCAAGAGAAGAAAGAGACAGCAGGAAGAAGGGAGGGAAAGAGCAGAAGTCATCTTGCATTCAAAATATCCCAAATATTTGAGAAAATAAGTGGAAAACATTCCTGAAAAACACAAAAGAGATCATATTGTGGCCTTCCAGTACCTGAAGGGGACCTACACAAAAGATGGGGAGGGACTTTTTAGGATATCAGGTAGTGATAGGCCTAGGGGGAATGGAGCAAAGCTGGAGGTGGGTAGGTTCAGACTAGACATGAAGAGGAAGTTGTTCAATATGAGAGTAGTGACAACCTGGAATGGGTTGCCCAAGGAGGTAGTTGAGGCCCCATTCCTGGAGGCTGGATGAGGCTGTGGGCAGCTTGATCTAGGGTAGGGTGTCCATGTCCATGGCAGGGGGGCTGGAATTAAATGATCCTTGTGGTCCCTTCCAATCCTGCCTGATTCTATGATCATGGCTCAGGGATTAACCATACTCCTCTGTAGAGGAAAGTTCATGTAGCACAAAATCACATCAGCAGAGAGAGAGGGAGAGAGAGAGAGAGAAAGAGAGGGAGAGGAGAAAGAGAGAGAGAAGGAAGAGAGGGAGAAAGAGAGAGAGAAGGAAGAGAGAGAGAAAGTGAGAGAGAAAGAGAGAGAGAGAACTTGGGCAGCAGTTTTTGCACTTCTTGCATAAGGCAGAATGGAACTGGTTGATGAAGGAGAGTCCTGCCAGGTCAGCTTCAGTTCCAAACAAAAAAAAAATGTACAATACTCACCACAACATCATCCTGCTGAGCTGCTGGCTCACAAAAGTATGAAGATGGAGAGCTGCACCACAAAGCAGACTTGCAGCTGTGGCTGAGCAACTGGGAGAGCACCACCAAGATCTGACAACCCTAAAGCTTTTCTCGGTCTGCTTTGGAAGAGTCAGAGTTCAAGCCCTCCAAGAGCTGGGTGATTCATTATTCATTTATTGTGCCTAGAGTGGCTGGAGAGCTTGATAACTATAGTATCTAGGTCTATTACTTAAAAATACTCCAAGGTTTTCATTTAGTGATTCCCCTGGAGGAAAGAATGGCCACAGCTCCTTGTGTTAATTGGCTTCTGGGACAATAATAGAAAAGTATTTTGGTGAGGGTGTCCATTTTTAGCTAAATCCTGGGAAATCGATCCCTCCTGACCAAAATGGACTTCAAGAAAGTGAACACTCCCAATTATGTCAATTATCCTCCACCAATTATCTCAGGAGACCCATTTCTCACAAGCCCTCACAGTTTAATCTTAGCAGCCTTGCCCTTTTTTCCACCAGGCAGTGCAATAACATGGACACAATTAGTGAAACCAAAAAGACAGCTCAGGGAAATGCACCCAGCATATGGGTGACATTTGCAGCTCAGTGCCTCAGGGAGGTTATCAAGACAAGAAGTCCACCAGGCTCCTTTTCAAAAGAAGCTTAGTTATTTCCCCATGCAATGAAAGCATGAGGTTGCCATGTAAGCCAGAGAATGAGATCTCCACTCGGTCAGCAAGGCCCAGAAAGGTGGGGGTTGGGTTTGCTTGAGGCTTTTTTCCCTTCTCTGCAATATTTGGGAACCAAGTACAGGTTGCTAAACATTTCTTCAAACCATCAAAATAAATCATAGGATGCTTTAGGTTGGAAGCACCTCAAAGCTCATCCAGCCCCCTGCCATAGACAGGGACACCTCCCACTAGAACAGGTCGCTCAAGTCCTTGAACACCTCCAGGGAGGGAGCAGCCACAACCTCCCTGGGCAACCTGTGCCAGTGTCTCACCACCCTCACTGCAAAGAACTTCCTCCTAGCATCTAGTCTGAATCTCCCCTATTCCAGTTTAAACCCATTCCTCCTCATCCTGTCATTACAAGACCTTGTCGCTAGTCCCTCCCCAGCCTTTCTGTAGCCCCCTTCAGATATTGGAAGGCCACTCCAAGGTCTCCTGGAAGTCTTCTCTTTTCCAGGCTGAAGAGTCCCAACTCTCTCAGCCTGTCCTCAAAGCAGAGCTGCTGCAGCCCTCTGAGCATCTTCGTGGTCTGTTCTGGACTTGCTCTAACAGTTCAGTGTCCTTGTGTTGGGGGCTCCAGAACTGCACACAGCACTACAGGGCCAACACAAGTGGTCAGTACAGCAGGAGAGATGAAAACTTTGTGTAACTCAAAGGTACAGAGGAGTTTTGATCAGGACAGATGAAACCTTTGTGAAACTCAAAGGTACAGAGGAGTTTTGATCAGGAAAACAATTACTACCTGCACATCAAAGCAGTGGCATGTCCTTCTGCAGAGACTTGTGTCCTCCCTTGCAAAGATATGGAGTAGTCCTTTCTGTCACGTTTAAAACATGACTCTTTAGAGGCTTTGTTTCCAGAGCTCCAGGAATGTATCCTCTGCTGCTCTGCAGCTGTATTCTCCAAGGTTGTATTTTGCAAGGTATTTTCTTGTGTCTCCTTTTCTATTCTGAATGTCTTCAGGTGTTTGTCAGTCTATAAAACTAAAATAGCATTGCTAAACAGCTTAGAGAAGCTGAGCCTTTCCTAGGCAGGGTTTCTGAGCTCTTTGTTGCTGTTCTCTTTCCATAAAGTTGTCTGAATGCAGCATTTCTATGTAATAAGTTCTCAGCTTCCCCAGGAGTTGTTGTAGACAGAGAGGAAATGCAAACTCTGAGAGTAAGGTGGTGTCAAGCTGAGTGGATTTCTGTTGCTGGCTTTCACATCCATCTGTGTTTTGCAAACGGATCTCTTTTTCCTCTCTCTTTGCTCAGGCTCCTGTTTAATTTATAGCTTAGACTTCGTGGGTCAGGAATTTTATCTAGCTAGGTGTTTTATACATGGCCTAGCCCCACAAGGCCTCAACCTTGGTTGTGGCCTCTAGACACTACCACACTACAGGTACTAAATACTAAGTACTTTCATGCATGCTGCTGGCTGTTGAATAGGACATCTGCCTTGGCTCATTAAATGCAGCACTCCTCTGTTTTTCCAGGCAAAGGTTCACCTTGAGAGAGATCTCCCCACTCCCACAGTGAGACAGCAAAAAGGAAGGAAATGTACCCAAGGCTTCCATGTAGAGGAAAGAACATAGAATGCCATCTTGGTCCATTTGCCCTTCGCCTTGCTCTAAACAACCATGCTTCTGAAGAGGGAATTATCTCCTTCAGATCAAAGCAGAGGCTAACCTGACTATTTCTTGCAGAGAAGTAATAATTAAGGCACTAGAAGGATGCAATCTGCATACATTATTGAAAGTTATGCCAACAGAATGTCAACATTTATGTCATAAGTAATCTTGAGCAGCAATTACTCTGTGCACTGGCCTGGAATCCATCAACAGAGACAGTGGTAGGAGCTATAGGGAGGCTCTACCTGCACTGGAGGATGGACAGAGGATTACACAAAAGGATTGATACTCAAAGCAGATCATCTCACAAGACCACTGTGAATATGTGTCCAAAGGAGAAACTAACAGCCTAAAAGAGAATCATCTTCCCCTTTCTACCAAAGAGATGAACATTAAGTATTCAAGATGGTCCAGCACTGTGTTTGCTCTTAGCTTGGTCCACTGGCAAAGGTTTTCTAGCAGGATACAAACTGAGAGGGAAGATCCTGGGAAAAAAAAAGTCACTGCAAATAGTGCAAGTTATGGTTAAGGAGTCCTGATTCCATGCTCAGTAGGAGAAGACACTTTGACACTAGGAAGAACAAAGAGTTTCTTGAATTCTACAGTCCTGAAAGGGTCACATTAGGCTGAGGATGTTCTAGCAGCACAAACCAGGACTCTGTTGTAAATAAAGCCTCAATAAGAGTCAGATTGGAGGCTTCTTTTCATTTCCTTGCTTGTTTGCACTAAGTTTTACTATCACTCACTTAAAGCAATGTCTGGCGACTCTCTCTATTGCTGTCATAGAAGGAGAGGTGCTCGGAGAGTTCAGAACAAAACATTTCTCTCTTTAATTCACCCAACCCAGCCTTCCTTCAGGGAATGGGGAAGAGAGACAAATCCTGTGAAACTCTGTCTTATTAATTTTGTCTCAGAAGCAGTGTTGTTGACCTGGTGAGTGTACAGCTCTGTAATATGTGAGATCTCTTTCCCAAAGAGAAGGGATTTCTTTTTCAGCTCAGTAAGGCTAACCCTAAGAAAGAAGTATCTCTATCATGCCCCATAGAACTGCACATACTCACACTCCCCTGCAGCAAAGGAGGCAGGGTTTGCACTGAAAATTTCCACGCTGCCCTTCTCCCAGCCTTGAATCTTCAAGTTTGATGTGAAATTCTGCCTTAAGAACAAGCCCTGAGAAGCTGTCATCAGGGAAGACCAGCTGGTGGGAAATCAGCATAAGCCTTTACCATCTTTGGCATTTCTGAGGGACAGTTGAAAAATGCAATCTGTGGTGTTTGAAATGCAACTTTTGATAACTTTGGAGACAGTAACTGTCAAGGTCTAGCAATTTTACAGTACTCCTTTTCGCTTTTTACCTTCACTTAGACCTTAGGGAGAAGAAAAACCATAAGGAAGTTATTTCCTCACATTAATATCCCAGACCCTACCAAAAAAATCACGTGAAGAATGCTCAGGTTTTTCATTTGCAGGAAGAACACTGAGATATTTTGTGCTTCTCCACATTTAGCTTCTATTCCACTCTCTGCTGCTCTTCCTTGGTTGTTGCTTTTTATTTTTGGTTGGTTTTGTGGTTGGATTTTTTGGTGGTCTTTTTTTGGTGGTGGTGGTGGTTTTTTTTGGTCTGTTGTTGTTCTTGGTTTTGGAGGATTTTTTTGTAGTTGATAGTTGGGGTTTTTTTTTTTGTTGTTTTGGGGGGTTTGGAAGGGTTTTGTTTGGATTTTATGTTGGTTTGGTTTGGGTTTGGTTTATTAAGAATATCTATGTATGAGGGATCTCTAAGTTATGGCAAAGGCTTTTAGTTAGAAGCCAATCCTTTACCTGCCCACTTTGTGCTGACACTAACCTCTCTGTCAATTTGCCCTGCCTTGCCTACTGAAAGCATCTTTTGTTGTCTCTTCTCACTCCACATCTTCCATGAATTTGCCTCTACTCCTGCAGATATGCAGAAATCCTCAAGACACTCCCCTGCTATCACTCACTTTCCTCATCCATTTCTGGGAGCTTTAGAATCATAGAATCAGCCAGGTTGGAAGAGACCTCCAAGATCATCCAGTCCAACCTAGCACCCAGCCCTATCCAGTCAACTAGACCATGGCACTGAGTGCCTCATCCAGTCTTTTCTTGAAGACCTCCAGGGATGGTGCCTCCACCACCTCCCTGGGCAGCCCATTCCAATGCCAATCACTCTCTCTGGCAACAACTTCCCCCTAACATCCAGCCTATACTTTCCCTGGCACAACTTGAGACTGTGTCCCCTTGTTCTGTTGCTGGTTGCCTGGGAGAAGAGGCCAACCCCACCTGGCTACAGCCTCCCTTCAGGTAGTTGTAGACAGCAATATCTCTGTTTCTTGGTGGCATCTTGCTACATCCCTCTGAGGATGCTGGCAGAGATGCTCTCTTTTCAGTGGAAAGCCTACAGGTACATTGAGCAGGAGCACACCACTGAAGAATATCTTCTTGAGTTACCACCCACTGAATGTGTGTCAGATGTTCTGTACAGTCTGCTCAGAATGGTCTCTGGCCACCAGCACACTGAGCTCATGCTACAAACCAAAGCTTTCTTGCCAGCTAGAGCAATGCTCCAAGGCCCTCACACTTCCCTGAGGTCTGGAGCTCACAAAAGTTGCATTTTGTCTTAATACTCTGTCATTAGGTGAAGTTAAAAATAAAGCCTGTCAGAGCCTCACAGCCTGCAGGGAAAAGGATATTAATTACAGCAGGCAGAGAGTGGAGAGGAGCTGCCTTGAGTGAGAAGTTGTCCTGCTGAGCTGTCACCTTCTCTGTGTCACCAGCGGAGCTCTGCTTCAGCTTTCACATGGAGCAGAGTTTGGCCTTGATACCTGTGAAATGGCAGGACAGGAGGAGCCAGCAAAGGGATTTCATTGCTGGCTCTGACATGCTCACTGGCATTAGCTTCCCTGCCTGCAAACCAAACCTCTGCGCAGCTTAAGGCAGGGACATGGACTGAGGGAAGAAGAAAGGGCTGAGGTGGCAGCTGCAAGGGAAAAGGCTACTCAGGGACACACAATAAGATTGATTACTAAACCCTTCCAAGGGAAGGTTTTCAGTTACAGGGGTAAAGTGAGTCATTAAGGACCAAGTAGACAATAGGCTCAGTAGAAAGTGGCATACAATTTTCCTCCAAGTATGAAAAGAAGATTGAGCTGCCAAGAGAAGACAAAGACCAAAATATTAGCATCATCACCATCTCACAGACTCTTAGCAAAGGAGGTATATAATGTTTCATTCCCTTTACTCAATCAAAAGACCCCTTCAGAACAGAAATATTGACTCCTGAAATATATATTACTATGTCTGTATTCACACCTACTGCATGTTTAGAGAGAAGGTGCCTTGTCTGAATTAGACAGTACTTGGTGTGGTCACAGAAGGCACCAGCTCCCCAGCTGGAACTCCTTCACCTGGAAAAGTGGATTGGCAGGATGGAAAGTAGAATCATAAAATGGTTTAGGCTGGAAAAGACTTTAAGGTCATGGAACTCAACCACTAATCCAACACTGCCAGGTCACCACTAAACCATGTCCCTCAACACCATATCTACATGGCATTTAAACTCCTCCAGTGGCAAGGACTCCATCACTGCCCTGAGCAGCCTGTACTAGGGCATGACAACCTAAACCTCCCTGGTGGAACTTGAGGCTGTTTCCTTTTGTCTTATTACTTGAGGACAAGAGAGCTGTAGGGAGTGAGAAGTTCTCTCTGAGCCTTCTCTTCTCCAGGCTGAACACCCCCAGTTCCCTCAGCCACTCCTCTCAAGATGTGTGATCTACTCATGCTCTGCAAGGGCTGTGGGGAGCAGCTCAGTGAGCCAGAGCAGCCTGTGCTTCTGAGAACCTGCCTTCATTTCAATAACCCCTAAACTTTTCTGGAGGGGAAAAGAGAGGGAGAAAAAATAATGACATGAAAGGAAAGCAACACCAGGAGCCACACGTTGTGAATTGCTGTTGGAGTCTTTGGCTGGGTGAATCAATCAAGCTGACAGTGCAAGCCCTTCTAAAGGGAAGGCTCCCAACACCATCGGCTGAAGGGTAGCAGCAGGGGATGGTGCCATGCGGATGCTGCCATGCCAGGATGTGCTGGCATCTACTTCTTCTTTGTCAAAGCCTGACTTTGCCCAACAAATCCATTGACAGAGAGCAGTTCTGTGTGCCAGTGTCTGACAAACTTGGCCAGGCCTTTCATTCTGCTAGAGAAGCCTTGAGAGTTCACTTTGAGGGCACTCCACCACCCCAGCCCCACCTGCAGAAGAGTCCTCCACTGCTCTTTTCAGAGCGTCCTTGAGGAGAGAGGGAAAGGAAAGACAAGAAAAGACTTAAGGCACACAGGCTGGTCCTTGAAACCAGCAGGAAAGAGGCAGGGAAAGAGCTTAATTAATGGCACATCAGAGTTCCCCAAGATGTGTGTCTAACGAGGCCTTTGCCTGGCACTTTAGCTTTTCTCCTGAAAAGTTAATGCAGGCAAAATACAAGCAGAAGGTTGTGTGAAAACAGGAGCCAGCATGAACAGATACATCCTGATTTAATTCTCTCCTTTGGATGACAGCCCTCTCTGTGCCTCCTCCCCACTATCTTCTTCTCAGGGACACACTTATTACAGCTGTTTCAGAGAGAGGAAACAACCAGGCAAAAATACAGGGAGAGATCCACTTTTACCATGAACAACAAATGCATAAAGCAGGGTCAGGGTGGTGACTTAGAAAATTAAAGTCTTCCTGGCTCCCAAATAAATCCAGACACAGTAGCCTATGCCTCTCAGCTTTTACAGAATTCAGTTCAGAGCAGCTGATTTATGTGCTGTGGACAGGTGGACTCTATAAAGAATTATTAGGGCAGAATTTATGGCATGCTTTAGCATGCAGTGAGCAAAGGAGCAAGAGCAATCTGACAGGACTTGCCTGGTTCCCGTGGGATGCTTCTCCAAAGCAAGCAATGAAACACGAGGCCAGCCAACACTGGGGATGGAGGGAAGCCAAAGGAGCCTTCAGGTGGGGAAGGCCAGGGTTTGTGAAAGCTGCTTGGGACTGCACAAAACACAAGTGCTCACAAGGTCTCAAGACCAAGTGACTGCACTTATTCTGTTGGCCTTGCCATTAGAGTCTGGGCTTTCCTGGCATAAAACCCTTGTCTCTGCCATAGAGGTGATGGCATCTGCTTAAACCTAGTGCTTGGGTGATTGCAGAAGCTCAAGCTGGGGCAGTCTTTGCCAGCTGGGTGGGATATGCTCTCAGGAGGACCCTGACTTAGAAATTTTCTCTTCCTTGTCATCTTCTGTTGAGCTTTGGGTTTTGAGGTGTCAGTTCTTTGTCCTTGTGCTGCAGATAGGCTCAGGAGATGCCTACAAGCCAAAGCTACCTTCATACTGAAAAAAAAAGGTCAAATATGTTGGGGGACATCTTTAAGCAGGCAGATGCCCTTAGGAAGTCAAGAGTTCAACAAGTGTTGATTTCAAGGACAAATTGCTCATTGTGTCTGAGAGGCTTTTGGTTCCAGAGAGCTCAAGGTGCCTCAGCTCCACATCCTTTCTGCTCTTGGCTGGGTCTCCCTAGCACACAGCAGCAGGACTGCTCTGTTTGCTGTGCTCTGTGTTTTACAGCTCCTTAGGGAAGCAGATAACTGAGACAAACAACCTTGGAAATTCTTTTCCCAATTGAAAGAATTAATTGGAACAATCAATAAGCTACAATACCCTGATTTCTGGGCTTGATTGACTTTGAAGAGTACAGCCAGTGTTTGGATGTGACACAGTCACAGCTGTGGAAGCAGCAATTGCTTTGGGTGAGTCAGCAAGAACCAGTGTCCCAGCACTCAGAGCTGGATTCTGTCTTCTCCATGAAACCTAAGGCTGAGAATCTGCTTCTGCTGTGTGGTTTGAAGTGGCAACACTGCCCCCGTGATGTCTTTACTCCATTGTTTCAAATCAGGGTTCCTTAAATAACTAGGGCTGGAGAAAAGCATTCTTCTCCTGTCCTAAATGTATGGATCAGTGGATCTCCAAGCTCTTTACCAAGAATATCACTGTGACTTTGTCCTTGGTAGGGTAACTGAGGCACAAAGACAGTTAAGCTGCTGGCTGATATTTAGCAGTCTGAGGAGAAACAAAAATGCAGATTCCAGACTTCTCATTTTTTTGTACCATACAATATACACCAAACTAAAACAGTGGAACTGTGAACGCTGTTGAGGGGCACAAAACTAAGTTTATAGTAATTGTAAGGTTTAACAAATGGAAAAAGAAAGCCATGCCAAGGACTGAAACATAAGGAGGCTCAGACAGCATCTATCTTTCTTCAAGACCTCCAAGGAGCTGAAGATGCTACTTAGGGAGTTTCAGTGCAGAGATTTATAGAGTGAAAGCCAAGTAGCAACACAGCAGCAAAACACTTCCCTTCCTCTGAGGACATTACCAGCTTGCCTGACCAACCTGTCCCCACTTCAGTGGTCTCCTGTATGAACCCAGACACCTGGGCCTTCTACAACTGTGCCTAAGTTGTGAGCAAGTCTCTGACCTCCCTCAGGCAAGCTTTTATTGCTGAGGGAGAATCTCCCCTAAATGTGGATGTCTGAAGGTCTCAGAGCTTGTCCCCTTACCACTGTGCACCCCAGAAGAGCTCCTGTTTAACAGTGTCTGATCATTTCAAGAGCTATCAAAGCTTCCACCCCAGGTTTTGACCATCCCTAGGCTAAGGGTCTTGGCCTCATTTTGCTTAGATAAGACTTACTCAGAATGGATATTCTGGCTGCAAAATGCTGGTGTTTGTGAGCTGGGCAGCATTCAGTGAGAGTGAATGTGACATAAAGAGCTCAGCCAGGCACAGGAGACACAAAGCATCTGTGTGAGCTCTTCAGGAGAGCAACAAATGAAAAACAAAGCATTGATGTGACCCAAGAGCAGACTACTCATGGGTGTTTTTCAATTACAATAGACTATTATAAAGGGACAATGTTCTCTTATTTGCAATAAATTTCATCAATTTATAAATCTTTCCCTTATTTAAGAAAAACACACAATACAATACAAGCTCCATCTGGCTCTATTTAGATGATGAGTCTTTATGTTTGTACAGCCAGAAGCCATCAATTATTGTGTCAAGATCAAGAATTTCAAGGCCTAGGACACAGGAAATGAAAAGGAGGCAGGGGAGGGAGAGGGCAGAACTGGGAGCCTTGAAAAAGTTGTAATTAGTTATGTGGCAAATGATCAACCTGAGGGTTATTAAGCTTCCAGCTTTACAGAGCTCACAGTGCTTTGCTGGTTCTCTAGCAAAGCTAGAGCCAGGAAGACACAGACACACAGGGAGGGTGCAGTAAAGGGGCACAATGGGATTTGCTTTGGGGAGATTAATTCAAAGCCAAACACATCCTTCTCCAAAGGGCAGTGCTAAAGCTGCAGGTGTTTACCTGGCACATATTCCTAATTCAAAGACCAAAAGGTCTACCCCTTTCTGCTGCACCCAAATGCCACCTGCATGCAGTGAGGGTGAGGAGAAAGCAGATCTTCCTGATCCACCAGCCCCAGGCTCCCTGTATGTATGACTGAGCAGAGCAGTTTCAGCCCATGTTTAATCAAAAGGCAAAATCTAGGTGAGATGTGATGGAAGAGTCTAAAGAGTAGGATTTACAGGAGATTGCTTTAAGCAGGGGACTGAGGAAGAAGATGGAGGAAAGGAGACATTGAGATGTCTTCTCTTAGGTTATTCATCTCCTTAAGATGATCCTGGGGGACCTTATTGCTTCATTCCAGTACTGAAAGGGGCCAATAAGAAAGATGGGAACAGACATTTTAGCAGTGCCTTTTGCAACAGGACAAGGGCCTGTGGTTTTAAACAAAAAGAGGGAGATTAAGATACAAGGGAAGTATTTTTACACTGAGAGGAGTGACACTTGCCCAGGCTGCACAGAGAGGTGGTAGATGCACCATCCTTGGAAACATTCTCCATCAGCTTGTCTAGGGCTCTGAGCAACCTGATCTCATTGAAGATGTCCCTGATGACTGCAGGGATGTCATCAAGACCTTGAAAGGTCCCTTCCAATCAAACTACTCTGTGATTCCTTACCAAAGAAAGGCTCACAAGACCCAGGCTTATGTGTCACATTGTCTTCTTGCAATCAGCCCATTCAGAAACATCAGACCAGCACAGCTAAACCCAAATATGTCTCTAATTCCTCTGTTAGACCCCTAGGTCCTAGAAGTCTGGCTTTAAATACTATGACATGTAAAAGGTTGTTAGCCAGCAAGCAGCAAAACAAGCTGGTGGATGAGTCTGGTTATCCTCTCACTGTCAACTGGAGGAGGAGGATGGGACTAGATCCATATTCTCCAGACCTAGAGGTGAAGCAAACCTGTGTTTCAGATCTGCTCTCCTGGCTTCCTTTGCTGCCAGACTCTCTCAGGTGCATACTAAACGCAGCTGAGCTTTGAAGGGGGTATTATTAGCATGGTCAGCCATGCAGCTCTCTCATTTTAATAACAATCTGGTGACTCATCCATCCCATTAATTTAACATTTTATAAAAGTGTGGGTCAGATTCTCCTCATTTACCTAAGTCATTTAAAAAAGAAGAAGCAGCAGCAGAAGAAAATTTTGCTTGGTTTTTAACCTGAAAACTCTTACTAACAGAAAAATAGGCCTTTCCATCCCCAGCTATCATTTTCCAGTTTGTCACATTATGATAATTGCATTCCTTGTTCAAAACTGGGACACTCAGATGCATGAAATTGAGTACTAAAGACCTTCCTCTTGCTATTGATCTGTATTCCAGCAACACGGAGGGACCCTCAGCCCTGGACCAAGACCCCGTTGTGCTGGGAATGCCTAAGCACAGAACGAAAAGACAGAGCCTGCTTCATAGAGTTACAGGCTCCATACTGCAGCCCAGTGATGAGGATCACCATTATCTAGCTAACTGCAGGCACTGAGCATATAATAAGCACACATCCATACACTGAACTTACTTTCTTCAGAAGGAAATAGCATAAACCCTGTATTAAGAATGGTGTCATTTTGCAATGCATTTTTGTTCTCCTAGAATTTGATTCCCCTGTTTTATTTTCTTTTCTTTTTCTTTGCTCAAAGAGCCTTGGAAATACTTGCAGGCAGATTTTCAGATGTGAATAACTGGGTGGAATGTTTTGAGCTGCAGTCCTAGAAGCTATGAAACTTCACATCTCAGTGCCAATCAAAGTTATTGTTTTGTCTTCTGTTCAGGTGGACAAGTTGGCTCTGTAAATCACCCCAAACTGTAATGGCCATGGACTCTGTAGTAAAGGAAGAGAAACATCTGGATTGTATTTTATACAGTGACAGTAAAGGGTCTATTTTGGATTATTAGTGCCATTGGAGAGATATTCAGGAACTGTTTCAGCAGAAAGTTCCCTTCCTCAGTTTCTTCAGTGAAGAGAGAGAAGGAGAAAGGAAAAATGTAGAGTGTTGCCAGTCCCAGATGTTCCTTTCTTTCCCCAGGACAGAACTCTGTGGAGAACATCCCACTCCAAGCTTTTCCAACACCACTTCTGAATATAGAACAGCAACAACACAACCTGACCAAAAACAGCTCCTGTGTGTGAAAGCAAAGGACACTCTGGAGTCTCATGAAAAGCCAAAGAGAGTGCACTTGTGTAGGACCAGATGTGACAAAGACTTCATGCCAGAATGAACTCTTTCTCTCTTTAGTTTTCTCAACCCAAAGCCTGGAGCACAGCCCTGTGAGGAGAGGCTGAGGGAGCTGGGGGTGTGCATCCTGCAGAAGAGGAGGCTCAGGGTAGACCTCATTGCTGTCTACAACTACCTGAAGGGAGGCTGTAGCCAGGTGGGGTTGGGCTCTTTTCTCAGACAACCAGGAACACAACAAGGGGACACAGCCTCAAGTTGTGCCAGGGATGGTCTAGGCTGGATGTTAGGAGGAAGTTGTTGGCAGAGAGTGATTGGCATTGGAATGGGCTGCCCAGGGAGGTGGTGGAGTCTCTGTCCCAGGAGGTGTTGAAGCAAAGCCTGGATGAGGCACTTAGTGCCATGGTCTGGTTGATTGGTTAGGGCTGGGTGCTAGGTTGGACTGGATGAGCTTGGAGGTCTCTTCCAACCTGCTTGATTCTATGATTTTATGTGACAAAGACTTCATGCCAGAATAAACTCTTTCTCCTTTTAGTTTTCTCAGCCCCAGGACATATCTATCTACTCTCACATCTCCAAAGAGGAGGCAGGTCAGTTTGAAAGAAGGGGAGTTTCGGGCACAAGCAGTAAATCTGGACCACCAGCTAATCTGTACCATGCAGTGCCTAACCCGTGGTCAGTCTCTGTATTGAAGAGAGGAATGCACACTCAAACACTGCAAGAACCCCTCTGATTAACTAGTCTTCTCTTTGTGTACTTTAGGATGAGATTTTAGGTTGCAGGGCTGTGCCCAAGGAAAAATCACAGCTCAAAACCTGTTTGGAGAAGAAGGTTTTCTAAAAACTTCCTGCAAAGCAGAAGTGTGCAAACCCTTTCACATCACTCTGCTGTTTCTCTGTTCTATTAACAGAATAAGAGCTGCTCTGAATTGTCTCCAGTGCAAGCAGGTGAAATGAAAAGCAAATAACACCACAGCTACATTAGGTCAGGCAATAGGGGTAATTGCAGTAAATGCCAAAGAGGGAAGAGATGTCTCAGGTCAGAGATGCACCTTTAGATGTCTGGGTGCATCCAGCCTGTGTCCCTGGCAGGGCACACTCTGGCTCTGTGGCTCTTGCTTAATCTGCTCACATGGGTGGCTTTGAGGAGAAGAGGGGTCACAGGTGCTCAGGGGTGCTGGGCAGCCACTGGGATGTGTCTCCAGCCTTCTGCAGTGGAAGGGAATGGTTTTGCAGGAAGTGAATGCAGGTTGATGGACCTTTAAAAGTTATTTTCTGCTAAGGGATTTCTTTTTGTGCAATTAGACATTCAGGAATGTTCTGTGGTTGGTATGAACATTTCCTCTCCATGCCTGTTTGCCATCAGAGAAAATGGGACAGGGCTCGTGCTGAAGAGGTCCCTTTCCAATTTTCCCTTCCTGTACAGCACAGTGGACTAGCGGTAAGAGAACAGTAGATACTAGATGCCTTTGGTTTGAGTCCTATTTCTGCCTCAGATGAACTATCTTCCTACCTTAGCATGCATGATTTGACTTTTCAATGCCTGTTTCTCCATTCTAGAAAATGATGGAACTAACTCTTACAGACTGAACCAGAATTTCCAAACAGTCTGGGTAGGAACAGCTCTTTGCCACAATGATACTGGAAGCCAGCAGGAAATTCTGGTACCCTGTTCCAGTATTGTTTTGCCTCTTCCTGTGTTGATATGCTGTGACAGCTTGTTTTATGTTTATAGGGCAGGTGTTTTGTTACTACATGACTCAATCAGCATGTGGTTATAGCAGACAATGTGCTGAGATAGTGTTCTCTAGTGACAAAAACAGCTCCTCTCCTTGTGAGCTCCAGGGAGCAAACTGGGTTCTGACACTTTGCAGCAAAATGGTGAACTCCTGAGCCTCAAGGGCAAATGACAAGAGACAGTGCCAGTGGCCAAGCAAGGCATGGATGGGTCCATCCATACCAGACCACCATCACCATGGAATCTTCTGACAGATTTACCTTCTGTAGCCTTAACAAATGACAACCCCAGAGAAGCCCCATGGTTCTGGCTGTGTCTCCTGAGTTTTGATTAGCTGAAGCATCAATATCTGATGCCATATCCAAGCAGCACAAATTCCTGGGGTACTGGCACCAGCTTGGCCAGGTAAGTAAAAACTTGATGTGAAAAACACAGGTGTGGAGGGAATGCTGGAGGTGGGATGGAGGAGAATGAATTGGGGGAAATTGAAAGCTATGGAGCAACAATAAAGTTAATTCCAGTGGCATCCTAGGATGGTTCGGGGTAGAAGTGATCATCTTACTTTCAGCCCTCTGCTACCAGCATCTTGCTAGTAAGGCATGGTGGCATTCAGATTTACAGAATCTGGTGGTTCTGGAAGGAAAAGCCTTTTGGAGAGGTTATGGTTTAGATAAGATGTCTGAGAAGAGAAATTTCCCTACCAGATCTGTCTGAGGTACAGTCTGTTTATTGTTATAACTACTTAACTCCTGAATTTTGGCAGACTTGGGTCAAAGCTGATGGACTCTGATGAATAACACATTTTGGCCAGTTGACTCAAACACACATACAGGTTGGTGAGAGGTAAAACCCACCTGCCAAGTCACTGTTATAAATGTTGATTTAGAGCCTGCTTTGCTATATAGCATTTGGCTTCTGCCTCATTTGCTTCCCACTTGTAAATGAGATTTCACATACTGTCCTTTAAGTTCTATCTCTAGAGCATTTTCTTTCATTACTCACGCTCCTGGGGATTCTCAGTGAGCATGAGAGTCAACTTATAGAGAGCGTGGGGCTTCTCCACTTCAGTGTTTCAAATCCTCTGACCATCCCCCCAGCCACCACTCTCCTCTCCTGCTTTTTTTTTCCCTTCTGTGCCCAGGCTTTTGAGCTATAGAAGTGATCAATTGCTTAAATTATTGTAATGGTTTGCAAAGGGAAGGGGGAGCAGTCGTGAGGGGATGGAATTAAAAAGTGTCCCTCCAAGCTGGGGACTTGGTATTAAAAATCTCAGTCAAATCCATTCTGAAACCACTGAGCTAATAAATCTCACAAACACAGCTTTACAGTGGAAAGTCTAACTCAGCTGTAAGTATGTACTGCAGGTATTACTGCAACATGACTAATGGTGAGTGAAAACTGCAGAAAGATGTCTGTGTATATTCATTTGAAGTCCTGAACAAATTTGCTCTGCAGCTCCTGGTCTGTCTCTATGGCTGCTTTCCACAAATACTCTAGCAAATGAGCTTTACTAGTGTGAATGCTCATCAAAAGTCAATTTGGAACTCAAATAGCTTAATATTTTCCAAAAGTGTATTCCAAATTACACACATGAACATGCAGTTCAAAATGGATGCTGGTTCTGATGTGATTAGTTACACAACTTGCCCAACCAGCCATCAGAAATAACACAATGCAGCTCGTGTAACCATCCATGCAGCTTGGATTTCAAACTTCCAGTGCTGGGCACTTTCAGGGAGCTGTTTGTGGACAGCTTAGCAGCCTTCATTCCCATCCTCTGAAGAGATTTCCAAATAGGCAGTTTAGCAATGAAGAGCAGTTGGGAATTTTGTCATTTGTGAGTGGCCAACTTGCAGGAGGAGAGGAAGCCTGGATCCTTCTAACGGATGGCTGGTTATCTGTCTAGCTCTGAACGGCAGGAAGCTCAACACTCCAGCTCTACAGACAGAAAGCCAGTAGTAAGTCACATTTTCTCCTGAAGTCAGCTGAAAACTCCTGTTCATTGTGTGCTGAGGATTGGCATGTGCAAAGATTTACCCCATCTCCCATGGGAACACGCTGGACTCTTCTTGCAGCCTTTCCTGACCATGAATCACTTCGCTAAACGGACAATCCCATCCGTGATGCTCTTATTTAGGAGCTGTTGTGCCTTCAGCCTGAGGTTGCTGCCCCATGAGTATCTTGGCATAAAGTGGCACATCTCACTCCTCAGATCCTTTGCAGCACTTCTTCTGCAGGTGCTGTTCCTGATCACAGGCTTTATATCATCATTACAATATTAACCTAATGGATGGCAATGAAATATCGATGCCAGAGGATTTACCAGGAGACCTTTTCTGCTGCAGAGGGTTTCAGGATCCTTCTGCAAAAAGATACAGGTCAGGGGAAGCTGGATCCTTCCACATTTCACAGTGACATTGTGCTGAGAGAGCTTTTTGGACATTATCAGAAGTCATTTACAGCTGTTATTAGATGAAAATCAATCCCAGTGCTTAATGTCACCAGTATGCCTTTGCCAGAGCATGAGGGAAATCCTTACCTGCCTTTCCATGACAGCCTGACCAAGGCTGGTGTCTGCTGCCTACCATCAATGTTTCCTCTTCTGTCTCAGAACGGGCTTAAAGCCCTTGAACTCCCTGAGACTGGCCTTTTTGTCAGGCAGGAGAGAGAAGACTGACGATGAAGGCAGACAGCCACAGTCCTAACTGGATCGAACTGGTGGAGAAATGATGTCATTACCAGCTCCGACAGTTCTCCAAGAGGAACCTTCCATCGTTTACCCAGAGCTGCAGCTCCAGCTGCATTAAACACTGCTTTCCAGCTAATAACAGGAGGCTCCATTTTTTACATGCTGTTTGTGGTGACAGTGCAATCAGTCGTGCTGGGAGCCAGGCTCCAACCAGCCAGGAGCTGCAGAGAGCCCTGGATGAGGCACCCAACCGCCCAAGTTTTATTTCTTTGAGCTTTTATTTTCCCCGACTAAAACTCTCTCTGATTCTCTCCCTCTTTATCTCTTCCTTTATTTATTTCCTCACTTGTTGAATGTAGATTTATTTTCTTCCCCAGCAATTTCAGGTAAACAAAAGGAGACTCATTTCTGGGGGAAAAAAAAAAAGGCTGTTAATGGCCTCACTGAGGGAGAAGTAAATGGAACTTTCTTAAACAAAGCTGCAGGGAGCATTGCTGCACACCCAGCAGGGCCTCGGGGGCAAAGCATGTTTGTTAGCAGAAAAGCACGCACAGAGTCTGTGAGCTTGCTTGGTTTGCTTGTTGCTTTGCTTTTTTACCTTTATTTCCCTCCTCTTTCATTCCAAGCAATGCTTGCAGAAAGTGGCTAGAGGAGAAGGTAAAAACAACCCAGAGGTTTGGCTTCTGCTGAATTTCAACTGAGAGGAGAGAGAGGTTCTCCTTATCTTCTACTCTGCCCTGGTGAGGCTGCATCTGGAGTTTCGTGTCCAGTTCTGGGCTGCCCGGTTCAAGAGGACAGAGAGCTAAAGGAGAGTCCAATGCACTGCCACAAAGATGCTGAGGGAGCTGCAGCATCTCTCTTACAAGAGTAGCCTGAGAGATCTGGTGGTCTTTAGCCTGGAGAAGAGCAGAGTGTGAGGGGAACTTCTCAATGCACATAAATAACTAAAGGGTGAAGGTCATGGGGCTGGGGCTGGGCTCTTTTCAGTGGTTCCCAGTGAAAGGAGAGCAGTGGGTACAAAGCACAACACAGCAGGCTTCATCTGAACCTAAGGAGAAACTTCTTTACTTTGAGGGTGCCATGGCCCTGGACCAGTCTGCCCAGAAAGGTTGTACAGTAGAGTCTCCTTCTGCAGAGACTTTCAAAACCTGCCTGGAGATGATCCTGTGTGACCTGCTCTAGGTGAACCTGTGTAAGCAGTGGGGTTTGCCTAGACGACCTCCAGAGTCCTTTCCAACCTTGACAGTTCCACCATTCTGTGAATGATTCTGTGTTCACTACCGTATGGATTAGCATGGGATAGCCCCACAATAAATCAAAGCCAAGTGAGGTTGCTTCCTGTTTTCTTCTCTAACTTTTCCCTCTACCACTCTTTTTAATCCTCTGCTTACTTTACTTCCTTTCCCCACTCCTGGGTTTGCTCCCTTTCTCCATTTCAGCTTCCATTTTCCCCAAGAAATTAAAAATGAAAACCTGGGATGTGCTGTCACAGAATCACAGGATGTATCTGGTTGGAAGAGACCTTCAAGATCATCCAGCCCAACTTCCAAACCAGCACAGTCTCAGGCTCAGCTAGAAGGAGCTGGGTCTGAGAGGCACAGTGGAAACCTGAAAGCATCCATACCTTGCTGCTGAATTGTTTGTTGTGCCCACATGTATCAAGTGAAGTCCGATCCAAAAGATCACTGATGCCAGTAGAAAGAATTCCATTGACTTACAAGGACTGTGGATGAGGCCTTTGGATTAGGGTTTAATAACCAATCACCTTACCTGGTAAGGAGAACATCGACAAAACCCTGGGCAATCAAAGTTTGTCATTATCACCTCCAGCCTTCCACCAGCATTGAAGCTTGCCCTCTCTCAGACACAGTGGCAGGCTGAGGAAAAGGCAGATATTCCTCCCTCTAAGAACCCTGTGCTAGGATCCATGAGGCATGATTTTCTCTCTGGAAATTCAATTTCTGAGCCCCTTACTGTCTCAAATGACCAAATGGGAAAGACAGTAATTGCTGAGAAACTTATTGACTTTTCCTTTTTAATTAATCCTAAGTGGAAGAAAACCTGCAGTTCCCTGTCCAGACAGTGTGTGTGAGAGAGGAGGAGGGAAGAAAGAGAGAGAAAGGAGAGAATCATAATTAAAATAACTCAAATTAATCTTGGTGAGTGCTCCTGCCACTTTGGTGCTCTGAGTACAAGGAGAAAATGTCATTCTACTCCAGCCTCTTTGTTTCAAATGCCAGCACCAATGAGGACCACCAGACAACAGCCCTGTCCCATCTGAAGGAAGGTTTTTCTGGTCATCAGAGGAAGGAGCATTGAGTGCTGTGTGCAGTTCTGGGTCCCTCAGTTCAAGAGAGATGTTGAGATACTGGAACGTGTCCAGAGAAGGGTGACAAAACTCGTGAGGGGCCTGGAGCACAGCCCTGTGGGGAGAGGCTGAGGGAGCTGGGGGTGTGCAGCCTGCAGAAGAGGAGGCTCAGGGCAGACCTCATTGCTCTCCACAACTACCTGAAAGGAGGTTGTAGCCAGATGGGGTTGGGTTCTTTTCCCAGGCAGCCAGCAAGAGAACAAGGAGACAAAGTCTCAGGTTGTGCCAGGGGAGGTTTAGGCTGGGTGTTAGGAAGAAGTTCTTGACAGAGAGAGTGATTGGCACTGTGGTGTTCAAGAAAAGCCTGGATGTGGCACTTAGTGCCATGGTCTGGTTGATTGGCCAGGGCTGGGTGCTAGGTTGGGCTGGATGATCTTGGAGGTCTCTTCCAACCTGCTTGATTCTATGGTTCTGTCTTATTCTATAAATCGTCCTTTCAGCCACCCTGGTTGGTAAAATCATTCACATTTCCTGTCTGTGAGGCCTAAAAGTGCATCATGTTCAGCAAAACAAAACCAACCCTGCTGTCTAGGGAGGTGGGTGACAGCAGAGGTGCTCCCAACCAAAGGATGAGCCTCCTGGGTGATCCCAGGTGAGAGAGGAGGGATGAACCCTCTTGGCTCATCTCATTAATGTGGGCTGAACAGATTCCTGTTAGCAACACAGCCAGAAACCTTAGCTAGGTGATGTTTGTAAAAGTTCCCTGTTTCCAGATAGCAGTGTGTTGGGAGTGCTGTATTCCATAGAACCACAGAGACCTTTAAAGACCATCTAGGCCAACCTCTCTGCAGTCAGCAGAGACATCCTCAACTACAGCAGGTTGTTCAGAGCCCCATCAAGCCTGACCTTCAATGTCCTCAGGGATGGGATTTCCATCACTTCCCTGGGCAAATTATTCCAGTCTTCCACCACCTTCATAGTAAAGAACTTCTCCCTAATGTCCAATCTAAATGTCCCCTGCTCTAGTTTAAAACAATTCTCCCTTACCCTAGTGCTACTTGCATGGCCTTGTAAGCAGTCTCTGCCCAGCTCTCTTGTAGACCCCCTTTAGCTACTGGAAGTCTGCCTTCTCCAGGATGGACAACCCCAGCTCCCTCAACCTGTCTTCAGAGGAGAGGTGATCCATCCCCCGGATCATTTTTCTTGCCTCCTCTGGACCTGCTACATCAGGTTCATACCCTTCTTGTGTTGAGATCTCACCAGAGCAGAGTGGCAGAATGACCTCTTTTGACCTGCTGGCCACACTTCTTTTGATGCAGCCCAGGATGTGAATGACCTTTGGGCTGCAAGTGCACATTGTTGGCTCATGTCCAGGTCTTTGTCCAGCTTTTCTCTGACCAAAACAGATGAGGCAGACGTAGCTCAGCTGCAATAGGGCTCACCTTTCTCTGGTCACAGTGCAACATGTTTTCAGCACACCTCAGTCAGTACTAGATCCATAAAGTTTGATTGACAAACCAAGTGGTGAGGATGACAGGAGGAGGAGAGAGGTGAACATGAGACTTCTGCAGATGCTACACACACCAGATCATCTGGCAGCATTCCACTCTTTTGGAAAGTGGTAGGCTCTGAGTTTTGGCCTGTGAAACAGCCAGACTGGGCCAAACTCTTTGCTGTTGAATGATGGCATCGATGGTAATGGAAGCTAACCTCAGGAAAAAGCAAGTGGGGAAGAGAAACAACTGCTCAGAAACCACACTGATCCATGTGTACTAGAGAAAGGAAAGCTCCTTCTCCTCACCACTGCTCTGCAGACAGCAGCTACACTCCCCTCACACCCATGCTGAGCCTGGCCCCAAGTGCATTTCAGAGCAGTTT
This sequence comes from Pogoniulus pusillus, assembly GCF_015220805.1. Taxonomy (NCBI): domain Eukaryota; kingdom Metazoa; phylum Chordata; class Aves; order Piciformes; family Lybiidae; genus Pogoniulus; species Pogoniulus pusillus. The sequence continues at coordinate 6,164,141 of NC_087298.1, forward strand.
GATGACAAGGAGCAGCTCAGCTGACAATTAATCCCTTCTGCAGAGGAAGAGACCTCTTGCTATGCTTAGCATTCTCCAAGGAAAGAGCAACCTCTCAGAGAGAGTAAAATAACCCCGAGACTTCATCCTGGTGCTTGACTAACACTGTGCAGAGCTGAGAGGAGCTGGACTCAGAGGGAATTTGTATGCTCCACGTTTAAAGTTTGTTTTATAAACTCCCAGCCTGGTCCCCTGGCTGGCAGAGCCTCCCGAGCCAATTAGGTTACATAAGCAAATGAAGTCAATTGCAGACGAGCACAAAAAGCTGCTGTTTGATCTGGGTTCAGAGAAACACCCTCCATCTAGTAATAGAAGCTAATGAAGGGCGACAGCTCAGGAGGCAGGAGCTGTGTAGCTGTGCAGGGCTGGGATTCAAGGCCACCTCCAGCCTCGGCGCGAGCAGATGCGTGACTGGACAGTGAATCTGCAGCGCCCACCGTGCCCAGCAAGTCAGGTCTTTGGGGTCTTCCAGACCATGCTTTCCACCCCTGTGCCCCCTTCCTCTGCAGCCCCCCTCCACCAGATGCATTTCAGTTCTCTCCAGGCCACTTTGTTTTGTTTCAGTTTTCTTCCTGCTCGCCGAGAAGTTGCTGCTGGGATTAAAAAGGCATCGGCAAAATCGCCGGCATGAAAGAGAGATGAGGAGAAGAGACCAGGTTAACCCACTCTGCAGAGACAGCTCCTCACTGCTGAGGTGTTTGTTTTGAAAATGTCACTTCAACGGGTCACAGAATTCATGAATAAAATCCCATCCTTATTTCCATTCAAAAAGGAATAGAGATTTATTACCCAGCCCCGCAGGAAAGCGGTATTGACCCACCCAGGAGTCAAGGGCTACAGCATTGCATGCAGGAATATTTATGGCTTTTAATTACCATAAACTAGCAAGGAACTTGTTTTAATAGATTTTTATTATTATTGTTTTATTGTCCTATGGAAAATGGAAGCCCAGAGAAAAGAAAAGACTGAATTACCCAGCCAAGCCTCCTGAGAGCGTATAGTGGTGGAATGAAAGACAGCTTGGTGCTGATGGGTTAAACAAAAGGTCACTGGCACTCAAGAGATCTTGGCAGCATGTTGGTAAACCTGCTTTGAAGCATCATTAGCCCCATTTTACTGATGAGAAAAACAGAGGCAGGGAGAAGCCCTAAAAATCTCCAATGATAATATCTGGAATCCCCAGGGGAGGAAACTCAGCATCTAAATAACAGAAAATTTTGTCTCACTTGGTTGCTTCTAGTTTGCAAACTGGAAGTGGTGCATTCAGAAGAGAAGGAATACTCTGGCACTAGAAATGAATGTTTAGGGAGCAGCTGGCTTGATGACACCTCCCTCACAGGACCTGTGGGACCTGAAGACATATGAGCTCCACAGGGTCACTCATATGTTGCCAACTGGACATCATAGAATAGAATCAACCAGGCTGGAAGAGACTTCCAAGATCATCCAGTCCAACCTAGCACCCAGCCCTGTGCAATCAACCAGATCATGGCACTAAGTGCCCCATCCAGGCTTTTCTGGAACACCCCCAGGGATGGTGACTCCACCACCTCCCTGGGCAGCCCATTCCAATGCCAATCACTCTCTCTGCCAATGACTTCCTCCTAACATCCAGCCTAGACCTTCCCTGGCACAATTTGAGACTGTGTCCCCTTGTTCTGTTGCTGCTTGCCTGGGAGAAGGGACTGAACCCAACCAGGCTACAACCTCCCTTCCAATAGTTGTGGACAGCAATGAGGTCACCCCTGAGCCTCCTCTTCTCCAGGCTAAGCATCCCCAGCTTCCTCAGCCTCTTGCTCCTCTGAGGGTGAGGTTGTGGGCCTCAGAGGTGAGGGCCACCAGCTCATATCTACATCCCATTCATTATGCACAGGCACTTCTCAGCAAAAGCCTTTTCCTTGGCAGGCTGTGTTTGACTGCAAGTGTGCTGCAGGGCAAGCAAGGAGTCGGCAGACGGATGCAAGCCATCATGCTGCCTGCTCTGTCTTCTTTCACCCATCCAGCTTTCTTTCCTGGCCAGTGGTGACAGGAAGCTTTCAGTAGGAGAAATGTAAGTCAGGCTGGGTGCAGCAGCAGGTGATTGACAGGCAGGCTGTGATAATGAAGTCCATTTTCATTTTTTATCTCATGTCGAGGTACAAGGACTCGGCCAGTGTCCCAGGTAATGAGTGCTGCCTCTGCCTCTCCCTCGCTTGGCTCTGAAAGTGTGTGTAGCCATGTGGAGCTGTGTTAACACTACATTACTAAAACCAATCCCAGGAGCCTGTTACTGCTGCACACCTCACCGACTCCAGCACTTCCTCACGTTGATTTGCATTCATGCAGTTTGTGTAAACAAGGCTGTTCAGGGAATATAAATAACTGCAGCCAGGAATGCAGTTCTGCTGCTCGGCCTCAGAAGCTCAGCAGCATCCCTCAGCCACTACCAGAGAGCTGGAGCATGCTGCCAGGGGGACATCCCAGTTCTATTCCCCAAAATGGAGAATGCTGCTGCACCCTAATCTTTCTGCCCAGCCCAAGAAGCCAAGGCTGCCCCTCTGCAGACTGGATTTCAAGAGGTTTGTCCATCATGATGTGAAAAACTGATTAAAAAAAAACTTATAAAAGGAGCTCATTTTTTGTGCATTCATGAAGCTTATGTGCTGGGCCCTTTCAGGAGGAAATGTGTTTTGGGTTGCAATTGTCAGAGCTCTCTCTAGCTGTTGATAGAGAGTGATTCAGTTTCAGTGGTCTAATTTACCCATGAAATGGATGACTCCTCCCTGTACGTACGATGTGAGGTCTGACCACACCACTGCCATCATCAGATGAGATAAAACCATATCCCTATAACAGGATAATACAAACTCATTTCCCTATAACAGGATGATAGAATCATAGAATTAGGCAGGTTGGAAGAGACCTTCAAGATCATCCAGCACAACCTAGCACCCAGCCCTGTCCAATCAACTGGACCATGGCACTGAGTGACTCATCCAGTCTTTGCTTGAACACCTCCAGGGACAGTGACTCCATCACCTCCCTGGGCAGCCCATTCCAATGGCAAATCATCACAAAGGTTTAGGAAAGGTTGGGAAAGACTTTCAAGATCATTGAGCCCAACCATTAACCCTAGTTTACCAAGTCCACCACCAAGCCATGTCCCCAGGCACCACACAGTTTTTAAACACTTGCAGGCATGGGTTGGACTGAAGGACATTTAGAGGTCCCAAACCATTCTATGATTTTATGGTGACCACCATCTCCCTGGACAGTCTGTTCCCATGCCTGAACACCCTTTCAGTGAAAAGAAACCCCACCTAATCTCCAGCCTGAACCTCCCCTGGTGTAGCTTGAGGCCATTCTCTTGCTCTATCACTTGTGACTTGGGAGAAGAGACCAACAGCCACCTCACAACAATCTCCTTTAACATAGGTTGCTTCTGTTGCTTCTGCCAGGCAACCAGCAACAGAAGAAGGGGACACATCTCAAGTTGTGCCACGAGAGGTCTAGGCTGAATGTTAGGAGAAAGTTCTTTCCAGAGAGAGTGATTGGCATTGGAATGCCCTGCCCAGGGCAGTGGTGGAGTCACTGTCCCTGGAGGTGTTCAAGAAAAGCCTGGATGAGGCACTTAGTGCCATGGTCTAGTTGATTGCACATGGCTGGGTGCTAGGTTGGACTGGATGATCTTGGAGATCCCTTCCAATCTGCTTGATTCTATGATTCTAGCTGTAGTGAGCAATAAGGTCTCTTCACAGACAGACTGGGGATATGTAATGTTTAGCCCAAATTCAGTTAAACTAAAACCCCAGTGTGCACCCTGCTCAGAGGTATCATATCAAAACATCTTCAATGTGAACTCAGGTAAAACTCTGCCAGTCTCAGATGTGCTCAGAGATGAAAAGCCCAAAGAGATGTTCACACACTCCCATTTGAAGTGAAGCTGCTATTGATCACCGTGCCGTGGGGACAGCATACTCATGCTTGACCACCATAATTTCCTCATGCTGCATTTGCTTCATCTCTCCTTGACTTCTGCAGGCAGGGGCAATGTCTGTAGAAGCAGCACCTGGGAACTTCATGTTAATTAGTCATAAGCTTACATAAAACTCTCAGGCAGAGGCAGGTTTTGTTTTTTTTTTTTCTCAGTCAGTATGAACAAAACCAGCCAAGAGCACTAAATACTAAACGGATTAAACTGAATTTTTCTGATCTTTTAAGTATCCCCAGGATGCCAAAGGCATCCTGGCCTGCATCAGGAGCAGTGTGGCCAGCAGGACAAGGGAGGTTATTCTGCCCCTGTACTCAGCACTGCTCAGGCCACACCTTGAGTACTGTGTCCAGTTCTGGGCTCCTCAATTCAAGAAGGATGTTGAGGTGCTGGAGCATGTCCAGAGAAAGGCAACAAAGTTGGTGAGGGGCCTGGAACACAAACCCTATGAGGAGAGGCTGAGGGATCTGGGAGTGTGCTGCCTGCAGAAGAGGAGGCTCAGGGCAGAGCTCATTGCTGTCTACAACTACCTGAAGGGAGGCTGTAGCCAGGTGGGGTTGGGCTCTTCTGCCAGACAACCAGCAACAGAACAAGGGGACACAGTCTCAAGTTGTGCCAGGGTAGGTATAGACTGGATGTTAGGAGGGAGTTCTTCACAGAGAGAGTGATTGGCATTGGAATGGGCTGCCCAGGGAGGTGGTGGAGGCACCGTCCCTGGAGGTGTTGAAGAAAAGCCTGGATGAGGCACTTAGTGCCATGGTCTAGTTGACTGGCTAGGGCTGGGTGCCAGGTTAGACTGGATGATCTTGGAGGTCTCTTCCAACCTGGTTGATTCTATGATTCTATGATTCTATAAAGCCTGGTCTGGAGGTGCAATCTTACATCCCAATCTGGATCCATAGCCACTCCTAAACTTAGCCTAGACATGACATGCTTACAATTAATTTTTTTTCTCTTGAAATTCAGATTTCCAAGAAAACATTGGCAGACTCTCCACAGATTTCTGAAGTCTGCATCTTTGCTGTACATTTAGGCCTTCCTCAAGCCTGTTGTTGTTGTTGTTGTGGTTGATTGTTATTTTTTTTCCCTTTCTCTTTAGCTGAGCTGAAGTAACTCAGATTAACAACACACACTCTATTTAATTGGCTTCATATGGTTCTATTTTAACGTTTGAATTAGAATAATATTTCAGAAAATGACTGCTATTAGTATTATTTTTTCTAACAGATGGTGAAAGATCCACCAAGATAGGAAGTGAGTCACAAGTTGTACTGTAAATAATAAATAATAGTAATAATAAGAGCTGTGCTGACAGTGTAACAAGGGCTCCGATTCGCTATCGCACAGGAAAGCTAATAAACCAAAGTGGAAAGTGCCTCAGAAATCTTTTGTTTTAATTAGCAATGAACAAATTCATTCTGCCAAGTGCTGAACCCACTGGAACGCTGCTAGTTTCACGTTTTGCTTAGGAGACAATTTGAAGATGGAAGGAGGAGTTGGAGGGGAAAGCCAAACTCTAAGGAGAAAATACAGACCGTGCGTCTCCAGCTGGGCTTCTCGCGGGGCTATTGCACAAGTAGGGGACTTTAATTCAAAACAAAAGACATATGATGCTGAAATATTAGTGATTCCAACGTGAATTCATGCATGTCTCCAGAGTGCTGGCCTTTGTTTAGTACCAGCTCACCAGTAGTTCAAAAGAGACCTGGCTTATGTCTGCACAAAACACGGTACCAGAGTGACTCCTGTATAGAAACAATGGGAGAAAAGTTCTAGCAGACATGGGAGATGAAGGACATGAGGAACAGAGGCAGCCTGGATGAGTTAGGTTGCAACACAATGCCAAGCTGCTGAATCTTCACTGTTGCACACATATTCCAGACCCTGATTTGCTCTATCTGTGGAGCATAATTCAACATCTGAACTCTGGCAAATTCTCTACAATTTACTCTGCAAATCCAGGTTTGATGAGACATCAAAGCCTCAAGCCCACAACGAGCTTGTTATCTCCTCCAGTGCTGGAGTGCTTTAGATTTCCCCAGTGGGGATTCATTCTGGCTGGATGTAGGTGTCATTCTCTATGACTAAGTTAATCATCTGGACTCTCTTCATCATCAAGGGAGAGCATGACTCACCTGACTTCTTAGATGTGTCCCTTATGCACATCCAGGGTGCAAGCAATCACCTGGCCTGTATAGCTGCTGAGATGAAAAGGAACAGACACCTGGATAAAATCCACAAGAACTGAAGCCTGTGCCCAGCTTTGACCCTTCCCTTACCCCGGAGCCTATCGCAGAAGGTATCTGAATTTCTGAATTCCTCTCATAATTAATTCATAGTTAATCCTGAATAGGTGTGATTTTAATAATCATTCAGGAGATCTAATACAGCAGAATTGCTGCACCATTGAACTTGAAATTACATGAAATGAGACAGCTATTTAAATAATGGCCTCTTCAGAGCTTGGTGTTGGGATTGGTATGTTTTCTATCCAGCAGCACTAAGTTGCTGTCGTGGTGTTACAGCATTTCTGCAGCTCTGTAGCTGAGCCATTAATATGTTTGAGTGAGTTAAAATCTACCTGAGAAGTACCTTGCCTATTTATCTGCAGTTTCACAAATGATAAGGAAGTGTCTAATCGTTGCTTACAGCTTTCTATTGTAGCATTAAAAATGTGAGACTGGCAGCTCTTTGTACTTATCAATCAGCTATAATGAAGTAAAAAGCTTTAAATGGCTTTGTACATTAGACAGCCAATGGAGGAGAGGAGGCTCAGGGGTGACCTCATTGCTCTCTGCAACTACCTGAAGGGAGGTTGTAGCTAGGTAGGGTTGGTCTCTTCTCCCAGGCCACCAGCATCAGAACAAGGGGATGCAGTCTCAAGTTGTGCCAGGGGAGGTCTAGACTGGATGTTAGGAGGAAGTTGTTGGCAGAGAGAGTGGTTGGCATTGGAATGGGCTGCCCAGGGAGGTGGTGGAGTCTCTATCCCTGAAGGTGTTCAAGAAAAGACTGGATAGGGCATTTAGTGCCATGGTCTAGTTACTATTACTAATGATAGGACAAGAGGAAATGACCTCAAGTTGCATCTGGGGAGGGTTAGGTTGGATGTTGGGAGGAAGTTCTTTCCTGAGTGGGTGGTCAGGCACTGAAACAGGCTGCTCAGGGAGGCAGTGGAGTTGCCATCCCTGGAGGTGTTTAAAAGGAGAGTGGATATGGCACCTGAGGCTATGGTCTGCTGATGAAGGATGCTGGGATGAAGGTTGGACTGGATGATCCTGGTGGTCCTTTCCAACCATAGTGATTTATAGTGATGAGATGTTGTGCTGAGGGATTTGGTTCAGTCAAGGACTTGTCAGTGTGAAACTAATGATTGGACTCCATGATCTTGAAGGTTTTTTCCAATCTAAGAAATTCTGTGATTCTCTGTAGTTGTTTGGACAGGGCTGGGTGCTAGGTTGGACTGGATGATCTTGGAGGTCTCTTCCAACCTGGTTCATTCTGTGATTCTCTCTCATTTAACTGCACTTCTCCAACAAAACTTTTTAATATATCTCTCTGCTCTGGCCCAAAGCTGGGTGCAACCTGCATACTGTGTGTACTAGCTCAGCCATTGCACACATCCTGTAAAATACTTTTTGGTGTAGCTTTACTCATTTAACTAAATCCAAATATGAAACAAACCTTCTGGTTTCCTCAAGCTTTCTGAACTCACTGTCAGGATGACCGATGGATTGCAATGAGTAAATAAGTGGAGACTGGATACAAGGTTTGGCTGAAGAAAGATCTTTAAAGTGCCTTAACAACTGGGAAAATGACTAATCCTGACTAATAACCAAATAGTGATACATCTGGGGACACAGAGGCATTCAGGTTTCTTTAAGGCACTTATGTTGCAGCCATACCTGAGCCCCTCTGGAAACAAGAAAAAAGAGATTTGTCTTTTCAAGTTTATTTTTGCCCACACAATTCATCTAAATGTCCATAAGAACTGGGGGATGAGTAAAGTGAAGTGTCCTCAGGATGATTTTGCCTAGGTTGCCTGTAAGGACTTCAGAGCCATTTATCATTGGAGATTGATAGCCTAATCAATTTCCATTTAAAAGTCTCCTATATTGCAGTGATTTAGTTCCATAATTTTATAGCATGTTCCAGACATCTTATGTGCTATGATGTCAGATAGCAGAACTGCTCTTTCTTACAGCACCAGTGATATATTCCAACCTACTGTCCCATGGGATTTATACATTGTTTTTTTTCATCCACTTCATTAGATTCACCCTCTTGATTTTGGATTGCCTTCTGCCATCAAGTCCCTCCACTGGGCTATGACTCACCATAGGTTTTGGATTCCTCTTGGTGGGAAAAGGCTGAAAAGAAGCAGAGAACAGCAACTCTATGATCAAAACTGTTGTGTATGTAAGGACAGTGATGGGCAGGACTACCCAGATGGACAAAACAACTTCTAGCCTGGCCATATGTACAGCCCACAGTATGTGTCTAGAAGTGAAAAGATCTTCCAGCTGAGTCAGACAAGACAATATATCATTGCAAAAAGATGATAATTAAGGAGGGAGCTTTGCAGTCCTACATCATTGCAAGAAGTCATCTGCTTCAGTTCGAAAGAGTCAGCCCAGGGCACTCTGAAGAAGAACAGGTGCAAGATACTGGATGAGTTTCGGCTAGGAAAAAATAACTACAGCAGGAAAAAGAAGTGTGCCCTCCCAGTGAGGTACTGGATGAGTGGCTTGTCATTACAAAATTCAACAGCCTCCTAGGAGCAGGTGTTGATCTGTTGGAAGGTAGGAGAGCCCTGCAGAGGGACCTGGACAGGCTGGATGGGTGGGCAGAGGCCAATGGGATGAGATTTAACAAGGCCAAGTGCAGGGTTCTGTACTTTGGCCACAACAACCCCAAGCAGCACTATAGGCTGGGGACTGAGTGTCTGGAGAGCAGCCAGGAGGAAAGGGACCTGGGGGTACTGATAGATAGTAGCTGAAGATGTACCAGCACTGTGCCCAGGTGGCCAAGAGAGCCAATGGCATCCTGGCCTGCATCAGGAATAGTGTGGCCAGCAGGACAAGGGAGGTTATTCTGCCCCTGTACTCAGCACTGGTCAGGCCACACCTTGAGTGCTGTGTCCAGTTCTGGGCCCCTCAATTCAAGAGAGATGTTGAGGTGCTGGAGCATGTCCAGAGAAGGGCAACAAAGCTGGTGAGGGGCCTGGAACACAAACCCTATGAGGAGAGGTTGAGGGAGCTGGAGCTGTTTAGCCTGGAGAAGAGGAGGCTCAGGGGTGATCTTATTACTGTCTACAACTACCTGAAGGGAGGCTGTAGCCAGGTGGGGTTGGGCTCTTCTGCCAGACAACCAGCAACAGAACAAGGGGACACAGTCTCAAGTTGTGCCAGGGTAGGTATAGACTGGATGTTAGGAGGGAGTTCTTCACAGAGAGAGTGATTGGCATTGGAATGGGCTGCCCAGGGAGGTGGTGGAGGCACCATCCCTGGAGGTCTTCAAGAAAAGCCTGGATGAGGCACTTAGTGCCATGGTCTAGTTGGCTGGATAGGGCTGGGTGCCAGGTTAGACTGGATGATCTTGGAGGTCCCTTCCAACCTGGTTGATTCTATGATTCTATGATTCTATGGTCTAATCTGTTAGGTGTCATCTGGGGCCCTGATTTTCATGAGCATCCCTTTCTTCTGGCAGCTAGTTGCTGTATCAGTTAAAACATGCTTTCTGAGAGGACCCGCCCTTGTCGAGACATTTCAAAGTGCCACCCAGCCAAGGAAGAGAAATTGTGATGCTGTTCAGAAAACCAGAAGGAGTCTCAGGGATTTGCACATTCCATGGTCCAAAATCTGGTTTATGTTACATTAACCTCAGACACTAGGTCAGTTAGGAACCATCAGCATCTCCGTGGTAGGATCAGGATTAATTAACTATCTCTTGAAGAGGTAGTTTCCTTTTTTTACTCCACATGTGCCTGGCTGCATGAAAAGCCCTGTCCCTGCAGTCCAACTAACCAAATAATCACCTTCCAGAGGCTCAGCAGACCTCAGAAGCAGCAAAAGAATCAATGATTCACTTCAAAACTTCTATGTGACTCCAGCTGGCCTATGCCAAATCCAGCCCCTCAGTGTCCTTCCTAGGTCTGCTTTATCTTTAAGGGAAAAAATAAAGATGCCTTTTTTTCCACAGCTCCACCTAGGTCTGACTCCAATAGGTAGACTTAAATCATTTTCCCTGCCTCCAGGGGTCTCTGGTACCCATCTACACTCTGGACCTTTGGGTGTTGGTTTCCCTTGTGGGAAAAACTCTGTTACTGAGTGTGGGAATGTGGCAGGAGGAGGAAAAACAGCCCAGGAGAGAGCCTGGACTTTGTGAGATTCTCATCACCATGCACCACCATCCATGCCCCCATGCATGATGAGCCAAGGGGCTTTTCTGATTCCAGTTCTGCTTTGATAAGTGGAGGGAAGCATTGGCTTTTATAGCCCTATTGAACATAAACATTGATTTTTAAGGCCCAATCGTCTGCTGCAGCTGAACAACAGCCAAGGATTTCTTTTATTATTATTATTTTTGTAGCTGAAATTGATCAGCTGGAGAGAGGAGGAATAAAAAGAAAGCAGCAAAACAGCTGCAAGTGAGTTTTTTTGTCTTGCCCAGGCAAGGATGGTGCTGCTCCGTCACTCGCACAGCTCCCAGTCTGCTGGGATGCTGCCGGCAGCCAAGGGTGTGCTGCTGAATGAGCCCTTGTCAGCTGCCACCCTGGCTGCCTGGCTCACTCACAGCTCCTATTTAGCTTCCTCGCTGGCTCCCTCATAAATATTCACACCACACAGCCAGCCGAAGACATTGTTTTTTTCCTTCATTTCCATATTCAGCATGACATCAAAAATGATTCAGAGATGGGTTCAGCAGGGGCTGTGCATCCAGGGAAAAGGACAAGAGAGAGCAAGGTGTATGTGTTGGGTGGAGGTGGGGGAAAGGAGACAAGAGCAAGCAGCAAGGAGGGAGATGAGGAACAAGGTGAGGAGCACGACAGAGGTAAAGAAGCAGAGCTGGGGATTAACTTGCTTGAACAATCACAGCAAAATGAAGCTGTTCCCATTCATAACTCAGGCGATCCATGTCCTCATCAGGAGGTTTTCATAAGTGATTAATGGTTAATTTGTTAAAATTCAATGAAATCTTGTTTCCTCTCTTTAAATTAGAATTCAGGGAGAGAGGGAGAGAGAGACGGTCCCAGCCATCCCCTGCTGCTTCTCCACAGAATGCAATTCATCTGCCAGAACTGGCTATGGCTTTCAAAGGATTACAAATAAAATAGAAACATAGCCTGGAGCAACAGCCCTGGAGCTCTGGAAGGCTCAGCTGAGTCTGAGGGGCAGAGGGGAGACCTCGAACCTCTGAGCGTGTTGGCAGGCAAGCTTTGGAATCCAGCCAGAGTCGGCACGGCTGAATCATGGGCAGTTCAGCCCTACACTGAATCCTAATCTCCTGCCACGGGACGTGAATGATTTCTACTGCTTGCATTATGATAAGGAAGGGCCGGAGTGAGCCACCAGCCCTGCAAATGCATGGAGGGCTGTATCTGTGGATTGCATCCACAGGCGTTTGGCTGTTTCTGAAGCAGAGGAGAAGGAGCATTTATGGGGACATACACAGTTTGGAGCTTGGACTACTTCTTGTTCCTTCCTGCCTTCTGTCATTAATGAGACATTTTAGTGATGGTATGTAACCACTGCTTATACCCAGAAAAATAGATCTAATTGGTAGCCAGCCATTATGGAGACAGCCCTGCTTCAGCTGTCAGGCTAATTTGCTTCTATATAAAATCATTATCCTCATGAGATATTTTGGTATATCTCAAGCCACTGAATCTGACATGAGATGTTATGCTCCAAACCACAGACACTGCCCTTATTTGCCTGAGATGGAGAACATCAAAGATTCATAGCTTCCATTGATAGAAAGGGATGGAGTCAACTGTACTCCGGTGGTAGGTGTTGCAATGTACAGTTCACTGTCTATTAGACAGACATCCAGGCTGGAGAGAAAGCCAGCGAGAAGTAGCAAACTCTCCACATCCCATGGTAGGTGTTCTAGTGACTAATTAATAGGGGTTTTAAAAAACCCACACCTCTCTTTCCACTCAACTCAGTCCTGTGTCAGTTACCACCTGTGCAATGTTGTTACACTACCTGCTAGAGTAGCAAATGCTCTTTTACTGATGTTTTGAAGCCTTTTTTTATTGCTCAGGACTTTGAAATACTTTGAAAATGTCATAATTATCATTTTAAAAGAAATGTTAGGGGGGGTGTGTTGGTTTTCTTCAATGGTTTTATGAAGTATACAGAAAATAGAATTGTTTTTATTTGATTAAGCTGAAAGGTATTGGTGCAAACTCTGAGTGGACCTTCAGAGCTGGGCCTGTTTAGCCTGGAGAAGAGGAGGCTCAGGGGTGATCTTATTACTGTCTACAACTACCTGAAGGGGCATTGTAGCCAGGTGGAAGGTGGCCTCTTCTCCCAGGTAACCAGCAATAGAACAAGGGGACACAGTCTCAAGTTGTGCCAGAGTAGGTATAGGCTGGATGTTAGGAAGAAGTTCTTCACAGAGAGAGTGATTTCCCATTGGAATGGGCTGCCCAGGGAGGTGGTGGAGGCACCATCCCTGGGGGTCTTCAAGAAAAGACTGGATGAGGCACTTAGTGCCATGGTCTAGTTGATTGGATAGGGCAGGGTGATAGGTTGGACTGGATGATCTTGGAGGTCTCTTCCAACCTGGTTGATTCTATGATTCTATGATTCAGGATTCCCTCTTATAGAATCATAGAATCAACCAGGTTGGAAGAGACCTCCAAGATCATCCAGTCCAACCTGGCCTGTCCAATCAACTTGGCCATGGCACTAAGTGCCTCTTCCATTCTTTTTTTGAACACCTCCTCTTGTGCCAGTTTGGGGAAATTGGAATAATTTAATGAGAGGAATTAGATGATAGGCTGTGAAAAGGAAACAGTGGTGATGTCTACTTCACTTGTAGGCTTGCTGAGATGTATAAAAGCAAGGACACAAACAGAGACAAGGCAGCGTGTCTCTATCTGTTGGAGTCTGTGTTTCTCTCCCTGGGCTTCTTCTGTGTAACTCAACTAATCAATCTGCTTCTAAAACCCCTTGCCCATCCCCCAAACTCACCTTGCATGTAAGGCAAACTCTGAGATAAGGTAGAGGGCTGGAAGGGAAGTGGAAGGGTAGTTGGTAGCCCCTCCTGAGGACTCAGGTTTCTGGGAGGGCTGTTGTGTTTCTGTGTTACTTTTAACTTGCATATTTCTGCATATAACTGCAAATATTGTAAGTATCTGCTTGTATCTTGTGCTAAGCTGTAAATATAAAGCTTCATTCCTTAACTTCCAGCTGGCTGAGTCTAGTCTGGGTGATTTCATAAGAGTAGAGGGGCAGGGAACTCCCAAACCATCACAGCTCTATTTCCAGGGAGAGATTTTCAACAATAGTTCAGCTACTGATTCATACTAACTTCTTTACTCTGAACTGAAATCTGATCATCTGAAAATTTTCAACTCTTTCCATTTGAAAGCTGTTTTATATACATCTTCCTAAGGGAACAATCATGGGAAAAGCTTTTGACTGTCATTATTTTCCAGTTCCAGTCCCTTTCCGTGGCTTCTTCCCAGCACCTAACTAGTCAAAAATGCAGTTGCTATTAAGCAGGGTTGAAAGCATGAATTTAATACACCTCTATTGCTATAAAAAAAACCCCACACCAAAAGAGCTTTAGTTCATTTGGTGAGCAACACATAAGGTTATTGAAGTGACACCAAGGCCTGCTTATGTGGTTCGAGTGCATTGTAGTAAACATTAGTATTGAGGTTAATGTTTTTCTGCCATGGAGAACCTGGCCTTTAATTATGCTGGAAGAGGATTCTAATTCTAGTCCCTAATTATAAAAGATCAAAACTTTTTGTTCTTTGAAACTCCTCTTCTGTGTATGTGCTGGTTTGAGCCTAGCTGGAATATTTTAGTGAGAGGGAATTAGATGTTAGGCTGTGAGAAGGGAAGAATGGTGATGGCTACTGCACTCAGAGGCTTGCTGAGCTCTGTAAACCAAGAACATAAATACAGATAATGCAGTTTGCTCTCTGGCTTTGGGCTGTGCTTCTCTCTCTCTAACCTGCTGTCTGTGTGACTAATCCTTCTGCTTCCTAACCCCCCTGACCAATCCTCCAAACTCACCTTGAGTGCAAGGCAAAGCCTGGGATAAGGTAGAGGGGTGGGAAGAAGGTGGAAGGGTGGTTGGGAAGCCATCCTGGGTACTCTGGTTTCTGGGAGGGTTGTTGTGCTTTTGTATTACTTTTTAACTTGTATATTTCTGTCTATAGCTGTGCATGTATTGTAAATACCTGCTTGTATCTTGTGCTAAGCTGTAAATATAAAGCTGCATTCTAATTTCCAGTTCAGCTGAGTCCAGTCTGGGTGATTTTCTTAAGTGTGTGTGTGGGGTGAGTAACACCCAAACCATCACAGTGTAATATCCTTCAAGTTTCTTCTCTGCAAATCATGACACTTTCCTTTTGATTTTGTGGGAGAAGAAACACTCTTCACTCTTCCTACTTAATGTATGGGTACTGAGCCACTTCAAGGTTAGCTGTGCACGAAAGAAAAAGCTGAATTTAGCCAGATATTGCAAAAATCTTCTGTTGTGCTGGGGTTTTGTGCTTTTTTTGCTGGTGACACTGATTTTCACACACTCGATGTCTCCAGGGGTGGCTGTCACTGCATAAGGGCCCTGCACTTGGATTTAGCACAATTTCTAAGCAGTGATGCACTTTCACTACAAGAAAAGGTTAAAAAAAAAAAGTATTAGATCTCAAGTTTACTGACTGCAAAAGTCTACCCTGAAAAGTGTTGCCCTTCCAACCTAGAGATGTCCTGCTGCCTTGCGTCACAATTTCCTGTGCTGTTATATCCTGTAATCACATTTCCCCAAATTTTCCTGCCTGTGTTTTTGCTGCTTCTGCTAAGACCTCTGACCAGAGGTTCCAATCAAGATTGAAACCCTACTGCACCAGACACAAAACTAAGCTTTGTAAGACCCAGTCCTTGTCCTCAGTAGGTTGAATGAATGTTAGAATAACAGAATCAGTCAGAGTTGGAAGGGACCACAAGGATCATCTAGCTCCAACCTCCCTGCCACGGGCAGGGACACCCTACCCTAGAGCAGGCTGCCCAGAGCCCCATCCAGCCTGGCCTTAAACACCTCCAAGGATGGGGCCTCAACCACCTCCCTGGGCAACCCATTCCAGGCTCTCACCGCTCTTGTGCTCAACAACTTCCTCCTCATGTCCAGTCTGAACCTACCCACTCTCTATTTGTTCCTTCCCAGTCCTCTCACTCCCTGATAGCCTAAAAATTCCTTCCCCAGCTTTTTTGTAGCCCCCTTCAGATCCTGGAAGGCCACAAGAAGGTCACCTGGGAGCCTCCTCTGTTCCAGACTGCACAGCCCCAGCTCTTTCAGTTTGTGCTCACAACAGAGCTGCTGCAGCCCTCTGAGCATCCTCCTGGCCCTTCTCTAGACACACTCCAGCATCTCCACATCCTTCTTGTAGTGGGGGCTCCAGAACTGGATGCAGCACTCCAGGTGGGGTCTAAGCAGAGTGGAGCAGAGAGGGAGAATCACCTCCCTGGCCCTGCTGGCCACACTTCTCCTGACGCAGCCCAGGCTCTGTTTGGCCCCCCAGGCTGCAAGTGCACACTGCTGGCTAATGATGCAGAGGAAAAGCAAAGTCAGAAGGCAATCAGGAGGTGCAGAGAGAGCCTCTGGCTCATTTACAGTATTTTGACAAACCAAATGGAATGGGCTGCCCAGGGAGGTGGTGGAGTTGCCGACTCTGGAGGTGTTCAAGCAAAGCCTGGATGAGGCACTTAGTGCCATGGTCTAGTTGATTGACTAGGGCTGGGTGCTAGGTTGGACTGGATGATCTTGGAGGTCTCTTCCAACCTGGTTGATTCTATGATTCTGTGATTAAACTCTGTAACTTCTACCCTGCCTCCCTCTGATGCTGCTTTTCACTGAATTACTCCTGAGAAACAGCATAAGGAATAGAAATGCAAAATGGAAAAGGGATCCTTGGCTGCTCCACACAGGTATTGCATTATCCAAGTCACAAATGTATCTGGTCTCTTAGCCAGGATTTGGAGGCCTAAAACTTCCAAGCTTGGAAATGTTGACCCTTCATCTTGTGAAATGTTCTGTCTTTTGTGTGCTTACCTCAACTCAGCATTTCCATAGATGTTTGTATTTAATGATTCCTCCTTATCTCTTCCATACAGCGTTAATAAGAAATGGAAAGTACCTCTTCTCTCCTGCATGATCCATTGCACCTGGGCATCAGCTTTCAAGAAATGACATTTCCTGAATGCTGCTCATTAAGATTCACAAGCACCTTGTGGTGTATATAAACCTTCCAAGCCTCAGATTAAAGATGGGTGCCGAAATAAGAGGCATGTGGAGTGATCTGCCAAAAAGGAACACAGCAAGAAAATGCCAGAGCAATGAATGGCATGCAAAGACTCTCCTTCCAGTTCCTTTTAGACAACACCCCCACTGAATCCACCCAGAAGCAGTGCTCTATATCCAGCACTCAGCTCACTCAAACTGACATAGACATAGTGGATTCATTGGGGTTATGCTGATTTACACCAACACAATAGCCAGTCCATCATGCTTATTCCAATTTAAGTGTCCCCCCCTCACCCTCCTTTGACTTAATCAGAATTGTTTTTCTCCTGCAGCATCAATAATGAAACATTTGGAGTATTTATTTATGGTAAATTCTCACTTTAATCAAGTGGTTCTTCAGTGGACCTCGTTTAGCCTTGTAGTAATTGTTTCAACTCATGCTTCACCATAAAGGGGATGGACAATTCCTGATTAATAAGTTTCAAAACATATTGTCTGGAACATGCAAAGAGAACATCACTCATAACACCATGGCCACATGGATGACAGAGTATCTAGGCTGTGGAGCAGATATAAGCATGCCAGTGGGGCTAGAATTAAAAGCTTGATCATTTTTCTCCAGCTTGTAGCAGAATCCACTCAGCACTACAGCAGAGGTGGATTGTCAGTGAGAATTCTCTTGCTTCCTTTTAATGAGTTTTCCACTCATTATTATTTGCATTATTCAAATCAATGACAACAAGGTTAAAGGCTCCCCACTGGTCGTTGCAACAATTTGGACTGATTGGATGAGTTTTCAGAGAAGAAGGAAAGGAGTGAGACAGAGAGAAGGGAAAAATAGAGTATGGACCTTGGAAATAACAGGCAGTGGAGGACCAAGGCAGTGGCCACTTTCAGTGCAGGAAACAAGAGCCCCAGAGAGGTTGAAAAAGACGAAAGGAAGGTCAGAGGTTCTATTGCAACTGCTGCCTCCTAGCCAGGACTAGGAAATTTGAGTCAATCAGGACACCTAAAAGAGGGCCCAGACAACACAGTGCACACACTGGTGTCACTCAATTGTGAGTGTGACAATCACCAAGCAGAGCTTCCTGGGGCTCAAGCTGATTGCATGTATGGTGGTGGAGTCCCCATCCCTGGAGGTGTTTAAGAGGAGGCTGGATGAGGCACTTAGTGCCACTGTTGAGTTAATTAGAAGGGTTAGGTGATAGGTTGGACTCGATGATTCTAGAGGTCTTTTCCAACCTGGTTAATTCTGTGACTCTGTGATATATAAAACAAGGACCCTTCTTATGTCCATAGTCCTTTTTTGCCAACAAAGGGCCAAGTTGCTCAGCTGAGACTTTTACACTTCCAGCCAACCTTGTTTTCTACACACTCCTGCAAAGGTGCAGGTGTCCTGCAAGAGTGCAGATGTCCTGCACGGGTAGCTCCTTCTGCTGAGAGGCTATTTCTACTTCTCAGTGGTCTTCTGTGATGGTTTGGGTGTTACCTGCCTCCCCAACACTTAAGAAAATCACCCAGGCTAGACTCAGACGAGCTGGGAATTAGAATGAAGCTTTATATTTACAGCTTAGCACAAGATACAAGCAGATATTTACAATATATACACAGCTAGAGACAGAAATATACAAGTTTAAAAGTAACACAACAGCCCTCCCAGAAACCAGAGTCCCCAGGAGGGGCTCCCAACCACCCTTCCACCTTCTCCCCACCCCTCTACCTTACCCCAGACTTTGCCTTATGCTCAAGGTGAGTTTGGAGGGTCAGGAAGCAGAAGGATTAGTCACACAGACAGCAGGGTAGAGAGAGAGAGAAGTGCAGCCTCAAAAATAGAGAGCAAACAACTGCATTATCTGCATTTATGTTCTTGTTCTTATAGATCTCAGCAAGCCTATGAGTGCAGTAGCTATCACCACTGATTCCTTTTCAGAGCCTATCATCTAATCCTTCTCACCAAAATATCCCAGCTAGGCTCAAACTAGCACATCTTCCCTTTGAGATCCTTGGGACTTCTCCAAATGGCCATGTAGAGGGTAACATGGGAAAGGCAGGATTTGTCTTTCCAGGTTTTTTGTTGCTTTGGGGATTTTCTTTTAGGTTTCTTCTGATCATTTGGTGATCTCCAAGAAAGCCTTATTAAAAGTTTCCTCTTTGTTCTGTTTCTGCAGAAAGTCCTGACCCTTTCTCATTTGCTATAGACTTAGCTTTGGGACAGGATCTGTAAAACAAGAGTGAGTCATGACCAAATGGCTAATGTCACCAACACCAGCTGAGGGGGGAAAGTGTGTTAGCAGTGATCTGATCATTTTAGCAGTTTTGGTAATGTTCCTGGACAGAGCCAGATGATCTGGCAGTGTCAGATAACTCTTGTACCCTTTGTGCAGGTAAGGGCATAGGGAAAGTGTCAGTCTTGTCTTCGTTTGGCTGAATCATTGTCTTATCAGAGCTCTTCTTGTGGTCTGATAAGGCAAAACTGATGTGTCATACAGCCAAACTTTGCATTGCAGCAATGATCCCGTTCCCATCTCTTCTCCCACGCAAGCAGAACAGAGCCCAAGCATCATTAATTTATGCTGCTTGTCATTCTTATCTGTCCCTGGGCATTTAAGACAGCAACAGAAACAAACACTAAAACTAAAATCCCACCCAGGCGTTGAGGTTCAGAGATACTGCTGAGCAGGAAGGGAGGCAGGTTTGCTGGCTCATTAAGGCTGAGTATTTTCCTAATGGGAGTTTCCTCCGTCTTTGCTTGCCTTTCCACCCACCAGGATGCAATTTTAGCTACTCAGTACAACCAGCCTGATTTTGAAGGCACTCTTGGATGCTGCTTCAGCACTTTCTGGTGGTTGAAGATATTAGTAAGGAATAATGAAAGGATGCTAAGAATTCTCACCTTGCCTAGTCTCATGCCCACTATTCCCACTGTTTCCTGGTTGCCTAGAAGGGGTATATTTGAAAGTGAGACATGAGAGATGCATGCTTGCTACTAGTAGTACCATTTTTGAGGAGGCATGAACACACAGACAGACAGCTCAGGCTGATAGACACACCCCACCTAGCCCTCAGATCTCTGAGAGAAAAGCAAAGAGTCCATCACTTCCTGCCAGTCTGTTAAGCAGCAGGGGAATAGAAAGGACACAGAGAGGTCAATCTCTGCTCAACTCAAGAAATAATATGTATAAGGATGAAGGAGATAGTTTCTAGCTTCAAACTGCAAGGATGTGACTGATGCCACCTGAGAAGAGAGTAGCAATGCCAAGATAACACTCTGGCTGAGACAGAAGAAGAGCTTTAAGCGCATTTCTTCTGCAAGTCTGGCCAAAGCTCAGGGAAAGAAGATAAGAGCCCGAGCAGTGCAGAGGAGACCAGTCTGCAGCCACAGAGAGTCCACGGTAGCAGTTCACTGAGGCAAAAGAGAAGCAGCTAAAGGCCGCAGAGATTTCAGATCATTATCGCTCCTACACGGTTGCTGTTGCTAGACTAGAACAGAGCTTTCTGCCAGGGTAAGAGCTTTTCAAAGCAGGGAAATATTCCTCTACTCTGATTCTTTGTCTTGTATTCATGTCTTGGTACTTTTATCCTGGAGGGTCTCAAATCATTGAAAAGTTTTGGTGGTCAGGAAAAAAGCCCTAGAGATCTCCTAAGCCCTTGCAGCTAGGTGACTGTGGGTATGACTTGCAAGCTGCTCTGGCTCCTGGATAGCAGCTCTTGCACCAGCAGCAGTGTACCTGGACAGCAGGACTTACAGAGAGAAAAAAGTGGGAGATTTTATCAAGCCTCTTGTTTCTATTTCCCTAAAACTATATGATTTAACACAGAAACATCTCTATCCTAGATTCTTGGTCTCCACTGACAGAGTTTACTCTGGAAGCTAACAAGCTCTCAGTGTGATTTTCCTCTAAAGAGGGAGATGGAGATGCCAGAAGGAGTCACCTCTGCTAACCTGGCTTCCCTTCGTGGGAGCATGGATCTGGATTGATTGGGCTGCAATTACTCCTGATTCCCAGCATATGAGATGCAGGGGCTTAACCAAGGGTCTGCTGCTAGTGTCAGGTAGTGGCAAAGGCCCTGGAAGGGAATTCTCACTGATCATTGCTCCCTGTCTGCTGTTGGGGCAGTCTGTCAAGAGCCATCACCACACACACAGGTCCTGGCTAATGTTGGCTTTCACAGAGCTGTGACAGAGACCTTTCAGGTAGGGCTGTAAACTTCAGCGAGCACCAGCAGATACAATAGGTGAGGGAAGTGTTGGGAGGGGCAAGGGGGAAATAAGTGAGAACATACAAATTAAAGAGCAGCATTTGAAATCTAATCAAATATTCTCTCAATTTACTCACCACCCCTGCAGTGCTGTGCAGCTTTATTAAGTTTTCATTCCATATTCTCTTTTAAAGTGACATTTACATTAATTTACAGCACTAACATGAAGCCCTATTTAAAAGCTGAGTTTTTTTTTCCTAACTTTTTATTCTTCAGCAGCTGTTGCTGAGTTTTCTAACTGACTAATAAGGAGTCTTTAGTTTCATTTCATGTCTGCAGGAGTGGATCCGAAGTCTCTTCAAGGTGAATTCCTGCTGCTTTTGTTAAATGTGGAAGGGAGACCATCTTGGTGGGTTCAGGTGGTAATTGGCTGAGAAGCACAAATGTTCCAGCCCTGTAACCCTCCCTAATCCAAAGTGTTTTCACTGCTTCTAATCAGTGCTGGAGTCTATCCCAGCTTCAAAACCAGGGATCAGCTGCATTTCGGGGGGTGCACTGTAATCAAAGTGCCATATGGAGAGGTCTAATTTTGCTTTGAATCAGTGAGATTTTACTTCAGGTCAGCAGTGAGGAACATGGCTGGAAAAATGAGGTGAAGATTTTCATCCAGAAGAGGCATTTCACAGGCTCACAGGATGTTAGGGGCTGGAAGGGACCCAAGGAGATCATTGAGTCCAACCCTCCTGCCAGAGCAGGACAATACAGTCTAGCTCAGATCACACAGGAACACATCCAGACAGGCCTTGAAAGGCTCCAGAGAAGGAGACTCCACAACCTCCCTGGGCAGCCTGTGCCAGCGCTCTGTGACCCTTACAGCGAAGAATTTCCCCCTTGTGTTGAGGCAGAACCTCTTTTGCTGCAGCTTACACCCATTGCTCCTTGTCCTATCCCAGAGAGCAGTGAGCAGAGCCTGTCCCCCCCTTCCTGGCAGCCCTCAGACACTTATAAACATTTATCATATCTCCTCTAAGTCTTCTCTTCTCCAGACTGAAACATCTCAAGTCTCTCAGCTCCTCCTCATCAGCCATGCCCTCCAGTCCACTAATCATCCTCGTAGCTCATTTGGAAGTTCATTTCCCATCACTTTATTTGCTTGCTTTCTTTTCCTTTCTTTCTTGGTTCTGGTGTTCTGTTTTGTTTTTCCCAGGCAAAGTTACAAGCCAGTAGCAGTGCCCAGTGCATGAGCAGGAAAGGCGCTGGCACTGCTGGCACCTTGGCCACAAGTGATAGCAGAGGATCCCTTGTGCATTCCTGGGACAGGACAGAAGTGCAGTTCTCAGACACAAATTCTCTCTGGTCATCCAATTTCCCCTTTTCCTACAATTTCTTTCCTTTTCTTTTTTTTTCTTTTTTCTTTCTTTTTTCCCCATTCTCTAATTAATGCAGGTAATGAATTGCATATGGCCACAGCATTTACTTCTCTGTGTGAAATCTGTAGCAGCTGCATTGTTTATCAGTTCAATATGTTTGCTACAGATGCCATTTCTGTCTGACAATTAAGTTGTTTAAAACCTCCTTTTCCCACCCGCTATGTCCCTCCCCAGCTTTCCTGTCTTCCTTCCAACAAGCATCGTTGCAACCTGATTCTTTTTTCCAGGCTGATCACCGGATGTCAGGGATTGGAAGGGACCCAAAGAGATCATTGAGTCCAACCCTCCTGCCAGAGCAGGACCATAATCTAGCTCAGGTCATGCAGGAATGCATCCAGACAGGCTGTGAAAGTCTCCAGAAAAGGAGATGCTACACTTCAGCTAAAAGGTTCCATCTGCCAGAGGTCTGAACCTTATGTGGTCATTGAAACAGCTGGAAAGTCCTGAGCTATTACTGTATTTTCACTCCCATCAAATGCAAGGTAAGCTGATCACCAAGGGTGCAACTGATGGAAGATGAGACCCAGAGGCTTTTGCATGAGACTAACAAAAATTGATTCACCTCCTTTCATTTAACCATGAGTGGATCCTACGCACCTTTGGAGAAATATTGTGCTCTTCAGACCTTTTCAAGTATAATGACATCTGAAATGTACATACTTTACTGGTGCTATTGAACTGGACTGTGAAATAATCCTTGAACCACGTCAATATGGCCAAATACACAGAGGGAGTCATGATTTACCGAGGCCATAATTAAACATTGAATTTGCCTCTCCTCTGGGGTCAGCTAAATTCCCGTCAGCAGCCTCTACAGCAAATTGTTGCAACCAAACCTGTGTTTGGATTTGGTTAATTTATTTCCAGCACCTTCATTTTCCTGGAAGGAGAGCAGTTATTTATGGCTCAGCAGCAAACACTTTACGTTTATGGGGGGTTATGAATTTCTGTAATGGGTTTTGTGGCAATTTAATCTGTCTCAACTATGAGGCATTTTACAATGACAATTAAATTATTATTAAAAAAAATAAACCTCCAATGACATCCTTAAGACTTATCAACACATCAAAAGTTTCATCATGTTGCAGTTTTGGACTTGGCTATAAATACTGCCCTGCACTTTGTAAAGGATCTTCACTATAAACTCTGAGTGAACTTAATTAACTCCCCCAGCTTATTGGAAAGGAAAATTCTTTATGCACCCCAGTGTCAGGGAAAGAAACATTTGTTTGAATAGTCAGTTTATTATATGCAAAAACTTATGACAATGCTTAATATTTAAAGACTTAAGTTTGATGTACTACGTTGCCTGCTGAAGAGCAGAGCACTCTGTGGGATGGAAGTGGGAAAGCTGTGGAGGTTTTTCGGTCCCTTAACCTTATCAGGGCAGAAGCTTTTCTTTCCATAGGTCAGCATTGTTTATGACTAATGATCAAAAAAAAAGCATCAAGTGTATTAATTTACACTCTATTAAATTAATTTTAAGGTTGGCCAGCTGAGTAGCTAATCTTCAAAGCATATTTTTTCTTTCCTTGTCTCCTCCAAACTACCCAGAACACTCCAGCTCTTTTGGGGCAGCTGGGGACTTACACCTTCTGCTCGATTCAATATAGACCTGCAGCTCTGTGTGTGAGGGAGGGAATGGAAATTCCCCCTCTCCATCTCCTCTCCAGAGAGTGAAAACGAAAACTTTCATTACAAAAGACTCCTCAAAGTTATTTTCAAATCTCTGCCTGAAAAAAAAAATGACCCCTAATGCACTGATTATGGTAATGTCTGGAGGCTCAGTGAGACTCAGACTGTATTTTGCTAAGTGCTATATGAAATATCAGATGGTGCCTCTTCTAAAGAGCCTGCTGTATCAGAAGGTGAAGCAGACAAAAGGCTGGGTAAGAAGCATGGAATTACACCTATCTGCAGATAAAGCAGGCTGTTGTAATCATCATGGTGCTATCCAAAGGCTTGTGATCAGTTCCTCGTTCAGCTGCCACCTCCTCCAGTCCAACACCAGCCACTATTATGATTTTAGGCAAGGCAAGGAGTCTCTCTGTGTCTGCATCTCCACTCTGGGTAAATAGTACCAGCACTGCTCCATCTCATAGAGGAGCTGAGGAGGAAATTCACAACTGAGTGAAAGAAAACACATAGGTCATATACAAGTTCTGCCCTCAGCTGACCACATTTCTAGCCACAGGAGACTCTCTCTTTCAGATCTATATATGTGTGTATGTGTTACATGCTGTAAGCACTCATACCCCCCGGGCAACATCTATGAAGCCTCAGCAAGATCACAGAGCTCAATGAAGCCTTGCTCTCCTCCAGGAAAGCAGCCTACACTGAATACAGTTTTCTTCCTGCCTTCAAGCACCCCATATCACCTAAGAAGTGTATTCTCTGGTTTTGGAGTGTGTGCAAACTGCTTCCCATAAACATCACCTTGGATCGAGCTCTTCCCCAAAAGAGGTGAGAGGCAGAAAAGATCTCTAGTAGGTCCTCAGCTAAAGACCTCAGTTGGTGGTGGTTAACGAATTGCCTTTGTCTCTCCGTTTCACTAAACCAGGAGCAATCCCAGATACGATATCAAATTGATGCAGTTTCAATATTGCAAAGGATCACAGTATTTAATCTGACATTCCCACCTCATCTTATATCCATGTAACTTGATTTTATTCAGAGAGCTGAACTTGGCTAAAGTGCAAACTGATGTTGAGCAAGAACTTCATTTTTTGAGCATGTATCTTCTAATGTCCTCTGGAGCATCCAGGACCCAACGGCCTGCACGAACAGAGAATTAGAAACTCAGCTTCCATTCACAAGGAATTAAAATCATATGTGCTGTCAACCACAAAGCTTGCTGGGGCCTGGGACCTGTACAGAGTCTGTTGGAGACACTGCAGATCTTAGTATTATTTTCAGCCCATCTGATGCCTCTCTCCATTGGGATGCGTAACAAAGACTTCAATTTGTCTTTAAGCAAGGAAACATCACCTGTAAAAGAGAAATCCACCTGTAAGAAACTGAGATTCCCTGAGGTAAGGGAATCATCCACCTAGATAAATCAAACTGCACTCTTCAGCAGAAGAAAGTCAACCTTGTAACTCACAAAATCTAGTGAAGACATCCTGCAGGTCTTCCAAAGAGGCATCTCAGCACCAGGTCAAGATTATTTTCCTGCTTAATTAACAAAGATGATTTGGTTTCCCCTCTTTCATTCCAAAACAGTAAATAACTGAAGAATTAGTGTACAGAGATAAAAAAAAAGGGTCTTGATTGCTAGTCAGCAGCCCCTAGGTTAAATTCAGACATGGAAGCCTTCCTCTGGTGGCAAGAAGAGAAATGTTTACTAGAAACTACAACCCCTGTGGTTCAAGTTAATGCCTCTTTCCCACTGTGCCTTTGAATTTAGCTCCATTTTTCTGCCTTTCAAAAGTTGCATAAATAAATAAATATCTCACTAAGATCTAAGGGAATTAAAGCAAAACTTTAGGGATGTTTTGTTTCCAAATGAAAATGTGGAGGCACCTTCAGGAGCTTTGTTCTCTTTTCACTTATGTTTTGTTTTGGTTTTGTGGGTATTTTTTTATCCTACTTTCAGAAGGGGTGTGGGGGGGAAATTAGCAGGGGAAGGTTTCCTCCCTGGGGCTGCTTGGTGAACGGACATTGTTTTCGAGACGGCCTCATGCAGCTCACTAGCGACAACTTCAATGCTCCTCAAATTTCAATGGCACTGCTCGAGAGTCGAGAAACTTGGGGTAAAAAGGGGAAAAAAGATCCAAACCCCAAAACAACAAAAAAAAAAAAAAAAAAGCCTGTGAAATATTGGAGCAGTGTCATTTTTTCACTGTCAGGACACAGGAAGAAGGGTTTGTGCTTTGTATCTGATTTTCCTCACTTGCTTGATTTTTGCCTTTCCTTTCCTTTCCTTTCCTTTCCTTTCCTTTCCTTTCCTTTCCTTTCCTTTCCTTTCCTTTCCTTTCCTTTCCTTTCCTTTCCTTTCCTTTCCTTTCCTTTCCTTTCCTTTCCTTTCCTTTCCTTTCCTTTCCTTTCCTTTCCTTTCCTTTTCCTTAATAAACACTCTGGAGAGATTTCTAAAATGAATTAACAGTTCTGTTTAAATGTTTTGTCTTTTTTTCTGGGTGGGGGGAAGCAGTCCTGTCCTTTAGAGGATTTGTGCCACTCTCTATGAAGAACTCACAAGTTCTGAAGAACAGTCAAAAGAGCACAGACATCCTCTGGACTACATCTTCACTGCAAGCAGAAAGCAACAGCATCTGCACAGAGATTTTCTTCCTCGTTAAAAAAAAGAGGTAAAGGAAAGAAAAAACTTCCTCAATTCACATAGTCAAACACTGAAAAATGGCCACAGTTGAGGCTGAACTGATTCTTTCTGAAATCCATCTGCACCAGGAGACTAGGAGCTGTGGCTAATACATTATCTTTGGGTCAGCTGTGGATCAAGTTGGATTTGGAAAGAGAAATCTTAGGTCACAGATAGGATCTCAGGCAGCCAAACAGGCTCCCCTGCAGCCATCATTGCACTTAATGGGTCTGGAGATGATATGTACCTGCTTCTCCTACAAAATGTAAACCTGATATGAAATTAGCTACAGACAAGAAATTCTTTTTAAAGGAGCATCACAGAACAAGCATTAAATGGACTAAAAATTCAATCACTCAGAGAAAGCTCTAGCACCTGGATTAGGTGGCAATGCTGTAACTCTGCCTGTCTCCAGCAAGATGACAATTGCTGCAGGTAGCATGCAACATGTTTCACTTCAGTAGCCTGAATTTATGTGAATTATGAATTGTTAAAGGTAGTTGTTGAGGTTCTTTTTATTATTAACATAAAGATGGATAGAGAACTCTGAAGTGTCATTCATCTTGCTTTATAAACCTTTGCAGGAGAAGATGGCTATCTCTCCCTTGACTGCAGAGGAAAGCTTGAGAAGCTGAGTTAGGTAAAACACCAAACTGTGACATGAGTAAATCAAAAGGAGGACCGGAGAAAAGATGAATTCCAATGGAGCTGCCCTAGACTGCCATGGTGCAATTGCCACCTGTGTCTCCATGTAGCAGCATTTTTACCCATCCATGCTTATAGCAACACTGAAGAATGATGAACAAGAAGATGACCTGGATGGAAAACAGAGCATCCCTGCAAAAAGCCTTCTTTCATTCTCCAGAAAGCAAGCACAAATGCTGATTTCTATGCCCAAGCACCCTGAGGGCTGGCTGTGCACAGCCGGGGGTGTGTAGATTCTATAGCTTACATGAGTGAGCCCTCAAGAATGGCAGAGGTGAGAAGCTTTCATACCAGCTTTTGTTGGAGAAGACTTCATTCAGATTGCTCTGATTTACCTGACCTCAGAATTTTGGCTACAGCCAATGAACCACAGGAGGTTTGTGAGATAAAAGCACACTTCAAGGTATGTCCTACCTGGACAATTCCACACTGCAGGAATAATACCAGTAAAAGGCAAGAGCAACATATTCTGCAGGTACCAAAAACATCATTTCAATCCTTTAATCGCTCTGTTGTCATTTTCTCTCTTCACTTGAGACTAACTGAAAGAAACATTTTGTCTCATCTTTCAGAAACACCTATTTTAGAAAGAATAATCTACTTATAAGGAAATAATCAATCAAAAGCAAACGAGGCCTCCTTAATTGCTGAGACAAATGCTACTTGGCCTTTCTTTCTTAGCAATTTTTTTCACCTAACCTCATTGTTAGAACTTATTAAGTAAAGAACCCCATGAAGGAAACATCCTGGCCCCTTAGAAACCCATGCCAAACCTCCTGCTGTCCTCAAGGAGAGCAGGAGTCCTCCATACAGCTAAAGCCCCATGACAAGCCCCTTTTCAAGCTGCTTTCATTGACAGGCTCAAGAGATCTCAGGACTGGATTCCCTCACATCCAAATTTCTCAAATTACAGACAGATTTTCAAAGGAGTTTACTTCCAATTTTGGCATATAAGTAAAACCTGGGCTGCTTTAAGAGCTCAGCATCCCACAGAGAACACTGAGACTCTCATAACCAGGTATTTGCAAAGATTCGGGACATAAGGCATCCTCAATGCCCCAGGTTCTTGTGGAGGTGTCTAAATAAGAGCTGAGCTCCTTTGAAAACATAGCCTGTATTTTATAAAGCAAAGCCTTCACTGCACTTTCATATCAGAAATTAAGACCTGCTACACCTTTGTAAAATAGGGTCATATTTTCACTCTTCTAATTTTATATATAGAAAAAAAATGAGATACAGAGAGGTGAAGCTGATGTGCTCAGGCTCATAAAAGAGCTACAAATTAATGCTGAGTTTGGCTGGGGAAGGTCAAACATCACAACTCCCACTCCCTTCTTTAAACACCGAACCCCTGAAGTCCTCAGAGAATCCTTCAAAGTGATTAGAAATCAGATTTTATTCAATTTCCCCTCTGTGATTCATCTCACAGGCTGCGTGACCTAAGAGCTTCGCTCAGGTTTTGGGAAGAGGCAGAATGAAACATTTATTAATAAATAAAAAGAGTTTGGAATACTTAGCAGGACCAAAGTTTAAAGATTCTAAAGATCTGAGGCTCTTTAATAAATATTAAATATACATTTTTTCCACCTCTTTTTTTTGGGGGGCCAGATATGAAGTGCAGGGTAATATTGCAAGGACAAGGAATTGTGAAGCCAAGAGACCCTCAGCTTTGTTACAGGGCTCTTCCTAATAGGAATCATTTCTATTCCTTTCAGCTCATGCAAATGTGTCGTTGCTCTGATTAGCGTGAAGAGCACCAAATGGCAATGGAAATCATGGAACCTAATTATTTCCAGCAGTCACTTCAAAGATGCTCCACTGAAATGAAAGACATGTCTCTCACCTCTTGGGCCCTATTATGTTCTAAACTTTGCCTAGCCCTGCTGACATGCCACCTCTGCTTCAGACGGATTTGATGAATCATGAAAACAGCATCATTTACAGTTCAAGGTACCAAAGCAATTTTCCATTGGCACTTTTATGCCCTTGCTGCTGCAAAAGAGAAGTGTATGAAAAAACTCTGGTGACTTTTCAGCAGTCAAGAGATTTCTGAAGTAAAAAATAAAAGCCACAACAAATATTCCCTGAGAGCAAGTACACAGATGCGTAGGCAGTGGTACACATGGGGGTGCTCCAGTTCATGGACATGTTTCAGTGCTCGCTGTCCAGGGCAAAGCAGTCTTTCCTGAAACAGGGATGCACAGGAAGGCAGGAAAATAGTGGCCTTCCAGTATCTGAAGGGGTCTAGAGGAAGGCTGGGGAGGGACTATTTACAAGGTCTTGGAATGACAGGATGAGGAGGAATGGGTTTAAACTGGCAGAGGGGAGATTCAAACTAGATGTTAGGAAAGGGTTCTTTGCAGTGAGGGTGGTGAGACACTGGCACAGATTGCCCAGGGAGGTTGTTGCTGCTCCCTCCCTGGAGGTGTTCAAGGCCAGGTTGGATGAGGCCTTGAGCAACCTGTTCTAGTGGGAGGTGTCCCTGCCTATGGCAGGGGGTTGGAACTGGATGATCCTTGAGGTCCCTTCCAACCTAAACCATGTCAGCAGGGGTTGGTGGCAGAGGCTGTAAAGCATCTCAAAATTTAGCCTTGCATTGTAGTCGTGCTGAAGTTTGTCTTCAAACAACTCATTAATAACTGGGTATCATCTGGGTTTGGCTGGTGAGTTAGAAGCAGCTCAGCATGTTCCTAACTGCATTCTTATCCAGATATTATTGGCTATGGAAACCAGCCTGCCTTGGCCATGCTGGCTCAACGGCAGTCCTTGAACCACTCTTCAATTCCACCCTAAACCCCAATCCCATCTTACATATAAGAGTTTAGGCTGCTTGCTTGCAGCCTACAGTGCTAGCTCAGGCATTTTGGGCAGGTCAGAAAATAACATCTGTGCCTGTCCATCGTTTCTGTGGTCACAAAAGCTATGAAGGTCTCCATGAAGCATGCAGGAGATTTCTGCCGCCTCTTTCATTCACTCTCACAGAGTAGCAGGGATGGCCTATTAAAATCACACCAACCCTCACTGTTATTTCAGTCTTTCTGTAGCAGAGAGTTGTTCTCATTACCTAGTCTAAGGAGGCCACCATTTTATGGAGAATTAATTTCCTTGTTGGAAGTGTGTGAGCAGAGTTGAATATGTATTTCCCCCCAAAATGTCAAGAAGTTGTTTGGTTCTTTTTTCTTTTTCCTTAATTATACCCTAGGACATTTCACAGTTGCTTGAGGAATGCTGCAAAAGCTCTATTGAATTATTTTCTTTTTCTCTGGTAAAAATCTCCACAAGAGACTGGTTTAGTATTGACAGGTGTGAAACGAAGGGAGTTTCACAGTTTTATACAAGGAGTGATCTCCAACAAGGTGAGTGCTAAATCTCAGAACTTTCTTAACTATCATTTTAAACAAGGGTTGGTATTTCCCAGTAAAAAGTACATCACATTTCACAGCAATTTAATGCAATATTGCATTTAACAATACTTCAGTGCAATATGTCCTGGCCTGACACCATTGCTTTGACTGTTGAGTGCCAGCTTCACCAGTTAGCCACTGAATTCAAAGCTAGACTGAGTCTTATAATGAATGAAAATGAGCAGAGATTGGTGTGAGCTCCAGGTCTTCTTCCCTCTGCCTCCAAGTTCCCACCTCTCTTGGAAGGTAGTTCCTGGATGAAGCCAGGTGAAATTTTCCTAACTTTAGAAAGTTTTTAATCAAAAATCCAATTTTCAGCAGAAGACCTGGATTCTGTTCCTGATCCTGTCACTGACTGTGCTGTAACTTCAAATGAAACCATTAATCTCCCTGCGTTTCTGTTCCCCCAATAATATGACACAGTCGAGCTTCCTTTCTCCTCTTTCTTT
The DNA here is from genome assembly GCF_015220805.1 of Pogoniulus pusillus. Lineage (NCBI taxonomy): Eukaryota > Metazoa > Chordata > Aves > Piciformes > Lybiidae > Pogoniulus > Pogoniulus pusillus. Next base: position 6,195,139 of record NC_087298.1, read on the forward strand.
GTCTGTCTGATTTATTTGTTCTACTTCTGTGCCATGTTTTCACCGTGTGTTTGAGCTGCAGGCTGTAAGTACTTTTCATAACACCAATATGCTCAGCCTCAGATTTGAAGATCATATTAACAGATCTGGGATGAGTACAGCAACAGTTCTGGTTAGGAGCCGATTGACTTAGATCATCTCCAACCATTTAAGTCGTTTTCTCACATAAGCACTTTGCTTTCGTTGTATTAATAAAGTGGCTTTAAAATGCATCTAAAGGGAAATATAGGCAGGAGCTGCATTCAAATCCCAGGATCACTTTGAGACTCGGTACAACATTTTTGTACAGCGCCTAGCCCAAAAGGGCTGATTTCTTGATTAGGGCTGCCTAAAGAACTTTTCTATTACTTTTGCATTTTAATCCTCATCTCTCCAGACTGATGATTTCTCTCCTATTCACTGCTTTTAAATCCAATCTAATTCCGGAATACATCAAACCCTGGGGTAGGTTTTTCTGAAACTTGGCTGAATACATTTTCTTATGTCGCAATTTTTTCCTCTGGTTTTCCCTCCCCTCCACCTCTTTCCTATTTGCTTAAAAATAAATAGTTTCTTTTCTGTAACTCCTGACAGAACACAGAGTGCCTGGCCTATTACACTGCAACTGAATTCTAAGTATACAATTATACAGGGAGGATCTTTAGATAAACCAGCTTGAGGACTTTGGAACATTAAACTTAGATCAGATAACGGCTTTCATCCTCTGGCACCACATTACACAGTGTGCTGCAACTAAGTGGAAAGCTCAAGGAAAAAAAAATACACCTTCCATGGGTATAAAGATGTCAAGGTAATACAAAAAGCAGATGCAAAATCCTCCAAATACAAGAGGAATGGAAAAGATGAAACAGATAGACCGCGCTGCTTGTTACCAACAGCTTGTTGGAATCTCAGAGCGTTGGGCTGGCAGAGTCTACACCTGTCTTTTCATGTGCTGCTGAGGGCTGAGAGGGGAAAAAATGAAAAGACCAAATATTCTGGGTGAATGTTGAGTCCCAGATCAAACTGCTAATAGAGTATTCTATGTAAAACAAGCAAGGCAATTATTCCCCTCAGCTGTGCTCTGGTAGGGCCTTAATTGGAAGAGTGTGTTCAGTCTGAGCTCAGTGCTTTATTATCCACACATAGATTAAAAACAAGACCAACCAAAAAGACCAAAAAGGGGGTGAGGGAAGAGAGAAGCAGCTCATAGGAACTCTTATGTAAAAAGGTTTAGGTGACTGATGCAGATGAGGAGAGCTTAAGGACATGGGACACTGGAAGTGAAACCCTGACTAGCAGTAATTACCATACATGCATTCGGCTATGGAGCGCAGAGATGAGGCAGAGCAATTTCTTCTCATAGGGATGACGTTTAGCCCAGCGAACAGGACACGTCATACATCTTGTGCATCACATAAAGACCTCTTAAGCCTTATTCTAGCAATGGAAGACATACACAGCTTTTTTCCCTGGCCATCTTTTGCTGGCAATGCAGGGAAAACCCCATTGCTTCGTGTCAAAGCTGGACATTTTTATACAGGGCTTGCTTTGAGACCCATTGAGCAGCTGTGCTAGGCAGAAGTCATAGAATCATAGAATCATAGAATCAACCAGGTTGGAAGAGACCTCCAAGATCATCCAGTCCAACCTAGCACCCAGCCCTATCCAATCAACTAGACCATGGTGTATTGTGGTGCTACCTTGCCAGATATTCAACCCCCCTGCAACAACTGAAATAGGTAATGTGACATCTTGTTTATGTTCTTAGTGCTTTGAGAGAGAAAAAAAGCACAAGGGTTCACTGAAAGGGAGCACCAAACTGGGTGTCATTTTGATTTGGAAAATCATAGAATCAATAATGGTCTCTTCAAAACTGCCTCAAAATGCATTCTTCAGTGCTGTTTGCTCTTATTCCCCAAGAGGAACACGTAGGGTGTGAGCTTTCAGCTGGTTTTCTGGAGATAGCATAAATCTGTTGCAGTCAAAGGCATGCACCCTCTAAGTCAGTTCAGAAAGGGTTGATGGCAATAATTTCATCAGGGTCTGAATAAACCAAAGCTGGCTGCTGAGTTGGATTACACAATTCCAAGTGAGATATATCCCCCTCTGTCCTAATAAACACTTGAAAGAAACATTTGGATTTCACATTACCTTCTGGGTAGCAGGTTTTCCTGAAGGCAGATAAGGTGCTGAGTGTTCCAGAAGCACAGGGAAGGCAGTTCAAAGTAAACTCAATGACTTACTGCCCAAAGCTCTTCCCAAAGCCAGCTCTTTTTCTTAGGCTTTCACCTTTCTCAATTTTTACCTCCGTTTCTGCAACTTACTCATGAGTGACACTGACCACTTGAGGTACTTTATTCTTGTGGGGTTTTAACCCTTTCTGAGAACTGCAAAAACTCTGAAAAAAAAAATCACAAGTGATTTTTTTTTCTCCTGAGAACAAACCCAAAATGCTTTTGTAAGAAATTGTTTGAAGTCTGTACATTTCTGAGCTTACAGAGATGCCTGGAGCAAGTGTCTTCTGCCCACTGTAAACATTCACAGTACAGACCTCGCCATCTGAGCCAGACACCAAACCACTTTCTGCCCCTCAGTGAAATTAGCACACATGAAGGTGGCTGCAAGTCATCTCATCACAAGATTGTCTCACTGCATCTCTAAAGGGCCTGGACTTGATGGTCTTGGAGGTCTTTTCCATCCAGTGTTGTCTTGCTGTTTCACCAAAACACATTTTCCCCAAGCAAGGTTACCAGCTTGGGGCAGTGTGGCTGGAGAGCTGCCTGGCACAAAGGGATCTGAGGGTTGTAATAGACAGGCAGCTGAATATGTGCTAGCAGAGTGCCTAGGTGGCCAAGAAGGCCAGTGGCTTCCTAGCTTGGATTTAAAAAGCTGTGGTCAGCAGGAGCATGGAGGTGATTGTCCCCTTGGATTCAGCTCTGGTGAGCCCATACCTCGACCGTTGTGTTCAGCTTTGGGCACCACAATAGATGTGGAGGTGCTGGAGTGGGTCCAGAGGATGGCAATGAAGCTAGGGAAGAGCCTAGAGAATATCTCTTATGAGGAGCAAGTGAGGGAGCTGCGGATGGTTAGTTTGAGGAAGGGGAGGCTGAGGGGAAACCTCACTGCAGCTACCTGAAGGGACATTGTGGAGAGGCTGCTGCTAGTCTCTTCAAACAGGTAGCTGGAGACAGAAGAAGGGGGAATGGCCTCAAGCTGAGGCTGGGGAGGTTGATATTGGATATTAGAAAAAAAAAAATTCATGGAGAGAGTGGTCAGACACTGGAATGAGCTGCCCAGAGAGGTGGTGGAGTCACCAACCCTGGGCATGTTTAAGGGTCATTTGGATGTGGTGCTCAGGGATATGGTTTAGAGTGAATCTTATTGAGTAGGGTTCTAGGTTGGATTTGGTGACCCTGAGGGGCTTTGCCAACCTGCATGTTTCTGTGATTCTGTAATTCTTCTATTCCCACTCTCTTTTGTCTTTTGGGTGGAGCTTGCTACACACAGTCACTGTAAAGATGAGCTCAGCCTTCTGGATGCCCATCACAATCCCTGATCACTGCAAGTTGGGAGTTGTAAACACCAGTCCAGTGACTCTTATTTCTCCATCATAGCCTTTGAGAGGCAGAATATTCCAGGGTCTGCCCTGGAATGCCATATCAAGAGGTGGCATTGTAACTATAATAACATTCCATGTAAGGTCTCCCATTCCACACTGTCTTTACAGCATCAGATGATGTCTCTAAGGAAGATGAAAATAATTATAACTACATCTGTGAAACCCTCAAAAAACTTAGAAGGGTGCAGAAAATTATTTCCTGTAAGGTGTGTTTGGGAACACAATACCAGCTCCTTAGGGAACTGAAGGTGGATTAGGGGACAGATGGGTTATTTGTTTTGTTTTCATATCATTTCGTTCAGTTTTCACCCTGTAAAATGGTCATGGAGCTATAAAATGTTGTACTCACATATGCACTGGAAAATGTTATTTTATAGCTATTAATAAAATCACCTGCAACTGGGCAAGCAGAATGATGATCTAAAGATAATCAGACCTTATGCTTCAGCATATATGTTGATTTGTTTTGGTGGTCAAGAAGGAGCAGAGTAATTTCCATTCCTTGGTGCATAACTGGTTGTGGAGTTCATGTGCTACTATAGTAAGAAATTTACCTTACACAGGATCAGCTAAGATCAATTTTTGTTAGGATATTGGGCTGCATAGCCCCATGGAACAAGAGTTTTCTCCCAGTATAAAGAGAAAATCAGCTAAGGAAGTCTCTATTGTTTTACATGTGAGGATTTGATCTACTGGATGAAAATCCTTTGCCTCCAGCCAGTGTGCATCATGGACATCTGCCTGATAAAGCACTAGAAGGAAAGCAGGCAGATAAGACTCCTCACCTACAGGATTTCTCAACACCATCACCCAAAGATTCAGAACCAGCAATATCCATCAGCCCCAGGACTTGCCTTGGAGCAAGATGTAGGACAGCAATCATGCATCCAACCAACCACCTGGACCAGGATGCAGAGAGGCTTGAACTGTGGTTGCACTGCAGTTTTGGTATTGTACTGGAGTAGAGCACAAAAAGAGTTAATTTCCTCCCTCTCTGTGTCATCACTGACCTTTTAGATATTGCAAGGCAAGAAGTCTTTTTCCAATGTTTAAGTCTCTCATTTGCCACTTCAGCAACTAAGAATGAATTAAAAACTCTGTTGCCATTTTGTTGAGGGGAACCAGAAGCACAGGAAAAGGAGGCAATTCCCTTAAAGAATGGCAAAACCAAAACCCAAATCCATTTTTTTCCCTTCTTCCCACTGCAGGACACTGCCTTTCCATCACACTTCTAAATGGTTAATTCAGTTTCTGCAGTCTCCTCAAAGTCAAGCTTTCCTGCTGTTCTTTGTGGATGGTCCTCCCAATCAATTATGTCAGAACAATCACCACTATGGTATAATAATGTATAATTTTTCATCTAAATTAAAATGTACTTAGGAGACCTTCATTTCCCTCACATTTCGTTGCATTCATCAGTAATACAGCAGGAAAAAAATACCTCTGAGCAAACACTGTGAGTTGTTTACAAATGCTTCAAGTGCAGCAAGCCGCAGATTGTTGTTCTGCAAGGCCCTCCTCTTTCCATCACACAGGAGATTTTTCCAGGCAAACTCCAGAAGAAGAAAGAGTAGGGTAGAAGGGCCAGCTCTGATCTTTAAGGAAAACAATTTGTGTAAAGAGATGGTGTTCCATTTAAAAGTCTTGTGGTGTGCTGTAAACCAGTAATTGCTATCTATCTAGAGACGTTCTCATTCCACATCTCTCTCTTAGTGAATGAAACTGCAAATTAATTACTATCTTGTGTATGCATCAAAGACCAGTGCTGTGCATAGAAAACATCCAGGGTGAAAATCAGGCCATATTTATTTCAGTTAAGCTGTTTAAATATAGGTGGAAATGGTAATAGTCTCACGAGTAGTTTAGACAAAGTAGAACAATTCCACAGGATCACCAATATATCTTCAGGTGACTCAGGTATTTTCCTATCAAGCTCATTACAAGGCTGTTCATATATAGAAAGACTCAGATACTGAGGTGTGGATATTAATAGCTGCTTTCTGAATTAATGACTGACATAACATTTCTATAGTCAGAACTAGAAGCACAAATCTTTTCCAGAGCAGTTCACTGCTTTGAAATATATTCTCCCAGCGTAACTGTAGGTTAGTTATTAATTCAACCACCCAACCAAAAACTGGGTAATTTTGCTGAAGTCTTCATTATGCTTGAGTGCACATCCCACAGCCATGCACCAACTCCTGAATTCCTTTGTTTGCTGGTTTCCTGAAGCCAGATATCCTATAGTTGGCTCCCTCTTTCCAAACAAGCTTTCCTGCTTTTGCCTGTCCCTGCCTCTGCTTCTGATTTTCTGTATCTCATGTAAAAATGTGGGTAACCTGGGATATGGGTTATCAGAAAACCTGTTTTCAACCCTGGTATTTTTAGAGAGACACAAGTTATCTGTAGTGCAAATGATAGTCCTAAAACTACTGCTCTGTAACCCCACAGAGAAGGCTGCCACATATCATGGTGTTACTGGAGATGAGATCTTTTCTGCTCTGAAAGATTTTGGCCATGTGATTTTTTTAAGGCTACTTTTTTTTTCCAAGCACTGAGGAACCTGAAAGAAGAGACACCTGCAGCCAGGCTTTTGCTTACCCAGTAACCCCACTCATAACCAGCATGGTAGTATTGCTGTCAGTTATTCCCAACCAACTTCTCACTCTAAATCATAGAATCATAAAATCAACCAGGTTGGAAGAGACCTCCAAGATCAGCCAGTCCAACCTAGCACCCAGCCCTAGCTAATCAACTAGACCATGATACTACCTGAAGGGAGGCTGTGGGCAGGTGGGGTTGGTCTCTTTTCCCAGACAACCACCAACAGAACAAGGGGACACAGTCTCAAATTGTGGCAGGGGAGGTCTAGGCTGGATGTTAAGAGGAAGTTGTTGGCAGAGAGAGTGATTGGCATTGGAATGGGCTGCCCAGGGAGGTGGTGGAGTCACCATCCCTGAAGGTGTTCAAGCAAAGCCTGGATAAGGCACTTAGTGCCATGGTCTAGTTGATTGGATAAGGCTGGGTGCTAGGTTGGACTGGATGACCTTGGAGGTCTCTTCCAACCTGCTTGATTCTATGATTCTATGAAATGCCTCATCCAGACTTTCCTTGAGCACCTCCAGAGACAGCAACTCCACCACCTCCCTGGGCAGCCCATTCCAAAGCCAATCACTCTCTCTGCCAGCAACTTCCTCCTAACATCCAACCTAGACCTCCCCTGGCACAACTTGAGACTGTGTCCCCTTTTTCTGTTGCTGGTTGCCTGAGACAAGGGACCAGCCCCATCTGGCTACAGCCTCCCTTCAGGTAGCTGTAGGCAGCAATAAGGTCTTAAGAGCACCAGTGTGGGCTTACAGCAAAACAATGTTGCTGTGAACGCTTTGTCCAAAAGATACACAGGGAAAAAATGCATTACAGTTAGAAGAATCAATTAGATTGTGAATGGGTGTGTGGAAATTTCAATTCTCTCTCACACTACTGCATAATCGAGGGAATGCTTTGATTCTAAAACCAGTGAAGTGGCTGCATATTTCAATCCTCAATTGTAGAGGAAAACACCAAATAAGATATTAGCATTTTTTTCACTCATACAGAAAAAGGTTTTTTCTTTATGCTTTGAAAATGAACAAGGAAGTAGAAGCAAATCCGAGAATCTCCAACTCCCCCTGCTGAGTTAGTAGGACTAATTGTACAATCACACTACTCAGCAGTGTAAGTAGGCAATTGGCCATGTGGGGCTTAAAAACTCTAATTTCTGTTACAATAGCTTCTAGGATCCTCACTGGACATGAATTTCTTTGCAGATGCATCCAAAATGGATACTGACTCAAAAAAAAAAAATAAAAAGAGAGAGAGAGAAGAAAAAAAAAATCCAGGGAAAGGAAGAAATGGATGGGAGGGAAGAAAGAGTGAGCCAGAGAGCAAATGCAGCTTGCTCAATGTCACACTGAAAGGGACGAAGTAGAAATCATTTCATCTGAATCGTGCTCTCATCACTGGGCAAAGCTGTTGTGCTAGGGCAGAAGAGCTGGAGACAAAATTAGAATCACAGAATCAGTCAGGGTTGGAAGGAACCACAAGGATCAGCCAGTTCCAACCCCCCTGCCATGGGCAGGGACACCCTACCCTAGAGGAGGCTGCACACAGCCTCATCCAGCCTGGCCTGAAACACCTCCAGGGATGGGGCCTCAACCACCTCCCTGAGCAACCCATTCCAGCTTCTCACCACTCTCATGCTGAATAACTTCCTCCTCACGTCCACTCTGAATCTCTCCACCTCCTCACTCCATTCCTCCTAGTCCTGGCACTACCTGGTAGCCTAAAAATTCCTTCCCCAGTTTTTTTGTAGGCCCCCTTCAGATACTGGAAGGCCACAAGAAGGTCACCTGGGAGCCTCCTCCAGACTGCACAGCCCCAACTCTTTCAGTCCGCCCTCACAGCAGAGCTGCTGCAGCCCTCTGAGCATCTTTGTGGCCCTTCTCTAGGCACGCTCCAGCATCTCCACATCCCTCTTGTCCCAGGAGCTCCACAACTGCAGTATTCCAGATGGGGGTCTCAGCAGAGTGGAGTAGAGGGGGAGAATCACCTCCCTGGCCCTGCTGGTCACACTTCTCCTGATGCAGCTCAGGATTGTTTTGGCCCTCTGGGCTGCAAGTGCACACAAAATTAGGAGTTACTTTGCCCCTTTACACTTCAGGGGCACTGGTTTTAAACTGGCGCAGGGCAAATTTAGGTTGGGCATTAGGAAGAAGTTCCAGGTACATAGTTGAGGCCTCATGCCTCAAGACATTCAAGATCAGATTTGATGTGACCCTGGGCAGCCTGATCTAGTTGGAGGTGTCTCTGCTGACTGCAGGAGGGCTTGGCCAAGATGACATTTGAGGGTCTCTCCCAACCCAATGCAATCTGTCAATCTGTGAATCTGTGAAAATCTTGGTCTCACTTTTTTTTCCCAGGGCTTTGTTGGAATTATGCTAACGTGTCTTGTTCTTTACCAAAAAAAAAAACCAAAGAAGAGGAGGAAGAAGGGAAAAGCACACAGTGTGCTTGAGAGGAGGCATGAACCGTTATGTCTTTGTCTGGTTCACCTGAAATATTTATTGGTACATATTGACAATGAGCATTTACAGCTGTCTGCTGAGGAAATATTACCCTGAGCTGCTTAAACCACTGTGCTAATCGACAGAGAGGTAGGCTGGCAGAGATTTCCTCTGGAAGTCCCTCGGAAACCTTCTCCAGTAATGTTCTGTGGATGCCTCTTCCCCAGAGAATGCAAATATCACTTTCACCCTCTGCTCCAGCAGAAAGAAATAGGAACAAAGAGACCATCTGCAGGCTGATGACTATCACTAAAAAGTAGTTTGCAGTCATGGGTGATAAAAGAGGCAAACTTTCTCTGCTAGCTACATTTGCTTGTAGGGATATGTTCAGAGCAAAGGGATGAGGTGATTTTCTGTCACAGATGATCAGGTGCAGGAAGCTTTTCTATTTGCTGATGAGTTTCCTTGGGCTAAAGCCTTCTTCCACTAAAACTTTCTTAAATGAGAATCCAAATCTGGCTGCATATCACAGGGCCACCAGCTCTGCCCCTCTGCACCTTGATGAGTATCACTCCGTAGAAACACACTCATAGATAACAGATACCCTCTTTTTTCAGGACATCAGCCTGCTTTCAGTCCCAGTTCCACTGCACCATGCAAAGCATGGTCTTCAGGGCACATGGGGAAGCAGCCTTCAAGAGAATTAATAGGTTTTATTTCCACCTTTGAATAGCAGCTGTGACTATGAGACATTTCAGTCTCATACGGCAACAGCTTGGAGTGGTGTTATCAGCTCTGGGTGCAGAGGTCAACATTTCTGAGTGGAGGGAGAAGTAAGACAAATCCCTTGTCCTGGTTTCAGCTGGGATAAAGTTAATTTTCTTCCTAGTAGCAGGAACAGTTTTGCGGTTTGTGTTTAGACTGAGGACAATGATGTTTTAGTTGTTGCTAAGTAACTTAGCCTAAGTTAAGGATTTCTCAGTTTCCCATGCTTTGACAATGAGGAGGTGCACATGAAGCCAGGAGGGAGCATGGCCAGAACAGATGACCTGACACTGGGAAATTCTCCAGCACAGAATGTTATGCCCAGCATATAAACTGGGGAGAGTTGGCCAGGAGGGGCAGATTGCTGCTGGCACATCAGTTAGTGGTGGTGAGCAACTGCGTTGTACATCAGTTGCCTTTTCTTGGGTTTTATTTCTCTCTCTGTTGCATTCTTTCCTATCACTATTATTAATATTATAGTTTCGTATTATGCTCTTTTTTTGTTTAGTTTACTTATTACACTGCTCTTATCACAACCTACAACTTGGGGTTTTTTTTTCTTCCCCATCCCACTGGGAAGGAGCAGTGAGTGAGCAGCTGTGTGGTGCTTAGTGACTGGCTGAGGTTAAGCCACAACATCCCTTTATACTATCAGCCTAGACCAGGCAATGTCCTTTGCTTATGCAGATCATAATCATAATCATTATCTTTTATGGTGAAGTACTTCAGTATTATGGAGCACAGGTACTTTCTGAAGTGGTTACTAACACATTAAATAAGGAATTTAGAGCCAGGAAGCATTTGATAAATGGCTAGATGGGGGAGCACTTAAACCATAAAATCTGCTTGTGATAACAACATGGCTTCAAATTTGAGAACACAGAATCATCCCTGACTTTGAAGCAGTGCTTAGGATGACTGGAGAGATAAGGCTATCATCCTTTCAGTGTCCCTCCAGCCAGTGTCTTCTTGAGAAAATACGCTTTTGGACCATGATCCAAGTTAACACTTCTACACTTGGGTAGCTTGAAGATATGCATTGACTTCAAGTCAATGTGCTGTTAAAGATACCATGCAAAGCAAACATGTTCAGAGCATATCCATGTGAAAGTGCAAGTGAGAATAAGTAAGTCTGTAATCAGCATGTTTCAGATCCAGGTATCCACATTTTTCTCCTCTTTCTGTCCCCATAGTAGACAACTTTGAATGGTGGAGACCATTAGAGGTGGGAGCCACTGTGCTGAGCTGAGGGGAGGAATTTGTGCTGTTACATTAACTCCTGTGTAGGCAACATGTCCCCTTTCATTGCTAGTAAGTGATCACGTCTCCACAGATAGAAGGGCTGATGAAATCAGAGCAGCTTCTGTTGTTTCTGGCTCCAAGGTTAATTTTATCAAAAGCAAAGCTCCTTTGACTGCTATCAGCAGAAAGTAAAGGAAAGCTCTTTTTATTACAGGGATATCAATAGAGGCATTTGTCTGACCTCCCTATCACCTCTCCCCTCCCCACCCCCACTGGCTCCAAATTAGGGATGAGCTGATAAAAGAGGGCAAAGATAAAAATCTCGATATTGCTGAACACATAACATGGAAAGTAGGAAGAATCACAAAAAACCCAATTGTGACCTTGAAAGATGGCTCAGAATCAAAACCATAGGACTAGATCTGCTTTACCTATTACAATCTCTGGAGCAGGTTAAATGAAGCAGAGTCATGTCCTAAACAACCAGGAGGGGTAGGTTTTTTGAAGGTAAGTCCAGCCCTACACTGGCCCATCTTTCCTAGGGATAGGATACTGGTCACAGTGCAAATAGTGATTCCTGGTGGATTTTAGCAGCTCCATCTCAGAGTCTGGAGAAAAACTCGGGCATGAGGTGAGTAAACCAGAAAACTGTGAGGTTAGGAGTAGATGTACTGATAACTACCACTGCCACAGAGCTTTTTCTTTCATTTCCCCATTCTTTTGCCATTGTGGTCTAAAGATTCAAGCAAAGACAAGAGAAGACAAGGAAAAGTTGACTCGTTCACCCAGTTCCTTCTGGATTATCAGAAAAGATGAACTTTAAAACAGGTTTAAAGACCCCAAAAGGAAGGATCATGTTACATGTAGCTGTGTACAGAGGACTATTGCCCAGAATGGGGTGAGAGGAACTAAGGAGCTAGAAAAGTAACTGGAAGTGCTGAAATGGCACTGAGAAAATGTGGATTCAATGGAATCGATTTCCTCTGTGATCTTAGAGAAATCATATTGGGTCTGATGTTCACTAACACTGAGGCATTTTAACATCATGGGAGAAATGAAAAGTGAGTGTAAATGTAATATATACCCACTTCATGGCCCATTTATGCTGCCAGAGTAGTGGAAAGCAAATTTAGTGCAAATGAGAATCACACATTTTATCTTTCTGTGACTCAGTTCTGCATCTGTAATACAGAAGTTAATAAAACTGTCTGACTCCCTCTCTCTCCCTCTTTTTTTCACTACTTATCAGCCCTGCTTATGTGGCCTATGAGCTCCTCAGAGCAGGAACTGTCTCTCACAATATCTTTGTAAAGCCACTTGCACAAGGCCAGCTTGATCTGAGCTGGTATCTCTGGTGCAGTTGCAGTGAACCTGCTAGTAACAAAGTCCCCTTCAGCAGCTCAGAGATTCCTTTTAAACTAAGGAAAGCATCAACATGACAGAAACTTAGGTGGGAGTCTTCATTCATTCTTTGGTTTTTCCTTCTCCAGATTTTGGATTTGGGTTTGGTTTTTTGATGATTTGGTTTGGTTTGTTGTTTTGGGGGGGTTATTTTTTTTTTCGGGTGGCCATTCTAAGGATCTAAGAGACACATTTGATGCTGAAGAAAGCGACTTGCTCACGGGTTGACACCCTGCCAGCAGTCATAACAAACCCTGAAATTGGTATTTTCACCCTCATTTGGATGATCAGGTGTAAATATAAATTTTAATTATTTACATAATTAAGTCCATAATTTGCTGCCCATCAGAAATGTTTGACGATATTTTGGTGCCATCTGTTTCCTAATTGAACTTAATCTCTGAAAGATGCTACAAAAAATACCCACAAAATAATAATGACAAACACAAAACAATTCCCCCTCTTCTCCTCATAATTACTGCTGTTTTCAGTAATTTCCCAGGGAAAAAAAAAAGAGAGAGAGAGAGAAGGAAAAAAAAAGCAGAGGTTCAGATGTGCCAAGGTCTCATTTAGAGATGAGCAATGAAACAATAACAAAACTAAGGGCTTAGAAGCAGTATTGAAGGGAGCAAGGTGAATGGGGAAGACCTGACTGCAAGGAAATAACCCCAAAAATCAAACCAGAATGTGTCACCACACCTCTGTAAGTAATGTCCAGACTTTGTGATGGGCCTCTGACTTTCAAATGCATTAAAAATGTCAAGCTCTGAACTCATGTGTGTAAGAAGAGCAGAGGTGAAAGCAGAGGTGCGAAGGCATAGAATCATAGAATCAACCAGGTTGGAAGAGACCTCCAAGATCATCCAGTCCAACCTAGCATCCAGCCCTATCCAGTCAACTAGAACATGGCCTGAAAAGAAAACATTAAAATAGTAAGAAAGGATTTGGACAGAAAAACTACATCTGTATGAAAAGTTTGTTTCTGTGCAAGCAAAGCAAGGATCTCCTCAAAGGCAAATCACTGCTTTAATGAGTCAGATCACTGTCCAGCAGTGTAATCATATTCCAGGCAAAATCATACCACTGCTTTGGTCCATAAAAACCAGCTGGAAGGTTGAAATTGTAATCACTATCAGGAAACTCATCCCCACCCTTGTGCCTGCCCTTTGAGTGTAAAGACGAGTTGTGACCAGGTCTCATTCTCTTCAGGTAAATCAGTTCCTCAGCTTATTCTGAACATAGAGTTTCCAGGATCCACATTGACAATTCCTGTAACTGAGCACTGGGTTGCAAAAGAACTAAAACATGTTCATTTTTAAGAATGGCTCAGTTTGTCAAGCTTCAGGGGGAAAAAGCAGCTCATCTTCGGTCTAAGTCTGACTTAAAGGTTTAGGTTAGTAGTTACTTTATCACTTGCCTTGTAGAAACATAACATTCTTACTGATTGAGATGTCAAAATCAAGGATCATCTGATGGCTCCCAACAGACCTATATAAAATTGGTGTACTCAAATCAATTGGCTTTGCTGGAATTGAAAGAACTAGCTGTCAACCACATATGGTGCCCATTTGTTCATGTGGACAGACTCCAGACATCGTACCAGTGCTGTTAAAGCTAGCAAAAGATTTCCATGGGAGTGATTTGCTGCCTTTTCCTTGGTCACTTTTATGGTAGGCAGATGGGGAAGATGACAGATATAGTTTATTGGTGATATTTGAAGGAAAGCATCAAAATCACAGAATCATAGAATTGAGAGGGTTGGAAGGGACCTCAAAGGTCATCTAGTTCCAACCCCCCTGCATGGGCAGAGACACCTTCCACAAGATCAGAAGAACTTCTTAACATCTAATCTAAATCTCCCCTCCTCTAGCTTGGATCCATTCCCCCCAGTCCTATCACTACCTGACACCCTAAAAAGTCCCTCACCAGCTTTCTTGTAGACCCCCTTCAGATATTGGAAGGCCACACTAAGGTCTCCTTGGAGCCTTCTCCTCCCCAAACTGAACAATTGCAACTCTCTCAGCCTGTCCTCATAGGAGAGGAGTTCCAGCCCTCTGATCATCATTGTGGCCTCCCTGCAAACACATTCCAAATCCCAAATGTGCATGTAAGGACACTTATGTGGAGCTTCTGCTGGCATATTCCAAGCACACTTTAATTATGATAGAACCCAGAAAAGATCAATATTTTTCTCTTGTGTCACAAAACAATCATCATGCTCAAAGAAACTCTAAAATTGAGTAGCTAATGAGTTTGATAGGAAAGCCATGTCACCGCCTCTATAGTCACATTAACTTTCCAATTCCTTCTCTTTTAATCTCTCCTTTCAATTGTGCATGAAGAAATCTGTTCAATTTAGTCTCAGCCTAAAGGGCTTTTGTTGTGGCTCTTTTTTTGTTGTTGTTGTTGTTGTTACTGTTGTCATTATTTAATTTTCAGGAATGCCAGCAGATCTCTCTGTGAATTATTTGAGCTTGGAAACAAATGTACTTTCCTCTTACATTCTAATCAAACATTTCACACTTTGATTTCTCACCAGAAAAAAAAAAGGCAGATCATGATGGACTTGCCAAACTGTCGCATTTTGTAAAGGTAGTTGTGACATAAAAATTAAGTCAAGCTTGAAGAAAATTGGATGAGTGGTTGTAAAATTAATAACACCTAAGCCAGGAAATTGTGAGTTTACAAATTATGACAGTTTCTGCCAGTTCAAATATTTTAATGTATGTTCATAAGCAATTCCCTTGATGTAGGCTGGCGAAATAATTACTTCAGTTTATAATTTTAAAATGATTAAAACAATATTTCATCAAATATATTTAGCCCCTGATAAAATCTATCAAGCAAGCCAAGTTGGATTTTTTTCTAACCTTGAATCCTTCCAAATAGTAGATTCTGCCAAAATAGTGTAAGGGGTTTTTTTTATATAATTTAAGAGGCTTAAGATACTGTAAGCCCTTAGAGCAGTTTAAGAGGCTTACTGTAAACTCCCTAAAACTGCAGAGCAATTTAAGCAGGCAGAGCACCCCCAAGGTCCACACCCTTGCCTGGAGTAAAATGGCACAAGCCCACTGGTGTACAAAAGAGCTTCAGCACTTTTCCTCTGCCAGGAATCTGTCCCTCAGTCTTTAGAAGCCTTAAGCCTCTTTGGGCCATGTGTTCACAAGGCAAACCAGCACTCCAGAAAGCTCTTGTCAAGGCACTTTGAGCTGCCATGCACTATAGTACATCCTGAGTCCAAGCACAACAGACACTGTGGACGTTTTATGAGTTTTAAAACTAGATCAGTTGTTTAATGTCCAAAGTGTAGAATCCAGCACAATCCATAGTGTTGCTCCTCAAGCAAAAAGAGGCATTAAAAGTGGCGGAGTACTGAAGAGGGTGTCTCAAACAGAAGATTGCTATGGATTCCATGGCTGTGACTTCAGATCTGAGTGGATCAAATGCTGTTGGATGAGGCACATAGTGCCATGGCCTAGTTGATTGGATAGGGCTGGGTGATAGGCTGGACTGGATGATCTTGGAAGTCTCTTCCAACCTGGTTGCTTCTGTGATTCTGTGGTTCTTATTTTAGAAGACTTCCTGCAACCTGGCTCTTGTGTTAAGGGCACAATATAAGAGAAAATTAACTCATCCTGGTAGCAGTTTCTCAGAGCAATTCTGGCATCCTCCTGTTCCCTTAACAGCTTTCTTCACCATGTTGGTATGTAGACACATCATGCTGTGGGTTCTCAAGCCTCAGCATTCTCTATGTGGGCACAAAGTTACTTCTGGATTTGCAGGTCCAGGGTGGTTTTGCTTAGTTCACCATGACCTCTTGCAGATTCTAGCCTGCAGCTCCCAAAAGAGAGACTCAGTTCATCCTGTACATAGTTAATGGTATTAGCAGACAGTTGTAAAGCAATAATGGAATTTAGTGTGCCCATCACACATGCATACTCCTTGAGCTTTGACCTGCCAGCTGCACCTCCACGTAGGACAAACTGCAATATTCAGGTTTTTAATTCAGTCTGAGACTTAGTTATGAATTTGGACTTTGTCTCTGGGATTTATTTCTGTTCCAAAATGGGAATTTAGACACTGGAAAGTGCTGATTCAGCTAGTCAAGACATACCTGGGTGGGAAATGAACTAATGAAGTAAACTAAGACCTACCACCTAAAATGTCCTCCATCTATGCAGAGTTCCCAGGCTTTCCAGCCCTTGATTCAAACTGCCTTAAATCAAGGAAGAAGATTGTGAAAGCATAATTCACTAGGGAGGAAACCATTCCCCCTATGATCAGCACTGAGTGTGAAAACCTTTCCTGTCCTTCTAGAAAGTGGTAGGGAACTATAACAGGAGCTAGCAAACACACTCACTCCATGCATGCCCAGAGGCTGGATGCCAATTCAATTTCAACCAAGATCTACAGCCATTGGAATGACAAATCTCTCCTTAACACTCTTATTAAATCCTAATCTCAATCTTATTCATCATTATTAAGGCACAAAATTGGGCTGAATATTTAAATAAGGTGAAATGAAAAGACAGAGAGGTGTTTGGGGTATGTGAAGTGGGAGGAAGGAAAGATTTAAAGAGACAACTTGAATTCTCTCTATGAGTTGAAGAGTACTCTGTCCAGATTCAGTAACTGATAGAGGCAAAAGATTTTCAGACACAGCTCAAAAGGAAAAGAAATTACCTGTTAGAATCTGAACTTGTAATATTAGTCTTTCAAAGGCTTCTTAGTAAAGAGCCAGGGATGTGGGGAGGAGAGTTTGTGGAACAGAGACTAAGGACATATGAAGAATAGATGAACTGAGGGATTAAATGTACCAAAGTGGTTTAAGAGATATTGAAATATGACTTCACCAAGGTGTCTGTTTGGCCCAGGCTAAATATGGTGATAAGGAATGGTCTGCATTAGCTGGGTCTATGGCAGTGAACTCCTGTCGGCTGCCTGGCACCACAGGGGAGTGCAAAATGCTTTCAAAATTCACAGCAATGACATTATTTCTGATTTACTTTTTACAGGAGGCTCAGCACCCACACTGAACACCTTCCCAACTAGGACGTTTTGTAAAAGAGATATCCTGGGTTTGACAACACTGGAACAAGGCAGAACTTCAGTTTTAGCTGCTTAACTATGGAACTAGACCTTGAGACTGACTTTCTCCATGGGGGGCCAGGTTATGGTCACAGCTTCTGCAGCCCTCTGTGACTCTCAGTATCAATCCACTGCCAATCCCATCTTCAGACAGTTTTGCTGATGTAAGGGAGATCACAATCTGCTTCACAAGGAAGGGATATTTTTTTTTTGCATTTAAAAATAAATATTCAGATTTGGAGCATTTCATGAAGCAGGGTGACCCACACCATCTGCTCCTTCTGACAGTGCTTGGGAAGCCTGCAGGTCTGCTTTTCAAATCACATCACACATATATAATAGGTTGGGTGGGTTTTTTTTTCTCATTGTGCCTTTCCCTTTTTTTCTGGTTGTGTTTTCAAACGGGACCAATTCAGAGGAATAATTCCTACTCCCTTCTCACAGTTTCTGCCTACCTAAAATAATTCATCCAGCTCATTGAAGATTTCTGCATATCCACAATCTGTATCCCCCAAATGCTAAAACAATCTATTTAACCTTTACGCCAGCTAATGCATACATTAGAACAAGGACCTATATAGGAACATAAAAATGTGAGGAATTGAAACTCGCTGACATAAAATCAAAGCGCCTGGCCATAAAAGGTGTCACTTTTATGTGATTATCTTGCCAATATCTCCATGTTGCTGAACTAAATCAAACTGCAATTTTTCCCACATGTATTGCATTTAATGGAGTCCGTTAATGGCAGCGATTCTTTATAGATCTCCGTGTAATGGAAGAATGGTTCCTTGTGCCATAACACTGTGGAAGCTGAACCCCCCCCCCACACACACACACACACACACTGCTGTATATCTTAAGTCTGACCTTATATGACTTGCTGTGTTAGGCAACACCGAGCACTGCTTTAGCTAAGACAATCCTTCAGGAAGATGGAAAGGCACTTCAAGGAACTCGCTGCTGCCAAAAGCTGGAGCGAACCACAGCCAAATGCTGCATCCTCCAGCTTCCTCCTGTGGCTGAGCTAGAAACTATGTGTTGCTGAGCTTGAAATAATGTCTTTGCTGAGTTCAGGAGTTGTATTTGTGCACACTGTTACTGCAGACTTTGGGCCCAATTTTTTTTGCAACAAGGCTCTTTAGCAGTGACATTGTTCTTTCTCTTTCCAGCAGCATGGCTTCATTTCTCTGTAGAACTGAACATTACCTCATTGGCAAAAAAGACAAACAAACAAAAAAGCAAAACCACAGTGAGCTCAAGAAGTGAAGGCAAGTGTTCA
Organism: Pogoniulus pusillus; assembly: GCF_015220805.1. Taxonomy (NCBI): domain Eukaryota; kingdom Metazoa; phylum Chordata; class Aves; order Piciformes; family Lybiidae; genus Pogoniulus; species Pogoniulus pusillus. The sequence continues at coordinate 6,213,599 of NC_087298.1, forward strand.
CATCTCAACTTCAGAGACAGGGAAGCTGAAATTATTTCCTCCTCTTCACACAGAAAACCAATGTCAGAGTCAAGGAGAAGACCCAAGCAGCGCTATGCTTTTACTCGTAGGTAACACTATCTCCATGTACCTTTATCTCCTCATTTCCATTGTCCTGTATCTATGTTTGAAGGCAGCAGAAAATGCAAAGTGGAGGATGTGCTGATCACTCCACACAGTTCATAAATTGGGAAATCCATGACTAGAGCAGTTAGGGCTGCTCCTCTGTCTCAACATCCTGTGCCTTAGGAAATCTCTTACACTCCCAGAACATAGTGTTCCAGCAATGTTCACTCACTGTGTGGCTGCAAATCATGCCCTGAGCATGGACAGTGGGAGCAGAGTTTATAGAAGGACAATGTGTTCATCCTGAACATCCTGAACCAGAACAAACACAGACTTTTGAGGGTCACTTTCTATTGTTGTTGATCCTTTCTTCTCCCTAAAGAAAACTCTCCCTCTTGCAGGCTGTTGAAATCAATGCAGTGGCAGCCCAGATTAATTGGACATCCACATGCTATTTTTTAAAATTATTAGAAAGGTTTTATTCACTGTTGTTTTAAAATCCCTAGAAACACAAAAATTCCATTTCCCCTGCATCTATTCATCTTCATTAACCACGTGCTGATATTTTTATTCTTCTCTGCTCTTGATAGGAAAACCAGGCCAATGCAGCTCCCTTTTATTTCACTTTGGTACCAGTAAGAACTGGAGATTTCTGTGTTGGTGTTGAGATCTGTAAGGGTGTATCAATCAAAAGTGGGGTCATTGCTACTATTCTGGCAGCTTTCCAGGCTATTTTGAGTTGTTTGTGTTTTTCTGTTTTTAAAACATCGGGTTATTTATTTGGTTTTGGTTGAAGCAAATAATGTCTGCTGTCCAGAGTAATACTGTTCAAAAACATTTGTGTCAGAGGTAATAGATAGAATCATAGAATCAAACCTTTTGGATCCATGAAGATGAATCAGTGATGTTCTGGAGCATTGTGTGCATCACTGCATACCCTGGCTGAGAAAGGACACTACAAAAGCAGAGCTCCTTTTTGGGATCTGAGGAAACTAGAATCACAGAATCAATCAGGGGTGGAAGGGATCACAAGGATCATCTAGTTCCAACCCTCCTGCCATGGGCAGGGACACCCTACCCTAGAGGAGGCTGCACACAGCCTCATTCAGCCTGGCCTTAAGCACCTACAGTCATGGGGCCTCAACCACCTCCCTGGGCAGCCCATTCCAGCCTCTCACCACTCTCATGCTCAACAAATTCCCTTCACATCCAGTCTGAATCTACTCATCTCCAGCTTTGCTCCTTTCCTCCTAGTCCTGTCACTCCCTGATAACCTAAAAAGTCCCTCTCCAGCTTTTCTGCAGGCCCCCATCAGATACTGATGATTGATTGATAGATAGATAGATAGATAGGTAGATATCTAGGTAGGTAGGTAGGTAGATAGATAGATAGATAGATAGATAGATAGATAGATAGATAGATAGATAGATAGAAAGATAGATGGTAGATATATATAGATAGATGATAGTCAGATAATAGATAGATGATAGAGAGATAGATAGATAGATAGATAGATAGATAGATAGATAGATAGATGATAGATAATAGATAGATAAATAGATAGATAGATAGATAGATAGATAGATAGATAGATAGGGTATAAGACACAAAAAAATAAAAACATGTATTTTAAAATAATTTTCTGAAGAAAGACTGTTTTTTGAGAGGAAAAAGTAAAGACTGGAAGTGTGTGGGCAGCAGTTTTAAACTTTGGAATTCCTAAGCAATTCTGTAATGGCAAACTCAAAGTTTCATTCTTTCTTTCTCTCCATCTCAAATCACAGTCAATTTTTAGCTTGTGATTTGAAACTCTCAGAAAGTCTCCACAAGCAGAAATTCTTCTCTGACAAGTTTTCCCTCAAGTCAGTGTTCAAGTGGTTATGTTGGTTTAAAATATTTTCAGAAGCCACCAAAAAGAACTAGCCAGTTTTAGCTTTGATTTCTCACCACCAGACTGCAACACACTGCATCGTAGGATAGAGAGAACACTGACTCAGCAGGACTGCAGAGCAAGAAATGCTTTCTTCTTGTATGGCTTCCATGACCTGCAAAAAATAGCCTGGTTGGGACTCTGAAAACCAGTGCTTCTCCAGGTTAATTTTTGATCTTTAACTAATTGATTACTCATTTTAAATATAAATGCCACCACCACTTCTTAGGGGAAAAAAAAATAATAAATAAATAAATAAAAACCCAAATAAACAAAAAAAGGAGGTTTGTTCTTTTTTTTTTTACAGTATCACAGTATGACAGTATCATCAGGGTTGGAAGAGACCTCACAGATCATCAAGTCCAACCCTTTACCACAGAGCTCAAGGCCAGACCATGGCACCAAGTGCCACATCCAATCCTACCTTGAACAGCTCCAGGGACGGCGACTCCACCACCTCCCCGGGCAGCCCATTCCAGTGTCCAATGACTCTCTCAGGGAAGAACTTTCTCCTCACTCCAGCCTACGTTTCCCCCAGTGTAGCCTGAGGCTGTGTCCTCTGGTTCTGGCGCTGGCCACCTGAGAGAAGAGAGTAACCTCCTCCTGGCCACAACCACCCCTCAGGTAGTTGTAGACAGCAATAAGGTCTCCCCTGAGCCTCCTCTTCTCCAGGCTAACCAATCCCAGCTCCCTCAGCCTCTCCTCATAGGGCTGTGCTCAAGGCCTCTCCCCAGCCTTGTCGCCCTTCTCTGGACACGCTCAAGCATCTCAATGTCCCTCCTAAACTGAGGGGCCCAGTTCTCCTATAGACTTCCACAGTTTGGGATTTTGGAAGGAGCCACTCGCCTAGGAGCTGTGTTTTGTGGTTGTCCAGCAATATGATACTTAGCTACAACTCCAGTTGTCATCCTCAGAGATCTTCTGTCCCGTTCCGGCCCCACGGTGCTCCCTCTGGTCACTGGGACTCCAGAGTGCAGCAAATCTTTCCCTTTTTGTAATGTTTGTGGGAGTTTGGTACTCATTTTCTAAGCTATCCCTCAGATCATCTAGTCACCTCGTGGGAAAAGGGAGTGAAGATGCTTCATCTGCCTTAGTTTTCCAGAGTGAGCCCACTTCCACCCTCCCACTGCACCCCACATGTCCCTACAGAGCAGAGCAGCAGCAGCAGCTGTAGCCCAAAGGTGCAGCAAAGGGAATGCAAATCATTCCAGTTTTTCCTTCTTTCAGACTACTAAAAGTGAGAGGAATATGTGATTTCTTCCCAGTCCCTCGAGGTCTTTTTGGTGGAAGATGGAGATGAGATTCCAAAACAGATGGTGCCAGGACTTCTCCCACCGAAGCATTAAGGTGTAGATGAGGTCGAGGGCAGCAGGGAGAAGGGGCAGGGGCTCAGAGCTGTGCTGTGTGCTGCCTGAGGGGGGAGGCTCTCCCGCACAGGCAGTGTGCTTTAGCCACGTCCTGAAAGGCACCAGTAACTTGATGGTGCCATAAAAAGGATAATTATACTAACAGGACTTAATAATTCTAAAAGCTTCATGACCTCTTTGGTCATCTTGGCTCAGCTTCAGCCTAGGTGGCTTTATTTTAGTGTTGTGTGAGTTGAGCTGGCAACCACTGTTAAACCTAGGGGCCAAATCCTCAGCTGCTCTAACTCAGCCTGATTTCATTGAAGGCAGCTGAGCTCTGCCTCAGCAAATTCGGCAGCTGCAGCTGCACCTACCCTGACAGACACCTGACAAGGACCAGGGCTCACCAAAGACCCTACAGACTGAGGTCTGCAGCCATTACGACCTGCTCCTGTCGCCTCAGGCCCTGACGCGGCCTCCGTTCCGGCCTCCGTTCCGGCCTTCATTCCGGCCTTCGTTCTGGCCTTCTCCAGCCCCTGAGAACAGACACAGGTAAAAGGGGACCCTGCCCCAGAGCCAAGTGGGGCTGGTTTGGTTTGGCTGCCTTGGTTTGAGCTGGTATGGTTGGGACTGGTTTGGTTTGGGCTGATTTGGTTTGGGCTGGTTTGTTTTGAGCTGGTTTGGTATTGAGATGGTTTGATTTGGCTGGTTTGTTTTGAGCTGGTTTGGTTTGGGCTGGTTTGGTTTGGGCTGGTTTGTTTTGAGCTGGTTTGGTATTGAGATGGTTTGGTTTGGGCTGGTTTGGTTTGGGCTGGTTTGGTTTGGGCTGGTTTGGTTTGGGCTGGTTTGGTTTGGGCTGTTTTGTTTTGAGCTGGTTTGGTTTGGGCTGTTTTGTTTTGAGCTGTTTTGTTTGGGCTGGTTTGTTTTGAGCTGGTTTGGTTTTGGGCTGGTTTGTTTTGAGCTGGTTTGGTTTGGGCTGTTTTGAGCTGTTTTGTTTGGGCTGGTTTGTTTTGAGCTGGTTTGTTTTGAGCTGGTTTGTTTTGAGCTGTTTTGTTTGGGCTGGTTTGTTTCGAGCTGGTTTGTTTCGAGCTGGTTTGTTTCGAGCTGGTTTGTTTCGAGCTGTTTTGTTTTGGGCTGGTTTGGATTGAGCTGGTTTGGTTTAAGCTGGTTTGGATTGAGCTGGTTTGGATTGAGCTGGTTTGTTTCGAGCTGGTTTGTTTCGGGCTGGTTTGTTTCGGGCTGGTTTGTTTCGGGCTGGTTTGGTTTGGGCTGGTTTGTTTCGGGCTGGGCCAAGCCGAGTGGGGCTGGGCTGGGCTTTGGCAGAGAGTGCCTCTGTGACAACACACCAAGAGATGAATCAAGCCCCTGGACTTCTGTGGTGATATTTTGCAGACATGAAGCAGTGTAACAATCTGACATGCTTCACTTCACCGTGGTACCTCAGACTGCATTGTCCTACTTTTTGTCCTCTGCGGGGTGTTGTGAGCCACCCAAGGGTGTAAGTGGGCTTCTGAACTGAGCTGAGCTATCTAGCATAATCATCTTAAGGAAACAAATAGCTGCACAGGCTGTCTGGTTTATTGGTAATGAAAAGCAGATGCAGTTTGGCTAATAGAAAGTGCCAGAGTCTTCCTTTGTTCTATGAGCAAATCAGAGGACATACTTAGCAAAGGAATGTAAAACCCACCTGTGCTCCACAACATGGTGATTTTAACTGCCACATCTTCTTGGTGATCAGGCATGTCCCTGATGAGAGGTTTCTCTTAGTTTCTTTATGTCAGTGTACAGATAGAGCAAAAGCTGGCTTAAAGGTTTTCCTACCACCCTACTACATTAAAACCAGTGCATTCAACAACAGCTCTCCTGGTGCTTGTGGCCTTGGGAGAAACACTGCAGCAAAACCAAAATGATTGTTCCTGATTCCAGCAGATGACCTCACCTCTCTTGCTCTCAATTTCTGTGTTGAAAACAATACACTGGGCATCAGGTTTTCTGCTTTCAAAAAAGAGGTTTGCACTAAAGTGCTCAGAGGTGGCTCACAAACAGGGAGAGGTATGGAGTGTGCCCAGGTGGCCAAGAGAGCCAGTGGCATCCTGGCCTGCATCAGGAATGGTGTGGTCAGCAGGAGCAGGGAGGTCATTCTGCCCCTGTACTCTGCACTGGTTAGACCACACCTTGAGTACTGTGTTCAGTTCTGGGCCCCCCAGTTTAGGAGGGACATTGAGATGCTTGAGCGTGTCCAGAGAAGGGCAACGAGGCTGGGGAGAGGCCTTGAGCACAGCCCTAGGAGGAGAGGCTGAGGGAGCTGGGATTGGTTAGCCTGGAGAAGAGGAGGCTCAGGGGAGACCTTATTGCTGTCTGCAACTACCTGAGGGGTGGTTGTGGCCAGGAGGAGGTTGCTCTCTTCTCTCAGGTGGCCAGCACCAGAACAAGAGGACACAGCCTCAGGCTGCGCCAGGGGAGATTTAGGCTTGAGGTGAGGAGAAAGTTCTTCCCTGAGAGAGTCATTGGGCACTGGAATGGGCTGCCCGGGGAGGTGGTGGAGTCGCCGTCCCTGGGGCTGTTCAAGGCAGGATTGGATGTGGCACTTGGTGCCATGGTCTAGCCTTGAGCTCTGTGGTAAAGGGTTGGACTTGATGATCTGTGAGGTCTCTTCCAACCTTGGTGATACTGTGATACTGTGATTATAAGCAAGAGCTGTGCTTGGTACATATTGCTCTCATGGCAGGTGATAACTGGTTTCTGTTTCACCATCTTCTCCAGACAGTGTTCATTCAGATGTTTACATAGATACATTAGAATACATGCACACAGACACACACATACTGGTATATGTACATACATGCATATATGAAATCAACCCTGAAGATCAGCTTGTTCAAAATGCAGACCTGAGGAGATTAAACCTGTTCCCATGCTCATGCAGTAGCTTGACCTCTGTGATGCTGCTCCCTAAATACTTTAAGATCAGAAACAGGCTCCAAGCTTCTCTGAGAAAACCCTCAGAAAAGATATTGACATCAGTGCTTTGTGCTGGCACAATCTAATCTGCATTACCTCTTAATGTGAAGAATCAGGGCTCAAAGTAGTCCACTCCAGTGTCTTTTGATTATAAAGTGTTTCAAGAGAAAGGAACTGTGTGCAAAAGCCTAATAAAAGTACTAGGCTGCTGCATTTGCATTTTGCACTGTTTGCCTGCATTTTGCATTTGCTAAGTACTGTTGCAGTACGTTCCACAGTGAGGTGCTCCTCACCTCACCTGTGGCTGACAGGCCCTGAGCCAGCACCTCACCAGCACCCCTGGCTTCTCAGCCAGAGGTAGAAGCTGCTGGAGGTGGGGAAGGGTGCAGGAAACCGTAGCACAGATTGAGATTCTTGGGATTGAGGCTAGAGAACAGCAGAGAGGACAAAGTAAATATTAGCCCAGATTTCAGCAGTTGCAAGTTAAACTGGGAATCAAAAGAGGAAGATGTAAGTGGGATGTGCATTGCTGCTCATGAACTGAGCAACACTGAAGCTGCATCTCTTTCCCCCCACTCTGCCTGTGGTCTGCACAAACAATTTGATGTATATATCTCTTTGGCACAAATCACAGTGTCCTGTGATTCTTGATTATAATTATAATAATGGGTTTCAGAAAGCCTGCAAGTGGTTCTGGGAATTATAATAAGGGTTTAGGACAGCCGTGTTGTTTAGACGGTTCGTGTTTGTTGCATATTAAACTGAGTTCAGCAGAATAGCTGGTGGAGGAAGAAACTGCAAAATACACAATTAAATGCAAACTAGCAGAAAAAACACCTCTCTTCTCCTTGAGAGACAGACACACTCATAGTGTCAGCTCCACCCTTCAAGCAGGGGTTGAAGCAGGCACAGATGGCTAGCTCTGTTCTGGTGGCACTCCGTTGCATTTGTCTAGTCTGAATTTCCAGTCCTACAATCTTCTCTTAATTTGCCATGAGAAAAATATGTAATCTGATCCCTTTTTTCCTTCATGTTTCACTCATCTCTCTTTATGATTAGCCTTGCTTAAAGCATCCAGCCATGCAAAAGCTCCACTGAGTCATACAGTTCCCATTACAACCAAAACAGAATTATTCCCAATGATAGCATCTTTTTCCTGCATTTTTTTCCAAGATCCTTCATTTCTATTCACTCACATGACCAGATTTCCACTTTCTCCCTTGTGAAATTATTTTATAGTTTAATAGTTGTCTGTAAATTGTGGCCAAAAGCCTCTGATACCCACCTGTCTCAGAGCTGGCTCCAGGTAACTGCTGGCTCCAAGTAACTGCTGCTGTGCACGACCTTGAAAAGCCCTCTGCAAGTGTGGGCTCTGGATGGAAACTGAGGCCCTCAGAGATGATGCAAAGAAATAAGTGTATGAATTTTCTTGTCTTTGTTCATGGTTGTGACAGATAGACTGAAACCCATGAAAGGGACCCTGGAGCCTGCAGGATTTTGTGCCTGACTGAGCTGGAGGATTTGAGGTTGCGCTCAGACCCAAAGTGAGGTGTCTGCAGCCAAACCTGCCAGGCTGCGATAGGACTGAGGGGTGGAACCGAGCACCAGCGCTGGGGCTCAGCAGGGTCTATGCAATCAATAGAATTACCCTAGGCTGACTCGAACCCTCTAAGATGATTTCTACATGCCTCAGAGCTGCAGCTTTTCTTGGTTTGGAACAGGGAGAAGGGGAAAATAGAGATAATAATGAACAAAACCCATCCATCTTGCTCCTGACTGTGTTTTCCAAGGCTGCATCTCAATGTCTCCCCATCCTACAGCCAGCTGCTGTCAGATCCCTCTCAGAGAGAGCCAGCCACAGACACCACTGCCTTCCCAGCCGCTGCAGACTGCATGTTGATCGTGTTCCTCTCCTTTGTTAACACAATTGCCTTCACCTTTACATAAATCAGATTTAGAGAACACATTGCGTCTCAGAAGCCTTGGGACACCTCGAGACCTCTCAGTTCAATGGAGCTCATTATGGAAATCAGCTAAATGCTGAGCAGAGAGATAAGTGCTAACTGTTTACCAAACCCCTCCACCAGAGATATACAGCAAGAGCTAATGGGAGTTCATTTGCAGCCTTACTCAGTCATTCAACCCTCTTTATCTGCTCCTTCCACTAATCTACAGGGAGAGATGCACAAGTTTACATGAAAGATCTTTCTGAGTAGCTCCCATTGGATGGGCAGAGTAGGGGAAAGGGACAAGAAGGAGGTGAAGTTATGGCATGAGGAACCAAAGCAAGTCAAAATGCAAATGCTCAGCTGCAAACGTTCCTGAAAGTTGCTGGTATTATCAGCTTTGTGGTCAAAACGCAGTTTAACTAGGGATTAGCTGGAGAAAATCTCCACTCTCCAGCACCTGCAGAGTGTGCATCTCACCCGAGGTTTAATAGCACAGGAGTCAGCTGACAGGAATGAAAAAGTCAGCAGGACTGTGAGGAGGAACAGGCTTGTGAGTGGCACATGTAGCTGTTGCCCAAGGTGACAGAACATCACGACTGATAGGAAACAGGGATGTAGAACGCTCCCAGCTATAGGGGTGGGGAATTCTTTTCTGGAAGCATTTTTCAGCCTGGTCCATCCAGAGCCAAGAATAGGCAATCAGAAGGAAGATGTAGATGAAGATGCTCCTGCAGCTACCTCCTGTGTGAGGAAGGAGGTCCTTATAATGGCAGCAGCAGAAAGCCTGGCTGTACCTGTGCAACACGTAAATCACAGCCAGCTCTAGAACAGGCACTTTTTTGTCCTTTTTTATCCCTCTGTCAAAACAATTTTTTACTTAGGATTGTGAAAATTTACAAGCTGAGGAATGGTTTTGACTCACTCAACTCCATATTTTTTTAACTTCCAGACTTGTCAAAACATTTTCTTCTGACATTTTCCCTGAAAAATGCCAATTTTCCACTTCAAGATGACTTTCCAATTTTAAATTAGTACAGAATTATTAATGTCACAATTTAAAAGTAAACAAAGACTTATGCTACCTTCTAACTATTTAATTATGGAGGGGAGGGAGCTGTTCAAATACCAGATTAGAAATGTTCTCCATATCTCAAAGCAAAATCGCTCTTCAGATTACAGGTTTGCAAAGGTTACAAAGATGCCAGTTTCTTGTCTTAATTCAAGAGAGGAAAACTTTTCAAGCTCTACACAATATTTTGCAAAGAGGGAAGCCACTTTCAGCCTAGAAAGACTCCTTTTATGGAACTAGCTATAACTTTTGTCTGTCCACCATGAAGGAGTCAGAGGGAGTATGATATATGATACCTGTCCTTGACATACCACCTCCTACTGAAGGAGTGAGTAAAGGTACTTGTTTTTCCAAGAATAACCTCATTAAAATGCAAGCAGACTGCTCAAACTAAGATCATTTTTCTTCCTGTTGTCCCAAATTCCAATATTTTGCCCTTTCCAAGTAATTTTCAAGAGAATAGTTCAGTACTACTGTTGTTTAATATTTTAGATCTCTGTGTGTGTGTGTATATATATATATAAAACACCTTGCAAGTTGAACTGGATTTCTACCTCAGCTCAGAAAACCAAAGCAGAGGTTTTAGCTGCCACAGCTAACCCCAGCACTTTGAAATGATGTAGGATTTAAAATTCAGGGTAGATTCTCTCCTCTCTGCCTTAGTAATTTCATGCAAGTAGAGAGGGACAGAGAGGGAAAAGTGACATGTAATGTTGCAGCATTGTATCTAGGTGGGTGAGCTGGATATTCTTGCGATTTAAGGATGACTTTGTCTTTACATTCAGGAATAATTTTCTGTTTTAAGAGCTGCAAGAGTGATTTATAGACAACACACATGAGGACAGACACCATAACACCAAAATACCACTATCTCTGAGATGGAACATGGCAGTTATTGACCAAAATACAGCAATGCTTTGCAAGGGTGAGCATGGAGATTACTGTGGAGTCCTGAGCTTAATTTGAAAATGAAAGAGGATTTAACCAGGTTAAACAGAAGTTGTCTCCATTGAAACTGTACCAAGAAGCTGGGCTGCTATTTCTAGTCCCCAGAGATGTTGGTAGGGAGTCTTGGTGCTCAGCCCATGCCTAGCTGGGCCTGGCAGCAGGGATGGGAATAGATCTGTGAGAAAAGTAATCCATCATGAAACTCCACTTGGGGCAGGAACACTTCACCGTTCACCAACTGTTCCTTGCAAATGCTGCACACTTCTAATCAATTCTCCATCCATTTTTACAGATTAGGTCCCTTACATATTGTGTAAGCCATAACATGATGAACAACCCCAGCAGCTCTCCTGCCTTATGTTACAGGAACAACCTGATTCATTTTTTACTAGAAGTTCATTTGTATTATAAATATCTTTTATTACTTTTAATATATCTTAAGTCAGTAGAACCTCTGCCATTTGTCATTACTTAGATCTATTTTCCTGCACAACATAAATTAGGAGGGAAACCATTTGCTTAGTGGACCTTAAGGTATCTCCCTCTACCTTATTTGTTACATCTTTTACTTCCAAGGGAATTTTTTTGCCTTGATTTTAGCATTGTGCACTTTGGGAACAGGAAGGAGGCAGAATAGAATCACAGAATCATAAAGACATACAATCAGATATTTGATTCCTATGTTTTACTGAGCTCTGCAAAGCTCCCTTAGCAAAATATGCAACCAAATGCACTTCACCTAAACACACAGGCCTTGTTTCCAGGTGCTTTGAAGCCTTCTCTCTCTACCACCCTAGGACTTGTATCCAAGGACTATCAAAGCTGCTCTTGCCAGCCTAGCTCTTTACAGCAGCATTAGATACATCATAGAATCAAAGAATCAACCAAGTTGGAAGAGACCTCCAAGATCATCCAGTCCAACCTATCACCCAGCCCTAGACAATCACCTAGACCATGGCACTAAGTGCCTCATCCAGGCTTTGCTTGAACACCTCCAGGGACAGCAACTCCACCACCTCCCTAAGCAGCCCATTCCAATGGCAAATCACTCTCTCTGTGAAGAGATATGATTAGCTAAGACTTGGTCTAAACTTGCAATCAAGTTGTTGAAATAAAGTACTCTTCCAGAGGATTCAGCCCATCAGAATTGTTTTGCACTAGACAGAAGGGCCAATAGGACTGGCTATAGATTTCTTCCAAGACTGATGTTCTAATTTCTGCAGGGTTTTGTGGTGACCTTTGGTGCATTTCATGATCTGGTCCTTTAGCAGGCACTATATTACTTCTCAGTCATTGTACAAATAACATCTTGGGATTATAGCCTGCTGTTAATAAATGTGGTTAATCATCAATAAGAGAGTTTCAGCTATTATACACTGACGATGCAATTTTATACCTCGCCAATCCAGAGAAATCGGTTCCATTCCGTTTAGATTTGCTGGATAGATTTGGGGCCTTTCAAGGTTAATGTCACTAAATCATCTGCTAATTCTAAAGAATCATTTGAGTACCCACAGAGAACATTTCCTTTTCGTATTTCTAAGTTAGGTCTTAAATACTTGCTTGGCTTTTTATATAATCTGCCGGGTTTAGAAGGAAGATTGATATTGTTGTTGCGGCACCAAAGCAAATATACAACGACCTTGATAAGTGGTCTGGTTTATGCATAGGCTGCATAGGATGCATTAACACCACTGAAGTCATCAGTCTCAGACAGCTGGATCTTCTCTCATTAAAGTCTATTTCACTGGCAAGTCAGTTGAAAAAAATAAAGTATAATTAGAAGTCAGTGAATGGTCTTGTTTGTGGGGAGAAAGAATGTCTGTGCAGAAGCCAGCGACAGGAATTTTATCTGTGCAGGATGACTCTGTGCAGTTGGCTATCCAAGCAGCCTGCAGCTCAGAGCAGCTACACCTGCCTTCATCTCAACTTAGCCTGTGACCAGGGAGTGATTGTGCCCTTGTAATTAGCATTTATATGGCCAAACCTTGAGTACTGGCTTCAGTTTCTGGCCCCTCACTGCAAGAAAGACATTTGAGGTGCTGGAGTAGTTCCAGAGAAGGGAAATAAAGCTGGTGAAGGGTCTGGAGAACAGGTCTTGTGGGGTAGTTCAGCCTGGAGGAAGGAGGATGAGGGGAGACCTTGGTCTTTACAACTGGCTGTAGAGAGGTGTGTGTTGGTCTCCCTGTCCCAGTATCAAACGTTTTACACAATAAAATAGCCAAACTAATACCAATGCCCATATAAATAGACAAGGTTATAGTCAGCTCTGCAAAGGTCCAGCAGTCACACTAAATGGAAAAGTTCACAGGAGAGGAAAGAGGAGCAGAATCAGAAGGAATCCAAGCAAGAAGACAAGCCTACGGTCCTTAGTGAACTTCCCCCTTTATACTGACAGTGAGATTTGTGGTCTGGGATACACCTGTAGCAACCTCCAGCCCTGGCTGACTCCAAAGTGCTATCAGCTTGCAGACCATGGCTGGGCCAGGATTCTGCCCCAGCAAAACCAGGGCAGACACCCGCAAACCAGGCAGCACTATCTACTGACCATGCAGATGTATCCCAACCAAAAATGATCCAACACTCCAATTGAGCAGCAAATCACAGAATCATGGAATTGTTTCAGTTGGAAAAAAACTCTAAGATCATTAAGTCTAAATGTTGACCTGACACCACCATTAAACCATATCCCAAAGTGCAACATTTACACATCTTTGAACATCCTTCATCCAGATCATTGATAAAGACACTGAACAAGACTGGCCCCAAAACTGAGCCCTGCAGAACACTGCTTGTGACCAGCTGAACTCCTTTCACCACCATAAATCACCAGTTTGGAAATCAGGCAAGAATGAAACACAACACAAATTATTCCTCAGTTTTACATATATTCCTTTTTAGCAGGATGACCCCAAGCATTCACACACTGCCTCACAGAAGGGAAAACCTCCCACTAAGGGGTACCTAAAGGGGTGAGGGCTCTCTGAGGGGCACATCCACAAGTACTCATTCGCCAAAGGAAGATGAGGACTTAGTGCTAGGAAGTCTCCTTGGGCTTCAAAGGATCTATGGCAAGAACCTCTGTCTACAGCCATGCCACTTTTTCCCTGAAAGGGTTCTCAAACACTGCAACAGGCTCCCTAGGGAGCTGGTTAAAAGACAGAGGCATACTGCTGGAGGACATAGTTTAGCACCAGATTTGGTAGATAATGGCTGATGATCTTAAAGGTCTTTTCCAGCTTAAATGGTTCTATGACTCTGTGACTGAGTGTAGAGGTACTAAATGCCAGTAAAGGAGCAAGAGCTGGCTGATGAGAGATGAGAAAGTTCGGGTTTGTAGAATCTCATAGAGAAATCATACCAAATTACTTCTCTCCCCCACCTCAACCCATTTCTGGTACACTCAGGCAGCAGATCTAGAGTGGAAAAGCTCTCAGGATGGTGCTTGAAGCTTAGTTTTGTTTCCTCTGTACACCCCTTTGTGACCAGCTCCTGATGCAACAGGGCTAGCAAGTTAATTCTGCCTTGTCGTAGATATGCCCGATAATTGTCTATCAGTGTCAGACAGTTACAAGCATGGGGCATGATATATACAATAAGGCATAATATACAATCAGTAAATCCTCTCTAAATATTTGGGGAGGATACATTCATTCATTCAAGTGTGGTGACAATGAAATCATAGGATCATAGGATGTTGGGGGTTGGAAGGGACCCAAAGAGATCATCAAGTTCAACCCCCCTGCCGGAGCAGGACAACACAATCTAACACAGATCACACAGGAACGCATCCAGACAGGCCTTGAAAGTGTCCAGAGAAGGAGACTCCACGACCTCCCTGGGGAGCCTATGCCAGTGCTCTGTCACCCTTACACTAAAGAAGTTCCCCCTTGTGTTGAGGTGGAACCTCTTTTGCTGCAACTTGCACCTGTTGCTCCTTGTCCTATCCCAGGGAGTGAGAAGAGCCTGTCCCCCCTCTCCTGGCCAGCCTTCAGATGCTTATAAACATCAAGATTTTGAAACTAAAAGCAATTTAAAAAAATTAATCAAGTACAACATTTACTATCCCTTCTCTAGAACATTCCCCAATATTTAGAACAGCCTATGAGGACTTTGGTGACTTTTAATCTGCACATGAAGAGTGTCAGCCTTCCAGGAAACCCTCTCATACCTTCCCAATAGGCATTGCAATAAGTAAGAGGAACTCAAAAGCTTTTCTCTTCTGCTTCTTGCTGACTTCCCTGCTTGGAAGCATGAGGATTACTCTCATGATATTTCATCTGCAAAGTATTGTGAATCTGATCTATTAAACTTATTTGCAAATTGTTTCACCAGCTCCATAAACAGGATCTATAATGGAGGAAAAGGGAGGAGAAAATTAGCAAATAACGCTGTCAAGATTCTGTAACATCAATGGAATGAATTACCTGGCAGATGCTGTTTGACTAGTTCCAATGTGATTGTCACAGGCAGAGCCTGAAATCTCACCCAGGCAGGAGCAGCCTATGGAGTGTGATTGCTGTCTCTAGGGTTCCGGCTAGCTGCAGGATGCAGATCAGCCTGCAGAGGTAAAACCCAGCTCTGGGCATCTTTTTTCTGAAGGCAATTCAGGCTCCTTTTTTAGGGTATTGTGGGAATAAAATACCTGCTTGCAGAGCTGCTGTTATTAGTCACTGGTATTGTTCATAATGGGTTAGGTGTGGTGCTGAGGAAAAAACCAGTCGCCAGCGTTTCCCTCTCTCTCCTCGCTGAAGGATAGCAAGGAATGTAATTTGGTGGCTAAATGCAGTTCGTTTATCTCCTGCCTTTGGCCAACGAATTTATCACACACATTAATATCAGAAGAGGTTAGAGTTCAGTGAAAGAAACATTTGTTTTCCTGTGCTCTCTCTATAAATAAACTCTCCCACTTTCTGGCAGTGTTTTTACAAAGCTGGTGAGAGAAACAAACATGTTAAAGAGATAGTTCTGTGTGTGTAGTGGGGGAGGCTTTGTGCAAGTTAAAATGGTCCCACAGCAGACCTCCATGACTCTAACTGCATTACATCTTCTCTCTTTTCACCCCTCTCTCCTATTTTGTTGTCTCATAGTTATTAGTCAGCCAGACATTTTTTATCTCTTGGAAAGATGCTTTAGCTCATATCCAATGTAATCATCTCAGAGTTTTCTACTTTAGTCCCCAGAGACCTGCAGAAATGACATATCTTTAACTGATTAACAAAACAACACAAAATGCTAAGAAAAATGGCTTTAGTTCCAAACTTTCATTAACTCCTACTGTGCCTGTTTGATTGGGAATAGTTTGTTCCCCAGTTTAAAGCCAAGCTACAATTTCTTCTCTATTGCCATTATCTCTTTTCAGCAGTGGCTTGGCATCTGTTTCTGTTAAAGCTGTGTCCCACTGTGCACCACTGAAGCAAAGACAACACTTCTGAAATGGACCAGGAGCTCTAAGTTCATCACTGTCTGCATCTCTGTTGATGCTGTGTTTATAATGCATGGGTGGGCTGTATCCCACTCAGGAGGGGCAGGGTTTTCACTCTTGTACAGTCTTTTCAAAACTTTCACCCAGACTTTCAGTATTTTCCATCAATTTCACACCAGAATTGATTTTCCCAAGAGCCTGAACCACAAAGCATGAGGGAAGTTTCTGATGGCTTTTCATAGCAGCATTTGTCAATTATTTTTCACAGCATATGACAGGGTTGGTCCCCTAAGAAGCCAGCCTAGCCCCTATCCCAGATGTGAAAATCTTAACAGCCTCAATATATAGCTTATTTTTCATGTGGTGGTAATGCTCTGGAGACACTGTAATGAACAAAGACCTTATTGTGCTAGGAAGAAGAGACTGCAGAGATGTGCTGTAAAGAAAATGTGGTCTAAAAGACACTACCACTGCTGTCCTGACCATCTTAGACACTCTTGCTGTTTCCCAAGGAGCAGGGCCAGCAGTTTCACAATTACTGAGTAGTTGGGCACTGCAGCACTGTCTCATCCACAGTGGGGAGCAAGCTATAAATAATCTCTCTAATTCTCAATTTCTCCTCCCCTTAGGAAATCTCCTTTCTCTAAATGCTCTTTCGTTTTGGAACTGCTGCTGAAAATTCTGTCAGCAGGGGTCAAAGCTTTAAACTTTATTACTGGATACAGGAGAAGAAAAAGTAAATATTTATTTCTGCCTTTTTAAGAGTAATGAGAGTGACAGTAGAGTCCATCAGGTATCTTTAGTATGAACACATAGTTCTATAAAAGGAAAATTAGCTCCAGAAAGCAGTACAGCAGGCCACCACTCAGCCTTCCTCTTGGGCTGGAAGTCAACATCTTAAAAACTACCCACACAAAAGAACTGTCAGAGTTTCATATGGAAAGGATTAAAACATTAAGCAAGATTAAAATGTCTTGCACGTCTCCTTAGGACTTTATCAGCTCACCAGTGTATGTTACACTGTAATGAAAAATACAACGTGAGAATGGACAGTTCAGAGTTATTGGAATACATCCTGAAAGTAGAAGCACAAATTCCCCCAGACTTTTTCAGGAGGATTTCTTCTGACATGCTGTCAAAATCATGGATCAAACTGATATGTCCAGGAGTCTCGTTGAAAAGTAGCTCAGTGCTGAAAGTCAGAAGGAAGTTTGAGTAAGTGTTGTGATTTCAGAGTACAGAAATTGGGTCCCAGTCTGCACCAAGCAGCTCCATGAAGTTGAGGATCTTCCTTTTGATCTTCTATACTCTTTAAAGTTAAGGCTGGAACACGAATTCCCTTTTCCATGTGTATAATTAATGCCTATTTATTGTGATGGCAATTCATTCTTAATTAGAATGATTAAATCATGTAGCAAACCATAATATTATACAGGTAACCCAGTACAGTCTCTTGAGACATTCAAACCTGTGGTGGTTAGAGAGAATATTTTCTCTGGTTCATTCTTTAAGCTACCATCTTGTTTCTGGCAACTCATGTCTCTGCAAAGCCTTCTGCTCAGTAAATAGTCCTTTTCCTTCATGGAATCCAGTTTTATTTCTTCCCTTATCATGCCATTATCCAAGATACCAGATTAAACTGGATAAATCTTCCTGCTGATACCTGGGCTGTAACTATCTGAGCAGGCCACTAAAAAGCTATCAGGTTGAAGAGAACCTGAAGAGCCTGTTGCCAGCACCCTCACTGTTAACATTCTGGACATGGCTATCATCACAACTTCCTCTCATGCAGAAATATTCTCCTCCAAACTCCTAATGCAGCAGCTTGCTTTTGGGCACTCTAAACTCTATCACCTGAACCATGTGTTGACTCAGTCTGATATAGCTTCTGTTAACAGCTGAGATTGCCCATGACAGAGACTCTGTAAAGTGCAGAAAGCTGCTGTGTCCTTTAATAGTGTATTTCTCTTTGGATGATCAGTGTGGACAGGCCCATACAAATAATGAATCACAAATTAAATGGCTCAGTAAATAAAAAATGGACTTATCAAGGACACAACAACCACTGTGGTAAGCCAGACCCTCTAGTGCAAGGAAAAGATTGGCACTAATGTGCCACATGCTTCATTTATTTCTTCATTTACAGAGGGAGCCATAAGCTTTAAGAAGGAATGACATTTATATTAAGGGAGAGAAAAAAGAAAACACAGGTTCCTAAGGAACACAGCAAATTATACTGCCAACCTTGAGCAGTCAAAAATGGAGAGTCCATCATCTAAGGATCCTCAGGTAAAATATCATGGCAATGGTTTTTGTGTTCACTTAGTGGAGTTTTTATTTTAAAATAACCACAACTTACTTTTTTTTTTTTTTGCTTTGCTTTGAGACTCTAGAGAATACTCATTTTCTATCTAGCTTCACAACTAAAAGGCTAAATAAGTTCCTGTGTCTTTTTCCCTTTTCCTTTTTTTCCTCCTTCCTTCTTTCCCAAGAGTGGAGCTTCAAGGAAAATATGCAAAGCTGCAGAACTCATTCTAAAATGGCAAAAAATTCTGTCCTGCCACACATCTGATCAGCTTTCTGGCACCAGATAGTGGCTGCCTCTACAAACCTCAAACTTGAGAAATATAATCCAACACAGAGGGTAAACCATCACAATGCTGCCACTGCTCCAGGCCTTGCCCTTACCCCATGGGGACATGGCCAGCAGCTCTTTCTTCATGGATCTCTTCTCTGTTCCTGACAGTTGGTATGAACCATGGGCTATGCTTGCCCATGTTGTGGCAAGGAGGAAGACAGCTGTCCCAAAATAAGAAGCCTTGCTTGCAAAACAGCAGTGTTTTATGCCACCAGATAGCATGAAGGGAGAAGCACTGATCCGTCCAGCCTTGGAGCACTGTGCAGCCTGTGGAAGCTGTTTGGGATGTAACTCTCACCATCCACTACCAGAACTGGAGCAGCAAGAAGGGACTGCACAACCCACGGGTGTCCCAGGGCTGGGTGTCTGAGTCTGTAGATGACAGGCCCATAGCTGCCTCCTCTGAACTGCGTGTCCTCACAGCTGCATTTCCAAAGGGTGTTATTTCACTGCTGCCTCCCAGATAATGTAACTGAATCATTCAATTGAGCATAAAATAGAAATTTGGCTTCTTATCTGCTGGGAAACCAGCTTTACTATTTTCTTTCTGCAAAATACATTTTTCACTATCTTATCTTCTAATAAACAATCCCAGCTCTGCAGGCTGCAAAAATGTTCTGAACACATTTAAGAGACATTTTTCCCCCTGCCATCCTCACTCCCCCTCTCTCCCTCCCCCCTTATTCTCCCCTTCTCACTCTTTAAAACATCTGTTTTAAAGGCATATTTTTAAAAGGGATCCAATTTGTATTCCATCTTCCTTTGGTGAAGGTATATATTTTTCATAAGCCTGTCCTCTGCTTTTGAGGCCTCTCTCTCTTGGTTTAATTTTCATTTCTATCTTTCTTTCTTCCCCTGCACAGAACTGAAACACTGACACCCCCACACACCCCCCTAATGCTTTCTCTTGTTTTAAGTAAAAGGCAATGCAGACTTAAAAACTGCCCTCCCTTCCCCTGGACCTGCCACATTGCGCTTGCCTAACGGAAACTCAACGTGTCAGGGAAAGGTCAGCTATGAATTTTTAAAGCTTTCTATCTCACTCAGCCTGACATCAAAAGCATTAGCTGCAACACTAAATCAGGGAGCAAGGGGGATTTAGAATATGCAACAAGTCCTGCCACAGAATGAGACGTGGCAGAGGATATACAGAGGCCACTTTGGGGATGGAAGAGGAAGTGGTGCCAAAATTCAGTGTCGAGGCACTGGTTTCTTGCTCATCTGCCCTCCCCGGGGCAACTGCACCACTTAGCTGCCTCTTGAAAGGGATCAGTGGAAAACAGGACATGGAATGAAAATTCAGGAGATGCGTTGGTGTCATTGCTGTAAATCAAAAGCTGATCTGGGAGGTGATGTCATGTTTCTCCCTCTATGGTCTTCCTCTCACACCCCACAGCTATCCTCTAAGGGATCCTTCCTTTGAGTCTAAACCTTTCTGGCTCAAAAAAAAAGGTAGAGTTTAGCTTTCTATTCCAAATTCAGAAGCACAATGGTATAAAAATCAGGGCCATTCCTGCCAAAATGAGGAAACAAGAGGAGAGCTAAAGCTGCCATCTTCCAGCAGCTGTCTTACAGTGTGCCTGGTATGTTGGAGGTGCATGGAGTCACACTTGCTCTGTGGACCTTCACCGACAATCACCTCTGGGGATCCACTTCTTTCTTTGCATTGTCTCATGCTGTGCAGATAGCCATCATCTCTAGGGAGGTTTGTTCTGAGGAGATGATATCTCAATCTGCTGTAGAAGGGACCCAGAGCAAAAGTTACACAGCAGATATTTCTCATGTTGCTGCTTCTTCACAATCAAGTATCAAGCCTGCATATTTTATGTCTCTTTTCCATAAACAATGAGCACATTCCAAGCTGAGAGTGCACAGAATCACCTGCAACAAGGGAACATGGGCACAGTTCAGGAGGTGATTTATTATTCAGTGACCATTTAGCAATTTGGCAGCTGAAAGCAGAACTTAGCTCATCAGCAATCCTGTGTGTGCCAAGCACCCATTCCTATGACAGAGGCATGTTTTAGGAAAGTAAAAAGTCAAATTACAAGTGTAGCACATCAAGCTGCCACTGGCCTCTCCATACCTTGTGAAACTGAGTGCAGGGATGTTCAGGAAAATCATCTGGAAACTCTGTCCCTAAAATGTGTGTGGTAGCTGGTCTGAAAGCTTTCCTTCCCTATGCTGGGTAGGCTGATTGGCTATTGGGTTTCTATCAGACACTGCCAACTTGAGGTGAACTCCCAGCTGGTCCTCCTGCTCCTAATAAGAGCTGTTGCCAGCTGCAATGGGACAAATTCTGAACCTTCACCAATGCATTTTCACATCTTTCCACCATTCCATCTCTTGTTCCTTCCCAAGCCCTCCATGATACTTGACTGGTTCTTTTCAGACTCTTACTTAATTCCTTTGGAGGAGAGTGCAATGATTAGGAAGGGAAGACTTTTGCTTTTTAAAACAATGTAACATCATTAAAATTTTGAAATGGTTTGTGGAAACCTGCTTCTTTTTAACAGAACTCATCTTTCTTAATTTTCTCCAATGTGTGACCACATTGCATTTCAGTTTTTTATTTCATGTCAGCCTTTATGTCACAGGGACTATTGTTTATGGCATGTTTATATCTTGCATTTCTAAAATCACAAATATATTTCATGCTGCATTACAGAGTTTTAGAATTATTGAATTATACCCTTGCTTCTGAAACAACCTGTGTAGCATTTCCATTTTCTTTAAAAATGGCAACATATTAATTTTTTTTTTCCCCATTCTGGATGAAAACAAATTCCAATGTGTCACAGTTGAACAGAAATTCTGTTTTCCAAACAGCTTCAGTTTCCATCTGTCCATAGTGAATCACTGTCCATCTATCCACACAATCTTTCAGACTGATTCTTCATCCAGCTTTTCCTCTGTGTTTACATCTCTCCATCTGGCTGCCCGTATGCTCATTGATATCTCCATTTACCCTTCCATGGAGCTAATTCTCTACCAGCAGAACATCCACCAAAGACTTGGGGATCAATCACATCTCAGAAACAAAGTGGCAGAGAGAAATGCTTGATGACAAAGTTTGCATCTTTGACTGAAGAATGGCAGGTCTGATGAAGAAAAGCTAGATCCTGAACTCCAGGGATGCCTGATACTTGTTTAACAGATTTAAGGAGTGGGACAAGGCATTTAAGCAGGAAGAAGTATGTGGACATCTGTCCTTTCCAACCAGAAGTACTGCAGTCTTATGTGATGCTGGAGATTGTGTCTGTTCAAGCCCTTGCTTCTTCTGGCTGTCACAGTAGTCTGGCAGGGGGCCTAGCTTTTCCCAGCTGAAGATGGCCATAAAGCCATTAGTGTGCCCCATGTTGTTCCATATTTAAAATCCACATCAGATCATTGTAATGGTCCATAAAGCCTCCATAAGCCTGTGTAATGAGCTGTAGCAAGAGACACGGTGCCTTGCTCTTGAGTGGCACAAGGCCAGCCCCTGAAAAGACTGTTGCTATGGTGTATGTGTCTTATGCACCTTCACAAGAGAGTCCCCAGGCACGCACCCAGATGACATGCCCAGGTGCTGAGATGCTGTGTCTTGGATTTCTTGTCCTGCTGGAAATGTAACCAACCTCTTCTGCCCCTACACCTGGCTATAAAGGAGTAGCTTAATGTGAAGTAGTGATGCTACAAGACCCAGTGGGCTGCCCAAGTTGGTGGTGGAGTAGCTATCCCTGGAGGTGTTCAAGAAAAGCCTGGATGAGGCACTGTGGTGGTAGGCTTGATGGGGCAAACGTGGGCTTACCCATGCCCAGACATGTTTGCCTGTTCCCACTCCTGTGCTGGGGAAGCAACCTTGGCAGGGGAGGGCACAAGCCCTGGCTTTGCCTAATGTGATGAGGCCTGGCACAGTGCCATTCCCATTGGCTAATCGATGCCCAAAGCCCCACTAATCCTGGGCTGGATACTGATAAAAGGGATGAGCAGGTAGCAGGAGGCTGCTGCCCCTCATTTTGCATCCCGAATTTGCCTGCAGAGCTGACCAGGAACAGGCTCCAAATGCCTGCACGTGGTCGCCTTGCACAGCCCCCAGCGTGACCATGCACACCTCAAGACATCCTGCCTGCCCCTGAAAGTCTTCCTGCTAGGACTGCAAGTCCTGGAGATACACAGATCATGGGAGGAGCCGGGGACAAGGTCAGGGATTGTCTGCCTCCTTGCAACAGAAGCCTGGGAGAAATCATGTCTCAGTGGCCAATGGGACAGACTTCCTCCTGCTTTGGGTGCTGTCTGATTTATAATTGTGTGAGTAAATAGTTAAAAGTCTATTCCAGTATAATATTTGCCTTTGCCACTGTAAGAAATAAGCAATCTAGTTTTGCCTGTGCCCTGCCTGCGTACATTTTCAACCTGTGCATTGTTTTGAACCTGTGAGTAAGTTTCTGGTGAGTTTTAATGTTAATAAACAGTTTTCATAGTTACTAACAACCATCACCTGGGTAGCAAAATTAATACAGATTGTTAATTTTGCATAGTCCTGCACAGGCACTTAGTGACATGGTCTAGCTGATTGCCTAGGGCTGGGTGCTAGGTTGGACTGGATGATCTTGGAGGTCTCTTCCAACCTGCTTGATTCTATGACTCCTTGGGTTACCCCAAAAAGAGAGTTCCTGATGCCTCTCGCCCAGTCTTGTGTTAACATAAATCCCTTGAAGATGCTTCAGATCTTTTGTTGAACTCCCCTATCCCCACTTATGTCACAGCTACTGTGCAACAATTCCAGTTTTCCTTTGACTGCACAAGAACTTGGAATTCATTTCACTCAGCTGCATTTCACTGCACGATGCTCTATTGCCCTGTTCTCATTTAGAGATGAGTTTGCTAATGTGGGTGTAAGGACCAGGATAATCAAAGATCCTAGTGGATTTAGGAATTTGAACCTCAGTGAGATAATGTATAACTGCATTAAACTTCTGCCAATAATCCAATCAAGAAGAATAACAACCAATTAAACCTTCACAGGGAAGAAAATTCCTATAGGAAGTAAAAATTGCAAACCTTTTATTTGTTCTGAATTCCACTTAGTTTTGCTTCTTTTTTTCCCCCTTTGCATTTTCATGCTCTAGAGGCTGGAAAACAGTGGGTGATTCTAGTTTTTATTCACTTGCTAAAGATCTCTTTATTGACACACCAACACCTCTTATTTACTTAATAGTGAACAAGTCATGTCTGTATTCGTCAGCTAACCAAATTATGTTCAAGCAAAATATGATTTTAAATCTCAAACCATAGAAAATTAGAGGGGAAATGTCAAGTGCTTAGGAAGCAGAAAGGATCTATAACATATATTAATGTGCAATCCTACACAAAAGGGCAAAGAATATGCTACAATACATAAATCAGAGAGCAACCTGAGTGACAATCAAATCTTTTCACTAGGTTGGGTTCTGGTGAGGTTTGAACTGAAGCACAATGCTCAGGTTTGGCAATGACATTAAAGGGAGAGGTAGTGATAGCAGAGAGAATTCAAAGCAACGAGAGTGATCAAAAATCCAAGGGGAAAGACAAAAGACTTGGAATTGCTTAGCAGAAACTATAAAGGAAGAATCAGGAATCAGCCTCCTTCCAAAGAATAAAAGCTTTAAAAAGGAAGATGCTGAGCAAGAACTGGCTTTAAATTGCAGCACATATGCTAATGTCATGTTTTAGAGGAACATTTTTCTCAGTCTGGGGAATGAAGCAGTGGGACAAGTTGCTTAATGATGAGACTGATCCCTATCACAGGAAGAGTTAAACTGAATTCTAGAATGGAAACAGTCCAGCTGATCCTGCACTAGGATGGGGGGGGTGGAACACATATCATAGAATCACAGAATCAACCAGGTTGGAAGAGACCTCCAAGATCATCCAGTCCAACCTAGCACCCAGCCCTAGACAATCAACTAGACTATGGCACTAAGTGCCTCATCCAGTCTTCTCTTGAACACTTCCAGGGATGGTTCTGTCTGTGCTTTCTAGAGCTTTGTGACCTATAGATATTTTAACATGCTCCCTGTGTGGCTTGTCAGCGATCACACAATTTCATGTTCACATACTCAACTGTTCCCAGGTTTCCTTGCAGCTGCAACTGAAGCAGAATTTCTAGATCCTCTCCTGAAAGGCTTGTAAAGCTCTGGTAAACACAGAGCAAGTTGGGTACCCCATTTGGCTCTGACACTTCTTAAAAATCTAGTTATTATTGAAAGTTACTGTGCCAGCAGTTGTATTATTAATATTGTTATTTATTATTTATGAAGTGGTGAGTGTGTGTGAGATGCTTATGTGATTATGCACCCAGTTACACGGGACTGGCACAGGCTCCTGAATTACGATGTAATGTTATTACCTGCAGCCTTTGCATGAGAATGACATTTTTCATTTACTGTGCTTGGCTCCTTCATCATGTGACAGTCTGAACAGGATCTGTGAGTTTTAAGTCATTAATTCACTATGTCTGACACAAAAGAAGGCAGTGAGGAAAATGGGCCCCCCATTTTACAGTTGGAGGTTACTGTTGGCTCCAAGGAGCCTCCATGTGTAAAATCATAGAATCTATGATTCTGTGTTTCTATGATTTTACAGATGGAGGCTACTGTTGGGGCTCCAAGGAGACTAAGCATCCTGGTGTCAAACAAGAAGCACCAAAGCTCTCAGTTCACTGTAAGCTGCTGAGTGTTTTTACTGACAGAAAGGCTTCATTCCTTTGAGGGCTCTGAGGACTTGCCTTAGCTGAGATCATCTAGCAATGACTTCCACACGCTCCTTACATATCACATTCAAAAGTATTCCCTTTCACATCAGTTCTCTTTCTACCACCACTCAAGGCAGGCAGACTGCTCTTCTACAAGATAAAGGAGTACCTGTTCTTAGATTTTCTGCATTCCATTCAATACCTGCCACTGTACTGCTATGCACTCACAGAATCACAGAAACATCCAGATTGGAAAAGATCACCAAGTCCAACCTATTACCCTATTCAACAATATTCACCTTAAACCATATCCCTAAGCACCACATCCAAACCACCCTTAAACACACCTAGGGTGGGTGACTGAACCACCTCTCTGGGCAGCTCACTCCAGTGCCTGACCATTCTCTCCATGAAAAACTTTTTCCTAATATCTAATCTAAACCTCCCCAGTCTCAGTTTGAGGCCATTCACACCGTTGTTTTAATGGGACCAGATTTCCAACTCTTTTCATCTCTCTTTACACAGTATTTGTTCATGCTTTACACAATCTTAATTCATAGCAAAATTCCAAGCCACACCTGTGACTGCCCTGCAAAGACAGTCAGGAGGAATAAAAAAACAAGACCATAAAACTATCAGCAATCAGAAGCATCTTTAGCTATTTCAAAATATAAATCACTTGTTCTTCTCTTTTTAATCATCACTTTTCATATCTGCACTACAGGAGTAGGACATTACCATGTCCATACCTCCAACTGCAGTTCTAATCAGAAGAGAGGCCACTCTCTGGTTTAATGAAGTAAATGAGACCTCCGGTAATATTGTCTGTGTAATTGACAGAGTTCTCTGGGAAACATTACGCTTTATAATGAAAATACTGTATATAATTAGGATCTAATAGGAAGAAAATAGCAATTAGGCAGAATTAACTGAACAGAAGCAATCAAGCAAATAAAGGTTATTCTCTGGAGAGGACCCTTCGGGGTTCAAATGTGTACATCCTATGATTGTAAAGAAGTCAAAGTAATTAACAAGAGTCTTTTCATTGCATAAGAATAGCCTAACGTTGGCTACTGGAATGACCCCTGCAAAGCAGAGTGTGTTCTTTCAGTACTGTGCTTTCTCAGGCATTGTAGCCAACGCTGTATGTGCCTGCACAACGGCTGCAGCTGGGGCGCTGAAGGCACTGAGTTCTGGTTTTGCTCCAGCTGTTGTGAACCCTTGCTGCTTTCCACCTCCTGCCCTTGCTCCTCAAAATTCCCAGAGCATCTTTCTGTACATGAACTTCACAGTAACACTAATCCACACAAGATTTCACGGCAATAAACAGATTACACAATGTTCCAGGAGTGATTCTTTCTCTGGAATTACCAGACTGAGTCTAACCAGTTAGGTAAGGAAAAGTCTCAGTCCATTCTCACCCACACAGGAAACCTCCAGGCTTGCACATGAAACTCTTTACGGTAGAGGGGAGAAAATGAGTGTTCCTTCAGCCTTAGGAGTGTCTCAGCTTCTCATCCATGAGATCTGGACAAGGAACACAGCACGTGACTCTGCCTATTCCAGCTGAACCCATCTAAAGTTGTCCTGAGTGAATGCAGAATGGATCTCCTTGCACGTGACAGCTTCTCAAGGATTCCTTCTGAGTTATTTTCAGAGGCTGATAGTAAGAGTCAGACAAAGGAAGTCAGCACAGACCATCCACAGACCAAAGGGGAAATGGTGTTTTACTTTCTTCCTTCTGTCTCTTTCTCTCTATTGGCCTCCTCCTTGGACAAAGGAGAAACCCCTGCTTTTTAGGTAAGAAGAAGAGGCTAGTGATGTGCAGAGATCTGTCAGGAGAGAGCCCAGAAATGTGCCTAACATGAAAGAGAATGAATCCAATATTCTCTTAAGCAGAAATCATAACTAGACAAAACATGTGAGTCCAGGACTTGCTTCAAAGCAGTTCCTATTGCTTAACAATCCTCCTTCCATTCTTATCTATTTTTTTCTACTTTATTTATCTATGCATTGATCTTTCCAGTAAAGATTTACTACAGCTATCAACATAACACTTAGCATAAATTAACAAGAAGAATGGCTTCATGGATTTTTGAGTTTTATTCAAATAGATCAAAAGTGAAGTTCTCAAGCAGCTCTCACTTTGGATGAGATTTTCTTAAACTAAAGGAACTTTTCCCAATGAATTTGCACCTTTAGCCACTGACACATGTGTCATCAACCACAAACTGTTCTTGGCCCAAGATTCCTAATTAGATTAGGAACCATTTCTCAGCCTAAAAGCTTCACAAAGCACTGGGTGCTGTCCTCTTGCTTAGGAGGGTAAGGAGAGCAAGTCTCTTGATCGTGATGCCCAGTGTACCATTTCAGCTCTCATCTTTCAAGTTGTCTCCTTGGAGCTTAATTCCTCATTTATGCAAACATAGATTCACTGATTTTGGTGGAATTAGGACTGCTCTGAGGCAGGATTTCAGCCCATTGCCTCAGTATTCACATCCATCAGTTGTACCTGGCTAAAGCAACCCTGGAAAGGAGTCCAGTACTGACCTGAAGACTTTGGGATGGAGAATCCAGCCTGTCTCATAGAGCTTTTTTCCAGTGATTAATTGTTCTGAGTGACAAAAAATATGTTTCATTTCTAACTTGATCTGGCTTTAACTTCCAGCCATTGTTTTTTATAAAACATTTCTCTGCTAAATTAGAGTCCTTCTGCACCCCACATTTTCTCCCAGTGAAGATACCCATCCCCTTTAATTGAGTTCTCCTTCAGGCTGTTATTTTGATATGTGCTTGAGTGAACTGAGGTTAAAAGAAGCAAATAGCAAAGGGCACAAGCAGGACTTGTGGATATTTTTTTATTATTATTAAATCCTCTGCCATCTCAGTGCAGAAAGAGAAGAAAGAGCATTTTAATTAAATTTTCTCCTTTTTTTTCTCCTTTTTTAAAATTTCAAGTTTTGTTTTTCCAAATACTATTTATGATTATATGATTTGATATGATTTTTTTCAAGTGGATGATGTTTGAAATGGAACTATTTTTTTTCCTTTGCCTGCGCTTTTTTATCTGGCCACTTAGATCTCTGTTTATAGCCCACAAAGTAAAGGAGGTGAAACTCTACCACAACCTGTCTAAAGGGAGTGCTGATAAGAGAACAGACTGGAAGAGCTTTGTGGAGCAGGGACCTGAATTGGGTGAGCTGCAGGAACAGGATGTCTCTCAGAGGCAACACTTCTCACCGAGAAGGATAGGCTAGATTTTGAGGTCTCTTGAGATCTGTCTCCTGTGTGGGTGGGAATTGTTTTCACATACCTTTGGATGGCTATCAATTGTTTTAGCAAAGTCAAATGCCTTGCAAAAAGGCCTGTTTCAGCTACACTCATGGTGTTCACTGATAACTCCTCTGTAACAGCTGTGGAGAAGTTCCCTAGGGTCTCCGTATCCCTCACTGAGCCATGAAAGGTGCTCACATTGAGGGTTATAATCTAGCATGGCCTGGAAAAGAGCTAGCTCAGGAATCTCAGCTCCCAGAACCGAATTAATTCCAGACATTTCATCTGGTTCCCAGAGAATTGTACTAAACTGACTAAGCAAGGTTTAATTCTTTTGGGTTTTGGTGCACTAAGCAATGGATGCTAAAATGCCTCTTATAGATGCAACATAAAAGCAAGGAGAATGCTGTGGGTCTGGGGACTGGGACTCTACTGGGGTAGAACTGAGTTTTCTTCCTAGTTCTGTCCCTGAACTTCTTGCTGAACTTGGGCAAACATTGTCTCTCTCCTTTGTCAAAATTTCCCCATCACTAAAGTGCTTGGGACAAATGAGCCAAGACTGCACTTGAGCAAATCAAATTTGTGACCAAGTGAAAAAGAAATGGAGAAAAACAACATCCACAAAGAACACAACACCCCCCCACACACAATTGTTCAGAGGAGTTCAAGAAGCCTCACTTCCTCAGGCCTGGTGTCTGACTCTCTAGCATCTGACAAGCTCCAAACTCACTTTACAGCTCTTCTCCAAGGGCACTTCCAGATTTCACTCTACTCAATTGCCTAATTTGAGGAAATTTATAAGAACTTAATGTCTTTACAATTGCAGCAACTCTCTTGAATTAGCTGGGAGTGGAGAACGGACTCACAATTTATTTCAGGGAGGATAAACACACAGACAAGAATGATTGCCCAGAAAAATCTTTGTGATGCTAAACAAAAATTTCCCCCCCCACCTTTTTACTACTTTTAAAAGTATTTGATGAAAGGGAAAGACAGCAAGAGGGGAGAACCTAAAGACTCAGATTACATTTTCCATTCTATTTGCAGAACACTTAATTCTTGAAAGAAACATTTTTCTTTTCTATTGTTTAGGATGTTGGTAAACTTGTAGGAGAAAACGCCACGTTAGATCATTAAGGTGTGATGGTTTAAGCATATCTCAGACAATGTTTCCTCCTGGCTTTAGAATCATTCTCTCCTCTTCTCTCTTTCTTCCTTTTTCTGTTTGTTTGTTTGCATTTTTTGGTGTTTGGTTTGGTTTTGAACAGAACTATTCACTCAATTCAATGTTGCTGGTTTTAGCCCTGACATGACAGCCCATTTTTCCTACAAAACTACCACTCCTATAAAACCTTAGCTCAACCCTTGGACACTAGTGCTACCCTCAACCCCTTATGGTGTCTTTGAGACCAATAGGTAAAAAAATATCCTAGGGCAGCTAAGAATTCCTGTTATTATTGTTCTCTATTATCATGGGAAAAGTATGATCCAGACAAGTATCTAATAGCCACTTGTGCACACCAAAAGTAAGATGAAAAACCTCAGTGAGTTCAAAGTTTGTAGTCCAATTATGTTCTGTCTTGCGGGTGCTCTATGGGAGGTGAAAGTAATGTCCCTCGAACCATTCTGTATCATTGCAGTATCTAACAAATCCTTTGACACTCCAGCAAAGAGTTCAAAGGAAAAGCATCATCAGCTTGAATAATTACTGCCCATATTAAGTGTTTTAATATTACAGATGGATGTAAAAGGCAAAGGACAATGGTTCAGACACAAAGAGCCTAGCAAAGCACAACCTAGGGAAGGCCACAGATACCCAACACGTTGTCCTTTTCCCTGTTCTCTTCTCTGCAATATTAAACCACTTCATCTGTAATTGCCCAAGCTTACGATGCTTTTGCTTTGAACTCCCTGTAAGAGTACCACAGGATTTGTCAGATGTTTCTAAAACAAAGCCTACCAGGAGGCTGAAAGGTCTCTTAGCAGCTATGACAATGGTTTAATGGAACATAATTTCCAGTAAAGGGAACTAATTTAATATTTTCCCATATCACGTAAGCAAGGCACCAGCTGAGAGAAAGGGATGAAAATTATAGCAAGAGGCAATCAAGATGAACAGTGCTGTAAAATCAAATCTCACCAGCCTGTGCTGAACTTACTGCAGGAACTTGGCTTAGACATGAACTGCGCTTGCATCTTACTGAGGACACCAATTTCAGAGCTTGGCACTCTCAGGCTTTGAACTGACCAAGCCAATGACCTCCCAGATGACACTCAGGATATCATATCTTATCCTCTGTGCTCCCTTCATATTGTTTGCCTCTTCTGGTCTTTCAAGGCTGGAAACTCTTTTCTACCATGGCTAGCCCCTCACACAGAAGAGAGCCTGTGTTAAAGGTGCCCTCCATATGGTTCCTGAATACACAGACTAAGCTTGCAGGGAGGGGAGATACGAGATGTCTGAGGTTCTCCAGGTATAACCAAGCCTTGTATATGGTGAGCAGAATCCTAAGGTATGGTTTTCTTGTAGATGTTCCCTGTTTTCCTTTCAGTCCTGCCAAGAACACTTCAACCATGGCATGCTTCTGCTCAGCAGTTCTTGGCTTACTCCCTCTCTTAGCAGCAAATTCTTTGCAGACAGGCAAAAGAAGCCAACTCCATGAGCAGTTTCTGGATAATCTAGAACAAATTTCACCAAGAAGGTTTGTCATATGTCCAATGAAAGAGGGTAGATAATGGAGATTGTTGTTATCATCTATTCCTATGCACTTATGAGCACATGCTCGTAGGGTCCTCATGGAAACTTAGGAAGGAGACACCATGCAAGTGGTTTTTGCAGTCAGAAAATCTGTCACAAGAAGAGGTTTGCTGGTGGTGTGCCTTGTCACATGGACTTCCTGTGTTCAGGCAATAACAGTTTCACCACCAAAAGAAAAACTTGTTATTCCCCTGTTTTTTTTTTCCTTATTTATTCCTTGGTTGTGGTGGCATATGTTGCTTCCTCTTGTGTGAAATGCTTTCTACTCTCAGATCATTTCTCTGAAAAGGAAATCTTCCCTGTGGCATCTCTCAGGAGCATTTGCAAAAGTTCACATGGTTTCAGAAGTTTGGAGTGCAGAAGTGTTTAGCAGGATTTGGCTGCCCAACTAAATAATTGCTTTTCAGCATTCTACAGATGTCCCACTCTTGTTCTTTGAAGGAAATATGATGAATTATTGAAATAAGATAGAGTCAGGATTATGAAAGGAAGTAGCATCTTATGATTAAAGCATTAGCCTTGAATTCAGGCGATATAGTCAGTTTCTGACTCTGCCACAGATTTTCTGGGCAGCCTTAGGCTTATCACAAAACCCAAGATCAGTTTTGTCTAACAGGAGCTACATAACATTTTTAGAGAAAGTTACCCAGGCTCCTGCTACAGTCAGTGGAGTGCATGAGAGATTATAGTCATGGAATTGTTTTGGTTGGGAAACACCTTCAAGATCATAAATTCCAACCATTATCTAACTCCACCAAGGCTGATGTTAAACCATGTCCCTCAGCATGACATCTCTGTCTCTTTTATGCACCTCCAGGGATGGTGATTCAACCTGCAAGTTTTTGGTAATTCTTTCAGTGAAAAAGTTTCTTCTAATATCCAATCTAACCTTCTCTGGTGCCATCTGAGGCTATTTCCTCTCATTCTTTCACTTGTTACTGGTCAGAAGAGACCAACCTTCACCTTGCTCCAGCATCCTTTCAGGGAGCTGCAGAGAGCAATGAAGTTTCCTCTCAGCCTCCTTTTCTCCATACTGAGCAGCCCAAATTCCCTCAAATCTCCAAAGACAGCCTCACTCCACCCTACAATACTCAGCTACATGAAATTATTCACACAGCAAAGGTATTTCTCTGCTTAATTCTAACAGGAATCCAAATGACAAAGTTGGCCTAGATACCTTTTACATGGCTAAATTTAGGTGAGATTCTTTCCATTCTTTGCCTCCCTCTGTACCTTGGGTTCCCACACCTATAGAGATGATGGCAAAGCTTCCTTCCTCCAGCTTTTTGAGTTTACTACCTTCTAAACATTTCTCTTCAAGACACAGAAAATATGAGCTGTCTTCAGCTCAGGGCAGACCTCATTGCTGTCTACAACTACCTGAAGGGAGGCTGTAGCCAGGTGGGGTTGGGCTCTTCTGCCAGGCAACCAGCAACAGAAGAAGGGGACACAATCTCAAGTTGTGCCAGGGGAGGTATGGGCTGGATGTTAGGAGGAAGTTGTTGCCAGATTGGCATTGGAATGGGCTGCCTAGGGAGGTGGTGGAGTCACCTGAAGGTGTTCAAGCAAAGCCTGGATGAGGCACTTAGTGCTATGGTGTAGTTGATTGGCTAGGGGTAGTTGCTAGGTTGGACTGGATGATCTTGGAGGTCTCTTCCAACCTGGCTGATTCTATGATTCAACTGAGTCTTAAAGGTACTGTTCTATAAATAATGCAAATACCTATTTGGGGTTCCAGTAGCTGCAGTGCCTGAACTTCACAAACACAGCAGCAGTACCTGGCAAAATGAGGTTTACTTGACTAAAAATATTAAGAGAAATGGATGGGAAATTATCTGCCTACATTCATTAAACATCTGAAGTATCACAGAAAAGTTGAATAAAATTAGAAGAAATTATTAAAACGGATCCACAGATACAACTTTTATGACAGCAAATATATGTGCAATAACTCTCTGAACAAGAGCAGGTAGAAAAATGTTCTGCTGGAATATCTTTTTCTGACCCAAAGAAATGACATTTTATTGAAATCAACCTATCCTGTCACTGTAAGTGATTTCTTATTTTATTTTTTTCCCAAAGAAATAGAACTGAAATGTTCCCAATAAGGTTCAACTTTATCAGAACAGAATGTTTCCAATTTTTGGAGGTTGAAACAGCTCCATTAAAAATATTTTATGCAGATTGGTAATGCTTAAAATATCAAAACTGGAAGAAAGTACTTGGCACTGATCAAAAATAGTGCTCTGAATAACTACAGATTCTTTCTTTTAGAAGACTTCTTTGGGAAGACTTTCCCAAAGAAAATAACATAGCCACAGTTCAAACCTGAGAGGGTAGAACTCAAGCAGTATTCAACATTGCTCCTGCTCCACTGCATGAAGCATTTAACTCAAAGCAGACATATCTTCATGTTTGTATGTCACCCACTGTTGTAAGATATGAGTAAGAGAAACAAACCCCAGCCTTGCATCATGAGTGTTTCTGTTCTGAAGATCACAACTGCCACTGATACACCAGGAGCCACCTTCAGAGGCAGAAAGATGATTCTTGTAATTCCTGAAGGGAAGAGCCTCCCAGCTTTCTACTCAGAAGCAAATAAATCTGTTCAGTTCTCCTTCCTGGTGTCATATTTAATGTACGAGGTTTCTGCTGTATTTTAGGATTAATATACCAGCATTTCTATTTTTTTAACATATATGCAGCACACCAGATTTGGACTCCCAGCATCCCCAGCCCCTTTTCTACTTAGCAATTCCCTGGGGATCAGCCTGGTTTTCCTCTGCAAGCACAGTATTCCCCAAGGTTTCTAATTCACATTCTCCCTGGTAAAAGCCCTGCAGCACTCAAGCAAGGGAGAGCTCAGACAGCTACTGAACTCCATGTTTGACAGACTCCAAAGACTCATTTCATCAGTCGTTAATCTCCCACAATCCTCTAAGCTTTATCTGTTAAGACTGGAGCAAGCAGTGCAGCTTTGCCATACTTTAGACTTGTTATTAGTTTTCATAATTTTTCTCAAAAGAACATAAGACTGAACCAATCTCCCATCCCTAATATGTTGATAATAGTTCTGAAATATTTAAAGCTGCTCATCCAAAAGCTTCACTCAAGTAACCATCCCATCTCTCCCCTCCTGCTTTCTTGGCTCTTATTTTGGTGTTTCCTCTTCCACTGTCAGACTTTCACAAGGTTTTCATTAGTCTCACAGCCAAAGACTCTCCTTTCTACTCTCATTTTCCATCCTGGGATTTCATTCAAAATCTCATTTTTTATCATCACAGTTCTCCACCTGTATTTTCATGCTCTCCTTTTTGCTCAGAGTTGACTTCCAAGTCTCCATGGTCCATGGGTACCTACCAGCTATAGTAGATGTCTACTACTGTAGTAACTCTACATAATAGTCTCCTTCTCTGGAGACTTTCAAGCCCATCTGGATGTATTCCTCTGTGACCTGAGCTAGACTATGGTCCTGCTTAGGCAAGAGGTTTGGACTTGATGATCTCTTTGGGTCCTTTCCAACCCCTGATATCCTGTGATCCTGTGAACTACAGGGCAACTACAGGGCAAATTTGTTGTCACTTGGACATTTTTGTATCGAATCCTGTAAGACCAAAAATGTGTAGTCATGCTGCAGAGATCCCAAGATATTTGAAGGACTGGACTTAGAGCAGGTCCCGAAGAGGACCTTTCTATGTCTTAGATCCTTAAGAGATGCAAATTTTAAATATATGTGAAATTGACAGCTCTGACCAGCAAAACTTAACAACAAAAAAAAGAAGTTGTAAGAGTCTGATGAGCCATCCTATTACCTGCAGTTAACTTACACTCTATATTTGCTTGTTGTTAAACCTGGATTACAACTCAACCTGCTACATCCATCCAAAGGTGCTAAGCCACAACTGCTTTGGTGTTAAAAGAAGCTCTCACAGATTTAAGCTGGTTTGACTGACCTACAGGACTAAAAATAGCCTCTAGACAATCTCTAATGTCACTGCAGGAGGTATGCAGTGCTACTGGATGGAGTGTTTACCTCTGATATTTATTTCTCTCTGATGTTAATAACCATGCAAGACAAGCAGCTAAGTCCCATGGCATTGTCTCCCCTATACAATGATATATTGAACTCTTACATGGAGTAATAGGAACTGAAATTGTTCAGCACCTGAGATATGGAGGCCCCAAATCTCTGTGTATCATCCCCCTTCTCCTAGAGATCAAGGCAAGCAGAAAGCAACAAGATATTTACCCAAGGAGTCTCTGCATCCCACTGCATACTAATTAGATGCTAGGCACAGATACATCAGGGAAGCAGAGAGAGGAAGGAGGGGGAAAAAAATCTCTTGGCAAGACAACGTCGCATTTCAATCTTTCACCTTCACTGGGTAATGGGATGTGATGGAACATTAAAACAAACAAACAGCTTTTGGTGTTTACAAGAAATGTTTAAATGGGAGATCACGAGCCAGAGGTGCTCCACAGAACATCTGGAGCACTGGAAAACAATGCGATTACGCAGATGAGTCACATTCATTAGGCTATAAAATCTCCGGTAATGAATGTACGAAAGGGACTTTCATGTAGATTGTCATCTATAGCCAACTCCCCTCTCCCAAACCCCCAGATAATAAACTTGGCACTTTCTTCCCTGCCCACCTTCTTCTCCTCCCCCCTTTTGGAATAAGATTCCCAGTGTAATTACAAAGCTTTGTGCTTGCAGCTCGAAGCCCATGTCTCAGGCACAGGCGCAGATCCACATGTGGGCTTTAGCTGGGAAGAAATGGAAGTGCAAATGTGCCTGTGGGAGTAGCACTGCTC
Source organism: Pogoniulus pusillus (assembly GCF_015220805.1). Taxonomy (NCBI): domain Eukaryota; kingdom Metazoa; phylum Chordata; class Aves; order Piciformes; family Lybiidae; genus Pogoniulus; species Pogoniulus pusillus. The sequence goes on from NC_087298.1 coordinate 6,249,534, forward strand.
AGGAGTGGCTGGAACAAGACATTCAGCATCTTCCTCTTCCCCATATACCTAGCACCAACAGTAGAGTGAGATACTTCTTGTTCTTATGGCCCACTCCAGACCGCAGGATGTTAGGGGTTGGAAGGGACCCAAAGAGATCATTGAGTCCAACCCCCTACCAGAGCAGGACCATACAATCTAGCTTAGATCACAGAGGAATGCATCGAGATGGGCCTTGAGAGTCTCCAGAGAATGCAGTAAAGAAGTTCCCCCTTGTGTTGAGGTGGAACCTCCTGTGCTGCAACTTCCATCCATTGCTTCTTGTCTTCTCACAGGAAGTAAGTGAGCAGAGCCTGCTCCTGACCCCCAGCACTCAGATAGTTATAAACATTTATTAAACCCTCTCTCAGACTTCTCTTCTTCAGACTAAGCAGCCCCAGGTCCCTCAGCCTCTCCTCATCAGGCAGTGCTTCAGTCCCCTCATCACCCCCATAGCCCTCTGATGGACTCTCTCCAGCAGATGCCTGTCTGCTGGGGTTTCCTAGATCGTGCAGTACCAGAATGACGCTGAGACACCAATGTGAGGCATAAGTCAAACCTTTATTGCAGCTAAGAATGGTGCTTACATAGAGCACTAATACAACATGTATAGTTCTGACAGGCTGCATAACAGAGTATGGCTGTCCACACACCCTAGGAGCAAATTTGACTGGCCAGCCCCCTTAGTCCTCTTGCACAGCTAACTTTTGCAGTTTCTCTGCCAACTTCTTCAAGGTTGTTTTCCACAATGCTGCACTTGTTTTCCACAATGCTGCACTCCTTATCTCACATCCTTCTCTGTGTCCTGATCTTACCCCTCATATTTTCTTACTTCAGATCACTCAATGCTGCCCAAACCCCAACACCTGTCCCTCTTAAACTGGGGAGCCCAAAACTGAACACTGTACTTATCATCATCCCTTGAGGTGTTCAAGAAAAGTCTGGATGAGACACTTAGTGCCATGGTCTAGTTGACTGGATAGGGCTGGGTGCTAGGTTGGCCTGGATGCTCTTGGAGGTCTCTTCCAACCTGGCTGATTCTATGATACCATGATGGGTCTCATCAGGGCAGAGTAGACACAAGGAGAGCCTCCTTTGATCTGCTGGGAACACTCTATTAGGATGATCTCACTAAGAGTATAGACATCTCTTAGGCAGGAAAAGGCACAACTTAAGGGACTCCTACTATGTGGCAAGGTGAGAGATGATGAGAATTCATAGTTCATTGTTTCTTCAAAACTAGCAGAAGATGAAAACAAACCAGAAGGATATTTTCTCTACACGGTGTGTAGTTCAGCTATGGAACTCTTTGCCACTGGACACTGTGGGTGCTGCAAGTTTGTATGAGTTCAAGTAGAGGCTAGGTGAAAAGCTAATCTATTGATAGCTACCAAGTATGAAAAACCTGAATCTAGCCTCCAAAGACTCAGAACTGCAAACTGCCAGGAACAGGAAGGATGCTGGCAGTAGCAGCAGTATCAGATTACCCTGTTCTGACAGTCCCCCTGTGAGATTACATGAGAGACAGCACTGGGCTGTGCAGGCATTTGGTCCAAGATGCCCTGGCATTTTAGTGCTTCTGTATTTCATCTTTAGTGACCTCTAAGACCTCAGTATGCATCAAGAGTCAAAACTGGACTCTGTCACTAACTCATTCCACATATATCACTGGTCAGCAATGAGTTAGATGCTACACTGATGGCCACAGGACTGCTACCACAGCAGCTAGAAAAGATTCCTTTGACTTATTTTAACAATCTTAGTGAGATTGCTTTAAAGAGGTCCACGTAATGTCTGGTCTGCTTCCCTCAAAGCTTGGCCCCAGACACATCTCTTTAACCAACAAGTCAGTAACAGCAGAATCCCCCTCCAAAGCAAGGTTAGCAATAGATTTGACAGATGTTTCAGAATCTTTTTTCACATTAGAATTATTGGATGTTGTCAGCTAAACTGAGCAGCATCACAGCCTCCCTTTTTAGCTCATTCTCGAACACAGATGTTTTAAAATAACCCTCTTGTGGGCCGTATCCATTGCTACTGCCTCTGTGACATATCATCACTTCCTGAAAGTCCTCATTATTCAGAGGCTTTTTTTTTCCTATAGGCCCATTTGTAGAGCTGGCACTTTTTTTTTTTCTTTTTTTTTCATTTCCAGGAGATCTATTTCCCCCTGGACCATGTCTGTCTGGAGAGATCCCATTCAAGGACAATTGGGCTTCAAATTGGGAAATCAGACTGCTAAATCCCTTAGTTATCTTTGAAAATCCCATCCTTGAAGCTTAAGTCAGATGAGAACTTCATCTACTTTCTGTAATTTGCTGGTTCTCAACTCCATTTCTGCAAGGATTTTTTCCCCATGGGCAGAGGACTGCAACCTTCATACAGAAATGAAATCAGTTTGACAGAATAAACAATAATTGCCTTTCCATAGGAAAACTTGTTTTCTATTATCTGTTTCTGACTGAAAGTTAAATGATTAAATCATTGCCATTTCTCCATTTTCTTTGCCTTATAAGGCAAAACATTTACCTGAGCATTTCACTCATCTCACATATTTGGTTGGGTTTTCAAACTTGGGAAACTTTCCTCATCTTTGTCCTTCACTGGCCACGTCTCAGATCACTGCTTCACTCCTCACCATTTCAGCTTCTTTGTTTGTAAAACACAGAGACACTGTTAGCCTACATTAATTAATATTTATAAAGTGGTTTGACATCTTCACACGAGTTCAAAGCCTTCTAGTAAGAGAGAGAATGCAAATGTCACATACATTACTTGTACATAAAGGCTTCAGAGATCTGTCAGCACTGGGTCTGTGATTCCCAGCAGTGCTGATGTATTGGGACCCAGAGCAGAGGCACCATGGCAAGGATCTCTAGTCAGGCTCCTCAGACTGGATGCAGATGGCTGCAGAACTCCTGTCTTGCAGCAGTATGAGAGGACTGTAAGAAATAAAGTAGAACTGTCTCATTTTGGGGTGATGGCAGATGAAGGCACATGGTAATTTAAGGGTGGAGTTAGCTGGAAGGCAGCAGGTCCTGTGCTGTATTTCTGAGATTACAGGGATGAAGAGTGATGCCTCTCAGTGTGAATGAAGGTGGAATTTAGGGCTTGATTGCGAGTAGGGCAGGAGAATAGGTCAGATTGTTGCAGAACCAGATATTTACTTTGATCTTTCCACAACTGCTCACTACAGATCCAAACTGGGGGGGAAAAATGGTATTCTTCCCAAAGTACCTAACTGGGACACTTTAACAATTTCAAAATGTTTGGGACAGTTATGTTTTTAGTATCAGTGAATTGAAAATCCTGTCAAAATGACTAGCTTCTAGGGAACAAAACTACAGCACTCTGAACAAATTTGAGTGCTCTCAGGTTAGCTGTTACTAGATTTATTTGTACAGTCCTTCCACAGCCCTACTTTCCCTGTCATTCCCTATGGAACATTAACACATACTTTAGAGTAGCACTTGAAGAGGTTAAGTAGGTCCTTTTCCACATCAAGTCCAAAATGAATCAGGAGAGTCTCTTGGACAGGAGACCCCTGGATGTGTGCATGCATCTCCTTCTTTCCTGGCAGCAAGCACAGGTTCCCAAACCACCTGCACCTTCAGCCCTGACAGAAAGCCCTACACTCTGTTCACTGCAGAGCAGAGACCACAAGGTCACACAGACCATGAGGACAGAGGCTGGGTATCCATTTCCAGGCAGGCTTTCCCTAAACAAAAGTGTCAGAGGCTGCTGTTAGAAGTGGGTATGGAGGAGAGGGAATCCAAACTCTACATCTCACAGGCTTACCTTCAGCTCCCCACTACCTCAGCCCAACAATGTCACAGTGCTCCTCAGGATAACAGACTTGATGGATTTCACACTTTAAGGCTTTTGCTTTGAAAGAGCACCAGCTTTTATCTTAGCAAAGTACAGCTTTGGAACCTAAAAATAGTCCACCCAAGCTCCTTCCATCAGAGCAGCAGAAGATGAGCTGGAGACTCACAATTTTTGGTGCTTCTCTATCAGAAAGATGAAACATTTTCCCTGTAATCCTCCAAAATGGAATGTTTAGGGTTTCAGAGGTTACTGGAAATTTCCCTGGCAGCTGGTCAAATATGTGATCCCATTAGAGCTTCTTTGATGAAGAAGTGTAGCTTGACTCAAAGAGAAAATGAGGATGGAAGGGGAGAGAATGTCAAGGGAAAAGGATAGAGAGAGAAAAGGAAGGGGGAAAAAACTCTTTGAACTAAGGAATTTAATCTACCAAAATCTGTCTATTCCTTTCTCAGAAGAAGACCAGAAATTGCATCCAACAGCTCACATAACTGCCCACATTCTGATTATGAATGAGCAAGAGGCAACTCTGTTCTCTCTTTGTAAGAGAATGTGATCACGAGGATGCCTTTTCAGTTCGCCAAGTGGCCAAGGAAAGCCAAGCACTGCTTCTTTCCCACTGGCACAACTCGTGGCACCAGATGTGAAAAAGCATAAAAGCCTCCTGCATCCCAAGCTCTATGCTAACCACACTTCTGCTCACTTAGCACCACACACGCTGCAAAGCGCAGCTAGGGTCAGAGCAGCTCTTTTTGTTAGCAAGAAAAAAGGGCAAGGAATGGTGTTTTACAGGCTCCATTGTGAATCGGTGAATGGCTTTGCAGCAGATAATGCTCAGGGTTTGTTCAGGGTGTCAATAAGCATCTCCACGTCCCGGTGGTACAGTGCTTCCAACAGTCACATTAACCCTGGATGAAGAGCAGGGTGCAGGTGCTTTGTGATGGGCATTGCCCAGCCCTGGGCTCTGCAGTGGGCACAGGAGCTGTGTCTATGCCCCAGCATCGGGCTGTAGCAGCACCATGTGCTGCAGAATTGTCGCAGGTATGCACAAGGCTGATATCCATCAGAGGATGTCTGTGTTCCCCCACAAGTCTGCCATGCTATGGTCAAGGGAGGGCTGCATCCTCCCCCAGGAGAGACATTGAGTTGTAGCACCTGCTTTTTTTATTTTGTTGGCATCAGACTTACCCACGAGCAAGAAATTACATTTGTAGTATTTCTATCAGAGTAACAAGGCATCAAGACTCCTTCCAGCAACATTATTTACCTAAATGAATACTCATTCTCTGCTCTCTGGTATTAATGAGGACTCATTTGTCAGTAAAAGTAGGCAATGTGGGTTCAGTAAAAAAAAAAAACAAAACCAAACCTATTTGTCCTCCTTAACCTCCTTGAAGATTACAGTCTGACTTGCTGTCCTGCACTGAGAGGTTATTCCCCAACAAAAACACCTGTCTCCCCCACCCTCAGCAAAGTACACAGCCTCCAACCCTGCCAGCATAACTGCACATATAATTGGTACCTAAACTGATTTCTTCAGACTGGGGCAGGGTAGGAAAATCTCCTACCCAAACTGGCTTAAGCGGGTTCTGAGAAGCGCTGAAGGTTTCTTTCCATGCTGTGCACAATCATCATTCACAAAACCCCAGCAGAGCAATAGCCACCTCCCTGCTGCATCCTTAGGTAAGCAATGCTAAGCCAGATTTGTCCCTCCAAACAGAATTTTGGGAAAATAGGGCAGATGGGATGCCAGCTCCTGCTCCCATCACAATGGCAGCTCCACAGTGCTAGGGGGAATCAAAAGCACTATATGCTTGTATTAATTAGCAGCAAAAACTGCTCTGACTCTGAACACCCAGAAGGAATGGGTTTGATGAGTGAGTACAGGCTGCTTCTGCATAATCTCTTTTTAGATCAGAACCCCAATTTAACTCAGAGCCAACGGGGTACTTCTCAACAGTGCCAGCCCGTGCGGGTTTAACTCTGCCAGCGACATGAGGAACATGTAAAATGCTGCAAATAAATCCCCAGCTCCAGGAACAGGGTGTCATTCCAAGTGGCAAGCCCTGTTCAGCACGGATTTATGACCCCCACGGAGGCACACTCTGCCATCTGCTTTCTCCAAGCCCCGCCAAGCAGCCTGCATGAGATGTTCAGGCTTCGTCCCTCTGCTTGAGCCTCCCAGAGTGTTGGGAAGGCTTTGCACTGGGCAGGCTGTTCTGCTTGGTAAGCTCAGCAGCTGCAGGTTGAAAAAGGATATTAAAGTGGGTTATTTCTTGTGGTAAAATGGGACTGGCATTTCCTGGGAGGAAAAGGGCTAAACAGAAGACTGAAAATAACCATGTTTCCTCAGGTCTGTGCATCCAAAGTCTATCTGCATGTGAATGCATGCATATGGCTTATACAGCCACATAAGCCCTGATCTGTGTAAGATTTTATATGTGTGCCTGCATAGCCCAAGGGACCAAGTTTTGATGGCCAGATTTATACAGTAGCAACTTACTCTAATCGTAGGCACCCAGTTTGAGGTACCTCATTCACACCACATCACACTTGCACCGCATCACACTCTCTCACACCCCATAACACCCACTCCTATAAAAAAACAGCATCACCATGGCAAGGAATATCTTTTAATTAGCGCCCCAGACACAGTCTCCTGGCTCACTTCCACTCCCTCCTGTTGGCATAAAGCTGGTGTCTCTTATTTTTTCTTGCAATATTCCCTTACAGACCTGTTGAAGTCTTGTTGAGACCATTTGCAAGGAGGAAAAAAAAAAGGCATCCAGTGGAAGGTGCCAGATGATAGTAGGAGCTACATCTTGTGCCTTCCTTTCCTTGACCCACTGCTGAGCACTGCTATGAAAACTGACTCTCTACAGCATCAGGTTCATCACTGTTAGAGTGGAAATGACCTCTTAGATCATGCTGTCCAGCTCCCTGCCTCCCAGGATGACTCCCTGGTGTACACTTTATGCTGTTGTGTCCAGCCTAATTATCCATCCCTGCTGTTAATGGGATGCAGCACCAAACTCTTCAGACTGCCCTCATCTTTCAGAGGTGTTTTATTGTTCTTCCCTTCTTGGTGGTTTATAGGGTTGAGTTTTGAGACTACATTAATTTAGGCCCTGACACTTTAAACTCTTAAAGACAAGAAGTGGCCTTATGGTCTCAGGCTTCAGTGAAACATGCAAACTATAGCTTGGATTTGAAGATATTTGTATATTGGTATTAAAAGAAGACCTCCAGAAAGGGATTAAGTGTTAAGGAAAAGATTTCGCTGTTCTGTGGTTTGAATTTGGGGTTGGAAGCTTATCTCATGAACAGCAAAACACACACCAGTTCATGTGTTTGTCCACAAACACCAACATGAGCATGCACATACATACCTGTGGTGCAGATGTACTCCCATACTGCCTGTACGTAGGTGAGTTTGCACACAGGCATGATTACACAGTCAGTGGCACAAAGTCTCCGTTGCCCTGTCTCAGCCTGGCAAACCACTTGTGGTTTCTCCTCTCCTGTCTTTTGTGCCCAGCAGCCCAAGGCTGGCTGAAAGTCTGTCATGTCATGGGAAAGCTCTCATAATAATTCCATTCTAGTCCAAACTCCTGTGCTGTCCTCCTCATGCACTGAGAGCCTCCTGCCTAGCCTTTATTTTACTGCATTCGGCATGTGCCTTTTATTTTCAAACTGATTTCCAAATGAAATGAGGCTTGAGTCTCTTATTTCAGATTGTCTTTCTGTCAGACTGGTCAAGGCTATGAGGTTCTGATGTGTTTTATGAAAATAAGTCATCAGGTAAAGGAGAGATTGCTGCTAATGAACCTCAGCCCTTGATTAGCCAGCAGAGCATGCTCACAGATCAAGGATGCTGTAAATGCACCTATGCCAGGAAAAGATTCAGGAGGGAGTCCAAGATAAAAATCTCATGGGAGCAGCTCCCCTCAACCCACTGCTCAAGGAGCCATCTCTGACCTTCTCTCTCATCAGGCTGACAACTCAGCTCACCCTGTGCTGTCAAGGAACACCCCTCACACTTGGCAGTGAAGAGAGAAGATCCTCATTCTCAGCTCAGGCTGCTCCCAGGTCCTCTCCCTCTGCCATCCCCACTCTCAGCTTCCAGGACACATGTGCTTTTCCCTTGTGTCAGGAAGTTCCCTACCATCCCCTTGTCACTCAGCCTCTTTCCTGGCCCCCATACATCTGCTTCAGCATCTGTGTCAGGGCTTTGCTCTAATTATGGTCTCCTCTGCTCCCACCCCCACTGTCTTTCCAAAATTCCTCACCTCAGACGTTCATGTAAATCTGTTTCACAGTCACACAGTGCTTCAAATTAAACTCAAGAAATGTTTCTCTTCAGCCTTTTGACTACTTCTGCAATAGTGGTGGTGCAGAGCAGGATTGCGCTGCTGTGCAATGGAGCCCTGTGGCATGAAAAGGCAGGCGGAAGTCTTTGTGAGAGGGGATGATAACTCTGTTATCCATTTTCAGGGCTCTTCTTTTAACTAAGAATCCATCAGTGCTTGGCTCAAGTGTCTGTCCTGCTTCATGGGAAAACCGCTGAGCTCTTACCTCTGCAGCAGCTGTTTCTGCAGTAGCAGAGGATGCTAACAGCCTCACCTTTAAGTTCTTTCTCTGTGCTCGTAGCAGCAAAGCTTTGATTTTTGACTTAACTGTTTCCTTAAGACACAGGCAGCTACTGAAAGTGCAAAACCTTCAGAAACTTGCACTCTTCCCAGAGAAAAAAACAACAAACACAAAAAAACCCCAGCAGAGAAATGGCCTCAGTAACAGGCAAATGAAGGGAAAGGCTACCACTTTGCATCCAATGTTCTGCTAACACCTCTGAGACCTCCACACCTGAGACTGCCCGTGGCCACTCAGACCAACCAGTGCCTTTTTCTCTGCCACTGCTATCACACTGGTGGCTTTCACCAATTGCTGCCAGGAAGTGCCACTTCCAAACTGAAACCACCAGCTCACCTTAAGCTGCTGGCCACCTGCGGCAGACAAGTTGTGCTCACGCAGCAGTGAAGAAGAGACAGGCAGCACCTAGCAGAACCCCTGCGGTGCTGCCTGGCCCCATGGCAGGCACCAGCTCACTTAGCTGGTCTTCCTCCATCTCTGGCTGAGGCAGCAGGAACCATGTGCTGAGTCTGCTTCAGCTGGGAATTACACTTTGCATATCTTACATCTATCAGTGTAAAAATAGGATGTATGAATACAGGGTGTTAAAATTGCCACCTCAGTCTGATTTCTCATGCTCTGTAATATAACATATGGCAGTGACTGAACTCCCAGGGAGAACTTGGGAAGCAAGCAATGACAAATAAGTTGTTTAACTATTTCAGTGCCCTGGGCATTCCCTGCAGTGTTCCAGAAAGAAGCCAATATGCACCAAAGTAAATGCAAGCAGCACTGTCACTCTCATCTGTACATCAGGCACGAGAATAAGTGCAATACCCTGACCCCAGCAAGCCAGGTTACAAGTGCCAGGCTAATTGCAAGAGCACCAGAATGCTGTGTCACCTAATTTGCCTTCCTTCACAGATTGGCTGCTTTCACAATTGAGTGCTGACCCCTCCAGAGTGGGCAAGGTCACAACAGGGCTGCCCTGTGGCACTGAGAGGCTTCAAAAAACCAGCTGGTCCATGAGCTTTGCAATAACGAATCTCATCAGAAAGGGGTTAGGACAAGGCAAATGCTGCTGCTTTTTGACTTGGAGCTGCAACTTGGGATGAACCTGCCAAAACCCTTCCTGCACTGAACAAACAATGATAAGAAGGCATCACAGTATGCACACAGAGTCTGTGAGCAGTGGTTCTGGCCTTGCACTTCCAACTGGACCAGTTGCAGTCACTGAGTTTTACAGGAATTGCTCAAAAAGTGAGACACTACATCCCTCAATGCTGATGAATGCAAAGATGTAAGAGAAAGAGGAAAGGAATCAGTTCATCAAATTGAATCAAATCTCTTAGGTCAGGATCATGCACCTTGAAGCAGTGTTTGGTGAAGAAAAGGTAACAACAGGTTCACTTTCAATAGCACAGTGTCCCCTAATTAGGAACTGGATCATTCTTTGGGTGCTGCAATGAAGGGGAAAACATAACTGACAGGATAAAATGCATCTGGGCACAAGTTGTCATCATCCAGGCATCAAAGTGGGCTGGAGGTGTAAAGCATGTGCTGAATGCCCACAGCAGTCTTCAGCACATTAGGCATAGCTGGGATCCTGCACTTAAGCAACCAGGGGTGTGTGGGTGGTCTGACTGCTCTTCATGGTGGTTACATGAAACTGGAGGAAGAGTGGACAGAAGAGCGATGCCAGCCCTCCCCAGTGCTTGGACCTTGCCTGTGTGAATCAATTTGTTCCTGTAACCACATCAGGAAAAAAAAAGACGACGAGGGGGCTGAGGACATTGGTCCAGCAGCATCCCACTCCAGCAGCCTGCCTTGTGGGCTTTTCAATGTCTTTTTTTCTTCCCCCCTCTCCAGTTTGAGTTTTGCCTTGTCAGGTTTAATCGGTACCCTTTGTAATTCAGGTAGGAAATTGATTTTTGAAAGTGCTCTGTCCCTATTCAGCCCACGTTAGCGTGGATCTGTGCATTAATTATGCACTGATATTGATGTTTTGTCAGACAAGGTCTAATGTCACTATATTCAGAACTTGCTGCTTCCTTGTTAAAAACGTTTCAGAATGTGGCCTTGGGAAAGATACTGTGTCACTCTCAGGATCAAAGACAACCCGGGAAGGAAATACTCTATTAGTGCTGGAATTCATGTGCCTATTTCCCCTGTTTCTTTCTTAGAAGGGTCATGGCAAAGGTTGGCGAGGAGAGAGAGGGACTGGAGGATCCTCTAAGGAGAATTGAGCTGTCAGCACTGTTTAAGCTAATAGGAAGGGACAACAGTTTTTGGATGCACACTGTAAATGGAGACAAGTAAGAGCAGTAGTTCACACTTCATGGTCTGTGTAACTGCGTCCTGGCTGCAAAGCTACCTGTCGTTGGGTTGGGAGGGATCAAGGATTGCTGCCCGAGGGCTGCAGGCTTACCTTTACGTCATGGGGAAGGACGAGGTGTGCAGTAGTGCTGTCGGAAGCCATCCGGGCTTGTGTGCATCACAAATTCAGTGCAAGTCAACACTATGATGTCCTTGTGGAAAAGAAAAAGAAAGGAGCCAGATCTCATTTTGGAACAGTATTAACAAGAGTGTCATATGAAAGGCACAGGAGGTAATTATTCCGCTCTATTTGCTGCTGGTCAGATCTCAGCTGGAATATTGTGCACACTTTTGGGCACCAACCCACAAGAAAGATGTAGATAAACTGGAACGAGTCCAGAAGAGAACAAGAAGAATGATTAGATGTTTTGAAAATGTGATTTCAGAAAGTCTGAAAGAATCAGGTTTGTTCAGTCCAAGAAAGAGAAGACTAAATTGAGCATATGATAATAGACTTTTAATATGTAAGAGGTCATTAGAAAGAAGTTGTTCGGTTTTACAGAGTGGGCAAGAACAATAACAAATCAGATTAGTTTCAGATGTGAGGAAAATGTAACAATCTTAAAGACAGTGAAGTGATTAAGCTAGTACATAAGGAGGTCAAGAAGGTTTTTAAGCATCAATATACCAACGTGCTCCCAAGCACACTCATAGTATACTTGAAGCCACCTCCATCAAATGGGGGGAATAAAAGAAAAGATAAATGTATCTTAGTTTTTCCAGGCCCATGTGTCTCAGACTCCATCACTTAGTTCTTGCTTAGTTTGACATAATCTGATGAGATTCTCAGAATCATTTCAGGACACCTGTGCTCAGTGCTCTCAGATGGCATGTGCCTTGTATAACCTCCTCTCAGTAGTCCCTCATCTCTTAGCTCTCAGTTGGGTTCAGAGAAGAGATTTGGATAGGAAAGGTGGCATTGAAATCACAAATCAGGTTTTATCAACTGGTTAGTTTTCCCAGATCTTCAAAACTGGAATACACTTGGTTGATAGGTGGCAGGGCAAAGCAGTGCCAAGAGACATATTTATTGCTTATTGGAAATGGAAGCTTGTTGCACTTTGTATCTGCTGAAGCAGCCATAAAATCCCAGTATAATAACCATGGACCTGCATAATAAACACATTTACAAAAGCCTCCTCTGGAAGCTGGCAACTTGTGGAATATTTTGAAACACTTTGTTAGACTTGCATTTCCCAAGGAGCTTAGGCACCTGCCTTGGCATCCACTATCAAGACCCCCAGTCCTGTATGAAGGCCTCCCTGTCAGGGAAATCTCATTAGCATCACTTTACCAAATTAAGTGGATTAAAGTTGGGAAGCAGCTGGAGCATGGAGCAGTCACATTGCCTGTTGCCTTAGGTTAGACTGAAATGAGCTGGCTTCAGGCTCCCTGTTACATTTGACATTGCCCACAGTAGCCAAGCAGTGCTGTGCCTTTGCTTCTGCTTCACAAAGCAAAGGAGCTGCCTCATGGCAAGGGAAGTCATCTGGGCGATGGTCATGCATGGCAAAGATTAAAAGAGTAGGTGCCATCCATTTTGCAGAGACCTTGAATAACTTTTTCAAGGCTAGGGAAAATCTTCCCAGCAACTACAAGGGAGATTTTTTTTTTTCACCAGGTCTGTTAAATGATTCAGAATTTCATGTGTGCTTCCTTAAGCTGGAACTCTCAACCTATGTACAGGAACATTACTGCTTTGCTAGGCTAGAAATTTGTATCAAGTATTCCCATCAAAGCTTCATCTCTCCTGGCTAGCTCAGCTGTTCCAGGTGAGGAGTACTAAAACTTTAATGTTTGAAGGACTCCAGGGGATGAATTACTCAGAATGAATAAATATTCTTTTTCATGAGACTGTGGATTTGGGCTGATAAATAGCAAACACTCTTTTGCCATGTCCGCAGACAATTTCAGGCTGAGATACGAAGCGGAGGACACAGGAGTGGGAGAGGAGGGGGATAAAGCAAGGAGAGGTAGGGAATAGCTCCATTAATCCATCTGAGTAAAGGACAGAGAAAGAAAATGGAGCCTCTAGAATTAGCACAAAGGCTCAAAGGGACATATTCAGATGGCCTAAATTTTACTTAAATCTCTAAGCCCCTAAGCCTAATGTTTCCCTATTGACTAGGGATATACGAAGGCCAAGCAACAGCCAATAAGAAAGGCATGAAGGCTTAGGTGGAATTTAGGCCACCTAAATACACACTCAAAAAAGATGGCCTTGTTGCCATATGGACACTTCCTTTGCCATTTCTCTCTAGAAGACAGTGAACCCTCACCACCTTTACAAAAAGAATTTCCTGGGAACACTCTAAGAAGTAAATCATCAACACTCTGTCTCATGTGATGCTTCTGGAACAGATATTGGTCTTAGGTCTTTATGACCATCATTTCCTTAAGAAGTTCCAAGTCCAGAGATGTGTTCCAGTTGCAGTTTGGGTATCTTCAGCCGTTAGATATCCATCTTCTGCTACAGTGAGTCAGTCTTAGGAAATCTCACTTGGGAAATTTGGATTTAGAAATAAACTTCTCTAAGTCACTTGGATCTGGAAATCAGAGGTGACTCCATCCTTATCTTTAACTTTCTTATGGGGAGATGTTTTCTTGACCTGTTTTGTTTTATTCACACACATACCTCTACTGTTCTGTTTGCATCTCTTGCAACCCCCAATTTTCCAGCTGTCCTCCAGCAGACAGTCCCTCCATATACTGAATAAAATGGTCAAGGGAGAACCAGGAGAGGTTGTAATTTGGGTGAGACATTTTCTCTATCAGAAGGAAAAAAAAACAAACTGGGGAAGCTCTTGTACCTTCAAGAGGTTCCAGAATCTCTTCTGGGGCCTGTGTTTTACCCAGTTTACCCAGTCCTCACAAGAGTTCTGCAGAAAGAGCCCAGCCTATAGTAAATCATAGAATGGTTCAGGTTGGAAGGGACCTCAAAGCTCAGCCAGTTCCAACCTCCTGCCATAGGCAGGGACACCTCCCACTAGAACAGGTTGCTCAAGATCTCATCCAACCTGGCCTTTAATACCTCCAGGGAGGGAGCAGCCACAACCTCCCTGGGCAACCTGTGCCAGTGTCTTACCACCCTCACTGTAAATAACCCTTTCCTAACATCTAGTTTGAATCTCCCCTCTGCCAGTTTAAACCCATTCCTCCTCATCCTGTCATTACAAGACCTTGTCAATAGTCCTTCCCCAGCCTTCCTCTGGGTCCCCTTCAGATACCGAAAGGACACTATAAGGTCTCCTTGAAACACCTTCTCCAGGGTGCAGAGCCCCAACTCTTGTAGCCTGTCCTCACAGCAGAGCTTGTGGCCCTCCTCTGGACTGGCTCCAACAGCTTCATGTCCTTCTTGTGTTGGGAACTCCACAACTGCACAGAATACTCTGGGTGGGGTCCCAGGAGAGCAGAGTAAAGGGGCAGAATCCCCTCCCTTGCCCTGCTGCCCACACTGCTCTTGCTGCAGCCCAGCACACAGCTGCTGTCTGGGCTGCAATCACACTGCAGGCTCATGTTGAGCTTTTCATCACTCAGACCCCCAGGTCCTTTTCCTCAGGGCTGCTCTCAGCCATTCACCACCCAGCCTGGAGTTGTGTTTGGGATTGCTGCAGCCCAGGTGCAGGACCTTACAATTGGCTTTGTTGAATTTCATGAGGATGGCCTGGGCACACATCTGCAGCCTGTCCAGGTCCCTCTGGATGGATCCCTTCCCTCTAACAAGTTGATTTGCCATACGGCTTGGTGCATAAATGCTTTCTGACTGTAAATACAGGGATCACACTCTGGACCTCAGTGAGAAATCATCTCCAGGCCACTTTCCAGCTTTCTTCTGTTGTATCAGGGAGTAAGGATAGAGAAAATGTTCCTCAAATTAATACAAAGACACCCTGGGGACATCTTCATTGCTTCCTATTCGCTAGACTTTGCGGACAAAGAGTGCAAAATTGAATTCAAGAGTCCACGCTGCAAAACAAGGGCAGGGAAGCTGTGTTATGGGAGCATTAACAGATAAATCTTTCTTCTTTCCTTTTTTTTTCTTCAGTTTAAAATGTGAAGTCTTTCCCTTCAAACCCTTCCTAATCCCTTGACTTTCTGTTCATGAATAGATTGAATTTTTCACGATGACATTGCCTAAAGACAATGAGCGATTTCACAACAAATGATTTATGTACTGGAATCTAGAGAGATTTTTGCTCATAAAAACACTCCAGCCATTTATCTTGATCTCCTGATATATCAGAGCCACGGCTGTATGTCTCTAAATTAACTGCAGATTAAACAATTCAAGCTGGTTGAAAAGTGTAAATGCAAGAGAAAAGCTCAAAGAAGAAGTTCAATCAATTTCCATGATTGGATTCTTATCGAGACACAAATATGAGCAGTTTCCATTGGCCATTTCAGGATAAACAAGCCAGGAGGTAAATAGACTCCAGGCATCTGTGAAGCTACATCATGTGTGCAAGGGAGTAGGTTTAAATAAAGCCAACAAGGCTGAATTTCCATCGGGGGTAGGCATCTGCATCTGTGATGCTGAGCAAAGTTAGTTTGCAGAATGTTTGGGGGGGCTTCCTATTTTTTTTTCCCTGACAATTGCTGGAGGACACAAAAAGGGGAAAGACTGCAGCAACTCAGAGGCATGAAACACAAAACAAGAAATCAGGGGAGAAAGAAAAACTGCAAACAAGAGAGAGCACCATACAGCATACTCCGACTCCCTGGGAAAAGAGAGTGGAGGGGGGGAAAAAAGGCTTATTTCTGCAGATCTTCAAACAAGCTTTCTCGGCATCCAGGGGCAATGTGAATCTGCAGCTCAGCTCAATTTGTCTTTTTAGTTCAATAATTTTGAGCCTTTTCTGCACCCAACTCTTTTTCACTCCTTTGCATTCAGCATGCAGCAAACGCACACGCACTGGTGGGCCCAGTGCTTAAGTCTGTGTGCACCCACCTGAACCCACGCTAATGCCATTAGCTTGGTGTTCCTCTAGCAACAGACTATCTACATGTGCCTTCCATTGCCAGTCACTGCTGCTTTTATCAAGGTGTTGTCTAGACACAGGGCAAAGCACAGAAGGCTCAACACAATAAATGCATCCAAACCACTCGCAGTCTTTCAGCTCTGTGAACTTTGTTACCCTATTACACTCTGATATAAGCATCAGGAGAGATGTGGCCCCTGCTCTGCTCAAATGCACAGGGCAGATGTCTTTAAAGCTTGGGTTTGCAGAGTGGGGAGTGTGGTGACTGATTTTCCTTTACTTTTGGTGCATGAGGGCTGCAGTCTGATCTGGCTCAATCAAGTTCAACTAATTTGGAAATGATGACTAAGATGGAGCAAGCTGCAAGACAGTGTAAGCAGGTTCTAGAGTAGGAATTAAGATACATAACTAACAGAGGCATGTAATCCATACCAATATGGTGCGAAGGTTGAAAGGGACTCTGACACCAAGTAAAGGGGAGAACACAATGGAAAGAAGACTGTAAGGCAGAAAAGGCTGCTTTTTATGTGACAGTTCTCACGTGCTTCCTGCCTTTAAAGTCGTAGTGGGTTTGCATACAATTCCTGTCTCATTCCAGGAGATGAGGGAGAACCAAAGATCCAGAAGGTCTCTGTGTGCATGTAGGTGTGTGCTGGTTAGTGGAAAGCACACCAGTGCCCTCCACAGGAGAGCTTTAGGTGATGTGGAGATCATGGGGTCACAGGGTCAGCCAAACAACACCCCAGTCTCCAAACCTATATTGATAGTGTTGCATTCCTGGTGGTATCGCTGGTGAAACTGGATTTTTGTCGGCAGTGCCAGGCAGGGAGCATGCTCAGCCCCATGGCTTGCGCCAGATCTTTGGCTCTGAATTCCAGCCTAGTTCATCTGTGAGTGTCTGTAATGCACTACAAAGGGACAACTACAACATACCTCAATGCTTTCTCCACAGGCAAATACACATCCCAGCTTACGTGTTGTCCCCTGTTACTTCTCCTCTCTATCACCATCTATGGATTTCTGGTGTCTGCACGAATCATTTGCTTCATGGTAAGATCCAGCTGCAGACAATAAGGAGGGTTTATTCATGGCTAAATCTAATACTTAAGTATGTTTTCAAAAAATCAGGACTGGGATCAGTGTGTCTAAGGCAGAAGAGATGCAGGCAGACACTTGCTGTTTAGGCTGAGCCCTTCCATTTTCATACTTGACATTTCAGAGGACAGGGCTGGAGAGTTGGATATCTTCCTTGAGGTTTTCAAGGCTAGGCTGGATGGGACTCTGAGCAACTGGATCTAGTCTGAGATATTCCTGCCCATGGCAGGGAGGTTGGATCTATATGATCCTTGAAATCCCTTCCAGCCCTGACAATTCTATGATTCTATGATTCCCTGATCCCACTCCCTGCGCTTCCCATAGGAGGTCACTGAGCTTCTTGGGGAGTTTAGTGCTTGGCTGTCACTGGATACACACACATCAGCCAGACTGATGGCTGCACAGAGAAGGTTTAGAGCCAGTATATCTCCATTGGGCTCCTATACACCACAGCTCACCCTCCCCACTGCCAACAGTGCTGGCAGTCCTGTGATGTGCCTGCTCCAGCCTCAGCCTTGGTGGAAAACAGGAGCACCCTCACCTCAGTGCAGGAGACTTTAGCTTCTGTGCATTTTTACATTCTACTGAACACTTAATGATGCTTTTTGTAAATCCAGACAGAAAGCAGGAATGCCTTTAAAGCAGCAGAAATGACCCAAGGATTAAAGCAATGGCTCTTTCTTCTTTCTTTTGCAATACTTGGGGACAGAGAATGGTCTTTTCATGGAAGGAGCTCAGTGAGAATTGTTCACTGCACAAAATTTCAAGCCAAAGTCACAGTGGGAAAGCTAAGAGTTAAGAGTCAGGCCGGTAAGGTCATACTGTGGCCATGAGTTCCTCTTGGCACTACCACAAGAAGGGTTAAATCCTTTCCACAGGCCAGGGACAGTTGTCCTCATTTCACTCATTGCTAACAGGGCTACAGCAGAGTGAAAGCAGCTGTAGGGGTGGGACACTACAAAGGGATGTGCTTCAGGTAGCTGAGGTTTGCATTTAGCATTTCGAGCTGGGGTGGGATGAGCTCCAGGGACTGACTGAGAAAGAGATTGCTTTCTCTGCAGAAAAGCTGTGTTTACAACTTCAATCTAGTTGTCTTTGTGCTTTATGTATGGCTTTAAGGAGATGAGATAGCCTTCATTTGATTTCACATTAAACCTTAGCTGAATGGTGGTTAGATGCCTCCCAGCTGGAGAAATTTTTCCTGCCCTTGCAATAATGAGCAGAGCCAGCAGACTTGGGCTGACCAGGCCTTTTATTCATGTGCCAGGACCACACTGCCACCACACTGGCTGAGTCAAGCCAGGCTTTGCCCAGCTGGCATGGTACAAACCCAGGCATAATGCCTCAATTGTTCATTTGGGCTATTAATATCAGTCCAGAGTGTTGCTGACTCATTAGTAAAAGTTAAGAGCTGCAAAGGCTGGATCTTTCCTGAGCAAAGATACTGGGGGAATTAAGAGGTTTCTGGGCAGACTAGAAGGTAGAAAGGAACATCTCTGTCTAGCAGGATTTTCTAGGTATTTAAGGTTTTCAAGTAATATCAAACTAACAGCACCACAGAAAGAACAGCAGTAACAAACAAGAGTTGATTTAAGCATCAGCAAAATACACAGTGCTGAGGCTCTGGAAATGTTTCCCTTTAGTTTCTTCTCCTGTAATCTGCAAAACATTATTGCAATTGTCACATTTATTTAATAAAACACCAGGTTCTGTTTACACTTTAAAATATGCAGCCTTTTTTCTTTCCTTTTTCTTTTTTTTTTTTTTTTTTTGGTGGGGGAAAAAAAGAGGTTGCATGCCCCAGGAGCCTGACTAACACAAATGGAAATTGTGTGAACCCTGCCCATTAGCAAGCAGTTTTACTGCACACACAAGCAGCACATTACAGGAGCTGCTAGTAATTCTGTGCTTACACTACACTGAGGAGGAGGAGGAGGAGAAGGGACACTGAGATTATTTGCAGGGCTGGGGTTTAGCTTGGAGAAGAGTGAACTCAGGTGAAACTGAGCCAGGCTGATGGATAAGACCTGATAGTAGCAGGACAACAAACTATACCCAGACGCTGTGCTGCGTGTTGCTTTGTGGTGACTCGATTTAATAGGACACTTTAGGGTTTTTCTGAGAAAAGCCAAGATGGAAACAATAAAATGAAACAAGGCAAATCTAGTTGTTGGAGGTTTTTTTCCCCTTGTGCCAGAAAAAACACAATCCAAGCCAATGCCACAGCAGAATGTGGCTGGAAACTGTCCAGGAGCATTCCACAGACACTGCAGTGTCTCCTCTGCCACCCTGGCTGTAACTTAGGATAGAGCTGCTGGGGACAGTCTAGGTCTGTACCAAGACCAGGCAGCACTGTGGTAGACCTAAGAGGCTGAAGAAAGGTCTTCTATATCTTATTTAGCCTCCTATTCTCAGGGTATAGAGAACACCATAAGCAGCTCAGAGGAAATCTTTGCACTGCATTTAGCAGAAGTTTTTGCATTGCATCCTGCTCAGTCCCTGCCAGGGCATTTTGCTGCAAGAAGAGAGGTCATCACCACAGCACCCCCAGCAGTTCAGCTGTTTGGCACAGGAGCAATGTACAGGTTTCAGAGCTCTAAGTCTACTCCTGCTTCCTCACTAGACCCGGATGCTTCTCCCCTCCAGCCCAGAGGGCTTCAGAGATCAGGAAGTTCCTAGAAGTGCTCTAAGCAAGGACTCCTAATTTACAAGCAAGCTCCTAGCAAGGCACCTTGGCATTGAAGCCACATATCTGGCATGAACATCATGCTGCAGCCCCTGCAGATGACATGGCTGTGCAGAGATGGGGGGGCTCACCTCCCTTCACCTTTCCAGATCCTGTCACAATGAATATGCAGCTGGTTGATGCAGGGCTTCACTGAGCAGCCATGCCAGAGGAGCAGGAATGGACTTCAAGGCACCTTCAGGCTGGATGCATCTCCTCTCCCCAGGAATTCATTTATGGAATAAGCCAAGGCCTCTTTCGAGGCCTGTGTTCCACTAAGTGAATCTATAACGATGCAGTCTATACATTTATACATCATCCCCTGCAAACAAGGGCCTATTTAGGACAAGATCAGACTATGCTTCTCCCGGCAGGGGTTGCATTAGCAATTCATTTCATAGCATAAAAGGAGTGTACGGAGACAATCATCCCAATCATCCAGAGCCTGAATAAAACACTGGAGGAGAAGCCAGGGACCAAGGGAGGAGAAGGAAGACTCCTTTGAAAGGAAAGTTTAAAAAAAAAAAAAAAGGAAGGAAGGAATAAAGGAAAAAAAAGATGAATTACAGCTCATCTAGAAGGCAAAATCTGCTGGAAAAGTAATTGGATAGATAGGAAATCTGAGCTGTTTATTAGTCCTCCCTATAAGGAGAGGCCAAGGGAGCTGGGGTTGTTTAGCCTGAAGAAGAGGAGGCTCAGGGGTGACCTTATTGCTGTCTACAACTACCTGAAGGGACACTGTAGCCAGGTGGGGTTGGCCTCTTCTCCCAGGCAACCAGCAACAGAACAAGGGGACACAGTCTCAAGTTGTGCTGGGGTAGGTATAGGCTGGATGTTAGGAGGAAGTTCTTGCCAGAGAGAGTGATTGGCATTGGAATGGGCTGTCCAGGGAGGTGGTGGAGGCACCATCCCTTGAGGTCTTCAAGAAAAGACTGGATGAGGCACTCGGTGCCATGGTCTAGTTGACTGGATAGGGGTAGTTGCTAGGTTGGACTGGATGATCTTGGAAGTCTCTTCCAACCTGGTTGATTCTATGATGAAAGGAGTGGAAAAGGGGGAATAATGCACATATTTCATCACGAATTAGGACTAGTGATGAATGGAAAGAGTTTAGGAGTGAATAGGAAGAAAATGTTTCCAGAGTCACATATCAATTCATATGTGTGCATGTGTGCACACAGCCTAGAGGGGTTGGAAAGAATCTGAAGTAAACTAAAAAGAGTTAAAGTCCATGGATCCTGCCTGAAACAAATATATTCTGCCTCCACCACACACGGACTGGAAGATGACAAATTAGGGAAAGTAGATATGTTAAGGTTGAATATGGAAAAGAGGGAGATAAAAGGAACAAAGAATAGAAAAGGTAAAGTGAGGACTTGTTTACTCTCTCTAACAGCCCAGACCTTTCCAAGGTGCATGTGGGAGCACTCAGCCTTCAAAAGATGTAGTTTTCTGAGACAGAATGAAGCACATGCCTGCTAGCATCATTTGTCTTTTTCTCTATCTAACAGCCTTGTTTACATGAGGGCCAACGATTTCAGATGGAACAGCTTCTGTGAGTTTACATTTGTGTCTGACTAAAGAGAGAACAAAGGTCCCAGGGACAGTTGGAGTGCTCCGTAGTCTCCTAACAGAAACCTCACTGCATCACAAAAGCAGCACAAAGTCACTGCCTACTTTCCCTAAATCCCTCTTTATGCCATTTCCCTGCCTTCCAAGAGTATTCAATCCTGCACAACCAAAATACTGCACCAGCCCCCTCCAAAGAGTTTTAACTTCTGGTTAAGAAGTTGGAGCCAGGCAGCGCTGCCTCTGTGCTGTTTGTTGATGCTGGTGCTGTAGAGCAGCTCCAGCACTTGACAGTATCTGTACACAACCCTCCTCCTCTACAAAGTGACTGAGAAAAGATTGAGAGCAAATCATTCCCCACCCTAAGTCTCCTCTTCTTCAAAGTGCACCTCTTCAAAAGTACTTGTTAGAACCACTTAGCAAACGATATCATTTTTCTTTTCTTTGGCTTATTTGAATCTCATCTGCTTGTGGGAGCTTGAGGCACCTTGGAGGTAGCATCTTTCACTACTCTCACCCCTTAAGCATCAGACACTTTAAATATGCATCATAAAAAAAATGAAGGGACTGAAACTAAAGGTTTTAGTCTTCTATTGCCACCACCTGCGTCAATGTGATGCTGGCAAGAACAGCTACCTCGGCGTGCTCATGCATTGCAAGGGTAACCTCTGTCTTCCAGGCTCTAACAGTGCTCCCATCCCTCTTCCACAAGGCAGAGCAGATGCCTCTTTTATAGCACCATCTCTCTGCTACACGGCCATCAGTGCTGCAAAGCAATATCCAGCCTAAAGACTCCTCTCATTCCATCCGCTGCCAACCTGAGTGACTGTCACCCAAGGCTGCCTCCAAACAGACCCCGCAGAGCTGCTCCCCCAGGTCCAGCCTTCATTTCTGTCTGGCTCTGATTGCTCACCCCAATACAAGCCTTCTGAGAGAGCCACTAATGAAAGGCATGCGAGAGTTAAACTTTCGCTAATCAAGACAAATGAATCAAGTCTCCAGCGTATGATGGTGGAGCTTGCCCCATCCTAGTCAGCCTTCAATTACAAGGCTCAGATATTATCATGAAATATTTCCCCAGAAGCCCTGTTCTGCAGCTCCTGGTTATGGTTCTTCTGATTCGTGGTGTTTATTTAGCACTATGGGGGTGTTTTGTCAGCAGCACAGGCGAGCGCATCCAAATGTTAACGAGCCCATTAAAGACAGGCAAGATATAATCTGACCAGACACTCTGGCTGACTGGCAGCAGGACAGATCAAAAATTCAGGGGAAAATTTGTTCCCTTGCCCAGTTGCAGTGATAGATTTAGAAGAGCTCCAGGGCAAAGGACACAGGCCAGGTTAGGAGTCTGTCCCCCAAAATTACCGAGAGCAAACCAAGTGAACCACTGCCTCTTTTAGAAGCCTAAAAATAAATTGGGAGAAAAATTCCTGGAGGTGGAGGTTTGAATGAAAGGAGGATTGGGCCCCATTTTCACCCTCTTCAGGAATCAAAGGACTTTGCAAAATGCAGATAGCATAAGCCAAAGCAGAAACTGAGCTGCTGAGTTGGAAGCAAACTGTCCTGACCTCTATTACACTTCAGAGTTGTTGATTTAACTGCTGTATTTTCAAACATCTAATTTGCACCCTCAGGTCACCAATATAAAGCTGCCAGAGGGAGGCATTGGGTGTGTGTGGGGGGGGGTGGGTTAAAAAAGAAGAGAGAAAAAAGTCATCTGGGCTGGAACAGGGTGAGGAAAAGACAAAAGTAGCAAGACACTGAGATGCTTGAGCGTGTCCAGAGAAGGGCGACGAGGCTGGGGAGAGGTCTCGAGTACAGCCCTATGAGGAGAGGCTGAGGGAGCTGGGATTGGTTAGCCTGGAGAAGAGGAGGCTCAGGGGAGACCTTATTGCTGTCTACAACTACCTGAAGGGTGGTTGTGGCCAGGAGGAGGTTGCTCTCTTCTCTCAGGTGGCCAGCACCAGAATGAGAGGACACAGCCTCAAGCTGTGCCAGGGGAGATTTAGGCTGGAGGTGAGGAGAAAGTTCTTCACTGAGAGAGTCATTGGACACTGGAATGGGCTGCCTGGGGAGGTGGTGGAGTCGCCGTCCCTGGGGCAGTTCAAGGCAAGGTTGGATGTGGCACTTGGTGCCATGGTCTAGCGTTGAGCTCTGTGGTAAAGCGTTGGACTTGATGATCTGTGAGGTCTTTTCCAACCTTGGTGATACTGTGATACTGTGATACTGTGATCTGCTGTAAACTTAGAATCTGCTTGTGTGTGACATGCTGCAGCTGAATCAGTAGTGCTTGCTTTGAGGCTTTGCTACAGATCATATTTTTATTACTCCAATATTTAGAAAGATAGCAAATAAGTGTGTCTGTGTAGCCAGGACCTAACTCCCACCAGAAGTGGTCCCTCATTCATGTTTATCAATATGTGAAGTGTAAGTGTTAGGAGGATGGAACCAGGATCTTGTCAGTAACAGGACAAGGGGCAGAGGGTGCAAGCTGAAGCACAGGATGGTCAGTGTGAACATAAGGAAAAACTTTTTACTGTGAGGGTGACAAAAAACTGAAATGGGGTGCCCAGAGAAGGTGTTGAGTTTCCATCTCCACAGACTTTCAAAACCTGCCTGCATGCATTCCTGTGTGACCTACTCTAGATGATCCTGCTCTGCAGGGATATTGGACTGGATGATCTTTAGAGGTCCCTTCCAACCCCCAAACATAGAATCATAGAATCAACCAGGTTGGAAGAGACCTCCAGTCCAATATAAGCATCCAGCCCTGGCCAATCAATCAGACCATGGCACTAAGTGCCTCATCCAGGCTTTGCTTCAACACCTCCAGGGACATCAACTCCACCACCTCCCTGGGCAGCCCATTCCAATGCCAATCACTCTCTCTGCCAAAAACTTCCTCCTATCATCCAGCCTAGACCTCCTTCGAGACTGTGTCCCCTTGTTCTGTTGCTGGTTGTCTGGCAGAAGAGACAAACCCCAGTTGGCTTCAGGTAGTTGTAGAGAGCAATGAGGTCTGCCCTGAGCCTCCTCTTCCGCAGGCTGCACACCCCCAGCTCCCTCAGCCTCTCCTCACAGGGCTGTGCTCCAGGCCCCTCACCAGCTTTGTTGCCCTTCTCTGGACACCTTCCAGTATCTCAACATCTCTCTTGAATTGAGGAGCCCAGAACTGGACACAGTACTCAAGGTGTGGCCTGACCAGTGCTGAGTACAGGGGCAGAATAACCTCTCTTGTCCTACTGGCCACACTGTTCCTGATACAGGCCAGGATGCCACTGGCTCTCTTGGCCACCTGGGCACACTGCTGGCTCATCTTCAGCTACTATCTACTAGTATCCTCAGGTTCCTTTCTCTCTGACTGCTCTCCAGACATTCTGTCCCCAGCCTGTAGCACTGTTTGGGGTTGATGTGGCCAAAGTGTAGAACCCTGCACTTGGCCTTGTTAAATCTTATCCCCTTGGCCTCTGCCCACCAAGCCTGACAAGGTCACTCTGCAGGGATTTCTTATCCTCTAACAGATCGACACCTGCTCCTAGCTTGGTGTCACCTCCAAACTTACTGATGCTGGACTCAATCCCCTGGTCCACATTGTCAATAAAGATCAATGTTCTGTGATTCTAACTGTCCTGGAGCAGGGACAGGCTCATGTCCTTGCAGTGCCCATCCAGTCTCCTGTTCTGAGACATGCCCTGCCAGGGGCAGCTGTCTGCGGAGCCCACCATGGCCCTTGAAGGCAGCACAATCGCAGGCGCAGGCAGATCAATCTGCCTGCCTGTTGCTGCCTGGCAGTCGGATGCAAAATGGCTCTCTCACAGCATCAGGTCTCCATGTGGGAGCTGTTGTCAGCACAACTGTTGCTTCAGCTGCTTGCCACAGTTTTCATGTTGTGTTTCTCCCTTTTTGGAGATTGCCAGACAATGGACCCTTATCAACACTGCTTTTCATTCTACAAATGTCTTTGCCCTTTGTGGCTGTTCAACAAATGTGATCATTGCAAACATATTTCATGGGCTCTTTGGTTGTGAGTAGCCACTTTGTCATCAGTTCTTTGAGCTGCAAGATACTCAGGCAGTCACAACTTCTGTTTAGTTACAGGGTCACTTATATTTTTCTGGTTTAAGCCTCCAGTCTGTAACTCAACCTGCAGCTTAACATGGAGATGAGCACATTCATCTGGGTACACATCCCTGTCCACCTTAAAGACAGAAATCTTTTATTAGTTACCTAATAGGAGAGGTGAAGGATGATCTAATAAATTGTTCCTCCAGCTTTAGGCAGCACCCTGACAGTGTGAGTCTGAACCATCTTTAAGAAGGGACATCATTTCTGGAGGCAATTCAAACTTCCAAGAAGCTTTGAGGGAAAGAGTCCTTAAAAGGGTAGATACTTGGGTAAGCCATCTTGGTGCTAGACAGCTTAGCATCTTTGATGAACACTTAGAATCATAGAATCATAGAATCAATCAGGGTTGGAAGGGACTACAAGGATCATCTAGTTCCACTCCCCCTGCCATGGGCAGGGACAGCCTACCTTAGATCAGGCTGGCCAGAGCTTCATCCAGAAATGTTTTTTGAGCATGCCCTGAATGGAGCCATTGTGCTAGGACATGACCATAGGTCCCTCTTGGAACTTCAGTCCCATCATATGATTGTATTGCTGTGCAGCACCATCCTGAAGGATTTACACTGCATGTCCAAGCTTGCAGCCAAAAAACCCATTTAGTGCCACTAACAAAACCAATCCATTTGATCTCCTTGACATCAGTGCAGCAAACATCCCACTCCGGTGCATTCTTGCATAAAGAAGGAGCTTCTTGCTGCTCAATCACACTGCTTTTAATAGCTTTCTGAATGCAAACATCCACAGCTTTTATTTCAGTTTAATCTGCCAATTTTTCTAAGTCTTTATCACACTTTATCAAACAGTGTATCAGTGTGAGATATCCAACCCCCTCCCCTCAGGCACCTCTGAAATTGAAATCCCAGGAAGACAGCAGCAGCTTTCATATTTTAATTATTTTAACATTTTCCTTTAGTGGCCTCCGTATTATTATGACTTGTTTTTCTCTCTGGAACAGGGCTGTGATCCCACACTGGGAGGGAAATTTGTTTGTCTAGAGCAAAATAGCAGAATGCCTCTAATGCATTAGATATGGATTAGAGAAATTGTGTTTGGGAAAGACATAATCTCTTGGTAAAAGGGGGGAAATAAAAAGCCTATTTCATTTGGGCTCTAATTTGTTTTTCCCCCATTATAATTTTTAATGAAAAAGTGTGTTTTTAACCACGTGAGGGCTGTCTAATGTGCCAAGTGTTAGGTATAAATGGCATCTCCAATAATGTCTCTTCATTCTTCACCATTGAGGGCTGTGATTCAGGAAAATGTTTAACCACATGCTTAGAGTCATCCTTTCTGCAGAAAACACTTGTACATTGAATTAACTTTAGGTTTGGCTATGAGAGCTGGGGCTCTTCAGACTGGAGAAGAGAAGGATTCCAGGAGACCTTGGAGTAGCCTGCCAGTATCTGAAGGGGGCCTACAGGAAGGCTGGGGAGGGACTATTGACAAGGTCTTGTAATGACAGGACGAGCAGTAATGGGTTTAAACTGGCAGAGATATTTCAGCTAGATGTTAGGAAGAAGTTCCTTACAGTGAGGTGGTGAAACACTGGCACAGGTTGCCCAGGGAGGTTGTGGCTGCTCCCTTCCTGGAAGTGTTCAAGGCTAGGTTAGATGAGGCCTTGAGCAACCTGTTCTAGTGGGAGATGTCTTTGCCTATGGCAGAGGGTTGGAACTAGATGATCTTTGAGGTCCCTTCCAACCTAAACCATGCTATGATTCTACGATTCTATCCTGGGACTTTCTCATGTGCTTAAAGTTTGGGACACTAAGTACTTCTCAAGTTTTGCTCCTGGTTTAGCAGCACATCATCCAGTACATCAAGCATTAAAATTGACATCAAGACTCACAGAAGTTCTGCAAGGTGTCAGTTTGACCCTGACACAATGCAGAATGAGCAGTCACTGCAGTCCTGGCATGGTATTGTCACCCTGCCATGCAAGGTGTAAGCAGGCAGAGGAGAGGGGCTCATGCCCAAGCACAGACATGGATCTTGTTTATTATTAGGACTTCTCTGACTGTAGGTAATGTTGTTTCCTGTGTCCTGCTCACTGTCTGCTGCTCAGGGGACAGACACTCCACCTGATGAGAGGACAGAGCTCATTAAGTGAAATCCTTGCCCTGGACTTAGGCATTGTGAAAGCTGCTGATCAGACTGAGATCCTAAGGCTGTGCAGATGAGACCTTCCTGCCTCCAAGGATTCAGCTCTTTGTAACACCACTTTCCTGTCTGGTGTCTGAGCCCTGGCTTTTCTCAGGCTCTGCTGCTTCATTGAGTGATCTGATCTGTGGCCATGATCTGTCCCTGTATCACTGAAGGCTAAAATGTATCTTACAGCCTACAGCCTACACATCTGTAAGGAGGTCTCTGTCCATAAGGAAAAGCAACTAGGGCAGCAGGAGACTTACCTCTTTTCCCCACTAATCCTTTCCCCAGAGCACTTGGGAATAACCAAGGGGAAGCACAAAGGCATGTGGCTCTCAGCCCTGTCCTCACCTGACCATCACTGTGGACTGACCACACTTGGAGGTTTGTGCACATCTCTTCCCGTGGCTGAGATTTAATTCTGCTGCTTTGTTGGTGCTGCTGGGCTCCATGATGAGATGTGCTCAGCAGCCCAGCCCTCCATCCACTATTGCCTCCATGTGGCTGGCTTGAAACACCCTTCAGGTCCCCAGTTTATTAAAATTACATAGAAAAATAAATAAATAAAGCATACAAGTCACCCCTATTAGGCAACTGATGTTTACCAGCCCCTCGGGGCCTTCCTGAGGCAGGTTTTGCTGAATGTTATTTGTGGAGACTTCTGAGGTTAAGTGTAAAAGAAATTGAATTTCAGCTCTTGGAGCAGCACACTGCAAGTCCAGTCATCAAAGATCACTGCAGCCCTTTGACTCTGAACACAGAGCGAGTCCAGTGAGACTAAGCAAACAGTGCAAGTTTAGGAGGGAGCCACATCCATGTGCAGATCCAGAGTTTTCTCTTCCACATGTTTGTATAGACAAGAAGTAAGACCACTGAAGCATTCTGGACTTCTGTGCTTGCAAACCCAGGTAGAAGAACATAGACAGATCTGGGTTCTTCTAGGCACAAACCCTAAACGATCAAGACTGTTTCCTCCTGCCAGTTAAATTTGCTTTCATCTTCTAAGGCCACCATAGTCATTTAAATAGTCTTTGATACCTGTTGTGTGAAGTGTTCAAATATTGTCCTTATTCCAAAATCCCAGTGAAACCTGAACTGGTCAGCCTTTGCCCCTTGTGCCCAGCTCCTGAACTATGCCACCCTGAGTCCAGCTCCTTGGGTTCCCAGCCCCTAAGGATCTCATCTCATCTCATAGTAGCTGGAGTAATTCAGAGCAGTTCCTCTTTCCCTAATGGGTGGGAACTTAGCCATAAGCCATGAGCTCAGGAGACTTTCAGAGCAGCAATCTCCTTCTCTTTTCACCCAGAATTGCATCCCAAGCTGCTAGGCTGGTTTGCAAGATCTGAGCCTCAGCATTTCCCAGGTCTGATTTTAAATTCAGTTTCTCCCATTTTCTGACAAAGAACTCCATCTCACAGAGCTTTTCCAGGAACCAGACATTGCTGGCACAGAGAGGCCAGGCCCATTATTATTGTATTTACTCTGGACCCCAGCTTCTCCTTCTCATCCAATAAATCCATTTGAGAGCAAGGGTTTTGATAGACACTTTAATAGAGCTCTACTTAACCTGACCATGTTAATGATTTTTTGGGGGCTGGCTCTGTGCCAGTTCATGCAGCTCATTAGTTGGTTTTTTTTTTTTCTTTGCTATGAGCTACATCTTCTCCTCTTTCTCTCTTTCCCCTATCCCTGAATGGTGAAGGTCACTGCTCTTTGCTGCCCAGATCCTGGAGACCACAGCCCAGCACTCAGCCCCTGCTCATGCATCAAGCTCTGCTCTATTGCTCAAAGACCACGAAGACTCCCAATCACCTGGCCAACCTCCTCTGCCCCTGTGGATGACAGGACAGTCTGCCTCTGTGCATACTGTTTATTTTACAAAGCACTGACTGATTTTGATCTTAACTGGTGATGGAGAGGGGGAAGGGAAGGAGATCTCTTCTTCCTTGACTGGAAGCCAGTGCTGAGCTGTGCATTTCTGATATTGCTGGCTCAGCCAGAGCTTTCCAGCTGTGCTGTTTGGGGAACCAGCTGCTGGACTGTCTCCCTGCTGATGAGTACCTCTAATAGTAGAGTTTATTCCTCATCAGTAGAACCAGCAACTAAAATTTTCTGTTCAAAAGATATCACACCTTCTCTATTTCTATTTTATCCTACTGGGAGAGTCATGATGAAGGAAACAAACGACATGGGCTCAGGATGCTGTACATGGACTCCAAGGAAATAAAATTTGATTTTGAAAGGATAAAATGTTTTGACTTCCATGATGGAACAAGCAATTGTCCATGGATTTGCTGTGCTCCAGAAATGGAACTTCATGCTAAAAAGAGATTTTATGGAGCTCAAGCTATTATCTGATGATGGAGAGCTCCCAAGCCAGCCCTCATTCTCCAGCTGGCTTCCTAGCAGAGTTGTTCTGATAGTGCAATATATCCTGGGCATAAGTATTGAGATTCAGCCATCATCAGCCAATACAGCTACACATATAAGCAAGCAGCATGTAGTTCCAAAGGCTTCTGCCAAACAAATTAGAGGAGATACTGGAAAAGCACCATGATGCCAGAAGACTGTTCTCTGCAGGGAGAAACATCTGAGGAGAAACCACAAGGTGCTTCTGTGGTCCTCTGTTCATAGAATCAAAGAATCAACTATATTGGAAGAGACCTCCAAGATCATCCAGTCTGACTTAGCACCCAGTCCTAGACAATCAACTAGACCATGGCACTAAGTGCCTCATCCAGGCTTTGCTTGAACACCTCCAAGGACGGTGACTCCATCACCTCCCTGGGCAGCCCATTCCAATGCCAATCACTCTCTTTGGGGAGAACTTCCTCCTGACATCCAGCCTGTACATCCTCTGGCACAACTTGAGACTGTGTCCCTTTGTTCTGTTGCTGGTTGTCTGGGAGAAACCAACCCCCACCTGTCTACAGCCTATGTTTCAGATACCATGGTGGTTTTCTAGTAAGCCTGATGTGCATAAGTCCCACCTGAGTGAGCTGCTGTGACACAGGAATCTGTGAACACATATAATGACCTACAGGAATCTGCTTTATGCTTGTTTGGGCTGAAAAGCCACAGACACAAAAGCTGGTTTCACTAGAGTTTTACACATGTAAAGATCCTGGGCTTCCTGAAGCTATAATCTCCCCTCAATATCTTTCTTGAGCACGTAAAGTTTAAATTTAGGTAAATCATTTCACTTTGTTCCTTTTCTGGCCACCAAGGCAGTGCTAGTACTGGGTATAAGCAATGCAGTAACACAGAGACTAAACAAATACTAGTCAGTACCAAGATAAGCCCTCAGTGAGGATGCATACCAGAGTGTTCTGTGACATTTAGGAAGTGATCAATCACTGCATTTTTGTTTTCATTTCCTCGGTACTGCTGTCACCTGTGTGGAGGTTGTGCAGCAGTTGGATCCACAGCATCCAGCACTGTCACAGTCATATCTATTACAAGACTTACAGGGTAGTTCTTTTAATTGGAAGAAGGGAAAAAAAATCTCTGTTCCTGCACTGAGCTTATTTCACTGAGTTACACTTGCAGGTTGTGCTGTGAAACAAAGGTCTGTATGTCAAAACACAGGGAGAAAGAAAAGTGCAGTATTTCCAAGCAGAATCCTGGCTGTCCAAGCACCAATCGAGATGATCAAGGATGGACATTTGAAACTGGTTTTATGTTTCTGTCATTTTCAAGTGTGCAATAAATTTCCCTTAGCAGATAGGCCACTTAGGACACAAGTCCCTCTGCATCTATCACTCTTGGTCTCCTCTCTTGTGTATTCCAGAGGTAATTGCTGCCCATACACTGTCTGTCATTTACTCTTCTAAATTGCCTTTCTCATCCTGATTAAAGGAGCAGGCCTTTATTGTTAATGGTGGCCTTGTGCACACAGAAGATTGTTTCACTGTGGTATGTCAGAGGATGAGATCTGCCTTTTCCAGTAGGTTTCCTGCAGATTGTGAGGATGGGATTTCTGGTAAAGGAATCATCCAGCTCCTCACACACTTGGGTAAGGACAGCTCTGAGCTTCATCAGGCTTTCCCAGTGCAGCACAGACTTGCAGCCTCACTGAGAGAAGATTGCAGCTGCGACTGCATTCCTTCTGAACTCACTCCTGGTGCAAATCAGCAGAACCTCCCACAACCCATTCCACAACCCAACAGCACCGCTCCGTGTTGTGGGAGCTGCACCCGCCCCGACGGAGACCAGGCAGTGACTAGGGTTTGCTGAAGACTCAACAGCAGTTAGGGCTCTCAGGCTCTTACAACCTTCGCCTTAGGGCTGTTACAACCTTCACCTTTGCCATGCTTTCCCCAGCCCCTTAGAACTGACTCCAGGACAGACCCAGCCATGGGCACAAAGGACATCTCTGCCAGAGAGCTGAGCAGAGCTGAGCTAAAGCAGGGAGGAATGGAATCCTTCAGAGCCCAAGGAAAGTTTCTGGGACTGAGCAAGCTCTCACTTTGCTTTGGTGAGTGAGCACTTGTGGATTTCCCTGAATGAGCCTTTGTCTCTTGTTGATGAGGATGCCTTTGGGGTACCATCGAGTTCGAAGTTTGCCCTTCTGCGAGGCAGTGTGAATGTTTGGGGTCATGCTGCTAAGCATAAATATTTGTGAGGCTGAGGAACTAGCTGTGTAGTGTTGCATTCCTGCATGACATCTGAGCTGGTGATTTACTTTAGTCCATCAGTCTGCCAGGTAGTTTCTGGCTGCAATAAATCCACATTTTGAGTAGCTACTGCTGCCTGCTTTGGGGGTGCCTCCACAACACATGTATTTACAGAAGACATTTCTCCCAAGGTTTTTAAGGTGATGCCTGGATCTTGGCCTCTAGGAAAAAGCAACTCTGACATTCTGTTCTAACAGAGAGACTTTAATTCAAGGCCTAAATCTGGATTTTCATTTTCATATTACAGTTGATCTGGTTTTGAGTTCCTGCCCCAAACACAGTGCAGATTTGTCCATGATGCAGTACCCAGGGGGGCAGAGTCCCTTTGGTTTACCCAGTCAGCTTTCTGAAGGAATTCACAATTCTAATGCAATCCTACAGGCAGTTTTCAACTTCCAGGGCATTCCTGTGACTCGGAGCCAAGCTAGCTGTCACCTGCAATAGCATCTCACAGGCTGTGGTGACAAGCCTCAGGCTGGGTCAGATCCTGCCAGCGTCCCACAGATCTAGCAGAATTCTGCTTATTTTATTGAGGCTCAGCTCTGTTTTACACTGAGCCTTACAGAAGAGTTTGGCCCATTCTAGCTTTCTGTTCTTTGGGGTCACATCACTCTGCTGGCAGTCAGCTGTGAGGGCTGGATTCACTCCAGAGCACCTCTGGTATTTTGATAACGTCAAATATTGCTAACTTCTCATGTTTAAATGCACAACTTACAGACAGGGGCAAAGTTTAACTCACTCTAATCAACTATAAAATGAACCCAGAGTCCACAGTTACACTTTAAAAGAGGGCCTTTTTTTGATGCTGATCATTAAGTGTAGCAGGGATATTCCTTCCCAGAGATTTGTTATTAATGACTGCTGAAATTACTGATTTCAATTAACTATGTTATATTTATATTGAAATACAGTTGGTGCTGCTCCAGGGAAATATAAATACTGAAATGAGAGCTGGTGCCTCCTCCACTGAAGAACCACAAGAACAAGCAGGAGGTGCAGCACCCCTTTAGTTCTGTACCCCATGGGTGCTGTACTTCTCTTCCTCTTTAATTTTTTTCTTCTCTTCTCCTTTTCCTCCTCTTCTCTCTCTCTTGTTAAAAGCATCTCCTCCCAAAGGCTTCTGATTCTCCTCCCCAGAATGATGATGCCCCCAGGGACTCATCACCCACCCAGCCCTCTGGCTCGGTGCCTTTTGGCTTTTGAGATATTGGTGTCATTGCTTCCTGCCTCTGTGGCCTTTTTCTCATTCAGGCCACGTCGCCGCTGAGGGATATCCAGCACTAAGCCACCAAAATGGGATTGCACAAACTCTGCACGTTAATTAGCTCAATGCATCTCTCTGCTAGGGAGAGAAGGAGGGAACTCTTGCTAATAGCAGACATTTTGAAGGAGGTTATGCAGAGCTGAGGGGTTCAAAGAAAAGGAAATGAGAGGGAATAGTCCAGCTTTAGCCTTTTTAAAACTCATTCCAGGCCTTGGAACATACAGAGTTTATTATTGAGGGTCTCGCTGCCTTCATCTCTTCTTTTTTTCCTGTTTAGTACTTTGTGCTGCTCTTTGAGATTCGTGCCCACACTTCTGCCTCTCCTCTCATCACTCAGTCTCTAGTGTTCAGCACAACATGAGTCAAACCCTTGCTTCCTACAAAAAGGCAGCGCTGGTGCAGTGTGGCTGGACCACGCCACAGCCTCATAGCAATGCAGAGGAAAGGAATTGTACAAATCTGCTGGCTGCCCCCAAAAGAGATCCTCAGTTCTGACAGCTGCATTGGCACTAAATCCTGAGCTCTGGCTCACAGATGCCAGCTGAGATACTGGACACGAGCTGGAGAATACAGATGCAAGGCTGCCTCTGTGCCATGCACCAAGCCCCAGTGCAGCCTGCTCAGCTTATCCAGGCAACAGGAGAGACACAAGTGGGTGGGAGTGTGTGTGCATGCATGCATTGTGTCCCACTGGCATTAAAGGACTCTGTAATTACTCTCAAAGGTTTCTATTATGTGCAAAACTGTCATTAATTCCCAGTGGTGTGACTGCCCTTTATTGATAATATAGAGCTCAGTAATCCACAGCCATGGCTTATTGTGCTTGCTCCTAGTGGAAGGAAATGAACCTGCCATCCTTTCTCTCACAGCTTGCTATTAAGGTGTAACACGATCATGAAGGCTACGCCCACCCTGACCTGCATTTCCCCATAACTGAGAAATCACTCATATCTGCCTGAAATGCCACCCACCAGCTCTGCTTAACTCCTTGGGCACCTCTGAGCTATAGGCCAAGAGAGGAGAGCTGGAAGGAAACGGCTGGGGACCCCAAAGTTATGGACCACAACACTGCAGTGCTTCCTAAGATGCCTCTGTGAAAGGTGTCCTGGGTCTCTGAGAGGTGAGGTTTTGTGACTTCAGCAAAAACACAGGGCAGATTTGCACAGGCTGAAATTCAAAGCTCTGTGGTCACGTTCAGGCTGGCATGCTCTCAACATAAAAAGCAGAAAGTATTCCCTCCATAAATCCTCCTCGTTGCCTTTGGGTGATAAAGAGGACCATACCTAGTTGCATTTTCCACCATCAGCCTTGGCCATGCTTTGTGACTGTGGAAGAACAAGTGGGAAAAGACAGGGGAGAGACTGCTTAGTCTCCAGCCCTTGCTGGAGCCATGTCCATCAATCAGAGAATAGAGCAAAACCTGATTTGAACCCAGCTTGTGGCAGAGACTCTTAACGCAGGGATCACAAAGCATAAAACAGAAATCAGGAGCAGAGGCCGCTGGGTTTTGTTGGAACATTATTACTCGGTCTTGTTTCCACTCACTGCATCTGTATAACAACATCACTTCTATACCATGTAATTAGACACTTAATTTATTAAACAGCAACTGCAGTAGCAGAGAGCAAGAGATATACTTATCTTCTGACAGAAGAAATACGTTATGGAGGAGCTTATACTTTTCTGACTCAGTCTGTGCTGCTACCTAACAGGCAGAGTCTTTGAGAGGAAAATGTTTTCTTGATGTACATTTTAGACCAGCCTGCAGGAAAGGCGGATTCTGCTTGTGCTTCCCTGCCACAGGTCTGTTGTGTGACCTTGGTCAAGTTGCTCAGTCTTGCTGCCCCTAATCTCACTTTTCTCCCACCTTGTTACACTTGTTCTACTTCCCTCATCAACTTTTCCAGGAAGAAGCTCTGCATCTTCTTCTTCTGTCAGGCTCTGAGATGTGTGCCCCCACATCCCTCCATATTCCCCAATAAGCAATGTCTTTCCTTTCAGCAAGGTCAAAGCAGCTGATCTTGCAAACTGCCAGGAAAAAAAAGGCAGCATGTTCTGAGGTTTGCATCTTCTGAGGTGAGAGTCAGAGAAACAAAGCAAATGCCATCGTTCCAGGTCCTCGGGAAGAAATTGTCTCAGCGTGAAATTCAGCCAACAAAAAAAAGCCTATTTCTGACAGAGATGAAAGTGATGATAGCCTGCTTACTTGCCCATGGGAAAACACATCAGATGCAGGTCTTCCAGGCTTCATAAGCCTGAGGCTAAAGAAAATGTTATCTCTTTATTGAGGCCTAATGTACTGACAACACTACAGTGTGTGAAGCAAAATGTCCTCCAGTGATTCCCAAGTAAGCCCTACCAAACAGCTCAGCTGCCAGGGGCTGTGGCTGAAGCCCTATCTGTTCAACATATGCTTTTACAATGAGTTCAGCAGATATTAGGAGAGCATTGCCATGTGGGAGAGCTCAGCACCCACAAGGGCAGATCTGGCTAGTGAGAAGAGTTATGTCCTGGGTGCATGAGAAACCAAAGCTCCCTTTGATCCTTGGTCCTGGAGGATATTTAGAACAGAAATCATTCTCATTCATTCTTCTCATAGCACATTAGAAGACCTACGTGGTCACAGCTGACCATGCTGGGCAAATAATCTAATGTAATTACAGGGTAAAGAAATGGCAAATTCTTTTCCAAACCAGAGTAGAGCTTGCATCTATTATTTATTAGAAGCAACCAGCAGAAGAGAGCAGGTTACGTGGTAATTACTTTTTGACCTCCTGGAGGTAATTGCATAATCATTTGCTGAGAATTGCTATTACAGTTGGGTGAATCCTGCAAGACATTTTATGTGAACAGTCATTTGAATTTTTAAACCAATTTTCAACTAACTATGGATTTCTGATAAGGTTGTTCACCACCCCAGTGTCAGAACAGCATTTTCTCCTGCCTTTCTGGGGGGCTTGGTGTTCTTCAGCTCTTCAAGGAAACGAGCTAACTGGCAGCCATACTCATAGTTATTGGATCAATCACCCAGATAAGCTTAGCCCAGCCTTTCAGTGGTTGAAAACTGCTCAGAGGTTTTAGATCTGGGCAGAGAGAGGTGGTTCCATTTCTGCTGATACTGTCAATAGGTCAACGTCTGTAGAGTTTTCTCTCGGGAGTGAAAATCAAAGTGCTGAAATTCTCCACGATAAAGCAACCTCTGATGTGGTCACCTCCCCAGGACAAGCAGACTTTGAAGTAGGATCTAAGGGCAATGGAGCTTGCCTGGATTGCCTTTATTGGATGCCCAGGACTCCAGCAGCTCGGAAGCTGGACTGCCAAAATCTGGAAGCAAGCACTAACAAGACATCTCCTGGAAGCCTAACTAGCTTTGCCATAGTTTTATCTCCATCCTGAAACAGGGAGTTGTGATACATGGAATGACTTGGACTCTGACCTTCCTCTATCTCCATCAGCTAGAGAGGCAGCAAAAAGACTAACTCAGAGCAGACAGAGAGAGTAAGACAAGACAAATCTCACTTTGATCTCTCTTTTAGTCTTTTCCACTTCTTCTCGCAGTTTTACACGTATCCTGGAGCCAGGCCCTTCAAGCTCTGATATGCTCTGTTCTTAAATTCTTGAAACTTGGAAATAATTTACTTACAACTGAACCATCACCACTGGGGTCCCATCTGGGCAAGCAATATTCAAGAATCAAGATCACTGCCCAATCTTCTCTGGCATACAGGTTTTTTTTCTAACATCCCTCTCAGTCTGTGACTCCCTTTACAGTATCACAGTATCACAGTATCACCAAGGTTGGAAGAGACCTCATAGATCATCAAGTCCAACCCTTTACCACAGAGCTCAAGGCCAGACCATGGCGCCAAGTGCCACGTCCAATCCTGCCTTGAACAGCTCCAGGGACGGCGACTCCACCACCTCCCCGGGCAGCCCATTCCAGTGTCCAATGACTCTCTCAGGGAAGAACTTTCTCCTCACCTCCAGCCTAAATTTCCCCTGGCGTAGCTTGAGGCTGTGTCCTCTTGTTCTGGTGCTGGCCACCTAAGAGAAGAGAGCAACCTCCTCCTGGCCACAACCTCCCCTCGGGTAGTTGTAGACAGCAATAAGGTCACCCCTGAGCCTCCTCTTCTCCAGGCTAACCAATCCCAGCTCCCTCAGCCTCTCCTCCTAGGGCTGTGCTCAAGGCCTCTCACCAGCCTCGTCGCCCTTCTCTGGACACACTCTTCAGACGCCATGGGGGAGCCTGAGGGGACATAACAAACCCTCCAGATAAGTTTTAGCCCACCTGAAGTCTCTTTGTATTGCTCACCCTGCAATAGTGGAGACCAGGCTGTTTTAAAATTTATAGTGTAATTGATTTCTTTATAAATCATTCAGCTCTTATTATTTATTAATTCTTCTGTCAAGGTTAATTTGAAATACTTCTAAATAAGGCTTCCTGACAAGGCCTTTGTTTGTGAGATTGACAGCACCCAGTGCACGCTTTCCACCCATTGCAAAGGCAATCTGCACAGAGTCAGGTCCCAGGAAAGGTGATGCTGCTTCATTCCAGAAGAAAAGATGCAGTGCAAATCACCCACAGGTCCTGCAGTTGTTTGTCATTAATATTGCAGAATCAGACTTCTGTTGTCTGGGCAGGATTCAGATTAAAATGTCACGCATGAAGAGAGGTGTGGTGGACAACTTGCTGCCATAACTTTGCAGGGAGTGTCAGCAAAACAATGTAGGAGGTGTGCATGTGTGTCTGACAGTGTAAAGAAACAGTGACTCAGGGTTTCTCACATCAGCTGAAGTGCAGCAATTACACTTTGTTAATGGAATCACAGAATCACAGAATATAGAAGGTGTTTAGTTGGAAGGGACCTTCAAGGTCATCCAGTCCAACCTTCAACCAAGCACTGAAGATTCAGCACTAAACCATGTCCCCAGCTCTTTCAGTTGGAAAACACACCTAAGACCATCAAGATCAATTATCAACCTGACACCACCATGACCATTTAGCCATGTCCCCAAGTGCCACGTCTATACATTTTTGAACAGCTTAAGGGACAGTGATTCTACCACCGCCCTGGGCAGCCTCTTCCAATGCCTGACCACTCTTTAATGAAGACATTTTTTCCTAATATCCAACCTAAACCTCCCCTGGTGCAACTTGAGACCTGTAACTTGATACTAGAGAGAAGAGGCCAACTCACTATAACCTGTTTTCAGGTAGGTGTAGAGAGCAATAAGGTTTCCCCTCAGCCTTGTCTTCTCTGCACTAAACAACCCCAGTTGCTCCCCATTAGACCTGCACTCCAGACCCTTCACCATCTTCACTGTCCTTCTCTGGACACAAATCTGTTGTATTTAATACAGACAGAGAAACAAATCTCCAGTGAGCTCTGCCCATTGAGAGGAATGGCCATGATTGCCTAGAAAAACACACGCGGGGACCATCAGGAACAAAAACCCCATCGAATATTCACGGTGTATTCTGCAGGTCTGGTTGATTAGTTGGGAATATGTCTTACTACTTGCCTTTAATCTTTCCTTCCCTCTTTGCCTGCTTTAGCCTGGGAGCTCCAGTCAGCAGAGCCCAGATGTCTTTTAATATCTGGGTAGCACCTGATGGTACCACAAGAGCAGTCATAACCGCAGACACTTTGCGCCACTCCATGTGGTTCAGCACGCTCATAAACTGCTGACTCTTGTGGCTGCTGGCTGCTGGCTGAATAGAGAGTCTTGGCTGTGTGATTACATTTAAATGGCATCCACTGCCTTGTGTTTTCTTTTCAACTGGTAGTATTTCAGTTTTGTGTTCCATGACAACAGTTTTGCAGCTGAGGACTGGTCTGGGTCCCTGTGCCTGCACTTCCCATCTAGAGGCTTCCGTAAAAGCCCTCCACAGTGTTTGCAGGCAGTGAAATTTCCCTCTCTCTTTTCCAGAGGCCCATTTGTCTGCTGCCTTGGATGTGCAGCTTGGATGCTCCCCTTAATGTGTTTTTCACTTGTTGTTTTTTTTTTTTTTCCTTCCTGTAGGGTGAACTAGCACAAACCTTTCTGGGAGTTTCGATTCAGTTTAATGAACAATTAATGAGCAGAGGAGGAACTAGCACAAACCAGACTGCATGGTGTGTAAATGAGAAGGGGGGAGGAGGGGCTGCTGGATATCCCAGTGGCCCAGGTTGTGGTCACTGATTTCTTCCTCACAAAAGTGCCCAGAGAAGTAATTATTTTGACTTCTAATCAATCTTTCTCTAGTTATATTCTGTTTGTTAGAATGGGATTGTGTGGAAGGCACCACAGCATTAGGTGGCATTGGCTGTGGAGATAGACTCAAAGGTGACAGAAATGCAGGATTAGATCTCACAGCTGTAAATGTAAATAATTCATCATGTGTCTGTGTGGATCAGTGTGAGCTGGCACATCGTGCTGCCACGGGCAGGGGGTCAGGTGAGGACAGCCAAGGAAGGGGGACAGCACCAAACACTAACTTCAGAGATGTGAGGAGAGCGAGGTGGTGGTCACAGACTCAATTTAGGAACCAAACTGACCTAGTGGGAAAGAGATTCCCATTCAAAGCACTTGGAATAGGGCGGAGGATACACCCCCAGGAGTTTGTGCTACCTAGAGGACTTACCCTGACCCAAAACAAGTCCTTTCCCTCCTATGTTTTTCTTTTGCCTCCCATATTTTTTCTTTTCTGTTCAACATTCTCAAAGCATGCCAGGGAGGTTAGGAACTGTGCTCTGTGGGACGTGAATGTGTGGTCCTTTGAAATACTAGGCTTAAAACTTCAAGGATCCTGAGAGGGCTGCAGCAGCTCTGCTGTGAGCACAGACTGAAAGAGTTGGGGCTGTGCAGTCTGGAGAAGGGGAGGCTCCCAGGTGACCTTCTTGTGGCCTTTCAGTACCTGAAGGGGGCTTACAAAAAATCTGGGGAGGGACTTTTTAGGATATCAGGTAGTGACAGGACTGGGGGGAATGGAGCAAAGCTGGAGGTGAGGAGATTCAGTCTGGACATGAGTAGGAAGTTGTAGAGCATGAGAGTGGTGAGAGGCTGGAATGGGCTGCCCAGGGAGGTGGTTGAGGCCCCATGCCTGGAGGTGTTTAAGGATGAGTCTGTGGGCAGCCTGCTCTAGTGTAGGGTGCCCCTGCCCACGGCAGAGGGGTTTGCATTAGATGATCCTTGTGGTCCCCTCCGACCCTGACTGATTCTGTAATTCTATGACTCTAAGTACTTTATTTAGAACACTTCCCCAAAGCTGCAACTGGCCTCTCACACAAGCTGTTTAAAAATTATTCACCTGGTATAAATAAAGGCTGAAATGTCACAGCATCCAATGAATAAATTATTTCATGAGCATCATCCTGCTAATTCCATGCACATCTCTGCAGAAAAGGAGCTCTGATAACCTTGTGTTTCCTACATTGCTGTCCCTCGCCCCTCACTGCCCCCCATTCTTCCATATAAAGCTGTCTCAGATAAGAGGAAGAGATGATTATTAAGATGGGAAGAGAAGAGCATCCACCAAAGGAATACCAATGAAGCAGTATCCTGGTGCATGCATAAACCGAGCCCTCTTCCAATAAACATCAGATACAGGCAAAAGAGTGACAAACAGCAAGTGATCCCTGTCCTAAGTAGAATTCACCTGGGAGCCTCTGGAAATTGGTATTTTCTCTCTGCAAAAGCAGGGAGATTTACAGATTTGGTGAATGCCGAAGAGTGCATTAAAGGCAGCCAACACCAGTCAGCAGCAACCTGCGCTGGCAGCAGCATAGGGGTGGAGGAGAGTGGAAATGCCTCTACAGAGAGTGGAGAGCTTGCCCAGAGAGTGTGCAATGAGCTCAGACAGGAATTTATGGTGGGTGAAGAGCCATTGTGGAGGGACAGGTTTGTAGAGTGGAGGCCTGGACCAAAACCAGAGCCATGGCTAAGTGGCTACAATGCCACTAACATCAGCTGTGTTTCACACCAGCTCTGCACTTTCCTCTCCCATGCTCAGCAGCAGGGTAAATGACTTGTGTTAAGGGAACTACAGTGTCATCTGGAGTCAGTTTTAATAAAACCCCACTGACAAACACCCACCAAGTCCACCTTATTTATTACAGGTTGAGTAGCCCAGATGCCTGGGGAGACAATTTGAAACATACTTTCTCTCACCACCAGCTTGAGAGCTCCCAGTTTTTACTTAGATATATAACTTCTCTATGGGAAAGCTAGAGCAGCAGAGACCTCAAGAGAACCCTGAACCTGGCCATAACCCTCCCAGCTCCATCCACCTGCGCTCAGTTGTTTTCTGGGCACAGCTCTAGAGGCACTGGTAGGGGAAAGGCAGGCAAGACACAGAGTACAATAAATCAGTCTAATCACTTCATGGTACCACATTCCCAAGGTATTATTGTGGTATAGCAGTATTCTTTACAATTTTTTTTTTGGCTTATTTTCATTAACTGTTATTTCCAGTAGCTTCATTGTATAACAGTTATCTCCACAGGTATCAGCAGTCCCCACATTCTGTGTTTATTCTCTCTCTATTTTGCTAATAATTTTTTCCTTTCTCCACCATAATTTTTTTTTCTTAACTAATATTACAGCGAGGTGGAGAAGAGCTGAGCATCATCTTAACTAATATCACAGTGAGGTGAGGAAGTGCTGAGCATCAACTAATATTATGGTGAGGTGAGGAAGACCTGGGCAGCATCTTAATATTACAGTGAGGTGGAGAAGAGCTGGGCAGCATCTTAACTAATATTACAGTGAGGGGAGGGAGACTGGGCAGAATCTTAACTAATATTACAGCGAGGTGGGGAAGACCTGGGCAGCATCTTAACTAATATTACAGTGAGGTGAGGAAGATCTGAGCAGCATCTTAACTAATATTACAGTGAGGTGGAGAAGAGCTGGGCAGCATCTTAACTAATATTACAGTGAGGTGGAGAAGAGCTGGGCAGCATCTTAACTAATACTACAGTGAGGTGAGGAAGAGCTGAGCAGTATCTTAACTAATATTACAGTGAGGTGGAGAAGAGCTGGGCAGCATCTTAACTAATATTACAGTGAGGGGAGGAAGTGCTGAGCATCAACTAATATTACAGTGAGGTGAGGAAGACCTGGGCAGCATCTTAATATTACAGTGAGGTGGAGAAGAGCTGGGCAGCATCTTAACTAATATTACAGTGAGGTGGAGAAGAACTGGGCAGCATCTTAACTAATATTACAGTGAGGTGGAGAAGAGCTGGGCAGCATCTTAACTAATATTACAGTGAGGGGAGGAAGACTGGGCAGAATCTTAACTAATATTACAGCGAGGTGGGGAAGAGCTGGGCAGCATCTTAACTAATACTACAGTGAGGTGAGGAAGAGCTGAGCAGTATCTTAACTAATATTACAGTGAGGTGAGGAAGAGCTGGGCAGCATCTTAACTAGTATTACAGTGAGGAGAGGAAGTGCTGAGCATCAACTAATACTATGGTGAGGTGAGGAAGACCTGGGCAGCATCTTATTATTACAGTGAGGTGGAGAAGAGCTGGGCAGTATCTTAACCAATATTACAGTGAGGTGGAGAAGAGCTGGGCAGCATCTTAACTAATATTACAGCGAGGTGGGGAAGAGCTGGGCAGCATCTTAACTAATATTACAGCGAGGTGGAGAAAAGCTGGGCAGCATCTTTAATATTACAGCAAGGTGGGGAAGAGCTGGGCATCAGAAACCTGACCTCTTACAACCAAGTTCTTTTTCTTCATTTAAAAATTAAAACAAAACAGTGAGAAGTGGGATGCCTGAATTTATTTTTGTCCTGTGTAAACATGGTCAAGATTCCATCTCCAGTGAATCCATGACTCTAACCAATTTGCTGTTCCACTGCAAGAGGGAAATAGGCAATAAAACAGATTAATTGCATGCATGTACTTCCTCACATCGGGGGTCAGTCTTGACACACCCAGGAAGGAAGCTCATATACATACTTTGGCTTCAACCTTGAACCTTAGTCACTTCTGTTCCCCCCCAAACTTGGCCACTTTGCAGTTATCTGTATTCCTGAAATGACTCTAAATCACACATTGTAAGGTGAAAAGGATCATAAAGGAACAACAAAGGATCAGCAAACATAAAATAGAAGAATGGCAACCTCCCTACCTTACACTGCAAAAATCAAAGGGAGTTTTCAAACAGCCCCATTTCCAGTCAGCTGGAGATTTAATTCACACAGTAATTTACTGTGT
The DNA here is from genome assembly GCF_015220805.1 of Pogoniulus pusillus. NCBI lineage: Eukaryota > Metazoa > Chordata > Aves > Piciformes > Lybiidae > Pogoniulus > Pogoniulus pusillus. The sequence goes on from NC_087298.1 coordinate 6,293,171, forward strand.
CTGCACTTTTTCTGCCCCCCACCTTCCTCCTTCTCTTCTTTTTCTCAATAGTTACTTTTATTCTTGACCTATAATAAGAGGAACCTAATGACCAAGCCTTACATGCAAATAAGCTTTTCCTTCAGTGTGCGCTGGGCAGAGGGGGAATGATAGGAGAGATTCATGGGGGGGGAAAGCCATTTATTGCAAAGAGCTTTTGTATTGTGAAGTAATTCTAGTATTTCAAGCAAAGGGGACAAGTTCACATAGAAAATTATGCCAGCTGAGACTGTTTGAGTCTGCAATTTTCTTTGCATGCTGTTGGGGCCAGTGATGGCTCTGGATTTGTGGGTGCCTGTGTGAGCCTAGCTTCTATTTTCTAGGCAGTGCAGCAGCAGCTCTTGTTTGTTAACTGTTTCCTTCTCGGGTGAGCGAGGTGTGTTTCTGGTGATTTTTATTAGATAATGGCTCAGTGGGAAACTGAGCAGAAGAAACATTTTCATAATTGATGGCTCAATTTCAGTCCTGAAAACACTCAATGGCTTTTTCAGCCTCACTAACACTGGAAATTATTAGAAATTATAAACTGAGATGTGGCTGGAGCATATCAAAATGGACAAGCAGCAAAAACCACAGGCCTAACGCTTTCCCATTTGGTGGAGAGGGCAAGATGTGTGTAGATTTTTGCAGTTACAGAGTTAAGCACACAAAGAAGTCTTTTCTTGGGGAAAAAAAAATTGGATGCAAGAGTGTCAAAGCTGTAGGCCTGCATCAGAAGCCATTGTGAAGTTTGATATGTGAGAGAAAACAGAACTTTTAAGAATGAAGCTTTAGCTTCGAAATTTTTCAGGATATATTTCCAGAGGACCTGCTTATCATGAGGCAGACAATGACTGACATAGAACCAAACAGGTTGGAAGAGACCTCCAAGATCATCCAGGCCAACCTAGCAACCAGCAACTAGATCGTGGCACCGAGTGCCTCATCCAGGCTTTGCTTGAACACCTTCAGGTGACTCCACCACCTCCCTGGGCAGCCCATTCCAATGCCAATCACTCTCTCTACCAACAACTTCCTCCTAACATCCAGCCTAGACCTCCTCTGGCACAACTTGAGATTGTGCCCCCTTCTTCTGTTGCTGGTTGCCTGGCAGAAGAGACCAACCCCCACTGCTTATTCTCTTCCCTCACTGTAAAGGTTTTCATCTCAGCTCCCAGAAGAAGACCTTCTATGTTCTGTATCTGTTCACAAGCACAGGGAAGGAGAATAAAATAGGAAACCTGCAGCTTTGCTCTTCACCACATATGACTCATACTAAAGCAGTTTATACTTCCCCATGAGACTAGAACAGGCTGCCCAGAGAAATTGTGGAGTTTCCAACCCTGGAACTGTTAAAAGCCAGGTTGGATGGAGCCTTGAGCAGCCTCGTCTACCAAGAGCTGTCCCTGTTTATGGCAGAGGATTGGAAATAGAGGATAATTAGAGTCCCTTCCAACCCAAACTAGCCTGTGATTCTATGCTGTTCCAGGTGCTAGAGCACATTGAACACATTGTCTAGGTTTTATTTTCAAAAGTCTGAAGCAATGTTTCTGTGGGACTTTGAGGAAACAGGTGGAGGTGGTAAGGTTTAGTGGAGATAGAGATATTTTCTGAGCATGAGAACATTTTGTATCTCTCATCCTCAGGATATGCTCTGAGATATACAGCTCATTCTCTTACAGCAGTGTGATGTGGAGTGTGGAGCAGCTGGTTCCCTAAAACAGTGCTCCTCAAACATCTGAAATGGAAGGAAATGCGTGCATCTGCCTTAACCTGTAACAATACCTACAGCCCTGCATGCTACCACCTTTAACCAAATAAAACTTAGGGTACTGGTTCATTTATTGCCTTCATATCACCACAGTGAATGCTGTACCTCAAGAGGAAGGAAAGGTTAGGATACTTTCAAGGATCATCTTCTGATGTCCTCCACTAGTTGATATTTAGTGACAAATTCCTGAGGACCAAACACATCTGTGCTCACTATATAAGACAGAAGGATTTTTCTCTTGTGGAGCTTCTTAATAGTGGAACAGGTGAAGAAAAGACACAATCCTATTTTACATACAGGCCCTAGAAGTCATTAGCAGTTGCTTGACCACAGTCATCCCTGTACAGTTGCCTTTGCTCTGCAGCCACAGCTAAGCACCAGCCTTTGCACATTCTGTTCTTTCAAGGACACATATGCCTTCAGGCATCCTTTTCTGAAAGGCAAAGTCACCATGGAATCTCTCTCCAGGAATATACACCTCCTCAAGGCAGAGATTTTATTGCTGTTTTATTAAATTGCCACAGGACAATATCACTGCCCTGAAATTGATATTAGGGAAGTGTGTGTAATAAATGCAGAAGGCAGCAGTCATGTTCTTTCTGCTCTGCACGTGCACCACGCTATTTCAGCATGACTACAATCAGCATGAGCAGAGCTGGTGGAGGTCCTGGGGATGTTTCTAAGAAAATCAAGGCTACTGTACTGTGAGGAGAAACTCCATCCTGGACATGACTTCAAAGTGGGAATCGTGTCCATTTCTGATTTCACTTCAATCTGCTAGGATCTGCTAATCCGTTTTCCCACCTTGGGCATGCCTGTCATTGCATTACCGATGAACGCTGAGATTAAGCACAAAGAGATGCCACAGTATGTCTTAGCTGTGCTGCTGATGAAAGGGAAGTATAGTTATAGGTTAGAACCCTGGAAAGAGCTGTTTTCATGCCTGTTTCCAGGAGCACGCCCTGCTGCATCCTGCTCACTGGAGGCAGGGATAGCATCTCCAAAGAACATGTCATGCCAGGTGACACTGATTCCATCCTTCAGAGCCATGAGGCAAACATAATGGCTCATAGAAAGGCCTGTCTTAAACTCTGATACAGATCATGGGTCATAGAAAAACCTGTATCAAACCTTGTTAGAACCAACCCATAGTTAATTCAGTTTTGATGATTAGAAGCAGAACATTTAGTTTAGTGTTTGTCTGTAGGCACCAACCTGATTACTTAAAAGCTGAAGATTCTTCTTTTTCTTTCCTTTTTATTTTTTTTCAAGTGAATAGCTGCAAGCTTTGCTCTCTCTTAATGTAAATGATCTTATTTGCACCTGCTGACTTTAGAAACCATTGCATGCATTCTGAACCTAGCACAGAGGCAGAGAAAATAGACTATTGCATCAGCTCATTTTATCAGTCTTTTAATCAGGGAAGAAAGGGAAAAAAAATAAAAGAGAAAGAAAGCAAAAGAAAAGGAAAGCAACCACAACTATAAGAGTGAATTTGCTGGTTCTCTGCCTCTGACATTCCACCCCCCTCCCATCCCCTCCTCCCTTCTCCCTCTTTCCATTTCCATTGCTTCAGGGACTTACTGCAGCCACAGGATTAATGGACACCTAATGCCATCTCTGCTTTACAGCCTGGAAAGTCTCTTGTCTAGTTTACATTGTTTTTTCTTTTCTGATGCATTTGCAGAATCTGAGATACTGATGGGGAGAAACACAGATAAAGAGGGAAGACGTGAGAAAGAGATACATCCTCTGCCTCCTGCTGCCTGTGCTGAAAGTGCTTCTGGACTTTGCAGCCTGCAGATACTTCCAGTGGCTAATACCCACTCACTCTTTCCTGCCATCATAGAGGACACAGGAAGGACAGCAGAGATAATCTTGCTCTCTGGTGGGCTGGTGTTATCCATCACTTGGGAACAGGTAGGGAATTCGTTGCCTTATAACAATCCCCAAGTCCAATGAGGTATCTCTTCTGTGGTTTGGCACTATGCTCCTTTTTATTGTAGTTCTATTTTTGTTATAATTGCTATTAGCAATTCTAAGGTAATTTCCCAGGATCTTCTCCATAAATGAAGGGACAGAATGGTCACACTCATGAGGAAGTTAATACCTATCCTCCTGACTATGCAAAGCTCATGATGTTAAATGCAGAAGAGTGATGGACAAACCTCACAAGTCTGGGTAATGTCAGAAATAGCAGGTGAAGGCCATAACTAGAGGTTCTGTGAAGCTAGGTTTTTACAAGGTCATCAACCTCCTTGTGCCTTGCTCAGCTTAAAGTCATCCCCAGTGACACTCCTCCAGTCAGGGAAGGGTGCTGCTCCCTGCCAAACCATGCCTCTCTACAAAAGGAAAGGACAAGAAGCGGGAGCACAGCCTACTTTTCCCTTTAGGGGTATTGCTCTTTCTCCTCACAGTAAAGTAAGGCTGTGGTACTGTGCCACTCTGGGGTGAAACGACTTGCAGACATGTCAGCAGGTCAGATTGGATCCACTTTGGCAAGAGAATCAGTGAAGCAAAAAGAGCTCCATGGACCTATTGAGAGTTCCCAAAACCTCACCAGTAACACTGCAGTACTTGACAGCCGTGCAATACTTTGTTTATTAGTATCATGTAAAGGTGTCACCCATCAGTAAAACAGAAAAGATGGGTGAGCTTTTAGTGAAGATACTATACGCTGCCTGAAACCACAATGGGCTTTAGTAGTAGTGACAAAAACAGTGTCAGAAAGAACAGAAGGAAAATGCCATCCTGTGACCGTGTGTCTCTCTCTCTCGTGTTCAGCATCTTTGGTGTCAGCTTTGTTAAGGTGTTGAAGCAGAAGCTGGAGGAAATGCTGGGAATGATGCTTAAAGCAAACCCAGCACCAAGTGGGGTTCATCCTCCACTGACTCAGTGTGCAAGAGAGCCCTCTGAACAAAGAGCTCTTTCTTAGTCTGCCATAGACATTTGTGGTCTCAAGTAGCATAGAGGTTCTGTAGCAGACACTTTGGACTCCCTGTTAGGCACCAGTTTAAGTGTGTAGCACAGAGAGAAAGGGAGGAAGACGAATGCCATCCTCTGTCACTCTCTCCTTGCTATGCCATTCTGTGCAAGTGAGTGACACGCTGTGTTTCAGGAGTGGCAGGAGCCATTTGGCTCTGAGTGATGGTGCTGCTCAGGTGGTTTCAAAGGCATCTCATTTCCCTTCAGCTACCCTATAATGCAGTCTCATTCCCACAACATCCTATCGTGTCGTGCCAGCATCTCAAGGCAAATGGGTCACAAGGATTTTTTTTCCCACTCTGAGATCCCAGTTCCAAACAGTTCCTCTCACTCTGCCATGAAAGGGAGTAAATTGTTGTTCAAGCAAGTGTGACCCTGTGCTTTGCTGTCATCAGGACAGCTTTTTAGAAGACATTTAATGCTTAATATGGAGCTCTTGACAGAAATGAGCTATTCCTTGCTGGGCTCCTGACAGACTGCTGGAGAGTCTCAGGAGGAACAAAAGAGATTTATCGGAAAGAAGGTTTTCTACTACAGGCAAGGGAAACATAGGAACACAGTCATTAAAGGAGAAAAATGCAGGAAAATGAAAGGAACCCTGGTGATGGGTCCTGTTTCCCATCTAGCTGAAGAAAGAGACTTGCAAGCATTCAGATTAATCTTGGGAAATAAGCAGTATCTCAGAATTTCATTGCAAGGAATTGGATGTTGTCATCACAATCACTTATTTATTTTTATTCCAGTTAATAATCACATGCAGGAAATTAAAAAGGAAAAATAGCATGTTGGGAGGAAAAATATCTGTTGGGATAACTGAGGAAACACTGAGGAGAAATAGTATACATGTCTCAACATCATTGTTTCTTTCCCCATGCATATTCTCACATTTAAAGGAGGCTGGCTTTGTTTGCTGTGCTTTGCAAGGATGGGTTTCATCCTTTTCTCAGGTCCCTACACAAACATCAGCTGTTTGAGGTGGATCTTGCAAACCTCCAGAGCTTCTTCTCTTCCGCTTTTGAAATTCTGAAAATTCCTATTTTAATTCATTATTCACCACTCCCAAGGTTTCTCTGTGAGCAAGAAGAATTCAGTGGTGCCTTAGCTGATTGACTGCACAGTACGAACAGCGAACAGATAGTTTTCCAACAGGCCAAAGCCTAATATCTTTATCATCCTGTGGAGTGAACCCTAAAGGATAAGCCAGAGGGAAGAAGTCTGTTAAAGGACTTGGTTGCCTTGTTACTATTCACTTCAATGTAAGTTTGACCTCTAAACTCTTCAGGTGTACTTTGACAATTGAACCCTGCACTCATGCATTACTGGGTTCAGAAATGATAAAAGAAAGGAATTAAATTTTAATGAACATAATTTACTGCAATGTGTTCAGTAGCTGACTTGCAAGAGCTGTGAGGTGACCCTTGGGACATGGCCACAAGAAAGGCTGAATGCTGCAGGGACTCTGGGATGGATGAGCCAAAAAAAAGGGCGCAAACTGCTATCACTTCCCTGGAGACAGGAAAGAGATGCTGCATTTAATCTCTTGAGAACTTAGGATTGTCAAAACTTTCTGGAAAACTCCTAAAAGAAGCCCCAAATTTCCTCACAAGAGAGCAGAGGTATTCCAAAACTAAAATGTTCAACAAGGTACAAATGTCTTCAGTGCCATGCAGGAAGAGAAGGTGAGTGTCAAGAGATCTCCACAATGCTGGGCTTCAGATGGCAGCTATAGGGGTGAAAGAGGGTGAAAGGGAGTCTTTTTCTGACATGAATTGATTGCACACAGTGTTAATCCTCTGCTCTGAACTGCCCATTGCAGCTCCAGAGCAGAGGGATATACCTCAAAGATGCTCCTCTGAAAAAGCAAGACTAAAACCAGCGTGAGCAGGGAGTGCTTCCCCTGAGGAGCAAAGGCTTGTGCTTTCACTGCATGAATCCTCCATTTCAGCTCAGGCTGCACCAGACTAGCCAAGACCAGTTACAATTCTCTCTTTATTGCTTTATTTTTACCACAAAAAACACCTCAGAGAAATAACCAAGGATCAACACCCTGTCACTTTAAACATCTTAAGGAAAGAGAATAGAAAGGCAAGACTGTGCCCCAGAGATCTTAGTATTTAATTGAAATTCCAGGAACACACCCAGATTTGAGGCAGGGCTCAGTTTATTGCATTATTCTGCAAATGAGTTTTCTCATGTTTGTCAAGAGAGAAAGTTTCTTTCTTCACCTCTCTCCTAAGCAAAGCCCTGCTTGCTTTCTTCCTTTCTTTTTTTTTTTTCTCTGCAAACACAAGAGGAAAAGAGAATGAAAGGTGAGAGCTGATTGAGTGAGCAACAGCAGGGGTAAGAAATGAGTATTTATCAATGTTCCTCTCCTTTTAAAGCACATCAATTCTAAAGCTGCTGACAGAGGTCTTGCTGTAACTGCTGGAAGAACCTCCAGGAGCTAATAATTTTATGTTCAGGCTTATGTAAAACCAGTTTTGATTAATTATTGATGCAAAGTTAGGAAAATGAACATTCGCTCTGCTTTGGCACAGCCCTATCGAATAAATGGAGCTGTGGCTGCTGCACTGCAGGGCGTTCAACCCCCAATCCTGTCTAGCAGCTCTTTGGTAGCAGGCCAGCCTTGTAGGGAGCAGGGTGTCCCCTCCTGTTGCAATGTCCTATGGAGAGCTTGTTCTCAGGCTCCTGAACTCTAAGAGAAACCATGCCAGGCAATAGCAGCTTTCCTTAACCACCACAGGCAGAAGTGGACCATATTCCCCTTCTCATGAGCTGGGCAAATTTGCCTCTTTTAACATTTGACTTAAGCTTAGTGCCTGAAATCTGAGTTTTATTTTGCCACTGCTTTGTGGAGCTGGCTGGGGTTCAGCTGAGGGTACAATGTTCCCATGTCCAGCAAGGCACTCCTGTGGGCTCCTGAACAATGTGTCCGTGCACAGAAAGCAGTTCTGACAATAACTGCTTAGCAGATTCAATTCAATTTGGTCTAATTAAATAGGTTCAGCAGCACAAAGACTGCAGAAATGGCTGCAATCTCATGCTAGACACGCAGCTGCAGAGCTGCAACATACACTTCTAACAGGTGCAAGAAGTACACTTAACCTTCTTCTAGGGGAAGCTGCCCCTTGCAACGTGAAAACTTCTACAGCTACATTTAAAACTTCTCAGTGCTGACAGCAGGAGTCAGACCCAGGGACAGACACACCTCTGTTTTCCAGACATGTATTCCCAATCCATGTTAGGCACACACAAGCCTCCTTTTCCATCTGGCAATACCATAGTTAGCTTTGATCCGTCTCCACTGGTTTGTGTGGAGCTGCACTGGGCACAATGGGAGCCATAGGGTGGGGAAAGAGGGATTCTGTCAACTGCTTCTAGGTAAGCAAACAGTCCAAGTCATCGTGCCCATTAATGAGCATTCCATACAGCCCTGCTCTTCACTTCATCACTTTCGTGTTCTTTCTAGAGTGATGCCATTTTACATCCCACAGCCTTTTATAAGCTCCTGATGTCCAATGCCTACAGTCTCTTCTTATCATCTTTCTCTTTTTCTTTTGAGCACTCCTGGCTTCCCAGAACCATTTTCTAGGGCTGGCTTTTTTACAATGGCTTCAATTCTTAGCTCTTCACTCTTCCAATTGTTCTTTACAGATATGGAGGGTGGGTGACTTGAAAGCGCCCTGGCTTAATTCAGCTCCCCTTGAACTCACTAGTACAGAAAAACTGAACTGCACATTTCCCTTGATTTCAACTGGGAAAGAGTAAGACAAGTGCATTGGGCTTTAGAAATTCCCCCCCTTGATGTTTTCCCATCACCCTGTTCCCTGTCATTAGCACAGTTTGTACCACTGATCCGAGTTCTGCTATAAAGTGTGCTCCTATTTTCATTCTCTTTCACACCTGTCCATCTCCACGCTTTAACGTGCTTGAATTTCCTTTTATGAGTTTTCTAGGGCTGTAGGCCTGTCTTGTGGAACAATTACCACTGCTTTGTAATGGAGTTTGTACAGAGCTGTTCTAGAGCAGAGCTTCATTTGCCTAGGAATCCATCAGGCAGCCATATTATGGAGACATCACCTGCAGCCTCACAGCTAAGTAGCAGGATTTTCTTCTCCTGGAGAGTCAACACTATTACCCTCAGAACCAGAAGCAAATTCTTAATGAGAAATGTTCAAATAGAAGTTTCTCTGACATTACAATTAACATGAACTTCATGTATGCACTATTCTGTTAGAGGAAACAATCAAGGCAGTTATAACTGAACTCGTTGCTTCTCCTTCTATTTCCTGATGTCCAATTTTGTAGGGAAGTAGTGGAGAGTGTGTCTTTAATTGAGCTATGGATGGTACCAGGAGCTTCGTGCTATTCCCTTAGAGCAGTGACAGCCACTTCACTCTCAAAGGCCAGCCTGGAGACCATCCTGCACACCTTTCCTGACAGGTTCATGGTTTTCCAGCTAAATGGAAAAGAATCCAAAGACTTGAAGCCAAACCCTTGGTTCAGTCCTACCACTTAGGTCTCTCCCACACAGCAAAGTAATGTCTAACGTCTAGCCAGACCTTAGGCAGATGTTTCAAAGGATGTAAAGTCCTGAAGCTGCACCAAGGCAAAAGCCATCACTGGTGCCTTTCCCACTTGCAGTTCTCACTGAGTATCACCCAGACAGCAGATGCCACTGTCTGAACTCAGGTGCAGCCCTGTAAAAATGGCTTGTGAGCTCTTATTGATCACTCCTCTCCAGGCGGTCGTACAAGACATTCCTCCCAATGCCCAAAATTATGTCTGAAATCAGTTTAGGGAATGAGCAAGTCTTTTAATTAAAACAGTCTGTTATGATGAATCTGTTATTACAAAGTCTTACCTATGTAAAACATTAATAATACAAATTTCATTTGTTTATGTCAGCACCAAGCATTAATTTTTAATGGCGAAATGTATGAGTTATGAAAGGCATTAATGCAAAACAAATCACCAACTGAGAAGGGAAAGGAAATCCATTTTTTAGGGTAAGCAGAGGGAATGAAATATTATTGTGGTTCTAACCAGGGGGAAAAAAAATATTTCTTTGGGCTCCAAGAGCAATTAAAAAAAAAAAACCCAGGGAAGCCTTGGGTTTTATCATCATGCTTAATATTAGATTCTATACCCAGCAAAGTTTGTGTCCATATGACCCAACCCATGCCTTGATGCCATCTCCGAGGAAGCCTTTCACACAAAATTACTCTAATTGCCATGCAACTGCCATGAAAGCAGATCAGATCCACACTGCCTCGCAACCACCTCGCTGGTGGGAGCGAGGGAGACCACACAGAGCCCACCAGTTAGTCACGCTGGCTTGGTGGGCCAAATTCATCACAGCTGTAAATGGGAAGCACTCTCGGAGATTTAGGAGTCGCTCCTGCTTACGCCAGCAATAAATTTCCTCCAGGCATTAATCACCAACTCGTTCTTACAGCTTATGATAGTAATTCTGCAGGATGCAGCAATACCAGGCTGGTTTCAGGATGGGCTGTGAAGGAGCTGGTTGTGGTGGCTGGTCCTGGGTCTGAGGCAGAGCTACTGAGGAGCTGTAGCTTGTGGTAAGACTTCTGCTTCCGCAGTACCTGCCAGCCCCACATTTAACCCTCACTCCAGCAGTGGTTTCACAGCAGGAAAACATTTCAGAATCGCAGAATCGCCCAGGTTGGAAAAGATCTCCAAGCTCATCCAGCCCAAGCTACCACCCAGCCCTGTCCAATCAACTAGACCAGGGGTCCTCAAACTTTTTAAACAGGGGGCCGGGGACTGTCGCTCAGGCACTGTCGGGGGCCGGACTACAGTTTGTCGGGAGCAGGACGGCAGTCCGTCGGGAGCAGGACCGCAGTTCGTCGGGAGCAGGACGGCAGTCCGTCGGGAGCAGGACGGCAGTCCGTCGGGAGCAGGACCGCAGCCGTCTGTCGGGGGCCGGACTACAGCTCGCCCCAGCCCGGTCGCGGCGGGTTCTCTGGCGGCCGGCGAGCGGCTGACGTGGCAGGAAGCGGCTGCTTGGTTTCCGCCAAGCCCCGGCGGACGCAGGGCGGAGGGGGCCTGAGAATACCGACGGGCCGGACTGAGGACCCTGAAGGGCCGTGGTTTGAGGACCCCTGAACTAGACCATGGCACTAGGTGCCTTAGCCAGGCTTTTCTTGAACACCTCCAGGGACGGTGACTCCACCACCTCCCTGGGCAGCCCATTCCAATGGCAATCACTCTGTGAAGAATTTCCTCCTCACATCCAGCCTAGTTGAGGCCTGGGCAGAGAGAACATGGAAAAGCTTCAAGTGCTTTGGGACCATATCTCTCTGGTATGAAGGCAGGGTTTGGCATGGTGGGTTCAGAGAGCTGATGGGCAGCACAATCCCTGGTGCTTCTGTCCACAGCAGCCAAGAGATCCTTTGCTTCACTGGCAATTCTCCTGATCTTCGGTGAGTGATTCCAGGTGTGTACAGCAAGGCCACATCTCCTGTTCTTACCCCTGTGGTGTGAGCAGTGTGGCTGTAGGGAGCTTGCAGAATGTCCTTGAGGCCTAGAAATGGCATCTATGCAGAGCACACAGACATCAGGTCCCAAACTGTTGTGATACCAACAGGCTGGATGTTCATGTCCCAAACTGTTGTGATACCAACAGGCTGGATGTTCATCAGGTCCCAAACTGTTGTGATAACAACAGGCTGGATGTTCATCAGGTCCCAAACTGTTGTAATAACAACAGGCTGGATGTTCATCAGGTCCCAAACTGTTGTGATAACAACAGGCTGGATGTTCATCAGGTCCCAAACTGTTGTGATACCAACAGGCTGGATGTTCATCAGGTCCCAAACTGTTGTGATAACAACAGGCTGGATGTTCATCAGGTCCCAAACTGTTGTGATACCAACAGGCTGGATGTTCATGTCCCAAACTGTTGTGATAACAACAGGCTGGATGTTCATCAGGTCCCAAACTGTTGTGATAACAGCAGTTACCACAACGAGGGACTCGGTATAGTCAGGATAGTGTGAGTGTGGCAAAGCAGGGCTCAGAAATAACTTGGCTTCGTACTCAGAGTGCCCTCATGAGCCACATGGGACACCAACCTGGCACAGCCTAATTGCCATTTCTTTTCACTACCAGCCTGCTGTGCTGTCCAAGGACTGCATCTGGCTTTAAGATCTATAGAACTGGACCTTGTGTTCTTTCCCCTAGTTAAGACTTCAGCAATAAAAGCAATACATCTTGTAGTTTCTGTCTTTCTCTCACACTCTTTCTTTGTCTCTCTCTGTCTTTCTTTCTTGTCTCAGTCTAAAAAAGTTGCTGAGATTAGCAATAAAGTGAGAATGTAATATCATCCTACAGGGTGCTACGACAAACTGCCCCTTGGTTCCATCGATTCAACAGGCCTGAAATATAGGAAGGCATCTAAAGGGGAAGAATGTGAGATGAACTTTGCAGATATAAATTCTCTAATATTGGATTTCTCCTAACACGTTTCAGGGCTGTGTTGTGTTGCACCAGCTTCTCTCCCTCGGATGCTACAGGATCTCTGTTAGCTAAGCAATAGGTTCTTGTTGGCACAGCGTTTAGAGCAGGATGCAGTATTTCATCTCAACAATAGCCCTGATATTACAATGTGTGACACATCCACTGCTTCGTGCCTCCGATAGAGATACACCACCCAGCCTCAGGGTACCAGGAACCTGGCTGGAAGCAATTTAAGTTGTTTTTTTTTCCTCCCAGCATCAATCTGTGAGGTGAAATAATATGGGAGAGGTTGTGGCTGTAGGGGAGAACTTGCTGTACTGAGTATCAAAGACCTGATAGAAGCAATTGTCAATATCTGAGACACGTGATGCTATAAACTGTTATTTCTTTTCCCTCACACACATATTCCCTCCAATCTGCAAGTATCCACATGGCATGATTAAAAAAAATAATCAGGTCTTAGTCTTTTTCTGCTTTAGGATACTTAGCAAGTTCATTTTCAGAATTCATGACTTGAGAAATGAGATTCAATTTACCACATCGCATTCAAAAAAACATCAATGCGCTCACCCCTTCTTCTTGAGGGGAAGAGTCCAGCTCCCTCTGACAGGTTTTCTTATAACCTCTCATTCTGGCACTTCTCATGATGTTGAATGCGTGTTACAAATGAAGTAGGTGATTGCCTCCATGCCATCCTGTTGCCCCTTGTAATAAAAGCCAGAGAAGCAGCAAAACAGAATAGCTCATTGCACAATTCTATCCCTTGAAGAGCTGGCTTTGATCTTCAGCATCTTTTCCTTCGAGGATCTGGCCAACATAAAATTATACAAAAAGAGGACAGGGATAGTGCCTCTCTGTGGTGCAGAATACAGTAAGACATGCAGTAAATGGTATTTGTGGTCTCTGTAACAACCAAGCATAATCTGTTTGCTCCTTGTTAGTTCTGTAGGTCTCCAGGTCCCCAAGCCAGGCAGGAAGCTGATGGTCTCATGTTTGTTGCAGGAAGAGCATCACAAAATGCTGTTCCACTCAGTGTCTCCTGTGTTAAAATGATATCAAAAGCCCAGTAGTCAACTAGCAAACTGAAAAGACAGAATCATGCATTTTTGGTGCCACTTTTCCCAGAACTCCAAAAGCTTTTTTGTTTCTTAGAGATGAGAGTAGAGGGTGGGGTGGAATGACCAGCTTCTGGCCCGGGTTGCTCAAGCTGCAGCCTCCCTTGAAAGGCAGCACAGAACTGTTCCATGTGTGATAAAGTTTGTGTATAATCAATAAAAAGAACTCGAGATCTACTTGAAAGAGGGAATGGGTCAGTGTTGATAACCTTCACAACTCTTTTTATTTATTATTAATACCTGCTTGCTAGAACTCCAGCTACATGAAATACAGAATGCTAGGCAAAATAGAGACTCCTCTCTCCTCTCCCAGCATCCTTCCAGCTACCCACAGCTGTTTTATTTTTCCTCTGACTCCACCTCTTTTGTTCTATTGTTACTGAATCTTCTGGGATTCTGCCTACTAAACAGCAACTACCTTGGGGCAGCAAAATACAACTTCACCAAAAAAAGTTGTATGCAAGATTGTTTTTTTGTAACTGCCAAGGGCAACACTTGTGGTAAGGGCTGAGAGGTTTAAAAAGCTTCCTCATCTCCCAGTGTGGAGAATGCCTCCATTCCACTGCTTTGGGACAAGGAACAGGATATGTCCCTTGCCACAGCACCTAGTGACAGTATTTGTCCCAGTGCCCCATGCCTCAGATGTAACAGAACCATTTTTTGGGAGGGAGAGAACTGAAGCAGATGTGAGATGTAAGTGCCTGATGTGCATTTTTAAAGAAGGGCTGAACCTATGGTAGGTGAGGTCTGCCAAGCCCACCAGCAGACTGCTGAGCTCAGGTAGCTAATGAAACCCCTCCAAGGCTTTTTGCAAACAAGAAAGCTCAGGGCCAGATGGAAGCTGGGTGGTTACTGTCAGGCACTAAGCCATGGCTCAGTTGAGAGCATCCACGCAACTCTCTGTTGCCTTCAGTATGTCTAACAGTTTCAGGACCTACTTTCTTCATTACCATTCACAACTGACTTTTCATACATTTCAGGCTGGATGCTCAAATGATCTCCTTTAGAATGTAATAGCAAAAGAATGGGTTATGTCCATCTGTAATAATACCTTTCCAAAAGCTAAAATAGGCTTTCTGGGATTCTTTATCAAGCAAGGACATCTCCAGACATGAGACAAACAAATACCTTTAAAAACTATATATTTCTCCAAGTTCAGATCAGTCAAGGGGTCTATCAAGGATGCAAGATTTTGGTGGTTGGATTTGATAGAGGTAGGAAGAAAGAGAGTTCCTTGACTTGGGTAGGAGTTTTAACCCTGCAGACTCTGAGATGCAGGAACTCATCAAGAGGACTGACAACTTTGGTGTGGAAATTCTCCAGCAGCTTTAACTGCTGGTACCAAGGAAATTGTTTCCGAGTTTACATCATTCCTCCAGAATAGTTATGGGTGGGAATTTGGGGGGAAAAAAAACCAAAACAAACAGAAACCCAACCAAAACAAACAAACAAAAAAAACCCCAAACCCACCAAATTTCCTCTTTTATCCCAGAGCAGCACTCCTGTGCTCATCCTCTTGTCATAGCAGAGCAGCAGAGCAATTGTCTACACTTTAACATCTCTACTCTCTCTGATATCAACTATCAACCACCAGCTCCTTCATACAGGAAAAATGGTCCCATGTAAGGTGTTTGCCAATAATCATCTTCATGATGATTTTCTTCATTCAGTTATAGCCCAGAATGATTTATTATAGCTATTTCAACCCTCCCCAGCCTTTGGCTCTCAAATTGTTCTCTTTACTGTTTACTATTATTAGTTTTGTTCTTGTAAGTTCTAGTTGCAAACCAAAACAAGAAAGTGTGTTGCATTTTTCATTGCCTGGATTCCTGCACGGGTTGTCTCTTTGCCATTTCACTGAGGGACAGTGCATATGCAAGCTGTAGTTTTCCAGTACAGCACAGCTGTAGTTACCTGTGTAGAGACACCACTGAACTCACAGACATTAAGGATATCTTCACATGGATGCTTCATAATATTGCTATGAAAGCAAAGTCTTTGATTTGGATCATGCACATTCTGAACTGTGGGGACACTTGGTGCCATGGTCTAGCCTTGAGCTCTGTGGTAAAGGGTTGGACTTGATGATCTGTGAGGTCTCTTCCAACCCTGATGATACTGTGATACTGTGACTTAGATTTCTCCCCCCCGTCCATCTTACAAACGTTGCTTTAAACGTCCTCTTCAGGTGGAAGCCCCATCCCTGGAGGTCTCTAAGGCCAGGCTGGATGGGGCTCTGAGCAACCTGATTCAGTGTGAGGTGTCCCTGCCTATGACAGGGGGTTGGAACTAGATGATCCTTGAGGTCCCTTCCAGCCTTTGTTTAATCGTGCTAAGGTGTGCTGGGTTGTCTTGTGAAGAGAGGAGGAAAACTTGGTAAGGAGCCCATTTGTAACTGTATGGGCATCTTGGGCTGCTGTTCTCATGAAGCAGTGCTTGCTGTTGACTTCGTGGTCATCTAAACGCACCCCCACCCGATTTTTCTGTGCCTTGAAGTCAATCCATAGCCCTGAAAAAGCTCCATTGCCTTCATTTGGCCATAGGCCAAACCCTGATGGGCGCTTAAGTTTGTCAGCACACAGATGAAAAGCTGTTTAGCCAAGGAGGAAGACACTGTAATATCAGATACTATTTGCCACTTGAAAACATAAAAACCATCCTGCCTTTGATATGTGATCTGCCTATAATGTGATCTTAACACTGCTCTCTGTTCTTTAGTGCTTACTTTTAACTTGAATTTTTGCCAGCAAGGAAGAGAAAGAAAGGAAAGGAGAGGAAAGGAGAGGAAAGGAGAGGAAAGGAGAGGAAAGGAGAGGAAAGGAGAGGAAAGGAGAGGAAAGGAGAGGAAAGGAAAGGAAAGGAAAGGAAAGGAAAGGAAAGGAAAGGAAAGGAAAGGAAAGGAAAGGAAAGGAAAGGAAAGGAAAGGAAAGGAAAGGAAAGGAAAGGAAAGGAAAGGAAAGGAAAGGAAAGGAAAGGAAAGGAAAGGAGAAAGGAGAAAGGAGAAAGGAGAAAGGAGAAAGGAGAAAGGAGAAAGGAGAAAGGAGAAAGGAGAAAGGAGAAAGGAGAAAGGAGAAAGGAGAAAGGAGAAAGGAGAAAGGAGAAAAGCAAAGAGCAAAGCAAAGCAAAGAAAAGAAAAGGGAAAAGAAAAATCAGTTTCAATCTAGTGGAAAGTTTAAAGCAATTTTTTATTAGTGCATAACTCTCAAATACCACTTTGGAATGAGGAATTATCTCTCAAGCACTTACTAGATAGGCTTTACTTTACTGTTAATCTGACAGTGTTTTATTAATAATCATCCCTTTTTGTATTGCTATTATGCATTTTTTTTCTATTAACTGGGTTTATATCTCTAGCATCACCATTATAAAGAAGGCTGTGAAATACCTCTCAGATGCACTGCGTAGGAACAAAGCAGATAAATATTCCTAACAAATCACAGGCACTATTTCTTGTGGAATTTTCTTGCTGTTAATAAACAATGAAATATTTAATGCCAATTGCAAGAAATATTTTTATAGCTGGAAATAAGATTACAGTGTGGCCTACATCTACTGTAAGAGAAAAGTAGGGGGAGTGGGCACTCTTGGTTTATGGCTTTTGCATCCTTGCTTGTGATTCATTGTTCAAAACCAGCCCACAGCTCATTATCTGTACTCACCTTCATTTGAGTACAGTCCTGTAATAGGAAAAGAAGCAGGCAGGAGCTTGAATCTGATCTTCCTCTGATCTTCTTCCTCTGGTTTAGATTATTCATCCCTAGACATAGCACACTGTTTTCAGTTATCATTCATTTAAACTCAGTCCAGAAATTAGTGGTAAATAACACAATGATGGCATTGAGTTTAACAGATTCATACAGAAGGTCTGTGGTAGGCCTGTTAGATTTACACAGCTCAACTCAGTCTACTTCTTTAGTGTTTTTGCAGCAGCAGAAGTGCAATATTGGATACCAGGTTGGATATTAGGAACAATTTCTTTCCTGAAAAGGGGAGGTCAGGCCTTGGAACAGATTGCTCAGGGAAGTGGTGGAGTCACCATCCCGGGAGATGTTAAACAAAAGTGTAGACATGGCACTTCAGGGTGTAGTTTAGTGGGCATGGTGATGTTAGGCTGATGATTGGACTCAATCTTAGAGGTCTTTTCCAACCTTAATGATTCTATGAAAAACAGGTTGTGGCAATCCAGGCTGAACATGAGGACTTCCAGCTTTTTGTTAACCCATACTCATGCCAGCTTCAGTGTATCTAAGTTATTCATTGTCTACAGTGTTTACAGTCTCTCCCCTGGAGCATAATCTGCAGCTGGAATTAACACATTATTTATGCCTTCCTCCTAGTCATTAAGATAGATTTGTAAGTGAATAGAGCTAATATTGATCTTTGGGGCATTTTGCTGGACAGTGTTTTCAAAGTCTGTGCTGTGCTACTGATTTCTTACCCTTCCTTTGGTGTCAGGCTGGCAATTTTCCATCTCTGACAGTGCCCACCATGCTTGGGAGAATTATTTGTCAGGTGCATCTCACAGAAACCAAAATAAATGCTGTCTCCACCCATGTTCCTTTCAGAAAGATCTTATTCTTGACCTCACACTGATTTGGACCTCTCTAGTGAGTAATCAAGTACTGCTTTGCACACCTAAGTATCTGGTGGATATCATTTATGGAGCAAAGCTGGAGGTGGGTAGGTTCAGACTACACATGAGGAGGAAGTTCAGCACAAGAGTGGTGAGAGCCTGGAATGGGTTGCCTAGGGAGGTGGTTGAGGCCCCATCCCTGGAGGTGTTTAATGCCAGGCTGGATGAGGCTCTGGCCAGCCTGATCTAGGGTAGGGTGTCCCTGCCCATGGCAGGGGGGTTGGCACTAAATGATCCTTGTGGTGCCTTCCAATCCTGACTGATTCTATGATTCTCTGATTTGCCTACAGTCATGTATGAGACCAAAGGAGAGCTAAAACTCAAGCATGTTCCCTGCCTATGGGTAGGAACAGGAATTTGGCAGATCATGCACCAGCCTCTCCTTTTCTCTTTTTAAGAGCAGTGCCACCTATGTGGGCTAATTTTGATCTCATAGTTTAAAATCAGAAATGAAAGTTACAAACAATCCACCTAAAAAAGTTTCCCAGTTCCTCTGATAACATCCTAATGCCTCTTCATGCTTGTTTTTTTGCAATGCCAGTAAACTCTATCTCCTCTGAGGTGCAAGGCCATTGCTCATCTAAAGGCTCTGTTCTGCCCATAAAGGGTGAATTCTGTTCCAAATAGTGACTTTAAAAGCTGATTCTGCAGAGGCTAAACTACCTGCATTGCCTTCAGTGGAAACCCTCCCGTTGCCTTCAATGAGTGGTAATTATTAAGACTGAATTCTTACCACATGAGACCCATGAAACTGAAAGCTTTCCAAATCAGGCATATGTGTAAAACCAGAATCTGCATCTTGGGAGAACGAGGTGAGTTCTGCTGAGCATTTTAATGCCAGGATAGATAAGTGAAATTATAAATGGCTTGAGCAAACACTTCATTAAACTGGTGCAGAGATTTATGGACCCTCAAGAGCACAAGGGGGTTTTTTTCCACCTTTGAAAACATCAAAGAAAATCAGAGAAATAACTTTTCAGCCTAATCCTCATGACCAAAAGCCCTGCTGAGCAGTCAAAGCAAGAAGCAAACACATCAGCACAAATGGGAGCTGCCTTCTGAAAGGAAGGTTTTGATTCAGAGCTAGATGATCACTAGGAGGAGTGATCAGTAAAAAGGAATTCCACTGTATTCAATTTAAGTATCCGTTTTATCTGTTCCCTATCAACAGCTCTATTGACAAGGTCTTCATTGCTTCCTAATTGTTTGTCCCAGTTTTTTGTGCTTCTCTATGAAGGGCTAGTTTGAAAAGAGGATTGCAGTAACTTGGACGTCTTATTTGTACCTCAGCCATCATTGACTTTATTCCTTTTCTAGTTTATTAAAAGGCCAACTTTATTTCTATTACACTCCCTCCACACACCCCATCACATTTACTGCATTCTTAAAGCTCCTTCTTATACAAAACTGTCATTAATTTGTTCCACATACTTTGATCCCCCTGGTATTTTCTACTTCTTCACTTACTTGCAGCCTTCAGCAGTCTGGAGAGTGCTGGTAAGGTAAAGAGTGCAGAGATTAAGTCCTCTACCTAGTAAAATCACTGCTGCAAGGCTACTTCATGTTTGTTCTGCAGAAACTGAACCATGATGTTCTAGATCTATCATTCAAAATCCTTACAGACTCTTCATGGCATTTATCTGATGTGTCTCACACAGACCAGAACATCTCCTCTTGGCTGCATGGTGTGAATGTCGAACTGTATCATTGCCTACAGTCACAGCACTTCTGAAAAGTCAACCAGTAAAGGTTGTCAGGGAAAGCCTCTCCTGTCCGTGCAAAGAGCAACTCTGTTGCATTCCAGTTTTGGGCTTCCCAGGTTAAGAGGGACAGGGATCTGCTGGAGAGAGTCCAGTGAAAGGCTACAAGGATGATGAGGGGACTGGAACACTGCCTGATGAGGAAAGGCTGAGGGACCTGGGGCTGCTTAGTCTGGAGAAGAGAAGGCTGAGAGGGGATTTAATAAATGTTTATAAATATCTGAGGGCTGAGGTCAGGAGTGGGGGGGGCAGCCTCTGCTCACTTGCTCCCTGGGATAGGACAAGGAACAATGGATATAAGCTGTGACACAGGAGGTTCCACCTCAACACAAGGGGGAACTTCTTACTGTAAGGGTCACAGAGCGCTGGAACTGACTCCCCAGAGAGGTTGTGGATTCATCTTCTCTGGAGCCTTTCAAGGCCTGACTGGATGCATTCCTCTGTGACTTGAATTAGATTGTGTGTTCCTACTCTGGCAGGGGGGTTGGACTCAGTCGTCTTTTTGGGTCCCTTCCAACCCCTAACGTCCTGTGGGGCTCTGGTACACGTGTGGAGCAGTGGCTGGGAAGTACAACCACAAAGGGATCAGAGATGGGGCTGCCCAGCAGAGGCAGTAGGAGAAGAGCTGCCAGCACCCTGCTCCCTGCTCTAGCTTTGCCTTGCTCGGCAGCTCTGTAGCATTGAGTGTAAGACCTCAGAACAATTACAAACAAACAGTACAGAGCCAAAGCTGGATGCAGAGGAATTTCAGCCTATACTCGTGTGTAAAACCTTTTGGATCCATGAAGATGAATCAGTGATGTTCTGGAGCATTGTGTGCATCACTGCATACCCTGGCTGAGAAAGGACACTACAAAAGCAGAGCTCCTTTTTGGGATCTGAGGAAATTAGAATCACAGAATCTATCAGGGTTGGAAGGGACCACAAGGATCATCTAGTTCCAACCCTCCTGCCATGGACAATGACACCCTACCCTAGATCAGGCTGGCCGCAGCCTGACCTTAAACACCTCCAGGGATGGGGCCTCAACCACCTTCCTGGGCAAGCCATTCCAGGCTCTCACCACTCTGATGCTGAACAACTTCCTTCTCACATCCAGCCTGAACCTACCCACCTCCAGCTTTGCTCCATGAAGCACATGCAGAAAGTATTCAGCTCAGTACAGGGACAAATGCAAAAGGAATACAGGAAAATTGCATGAAATGCTGAACAGGCTGGAGAGAGTGGGCTGAGAGTTCTGCTCTGTGTGTCTCATGACAGGAGAACAAAGAGACAGTTGATGGGATATTAAGAAGCAGCAAATTCAAAAGTGATAAAAGGAACTATTTCTTCACAGTTTGTTTCATTGCCAGGGGAAAGTTGTGGGAATAAGAACAAGATTGCCTGGGGACTGGCCACTCACTTGGATAAGAACTCCCAGTATTAGAGCAGTTAATGCTGTAAACCCTTGGAAAAGTCTTCACACAATTCTCTTAGCAAACAGAGAATAAGTGGGAGTGGGATGGATTATCCTGCATCTGTTTATTGTGCAGTGCTCCTATCTTCTTTAGAAGCATCTGGTGTTAGCCATAGTCACAAGCTAGCAGTTGTGTTGTTGCTATTTTTTGGTGTCCCTTAGTTGCTTCTTTTCTCTCCTCCACCTGGTTAAAGCTGATTAAAAATCCCGAAATTAATTTCACACAACAATTCCAAAATGTTTTCATCCTGAAAGGTTAAAAATAGACTCTTGGGGTTTTTTTTTTTCTTATTTTCTTTTTTTTTTCCTCAGAAACTTACGGTGAAATATTTTAATGAAAACATTTACTGCAAGCACAGGTGCTGGCAAACAAAATACATCAGTGTGCATGTGGGAAATGTTTACAATTCCAGGGTTTGGGGAGAGAAGGGATTTTTTTTTAGTAAAACACTTGCATTTAATGAAAAATACACTTTTATATATATGGATAAAGGTTGGGTTTGTTATTTTCTTTTCAAAGGCTTTGAAAAATCTTGATCAACTCAAGTCCCAAAGGTGAGTTCAGATGGCGCTGAAAAGGATTAGCACAGCTAGGGAAGAGCAGCAGGTCTCAACCCGGAGCAGGCAGGAGCAGGTGAGCAGGATTCAACAGCCCGAAAGATTTATCGCAGGCTGGGGGGCCGAGAGGAGATGAGGAAGCCAAGTCCAGCTCCTGCTGTCAGCAACAGCAACAGCAAATCCTTTTCTGACATGGGCAGGAGCAGGACACGCTGTCCGCTCCTCCGGGGCGGCTGGCAGGTCTCCCACCTTATTCCTCGTCCCTTTCCCGTCTCCGGCTGTGCAGGGACCGCGATGGGAGACAAAGCTCCGGTGTGCTCTTGATTAAATTGATGAGATGGGGCTGCTGGCAGCACATGCATCACGCTCTCCCGGTCCCCCGGCACTTTGAAACGAGCCGCTCCTCCTTCTGTTCCTGCCGAGCTCCAGAGGGAGGGGAGGAAGGAACAGGCATTAGCAGAGCTTCTAATTAGGCAGGAATGGGGAGTACATCCCCACGGTGCTGGGGCAGGCTGGGGTAGGTGCTCTGCCATTGTGGAGCAAGCTGAGTTACTTCAGGTTTCCTCTGTCTGCTGTTATCTTTGTCCCTTTGCTACACGTTAATTGATCCTTTCTTCCCTTTTTGGCTGAAATGTCTGCTTTTAATGCTCACAAACAATAAATCCTTTCTTTTTCTCCTGCTCACAGGGGATGTAAATCCACACAGAAGGGGAATTGGGGAGGGAGGAAGAAGGCTGCCTGCCATGTTCCCATTAGCATTGTAGCAGTGATTAGGGCTCAGTGCAGCCCTGAGCAGCAACAGGGCCAAGCTCCCTGGGCTGAGTTAACTTAACCAACTTTTCACTGGGAGAACCTAGGCCTCCAGAATGTGCCAGTGGGCTCGCAGGAGTGCTGAAAGTTGGCTTGTCCCCTGCTGTCAGTATGGTTGGCAGTTTTCTTAAGAAAGCGGTGAGGGTGTCTAACACCTTCCCTCTGCTGTAGAAAAGTCAAGTCTCATATGTAGAATTGGCCACAAGCCTTATCACACATGCACACCCAACTGCGTCGCAGTGAGGCAGTCTCCAGAGAGCATCAGCTCCTGAAACCCAAGCATCCAGTTCATATAGTGCAGGCTGCATCTATCCTTCCCCCAAAAAAGCCCAAACTTCTTGGGTGTCTGTACACATGGCCTAGATCCCCTCCTGACTCTTTCCTATCTGCTCACCTGCCTCACTGCCTGCAGTAGGCAAGCTCAGCCTCCATCAAAGCTTGGAGATCATGGCTTTATCCACGTGGATTGCTGACCCATGTCATGAAGTGTTCAGGATGTACCACTTCCAGGAAAACACCTCTGCTACGAGCACAAGGTGCTGCTCATTTGGAGGGAAGGAGCTGGTGCAGGCATGTCTTTCTAGCTCTTCACACCCCTGTAGTGCTCATGTTTTTCCAAAGCACAAGTGCCACCTCTTTTGGTCAAATTCTGCCTCTAGCAAAGTCTGGAGAAAAGGTCCTGCTTGAGATGAGACAGGAACACAAAGAAACAAATAAAGGAGCTTGGCTGGAATCTTAACAGATGAAAAATGGAGAACTGTGCTCACACTTCCATCTTCCATTTTGTTAGGTATGGGGTTAAGATCTCACCTGCTTTCAGAGGCATGTGGATGTTTTGTTCCTCTAGGTGATCACAAAGAAACCCATTATTCAGCTCCACGCTTGCATTTTGGCATCTGCTGAAGCTGGGAATTTTGCAGCAGCAGGGCTTTATTTTTTCCACAAATGTGTTGTTAATATTATTATTTTGTAGTTAAAATGACCTCTGATCTCTTTGACTTTATTGGTTTCACATTAAGCAACTCAGACCATCTACCTACCACTGTGAAACAGCAGCATAACTTAAGGTTCCTGAAAGTTTACCTGTTGCAGTACACAAGTTTACCCTCTGCTGATACTGCAAAACCCTTGTAAGATCAGCAGGGCAAGTTCTGTGACAGAGGACCAGCCCAGAACCACTGTTGGGGTCTGTTGCCAGCAACAGGTCTGTCATTCTCTCTGCATTCACTTAGCTGTGATGGGAATCAATGAGAAGGGCAAGGAAGCTGGTGAAGGGTCTGAAGAACAGGTCTCATGAGGAGCAGCTGAAGGAACTGGAGTTGTTTAGTCTGGAGAAGAGGAGGCTGAGGGAAGACCTCATGGATCTCTACAACTACTGAAAGAAGGTTGTAGTAAGATGGGAGTTGGTCTCCTCCTTGGTATCAAGTGACAGGAGAGGAAATGGCCTCGAGCTGCACCAAGGAAGGTTTAGATTGGATATGAGGAAAAATGTCTTGATTGAAAGGGTGGTCAGGCATTGGAAGAGACTGCCCAGGGAGGAGACAAAGTCACCGTCCTTGAAGGTGTTCAAAAAGCTTGTAGACAAGGCCCTTTGGGACATCTTTTAGTGGCCATAGTGTTGGCACCTCAGCAGATGGACTCAGTGCCCTTAGAAGTCTTTTCCAACTGAAACAGTTCTATATTTCTACAATTCTGTATCCCTGACCAGCCTTGGTCTGCATGTGAAGGCAGAGAGACAAAGGTATTATCAATGCAGAATACAAACCCACCTTCCAGAGCCACATGTGAGAGAGCTGGCCCTACTGGGACTTACAAGTCACTTTCAACTAACTTTTCTCATTTCCCCCCAAAAATGAAGTGTTACAACTACAAGCTGCTTCAGCAAAGCCTCCTCAGCAGATAATGGGATTTACATAATTGGGTGCTGGTGGGACTTCAGTAAATCATCAACGTGGCAGCGTGTTTATTACAGCCATGCAGAGCCACCACTCCTCACAAACCCTTCCTGGTGCCCAAAATATACCACACCAAAGTGCAGCTGAGGGGGAGATGGATACTGGTTGGTTCTTGTGGGCAGGAGAAATACAGACAGCCTGGAGCTAACTGGCACTGAGGATTTATTGCGTACAGACAGCTCAGGACGCAGGCTCCTTTGACTTGACCGGAGGTTCAAACTAGGCTAGGTCATTTATGAGACAAGCTTCTAGGAGATGGCTGTGGGTCAGCTTGAAACCAGTTGTAATTCTTGTCCACATCACAAGCCTTGTTTTGATACTTCCATCTAAAAACCTCCATTAAAAGCACAAATTCCAGAGAGGTAAAAAGAACTTCCCTCCTACTGACAGGTGGTAGTTGCACCTCTAAGCCGTATAGCAAGAGGGGAAGCTGCTCTGCCACTGTGATGAAAGTGTATATCATAGAATCATAGAGTGCACTGGGTTGGAACAGACTTTTAAGGGTCATCTAGTCCAACCCCACCCATGGTGAGCAGGAATAGATCAGGTTGTCCAGGGCCCCATCAAGCCTGATCTTGAAAATCTCCAGGGTTGGTGTCTCCACCGCCTCACTGGGCAACTTGTTCAGTGTTTTACTACCCTCATAATGAAGTTCTCCCTAATGTCCAGTCTAAATCTTCCCTGCTCTAATTTAAAAACATTGTCCCTTGTCCTGTCACTACAAGCCCTCACCTCCATCTTTCCTGTAGTCCCCTTTCAGGTACTGGAAGGCTGCTATGAGATCTCCAGGCTGAAAACGCCAGCTCTTTCAGCCTGTCATTGTAGAAGATATGCTCCAGCTCTCTGATCATTTTTGTGGCCCTCTTCTGGACTCTCTCCACCAGGTCCATGTCTTTTTCGATTTGAGGGCCCTAGAGCTGAATATATCTGAATGTAACATGCTATGATCACCTTCCTTTCACCAGCCCTAGGTTAACATGCACCTAAAGTGAGCTGTGATGCAGCTGTTTCTTCTACACATCTAGAAGTGGGAATAAATCCTTCTCCAGGCTGGTAGGGCTAAATGTGGGAGGAGGCTGCCAGTGTGTTGCTGGTGTCTGTGCATGGATAATGCCACATGCCAGGGACAAGCAGTGAACAAAGGCGATTTGTGAGCTGGGAAATGGGATTGCCAAAAGAGATGGAACAGAAATGAGGTTTTAATCCCCTAGCCCAATCTTCCCTGGTACTGCCTGTCTGCAAGAGGCAGGATTTTATCAGTGCTGTCCACAGGGAACTTTCCTGACCTTCAGTTTGCTGGAGCCTGGCAGAGCATTGCACTTCTCTAAGATGTGCAAAGACAAGTTTGCAGAGCACACAGATGCTCCTGTGAGTGAGCCACAGCACAGCAGGGCACAGTCCACCCCAGAACAGGCTGTGCATGCTGAACTCCACAGAGGAAGGCTGTGCAGAGCTCACAGCTCCTGCAAATTCATAGGAACAGGTATTGGCACTCAGCTAAGTCAAACACCTTGGGACCTGTGTATTTTCCAGACTAGATGACAACAACTTTCCCTACTTGCATTCTTAGGGCTCTCCAGGTTAAAGAGGCAGAGAAAATGTATGTAAGACCCACAGATATACTACACAGGAGACTGACTTGAGTGTTTGCTTGAAAATTTAGATATGCTTGTGTTTTACAGCCTCCTGCAAGTGCTTCCTACTCCAGATTCCCCCACCAGCTCACCCCCTCTGCCTGCCTGTCTGCCAGACAGACAATGCCAGCGCTAGAGTTTTCTCAGCTGCCAAAGCACATTGGCCTGGGACTTCATTTCTCTGTATCACAAGCTACCAGCAGAAACCTTGTCATTGCAATTTTTCACATATTTTCTTCTGCTCTGTTTTTTTATCTCTTTGAAATCTCAACTCTCCAGCTCATGGCTGTAGGCTATTACTAGACTAGAACAAAACTTATTCTCAGTCCTAAACAAAATGAATAAGGCAAAAGAAAACAGTCAGAACAAAGGAAAAGTTAATGCTTGGAGTGATAAGCATCAGAATTTCTATCCACACTGGGTTAGGAGGATCAGGAAAGTGAGAAGGGATGTAGGAGAGGATTGCACAGCTGCTGTCCGCTCTGTGAGCTGTTCGACTGGTGGCCTTGTCTGGTGAACCAGCAGGTGACAGGTCTGCCAAATTGCTGCCTCCACAGTGTTTCTATCTCATTGTGGCAAATTTCACCTGGAGAGGTTCTGTCCCCAGTGTGAGCTTGGAATTAGGGCTGCCAAATCCACCATCTATGCAAATAGGGGACTGTAAGCAGTACAAGATCTCTTGCAATGATGAGATGCTGAAGAGATGCTCCAGGGACACAGGGCTGTGTTTGACTAGCACCGGGCACCATTCTTCCCTGTGCTGTTTAACAAGCAGCAAAGCAGGCTGAGACAATCCTTCCGTTTTCTCCTTCCTTTTCTTCCCTCCTCTTTCCTTCCCTGCTTTCCTCCACTTGGTTTTGGCTTGGCTTGGGTTTCTTCCCCATCTCTAACACTTCAGCTGTAGAATGAGGTTTGTTGCTTCATCGACTGAGTAAACTTTGAGAGCTTTAAGAAAAACAAACAATTCCTCTTGCTCTCCCGGTGGGTTCTTCCCCACCTCTCAGCTCCAGTCACAACCCTAATTTAGAATCTGCAGCCAGTTAACGAGCACAGAGGAGACGCAGGCTCAGTGCAGAGGCTCTCTGTAGAAGCACAAACACACAAACACACTTCCAGGGGTTTCATCTTTTTAATACAGATCGGAGCAGTGCAAAAAAGAAGGCTTCAGATCTGCAAATAACAAAGCAGCCCCCGAGAAGGGGGGCTTAGAGCACTGAGGTGGGGTTGGGCTGCGGGTTTTGGTTGTTTGTTTGCTTAATCCTACTATATTATGCAGAATCCAGCCCTTGAAAATTTTGTATCTTCTTGCACCAAAAGTGGCCTCCAAAGGCCTGAGCAAAATCAGTGCATTATATCAAATGTGTTTTCCTGCCCACACCCTTTCCGCACTCCAACCTCTCTCCACACACTTACACAGACACACAACTGCTTTTCATAGCAAGGCTATAATTTAACAGCTAATGCCTTGCATGAGCACCACCCCTTCCCAAATTCTCCTGCTTTTCAGTTTCTATTCAAATTCAAAGGCAGATTATTTTAGCTCTACAGTCCTGGGGATAAAAAAGAGAAGGAAAGAAATGACAATATTTGAAGAAGCTGCAAGTATTTCTTTCCCCCATTCAGTTAGCACCCAGACAATGTCAAGTGTAAGTCTATTCTTTCTGCCACTGCATATACAAAGACAGTTGGAAGCTCAATAAATATTATTCCAGAACTGGAACTTCCCATTTTAGACATGAGATGAGTTTGAATTCTCAGGTGAGCACCCAGACATCTGACAGAAATGGAGGGGGAAAAAGCAACCAAAAAACTCCAAACAACAACAACAACAAAAAAAAAGAACTAAAATTTTAAAAGCAACTTCTGCATCTGCACAACACAACTGGTCCAGACCATGGCTTGTGGCTTACCCAGTTTGAGCCATGTCGAGGCCTTATTAACTGGTAGGCAAAACAGAGATGCAACAAAGTTCAGCCTTCATGCCTTTGTGACACACACTGCACCAGGCATTTGACAGAATCTCTGCAGTCTTGGAGCTGGAAAGAACCTTCAGAGATCATTTAGCAGTCTTGAGGAGAGGGACTTGGGGGTGCTGGTGGACAAGAAGCTCAACATGAGCCAGCAGTGTGCACATGCAGCCCGAAGGGCCAACCAGATCCTGAGCAGCATCAGAAGTGTGGCCAGTGGGTTGAGAGAGGTGATTCTCCCCATCTACTCTGCTCTGGTGATACTCCTCCTGGAGTACTGCATCCAGTTCTGGAGCCCCTGTTACAAGAGGGATGTGGAGATGCTGGAATGTGTCCAGAGAAGGGCCACGAGGATGCTCAGAGGGCTGCAGCAGCTCTGCTGTGAGGACAGGGTTGGGGCTGTTCAGACTGGAGAAGAGGAGGGTCCAAGGTGACCTTCTTGTGGCCACAATAACCAGCCACAGCCAGCAATGAGGGGCATGGTTTGGTTTCACTTAAATATTACTGTGCACCTAACAGTGAGCAGAGAAATGCTGGTTAGAAAATAGAAACTTAGCTACTGCAAGCTCCACTGCCCCTCTCAGAGCCAAATCAAACCTTCCTAGCAGGGCTGAACAACCTCTGCCTTTGCTTTTTAACACTGAGTTACAACAAGGTAGGGAGATCTTCTCATATTTTTTTTCCAGCACTCTTTATGCTTTACACTGGGTGTGCCAAACCCAAGCTGTGGGCTACAGCAGTGAAGCTGATCAAAATGAGATACAGTGAAGGGAATTAGGAGGGGGGAATATTTAAATTACATTAAAAAAGGCAAAAAGAGGGAAAAAAAGAAAAAGGCAGTATCATAATCAACACCAGGTGTAGGCCAATTAAACAGCCATTCCCATGTGCTCACAGGAGGGCACTCACTCACAATTTACCCAAACAAATCCACGCTTAAAAACTCTCAGGAGTTTCACAGAAAAAATCATATTTCTCTTCAGGGCTCTTTAAAAAATATTTGAAAGCACTTTTGTCTGTACACACCAGCTTTGCACACCAGAAACAGCTCCCTCTCAGCCCAGGAGAACTGATCAGCCTGAATTAAAATGCTGCCAGATGCTTTTTCCTTGCAAAGAAGAATCTTTCTTCCCACAGCTCTCTTCCTTCAGCTGCCCCCCTCTAACCCTTCTCTGACTTTCTTCAAGGGGGTGTTCACTTTTGGTTCATATGTTCAAAAGGCATCTTAGGGGCAGCTAGGTGTTCCAAGTCTGATTTATTTATAGGATCCAGGCACTCAGCTCTCAGGCTTCTTTGAAGCCCTCCCAGGATCAGCGTTCTATTTATTCCAAGCACAATTTTCTTTCACTCTCTCATTGTTTGATGTGTAAGAAGGTGCATGCCAAAGTAGACAGTTTCACCATGTCCCATCAGGACCTACTTCCCACCTTGTCCAAACCAGCTCTCCATTCCTCAGCCCCTTTCACTGACACAAGCACAGTAACCCCCAGCTATCCATTCCAGCTCTTAAGTCACCCCAAGGCCATGAGCAGCCCACATCCTGCTAGGGCAGACATAGAATCACAGAATCAACCAGGCTGGAAGAGACCTCCAGGATCATCCGAATCAAATTATCCCAGGCCAACCTCACAATTTAACATGCAAGTCAGTCTGTGCCACCTACCTGTGGTCCCTGGTTACAACCCTCTTTGTGCCAAAAATCTCTTTTCTTTGCCCTGCTGGAGTTAATCTAATTTGGCTCATGGAAAAGTAGGATAAACCTTGAGCTCACTCTTGATCCGATGTAAAAATCACTGATTTTAGAAGATACTTCCAGTCCTCCAGTGTCTCCATTTATCCTTCTTGGAGGGCTCTCCAGGAGCCTTTGCAATCCACAGGGAAATAATACATGGAACAGATCAGAAAACATGTAGATGATGATTTCCTAGAGGGTTGTATGCCTCTGAGTCACAGGATTTCTCAGATTGGAAAAGACCTTCACGATCATTGAGTCCAATCATTAGGTTTACACTGACAAGTCCTTGACTAAACCAAATCCCTCAGCACAACATCTAATCACTAAGAATTGCTATGGTTGGAAAGGACCACCAGGACCTCCTCACCTTATAGCCAAACACAACCTTTAGTGCTGCATGCAAAGGACTGCAGCACCATCAGGAGCACAGGTCACTTCTCTGGTGTAGGCAAGTGAGGGCAGGACAAAAAGGAGTATTTTAGGCTTAGAAGGCAACTCTGTGGGACCTAGATGTAAGGATAGAATTCCTCCAGCCATGATTATGTTCTTCAGTTGATAAAACCATCCCACACAGCCTTCTTTCAACTGCAGTTGAACCTTCTTCCCCTTACACTTCTATAACAATAAATCTCATCATCTCATGCTGACAATTGATTTTGCATGTGTAACTAACAGGCGTGGTGGGAAAAGGGTAAAGTGTCATCCTCTGGATCTAGACATGAATTTCAAGGCTGCCTTCAGCTATAAAGAGTTATTGATTATTCACTTGGAAAGTCAAAGGCAGAGAGGGATGATGCTAGCTATATAAACCTTGGCAGGCTGCTGGCTTTAGATGCTAGGTTGCCTTCATCACGCTAGCCTGATGACATCTGACTATGTGCTGATCCTTGACCTTGACCTTATGATAGCTGAAGAGAGGTCCTTTACCTCACTGCAACAAAGCAGAAGCTGTGCCTGAGTGCAGTAGGAGATGCAGAAACCCACCCTTCTTTGGCTTCCTCCTGTTGTTTGTGGTCCTCAACAAAATTACAGAAGACAATCATCTGGCTGTTGTACAGCTTAATGCTGGTCGTCATCTCTGCTTGAGGTTGTTGATTGTCATCAGCAAGGCTGCGGCTGCCTCTGCCACTTAGCATTAGGATTTATCACATCAGATGTCATCATCTTTTTAGTTTTTATTTTCAAGGGATTTCAGCTCTAACTATATCATCTGGGGGAACAAAGAAGTGTGCTTAGCATGAATGAAACTGCCTGGAAGCTCTCCTAAGGGTTTTAAATTTTAGAAACAATGCCAGATATAAGCAGCAGCTCCCTGAGCAGCAGAGCCAATGAAGCTGGGCAATTAAAGGATTTATGTCTCAGGACTCAACACCCTTTTAAAATTTCTGATGTCTAATAAGGACTGAGCCAACACTGCAACCTGAGGTTATTGTCAGGGCTCCTCCTCTCCTCCCTTCATCTCTTTTCATGAAATCCACAGGCATTTAAATTTTTTGAGTGCTTGACCCATCTGCCAGCTTCGCCTGATGTAAGCCAACAGGTTTGAAGGTTGTTCTGTGGAGTCTGATAGATCTATATCTGTATCACAGACATCTCAATTCCCTAGAAAACTAAGCTAAAACCTCTTGGGTTCAATCCCTACCACCTCCTCTTGTGCCTAGCCTTTCATAATAACGCACAGCGAGCGTGCCCTGCTTCTGCAGAATGCCTGCACAGTTTTGTGCCCATCCTGCAAGCACAACTCACAGAGCAAAAGATACTTGCACGGCTTGGGAAAGATCATCCGCACCAGCCAAACCTGCAGGGCATGCTCAGTGAGGCTGTCTCTGTCACTGGGGACAGGCAAGATGACAGATGTTATATGAGGCCGTGGCTGCAAGAGGAGAGAAGCAATATATATGTATATCTATCAAACAGCCTGGCTTTGCACAGCTAATAACACCAGAGATTAGATCAGTTTTACTAATGCTCCTTTCCAACGTTTCCTCGGGGTTTTGATATTCCCCCTGGCTTGGAGTATGTAAATAGACTGATTACCTGCTACTTGAGTCTGTTTCTAAAACACCACCTTGGCGTTGCTTTCACTAGGGAAGGAAATAATTGATGGTGTAAACCCAGTCATATATTGTTTTATTCTTATTTGATGGCAGCGTTTCCATCACTGGTATGATTGATCAAGCCTTTAAATCCCGTTCAAAGCCTGTTTCTTTCCTCAGTTCCTACCACTGTCCATGTGAGTACTAGGAGTTCATATCCAGCAATTCTTTTCTCCTTCTTCCTGCCTCTTCCTTTGACAGGGGCTGTCAGAAGAGGTTTCCATCTGCTTTCCAGAGCTGAGTAACCAGTTCATTATAAAGTCAACATGACAGGTTGTGGAAAACAGAATGAACACCTTTCCATAACCACTGTATTTATGCAAAGAGAAGTCAGTCTTCAGTGCAGCTGCTTATTTTTGCAGATGTCCCTGGGCTGGGAAAACAGCATGGACCAGAGACTGTGAAAGGATTTTTGTTGTCAGTGGCGTAGAAGATTGCAGCTCCAGGGTGTGTGTGTGTGTTGGGGAGGGGGAGAAAGTTAAGCATTAAAAAACAAAGTGCACGTTAGAAAAATTTGAAATGATTAGAGAGAAAGTGTCTGATGTAAATGGGCAAGAGCAGTCGTGTCCTCAGACAGCTGTCTCGCTTTGCCTAGCTTGGAGTTTAAGATAATTGAGGTTTCATCATTCTGAGAGCCCTGGGAAAAGCAAAAATAAAAAATAATAAAGGGAGAGACAAGTTCTGAGACTTGGAGGTCTCCACTTGCAGGGACAAGGTTGTGGCGAGGTCAGGTGCATTTGGGATCCCCTACCAAGCACTTTAATTAGAGACAGTTACATCTCTATCAGGAAGCACTTTCCCTGTGTAATGTGGCTGTAAGGTCCCAAGCCAACATTTGCCTTGAAAAGAGTGGCCAAGCAAATGCAAATCTGTGGGCAGGCAGTGGAAAAAGTGGAGAAAGAGATCTCATCTTCTTATCTTTGCAGGTTCTCACTGACATTGCCCCTTCTCATCTCTCTAGGGCAATACTACAGTGACCACCATAAAGCAAAGTCCACAAGCAACTTGAATCCATTTTACCAGAGATGACAAAGGTTAATAGAAGTCATACTAAAGTCTTTGCACACAGGTCTGATTTTGGGACCCATTTCCCTGTCAGCAGGCTTTCCTCATATATGAATTAGAGGTGAGCATGCAGACAAAGGGTGGTTTTCTTCCTTGCTTTGAAGCATCCCTCCAAACACAGTGAGCAGAGAGGAAGGTGTGATGAGGATTGCTGACGTTTTTCAGAAGTAGAGCAGTGCCTGGCAGCCAGCAGGACTGTTGCCCTAAGCATGCTGAGCACACCCTCCAGCAGAAGGTCCAGCTGCCTGCAGAGTGCATTGCACCATTAGAACAGGACCCTGGTTATCCAGAGGGCAAAAAGTTCAACATGCAGTGAAATCTCAATTTCACAGGGATTTCACAGCTGAAAACATTCTGCCACTACAGATAAATACACAAGAGTTAAATCCATGCATCAAACACAATGCAGACTTAAAGAACGATTCCCCCAAACTGGAGGGAGGGTCTTTGTGTCCATCATGGAGTGGAGCTACAGTGAGATGTGCTCAGCAGGACAGCCTACATTGCAGTAATGTCATCACATTTTTTCCAGACTCATCTCAAGTTGTTTATATCTGAAATTGACATATTTTATTGGGTCTAAGTAGTATCATAAAAACAATAAAAAGCATCCCTGACATTTTCTCCTCCCCTGCTGTCTCAGCCGCTGCAGCCCTGACCTTCTCCTGTCTGTATCCAGTCCATATTTCAAAGGAAAAGAACCTCAAAAACTTCTTTTTTTCTCTCCAAAGTTTGCTGCTGCTTGAAATATTGGAAGGTATTGGGGGGAGGATGTAAAATGACCATAAAAAGTCTACTTTGTCAGGAACTCCAAAGTTCTATTTCATTTTACAAATAAGTACAAGTAGATCTTAACCAGAAGAGAAGATGGGGAAATGTGTGTGGTATGAACATTCTCTATCTCAAGAAAAGCAGTGTGGATAGCCCGTGAAATTAGGCCTTTATCACTCCAGAACACGACTATCTTTATCACATAGACTTGATCACACACAAAAAGATTTTAGCTAGTGCATAATAACTTATAATTCTCCCTGTCCTAAATCCCCAAGAAATGGAGAAATCAGCTCTACCTGACCGTGTCCGTGAGCTTTAAAATCTCTCTGGTACCACCATGGTCTCTGATCACATCAGATGACGTTAAGTCAGACAGGGTCAGTGCTAGCAAAACAGGAACCATCTGACCTCCAGAGTGATCTGAGGTGCAGTGAATGGTGGTTATGTTTAGAAAAAGGCCACTGAGTCTCCTACTCTCCAACACAATGAAAAAGAACTTGATGTTATGGGTTCAATGGGGTAGACTTAAAACTAAGGTCATTATTAATATTTCCTTGGTAGAGGACCCATCCATACTCAAGTGTTGTATAGGGAAAGCCATCACCAGACACTCACTGCTGCACTCTGAGGAGATCCCTCCTTGTTTTTCTTTTGCACCTTATAGCAGTTACAATCTATCCGAGATCCTTTGCCCATCAGGAAGGGGACACAGTCTCAAGTCGTGCTGGGGGAGGTTTAGGCTGGATGTTAGGAGGAAGTTCTTCCCAGAGAGAGTGACTGGCATTGGAATGGGCTGCCCAGGGAGGTGGTGGAGTCGCCATCCCTGGAGGTGTTCAAGCAAAGCCTGGATGAGGCACTTAGTGCCATGGTCTAGTTGATTGGACAGGGCTGGGTAGTGCCATGATCTAGTTGATTGGACAGGGCTGGGTGCAGGACTGGATGATCTTGGAGGTTTCTTCCAACCTGGTTGGTTCTATGATTCTGTACACAGGGGCATAAAGCAGGAGGCAATGCCAGGCATGTGGCTGCACCTGATGTCTGAACTAACCATAAGGTTCCCTGAAATTATTCATGGTGGATGCACTCTTCCTCTTCACTCCCTTTCCTAAATATACTGCGTAGTGAGAGAAAAGTGTTTGCTCTACCCAAAATGCACAAATAGCTGCACTTCAGCTGCTTATGGAGCCAGCCTCCCCATATCCAACCCTTAGGTCTGCTGGTGAGATCTGTACAACACTCTGATTCATATTGAATTAAGGATGTTGTGTAGGCTCAGAGTATTGGTGTTCAAGCCTTTAAAATCTCTTTCTTTGCACAGACACACCTGTAAAGGGTTAAATTAATAAAGCAAAAAGGATGCCTATAGGCAGCCAGTTCATTTCCCAGTATCAAAGATACTTATACTTTCTCTGTCTCTGAGTTATTGTGATAAATATGTTGAGGTTGTATTATTAGTAAGATAGTTGCAATCTCATGGAACTACTTGCTGTAATACAGAATTCATGAGCTCCTGGCAACAGACTGCATTAAACCACTTAACAGAGGTCACTTCTCCAAAGTTTAGACATTTACATTCTAACCAACAGCCTGGCTGCAAGCAGCAATTTATCCTCAGCTACTCAGCTACCAACTGGAGGCTGCTGGGGTGCTGAGGTTGGTGGCTGTGTAACTGAAACACCTCACTGTGACCTGCAGGACAAAGCCCCAAGGAAAAGTTAGTTTACAACAGACTTGAAAATGACATTTTATTCCTCTTCTTTGGCAAAATAATAATCTGTATTCTCAAGGTTAAAATAGCTATTTCATATGGTCTGCAAAAGTAGGAGCAGCACAAAGTGAAGATGCTTTAAAGAAGCCACAGGTACCGAGACTTGCACAGAGCATGTCAGTTCCTTAAATCAGCATCTTCAGGGACCACAGTGATAGCCAGTGAGTGTGAAACAAAGCCAGTAGTGCCATCCACTCCTTCACAGACTAGGAGTCAGTTTCCCAAAACAAAGGCTGCTGTGGAAACCCACCTACAGCCTGCTCA
Organism: Pogoniulus pusillus; assembly: GCF_015220805.1. Classification (NCBI taxonomy): domain Eukaryota; kingdom Metazoa; phylum Chordata; class Aves; order Piciformes; family Lybiidae; genus Pogoniulus; species Pogoniulus pusillus. The sequence goes on from NC_087298.1 coordinate 6,329,017, forward strand.
GCTGGCAAAAGGATCTACTAGAGCAAGGGCATAAAAGGAGAGTCTCCATTTTGCTGACTGATTTAGCAGGAAGACTCAGAGATAGACACAAATACAGACACATGCTTCAGTGGTCAAAGAAATGAAGGCTGCAGCTTGAGGGTGGCTTTGATGACTTACGTAAGAGTTTGCATTTTACTCTGCCAGCAGTTTTCTTTACCTGGATCCCTGCTGTAGATGTCCCAGCTGGGAGAAACAGTTCAGTGGATGTGTTTCCCCCAAAGAGCATTGCCAGATGTGTCCCCTCCGGGTATGACAGCTGACAATCTGTATCCTGAGCATCCTTCCCACACAGCCTCTGGCTGCAAGGCCTGAGCCTCCTCCACAGTTGCAAAGATAGGATTTTTTTCCTTTTAATTTCCAAAACATAACCCAAGAGATATATTTATTGAGAAAATAATTATGAGGAAGATGGTAGTGAGGAAAACACCATTCTAAAGTCTGGGCTTTTGGTTTTAAAGGCAAAGTCTAGTTCATAAAAATGCAGTTGGGTAAAGAAAGTTAAGTCCATCACATAAACACGTTGTGAAAATAACTTTATTAGATCAAACACATCCATAGTAGCCTGGTCTATCTGTCATCTTAACATATATCCCTAGTCACAATGAATTTATTACAGTGTTATATCCCATAATCTGCCTGATCAAACTCAGATAAATCGCTGTACTTTGAACATCTTGTTAACAAGCAATTAATCACAGCTCCTGAGTGCAGCAAAGGAGCTAATTTTGATATTTACTTTTCCTGGTAGCATAGGTAATGCACTCTCCAGAGCTCTCAAGTCCTTCTTGATATCAGCAGAAGTCAGGAGTGACATGTAGAGATACCCCCTTCATGCAAAAGAAAACCCTCCAACAGCTCATACAAATAGCTGTGATGCATATCAGTATAAACCCCCCAGCAAATTTCCCTTGCACATTCCTCCTTCCATGAGCTGTTCCAAACTGCTTTACTGCCAATATCTTACTTCCCAGCACTGCTTTGTTCTGAATATGTCCAAGTTAATGGCTGGCCTGTGCACTCCTGATGCAGTCTTCTCCAACTAATGTATATACTAAAAAATACCAATCTGAAGAAGGTACAGAAAACCAATTTATTTCTAGGATTAAATGATACCATGGCATGCAGGGAAGATCCCTACTGTCTTAATCCCCACATATTGCTCCCAGGTTAAATACTGGCTTGATGCAACCATATTATTTAAGGTTTTCTTTCTGCCTTTTTTCTTATTTTAAATGAAAACCTCCTAGCAATTTCCTCTCTGTGATCTAATACTGTAAATAATTGATCATACTGATAAAACATTTTGGCTGGACCAAAGCTAACATTTACCCTCAATATCTTCAAAATCAATCAAAACACTACTAAGGGGCTCAGCATGGAGCCAGTTTCACAGGGGCCATTAAACCATCATTGTGGTCTGGGCATTTGTTTGAATAAATTGTTTGTGTTTGTTATAATTTCTTAGTAAAACTAATTAAGGAACTAATTGATTGTTTTGTTGTCCTACTAATTAACTCCATATGGTGCATATCTCCATGGAGATGCTGTATGAGTTGTTGGAACTCCAGTGATTTAATGTGTCACTACTGGGTAGGGGGACAATTCTTTAGATCTAAGCATCCTTTCTATCTGAGTCTCCTTTCAGATGTGCTCTGCCTCTCTCTTTGGTTCTAAATGTGTTATGTATCCAACTATATAAAACCAAGCAATTTGAAAGGCAAGCCAGCCAAAGAAGATGGAGGTGTGGATAATTTCTTTCTGAGGGCTTTATTCTGTGAATAAATGGGGAAAGAAACAGGCAACTTTGCTGCTTAGCTTTTTTCTTAGCTTCAGGCTAGTAAGAGTAAACTCTTTGGGTTCGCTCAGTAGCCAGCAGAGCAAGACTGGTTCCTTAAATCAGCAATTTAACAGCATCTCATCTCCTCCAGCTTCTAGATGAGCCATCCTCTATCTACATTAAAAGCTGAGAAAGATTAGCACATAAATAAGTCCTTCAAGAAATCTCCTGAGTGCCCTTAACCATTCCTAAAATCAGGACCTGTGCAAACCAGCCTCAGAAAAGCAGTTAGTGGTGCTATTTATGTTATCCTGCAGGCAACACCTTCTCCAGGGATTTAGAAGAAATTCCACCTTTGCTACAGTTTCTTCATGCTTTATGCTGTGCTTGTAGAGATTGACCATATGGTATCTAAAGATCCCAAACATCTGTGCAGCACAAGTTATTCATGTTCCTTGGACAAGGAACTGCTTCCTATATGTCCCTGCCTATTTTTACTCATTTTAAGTCACAACCTCATGCCTGCTGTTGGGTCACAATGGTAAGAACTACATTCAGAAGCTCTGATTTTAAAAAGCATTAGGTTTGTCTCTCAGTCACCTCTGAAGTTTGAAGGCAGAGCCATCATTCTATCAGACTAAATTAGAGTAATTATCCCTTCTACTGAGGACAAGGCAGCAGTTGCTAGGACAGCTGTGTGACCAGCTCACACAGACTCAGGTTTTACACACCAAACAAAGCACACACTGAAAATAAGGTTCAAAACCTTATTGGTGAATAAATAAACACAGCATGGGGTAAATATTCAGAGCTTTCTTTAGTGCCTGTCTTTGATGAGAATGGCTGGGTAAATCCCTTCAAACTTCATCTGTAGTTGAGCTTAACCATGGTGAGAGGCTGGACTGGACACAGAAGAACTGCCATAGTATTTCAAGGTTTCAAGCTGTCTAGTTCAGATACAGAGGGCTGAGTGCATAAGCACCATGTTAAAATGACTTCCCTAGGGTATGCACTTGATGATGCGAGAAAGCTTTTGAGTTCCAGTGATCCTGAAAGCCACACTGGCAGACACTTTAACTACCAGTAGAGACACCCATGACTGCAAGGAGGCATATGAAAAGGCATCTTCTGGTCCACTGAGTTTGCAGTGGAGCACCTGGAGAAAAAACAAGTTTGCATTCTTCTCATGTCTGAGCAAGAGAAGGAAGGAGTTGGATCCAGAATGCTAAAAGCCTTTGTTAAAACTCTCTGTAGCCTCAGGTTTCCCAATACTTGGAGTATTTTCTTCTTGACTTTAAGCATTAGTGCCATGATTTAGTTAATTAGAAGGGTTAGGTGATAGGTTGGACTCAATGATCCTAGAGGTCTTTTCCAACCTAGTTACTTCTGTGGATCTATGATCTAGGGAGTTCTCTTAAAACCTCACCTTCTACAGCCAAGTAAGAAAGTCAGTCAGGGTTTTTCTACCCTTCTTTACTAAAGAAATGAAGGTCATGCACTCACTCTGTTTGCATACTCATCCCCTCCCAACAGCTCCAGAACATATTGGCCATTTTCAAGCCAGCTGGCCAGAAAGGTAAAGCACTTTAAAACACACTGACTCCTGCAGATTTTGTGAAGATGGGTGGCTGATTAGAAGACTGTTGTGATTTAATCCAGCAGGCAGATAAACACCATGCAGCCGCTCAGTCACTCTCCCCCCCACAGTGGGATGGGGGAGAGAATCAGAGAAAAAAAGTGTCAAATCCACCAGTTGAAATAAAGACAACTTAATAGGATAGAAAAAGGGAGAGAAAATAGTAGTAATAATAATAATAATAGCAATGAAAGAATTAGAATATACAAAACAAGATATGCACGATGCAACTGCTCACCACCCACTGACAGATACCCAGCCAGGATCTGAGCAGCAGCCCGGGACCAGCTTTCCCCCTAGTTTATATGCTGAGTGTGACATCAGATGGTATGGAATGTTCCTTTGGTCAGTTTGGGTCAGCTGTCCTGGCTCATTCTCCTCTCAACTTCTTGTGGCCCCCAGCCTACACATTGGTGAGGTGGGATGAGAAGGTGGAAAGTCCTTGGCTTAGTGTAAACACTGCTTAGAAACAACTACAGCACCAGTGCATTATGCACCATTGTTCTCACCCTAAAACCAAACCACAGCACTATATGAGCTGCTGGGAAGGAAATTTACTCTGTTTGTAAACACAGAGTCTCTGACTATCCAGGTTAGGGTTAGGTTTTGGAAGCTTTAGAACTTAGGGTTCAGATGCATCCCTGAGAACATTATTACCTGAAGCTGCCATGTTACTCAGTATTAAGAAAACAGAAGTGAGCAACAAACATTACCCTAACAGATCAAGGACTTGTCTTAGGCTGATGTCTTCTCCAGTACACTCACCCATAGTTAGTGCCTGTTCTTTCCACCTTTCAGTCTTCCAAAATCCAACAACAAACCTACCAGGGCAAAGGCAAGCCCAGCCAGCCCACTCCACCCTCAATTTCACCTTTACCTAGTCTGCTTAAGTGAGGAAAGGTTCAGAACCACCAGGACATTGCCTGGACACTGATGTGGAGAGACAGAGAGCAGGAAAACCAGCACAGAGGAGCACAGTGTATTCTTCCTTGTACTCTTTAGTATTCATCCCTGACTTACTTTAGCCTTAAGCCTTGCATTGTGAGTGATGATTGCTCTGCTCTGGCCGTTGTTTCCAGCTTTCAGATTGTTGATGTATTACAGAAATGATGTTGTCTGAAGCACCTCAGCTGATCACGGAGGCAGCAATCAGCTCACCCTTGGATGAGCCACTGAGACAGTCAGGCGAGCGGCCACATTAGCCTGTCAGTTTGGGCTCTTCCAACAGTTAGAACAATTTTGGGGAATTACAAGCAATGGAAAATCATTTTAGCTGCTCATTAGCTGAGAGACAGGAACGATGATAAATGCTCAGGGACTTTGCAAAGACTCATGCACATGCAGCCTCCCTCCACAACAAGGCCTGTTTAACCCTGGTGTTGGTGGTTACAAGCTGGTTACTTACTTGGCTCTGCTTGTGCATTGGCCAAAAATCCCCCAGTCTCTAGCAGAAACCACAGCTGTCAAAGGGAAGCACCTGTGGAATTTGAACCTTCATATCTTCAAACTCCACCTCATTGTGTACTCAGCACAGGCCATACCTTGAGTGCTGTGTCCAGTTCTGGGCCCCTCAATTTAAGAAAGATATTGAGATGCTTGAACATACCCAGAGAAGGGCAGCAAGGCTGGTGAGGGGGCTGGAGCACAGCCCTACAAGGAGCATCTGAGGGAGCTGGGATTGTTCAGCCTGGAGAAGAGGAGCCTCAGGAGAGACCTGATTGCTCTTCACAACTACCTGAAAGGAGGTTGTAGCCAGGTGGGGTTGGTCTCTTCTCCCAGGCAACCAGTAACAAAACAAGACACAGTCTCAAACTGCACCAGGGCAGGTTCAAGCTGGATGTTAGGAAGAAATTCACAGTATCACAGTATCACAGTATCACCAAGGTTGGAAGAGACCTCACAGATCATCAAGTCCAACCCTTTACCACAGTGCCCAAGGCTAGACCATGGCACCAAGTGCCACATCCAACCTTGCCTTTCTTCACAGAAAGAGAGATTGCCCATTGGAATGGGCTGCCTGGGGAGGTGGTGGAGTCACCATCCCTGGAAGTATTTAAAAGGAGGCTGGATGAGGCATTTAGTGCCATGGTTTAGTTAATTAGAAGGGCTAGGTGATAAGTTTAACTCAATCCTAGAGGTCTTTTCCAACCTGGTTAGTTCTATGATCCCGTGTGGTTCTGTGTGTGAGCAGTAGGCTGCTCTTGTCTATGGCAGGGGACTCAAACACATATTGTCATAGGAATGTGGCGCAGAGTTGTTGTATCCTGTGGTCTGGTCTATCTGTCTGGAACACAATGAATTCAGCAGGCTTGTTTTAGTCTATGCACACAAACCAGACCTAAACTGTAGATGCACAAAACCATGTCCTGGGCAATGGAGTGGAGGTCTATGGAAGCAATGTGAGTGCACTGCTTACAGTTGCTTTCTCGTCTGGAAGGAGACCCCCATAAATGTAATGAGGAATATGAAGGCCTTTTGAAACAAGTGTTCTTTGAGGATAGAAAGTCCTGTATCACTACTACAAGCTGCTGACAATGCAACTGAGGGCATGTTGCAATGTCCTACACAAAAGTTTTGGAGGTTTGATATTAATAGTTATGGGAAAGTAACTCAATCGTAGTTCTTCAGCTGGCAGTTTCACTCTGGGATTCTCTCACAGGTCATATCTCTCAGATCCAAGAGGTGAATTGTTAGATGAACAGGAAAGGATGGAAGAAAAGGCAGTAGTAGGGGGAAATCTGATAAACTGAATGTACAGCTGCAATAAAAATCTTGGCACTCAGATGCTCTTAAGTCACTTACATGTTGGGAGCTGCTCAAGCATCATGGTGAGAAACCTTGTACAAGAACCCTGAAAGGAGTAAAGGTGCTGGAGTGACTGTCTAAAGGATGAGGAATTTTGCAGATGAGGAAAAATGATTCCTGATTTCATCAGGGGTACATAAGGCTGCTAAAGACAGCCCAGGAATGTGGGCCCCGTTTTGAATGGTGATGCTACTGTGACATTGGTACCTCACCTCTCTAGCGCACATTACCTTTGCTTAAGTAGATAACGACTGTGAGAGGCCCAACCACAAATGAGGCCATCTTTAGAGCTGTCTACAAAGCATCAAGTACCTGTGATGTGGAAGCTCATTGTGAGGACTGAATAATCCAGATCTGGCCCTGAAATTCTGAGCATTCATAGACTGAGCTGAAACTCTGAGCACTTTGTCTCTTGTCTGTTGCTATTTTAGGCAGTCTGCTGAAGGACTGGTTCCTCTCGCCATGTCATTGAGAATGACAAAGCCTCTCTACAGCATTCAGGAGAATTGGATGGATGAAGGACAGGCAGGACAAAGGAGCTGGTATTTTGAGGAGCTTCCTTTATTCAGATCAGGTCTTTTAACTTGCCCTCATGCCTTTGTTCTGCTGATTTAATGATTCCTTCCTCCACACCTCCCCTCTATTTCCATTTGTGTGGATCAACCACAGCAGCAGGAAACCCTTTAATTGGCAAAAATATTTGCTCTGCTGAAGAGATCTGCAGGTAAAGGAGCACATTCAATGAGGTCCTTTCAGCATGTAGGAGAAGAAACTGCCATACCTTCTCAACTGGCATTAAGAGGACCATTTTCTAGTCTTTGGTCCTGGATTCTAAGATATCCACAACTGGTGATACAGGCATTTCTGCTCTATTTCCCTCTTTATCAGAGAAGAAAAGATGGCACAAGAAAGGAAGCTGGCCTGGGAGTTAGGAACCCTAATCTCCCTGTTTCACTGCAAGCTTCTTGTTGGTCTCCAAAAAGCTCTCTAATTTCAGTGCTTAGGCACTGCTCTGCAAAGTGCTGCAATATACAAAACTTAGCAAGCAAAGTCCATTACCTTTCAGTTAAGCTTAAGCTCCTAACTCGATGCATCATTAATTATGTCACTTAGGCATCTAAATCAAACCATGTGTTTTTTAGCAGAGTCTCAGATCTACCTCTCAACAAATCTGGGCCTTAGACTGACTATCCACAAGTCACCCTCTGAGACATAGCAGTAACAGCACTTCTGTAGCAAGCTGGAGAAATGGGAGATTGCCATATTAGCACATTAGGCATCAGGGTGCTCCAGGGAAGTACAGGCAGCTCAGATCTGAAGTGCCAGTCATAGAATCACGAAACCATAGAGTCACAGGATCATGGAATCATAGAATCACAGAATCATAGGATCAGAGAATCGTGGAATCATAGAATAGTAGGGTTTTGAAGGGATCTCTGGAGATCATCAAGTGCAACCTTGCTGGCAAAGCAGGACCACCTAGGGCAGGTCACACAAGAACATATCCATATTGGTCTTTAAAGTCTCTAGGGAACAAGACTCCATAATCTCTTTGGGCAGCCTGCTCCAGTGCTCTGTCACCTTTACAATAACGAGGATTTTCCTCATGTTGAGGTGGAAGTTTCTGTGTTTCATCTTGTAACCATTGTCCCCTGCTCTGTCATTAAGTGCCCTGCAGCTGATGTGCAGTACCACAAGACAAGTTTGTGCCTTCTTCCATCAAGGCAAGACACACCAAAAAAAAAAACCTGATGAACTCAGATAACTAAACAAAAAGAGAGAAAATTATGCTTTGGAGATTGATACCTTCATGACAATCAAAAGGAAGGGAAAGAGATACACCTGGAAGATAGATCTACCAGGAGACTTCATGAGCTGACATAGTGAGACAAGTGACAGATGGGGGAAAGCAATACACGAGATAACTTGGTAACTGATAACTGATGGCCTGAGACAACTTTATACTTGATTAATACACTGAGGTGACATAAAAAGAAGCAAACCTGATACATTAGCCCACCTAATACAGGGGATGTGACAGATGCACTGAGAATACTGATGTACCAGGGCTAGGAGACCTCCATTTGAGCTGGTGTTCATGCCCCTAATTGTTACTTTCCCATTCTGCATTCAGATGGACAGAAGCCTGTAGGAGAATATCAAACTTCCACTAAGGCCTTTTTAAATAATAATTACTCCATAGCAGTGCTGTGAAATCTGTTATTACCTGAGGCCAAAGGCCACTTTGTTAATCAGTCAGGGCTCATATTCTATCAAAAGAATCTAGGGCTGATTGCTGGTCTAATCATAGGGTGACAGCAACTGTCAGACATGACATCTCTACCAGAATAAAAACAACCCTAAGGGCTTGACTCTGCTGGGGGGTTACAGACAGTGGCTCTTCTGCAGAGAGATTTGAGGTTGGACATAGCGACACGACACTGCCATAACTCATACATGTGGTGACCCTTGGGTTCTCCATGGGATGTCTCCCTGCCTGAAGTGCTGGAGCAAGTAGGAGAGGAGCAGCTTTGCATAGGAGACAGTGAGCAATGAGCGTCTGCTTGCACACACACCTCTTCAGTTGTTTTCTCAGTGCCTGGCACACTGTTTGCTGCTGAAAGCTGAGTGCAGTGAAAGCAGAATCCAGCAGTGTCCATCCTGCCAACCTGTCCTCTTGCCTTACACATCCCAGATGAAATCCTGTCCTCTGCTGACAGCCAGCAGAGGACTAAAGGGAGACAGGAGCAGAAACCCTGTGCATATCTCAGGTTCCAGGCAGACTCTTTCCAGGCAAAGGCAAGGCCTCTAAAAGAATGCAGAATGAGGTGGGAACACTTAGCAGGAGAAGGCAAAAGTACAGTGCCCGAGAGCTAGGAGGGGACAGTTATTGCAAAGCCAGAAAATGAGGGTATTGGTCTGTTAGGAGGCAGCTGAGTTGTAAAGGCACATAGGTGTACAAGTGAAGAAGGAAATGGACTGACTACTCTGCCATGAAGAGGCTTTTGCTCCTTAGCCAACACTTTTCCACCTGCCCTGGGCAAGCCTCACCCCAAGCTCACCAAGCAGGGGCGGTGGGGGGAAGCTGCAGCAGTTCTACATTCTTTACTTTTAGCTGCTTTATTGAAATTCTCTCCATCTCCCCTCATCTTCTGCTTGTATTACTGGATTATTGAGTCTCATATTCATCTGTCTCCAAAAGATTAAACTGTCCCCTGGAAAAGGCCATCATGTCCTGGAGGAGGAGATCCTATTTCCACTCCATCCTCCAAGAAATAGAGTCTCTGGAAAGTTTTTCAGGTTGATAAGTTCCTACCATTATAAGAAATCTTCTGACTGAAAATGAGAGCAAAACCTTAGAGACAGATGCCAGCAGGTTTCTATCCCCCGTGGCATGAAACCTCGTCTGCATCTGGAAGGGAGAGTGGGAAGGTGAGGAATCACTGCAGCCCCTGGCCAGCACAATGGAGCTCAGCATCTTTGCAGGCTCCATGGGGCAGAGCTGGCTTGCTGAGAAGCAAATTGCAGGGAGGAAAGGATAAACACAGCTGCGAGGCTCAGGGGTGTGGGGACAGCTTCCCAGGGCTCTTAAAAAAGCAGCAGCAGGTACCGCACGTAACGTGCAGAGGTCACAAGGGCTTAGCCACACTGCTCATTGTGGCTCCCCAGGAGCTGGAGCTTTAGCCACGCTCAGCTTGTAGCTCTCTACTCCTGACCTTTCCCCCGAGGCTGTCTCTGCAACCAGTCTCTGCCTCCTATTCACAACAGCAATTTCTTTCCCGTTGCTCAGGTTCAGTCCCTGTCAGTCATCCCTGACCTCCTCCTTCTCTCTTCCTCTGAGGCCACACACAGCCAGACCAAGCTGTATATAAATCTCAGGGTTTGAGTTGATTTTTCCCTTTCTCAGATGTAAACTCAAACTCTTTCTAGCATCCTCACCATATCCCCATTCTTGACAGCATAAAGGTTACACTCTGTCCCTTGCTTGGCAGATGTATTACCAAGGTGCCACCAACAACCATCTGCACCTTGCCTGCTTCACTCCTACTTCTCTGCCCTCACTCCTGGTTGGTCTCAGTAGTTCCCAAGCAGTTTCCAATGCTCTTTTCCTGATGTCACTTCAGGTGCTCAGAGATGTTCTCACCTCCAGTGCAGTGCAGAAGGAAAGACTGCTTCCTTTCCCCAAGCATGTTTCCACCAAAGGGGGCAGCCCACAGAATTGCACAGAATCACAGAATGGTAGGGTTTGGAAGGGACCTCTGCAGATCATCTAGGCCAACCCCCCTGCCACAGCAGGTTCACCTCGAGCACATTGCACAGGATGGTGTCCAGGTGGATTTGGAGTGACTCCAGAGACCTCTCTGGACAGCCTGGTCCGGTGCTCCACCACCCTCAAGGTAAAGAAGTTCCTCTTCGTGTTTAGATGGCAGAATCATAGAATGGTTTGGGTTGGAAGTGGCCTCAAAGATCATCTCGTTCCAACCCCCAACCACAGGCAGAAAGAGCAGGATGTTTTCATGGTGTTCCCCCATCTGCTCTGTCAGCAAGCAGTGAGTCCAAAAACACAATGGCAGCCTTCGAGCTGCACTTGAGCTACTCCTCTGCTCTCAGTCTTCCTGCCACGATAACATATGCAGAGCAACACCCACCCTTCACGGCTCCCCCACCGTAAGCCACAAATCCAACTAATTAAAAGCCAGACTCCTCCACATCCCAGCAAACATCCCAGTGCGGCTCTGCCTTGGCTAGGAGCACAGTGCTAGAGGTGCACGACAGCAGGCTGCAGCTCTGACTTATTACTTTGTCATACTGTAAATATTACACAGGCCATATGGATTTTCAATACCTGAGCACCACGCTGCCATTAATATCAAATGTAATAAGATATTATATGCATGACAATCACAGAAAGGAATTGCAGAGCTCAGAAACTGCCTGGTGGAGCTCTGCACCGTTTGTTTTTGCCATGAAAAAGTCCTAGGAAGCCATAATGAATCATTTAGCTGACGAATTTTATCTCTTGTTCTGTTTGCAAACTATCTGCCAGCAGATTGTCATTTCCTTAAATGTGTCCATTATTTGGAACTCATCAGTGGACAATCTCTTCTGTGTCTAATCATGGGCCATTTCTGAAGGATTTGTTGTGGGGCTGCATCACACTAAACGTGAGCTGATTTGAGCAGTTCCCCAGGTCCCGTGATGTGGCTCTTTTCCTCTGTCTGGATGAGCTGGTTTGGAAGCCACTGTGGCTGTTAAGGGTTGTGCATTAGGAATCTCAGCACACCTTTGGCAGTGGTTGTTGAAGAATAACTGAAAGCAGGCCTGTGCAGTGTCTGCACCCCTCTATTGCAGCAGCAGGAGCAGGTCCAGACTACTTGGCTGCTGGAGGGAGGTGAAAACACCAGTGGGCTTCTCTGACCTTGCTCTCCACCCTACAGCTTGGATGACCACAGCATGGGAATCAAGGGCACAGTCTGCCCTTGCAGACACTGAAACCCTGCTTAAGTCACCACAACACTGGCTGCCTTCCTAGCTAATGAAGCTGAGACATTTTCTGCTATATGCCTTTATGATCAAGAAGGCAAATGGCATCCTGAGGCCATCAAGAGGAGTGTAACCAGCAGGTCAAACAGCATTTTTCTCCTCCTCTTTTCTGCCCTGGTGAGGCCTCATCTGGAATATCATGTCCAGTTCCCCTGTTCAAGAAGGACAGGAAACTGCTTGAGAGGGTGCAGAGAAGGGCTACAAAGGTGATTAGGGGACTACAGCATCTGTCTTATGAAGAAAGGATGAAGGACTTGGGGCTTTTGAGTCAGAAAAGACTGAGGGGGGGGGGGGGGGTGTCTTATCAATGCTTATAAATACTTAAAGGATGGGTGCTAGGAGGATGGAGTCAGTCTTTTCTCACTGGTGCCCAGAGGCAAGGCACAGAAACCTAAAGATAGGAAGTTTCATCTAAACAGGAGTAACATAGGATGTTGAAGGTGGCGAGGTGGTGGAGCACTGGAAGAGGCTGTGCAGAGTTGAGGTGGTCTCTCCATCTCTGGAGTCATTCCCAAACCCACATGGATGTTGTCCTGTGCAGCCTGCTCTAGCTGATCCTGCTCTGGCAGGGGGGTTGTTATGGATGATCATAGAGAGTCAGCCAGGTTGGAAGAGACCTCCAAGATCATCCAATCCAACCTAGCACCCAGCCCTATCCAATCAACTAGACTATGGCACTAAGTGCCCCATCCAGTCTTTTTTTGAAGGGATGGTGACTCCACCACCTCCCTGGGCAGCCCATTCCAATGCCAATCACTCTCTCTGCCAACTTCCTCCTAACATCCAGCCTAGACCTCCCCTGGCACAACTTGAGGCTGTGTCCCCTTCTTCTGTTGCTGCTTGCCTAGGAGAAGAGAATGACCCCCAGCTGGCTACAGCCTCCCTTCAGGTAGTTGTAGACAGCAATGATGTCCAGAGATCCCTTCCAACCCCTATCAGTCTGTGGTTCTGTGTGATTCTGTGATAACTTCCTAAATCTAGTGACTTGGTGATAAGGAGCTTCACTGAATTTCAGCCATCGGGGCCAGTATTAGCCTGGAAATAAGAAACCACAGCTTTGTCTCCTGAGGATGTTTTTTTTTTCCCTCACTGAAAGGAACAAATTGCAAGAACCTGATAGAAAACATCTTCTTTTCCATACCCTTCTTATTCCTTTCACCTGGCTTCTGCTGGCTGATGGCAATATAAAGACAGTGCCCTCTGGGTATAGGTAGTTTATAGGAAGCCTGCACTGACCGTTTGCATAATGGACTGTGCTCCCTAGTGCAGAGCATGACATGAATAGCTCACACACACTTTATTAGAGATTTAATATAGTGCCTTCCACAAAAGTCAAAGCACAGTGCCAAAGAGGAAAACAAGCCACTCACAGAGCACATGGATAAGCACATAAAGCAAGAATAAAAGGAGATTAGACAGGATGGGGGGAAAGTATAAAAGAACTTGGGTTAGATTTTAAATGAGAGCCTACAGAATAACTGTCTGAAGGGAAATTTCTACCAGACTGCAGAGCACAAGACAAAAGGCTCAAAGTGTGGAATTTGAAACCAGTGACAACACAGCCACCAAGAACAAATCTGACAACAACTGCACAGAGGAAACGCAGTGCCTGAGCAGTAGCAATAATGATCACAACTCCCACTCATTTGCATCAGGTGCCTCCTGGCTGTAGCTGTCAGAGAGAGAAGATAAGGAAACTAAGGCACAAAGAAGTGGGCTGACTTGTCCCGAATCAGCAGTGGGGAATCCACAGAGAACTGTGTCTTATGACACCCAGATCAGTTCTTTACTCTATGTCCTGATGGTTCCCAAGCTGGCAATTGGACAACCTGTAGCTCACAAGGCTGCAGTAAGTTGCCTGCTGAAGGAAAAGTGTCATCTATAAACTACTTTCCTTTAGAAGTTTGACCCTTGAGAAATACTGGGGACCATAAAGGGTCTGAGCTCCTAAATATCTGCCACAACTGCATTAAGCCCTGCAATTTCTCCACCGAACACGAAACCAGCCAAACAAACAACTAACCTTCGCTATGTTTCAGATGGGATCATTTTGTTTCCTACACAACTGCTGGGCAGATACGGGTAGCTTTCACTGCCTTTAATTGATTTGCTCTCCTGGCAGAGCTACAGGTGCAGAGAGGAGGGCACAGGCTGTGTAGATACACTTGCATCTGCAGGGAAGAGGGAAAGAGAGGGAGAGAAATTGCCTTTTTGAAACCAGTTTCCCATGACAACATTAGAATGGTACAAGATAAGGATAGTTCCCCCTCCATGAAATACAATAAAAATAAAATATAAAAAGAGAATGGCAACAAGGAGAAAAGCTTTTCACTCATGTTAGAAAAGCTATTACAAGTAGCAGAACAAGCTTCAGCACACCATGGAAAGCTGTATAGAGCTGCCCACAGCACAATCAGGTGCAGCCTGAGTGATCTGGGCTCTTCAATAAATCTGAAGCTAAGGCCAAACTTGCAAATATTTACAAAGCTTTCTGTGAACCATCCCTTATTGCTTGGCTCCAAGAGCTCTCTTTTTCCTCTGCCAGGCTCCACCTGTCTGACCTCTTCTGCAGCCTTCATTTGGGACACTCAAGAACTCAGACTTCTCTTACAGCTTTCCATCCCCGTGGCTGGTGTGATCCAACATTTCTCTCTTGTTTTGTTCTTTGCTGCTTTGTCTAAGCCTTGCCTGCAGCATCACTAGGGGGAAAAATCGGTCCAAAAATGCATGGTGCTACATTATTAAATCTTTAATAATCTCCAGAACTGAGGTCTGGAGAGGGGGAGGGAAAGTCTAGAAAAAGATTTGGTTTATTTTGAAACTCTCCAGCTTTTTGCTTACCCTCCTGAGAAGCATTTGGATGGAAAGGAAGATAGGAGAGACAACTTCTGCTGGGGAGATTTTAGGCTGGTAGAAAGATGGAAGGTAAAGATTGCTTCCTCCCATCCTTTCCCTCTCAGCATTAAGGTTGTTCACACACTGCAGTACTTAATGCCTCAGTTTCCCTGATGTACACTGGTCCTGTTGAGTGCATTAAGATCAGCATTCTTGATCTAGATAAAGGTTATTTGTAGGCAACAAAGTAATACAGTCAACAACCAGCAGTCCTCTTGCAATGCGAGCCAGCATGTGCCAGAGGTTCTGCTGGGGCTCAGTGAAATAAAAACAACTTCTGGAAATGGCTGATAAATAAAGCAAGAGATCTTAACAACTAAGTTAATACATGAATGAAATAACAGTTTGGAGCTGAAACCCAGATTTTGTAGCTCAGGAACAGGAGGCATCAGAGATGGATTTATCTTAAAATGGAAAGACACAGAGTGACAGAGCCTAAAAATAAAATCTCATTCTTAGCTGTGCTGAATAGTAAACGATTAGCAGCATCCAGTTGGAAACACCACTTGGGCTATGACAAATACACTGACAAAAAAAATCAGCCAAAAACTTAGGGAAAGAACACTGAATCTCTACTCTGTCTGCATATAAACTAATGCTGAAACCACTAGGAACTGTCAAGAGACCCCTGAGCAGAGGAAATGATAGAGAACTGAGCTGTGCACAGGATTTCTTTAAAAATAATTGGAACAGCTAACTGCCCAAGAGGAATGGCCTGAGAGATACACACCACAAACAGGGAGCACACAAGACCTGAAATAAACAGCTTAGAAACAGCTCCAAGCTGAAAGCATCTTCCCCACAGATCCAGGGGTGAGGATGGGAAGAGCTCAGCAGCCTGGCAGCCCCTCTGCGAGCAGGGATTGCCAATCCCTGGTCCTGCACACATTTGCACAGAGCAGAAACTTGACACTTGACACCTCAAGGTTAAAACTGGCAATCAATAGCTACAGCCTAACTTAGATATTCATTTGATAATGAGAAAATTTACCTCTCCATGTGTCAATTTCCTCATATGTAAATTAAGAACTATGATTAGACACCGAGATAATGACACTTGGGCAAACCAGGGATGGTTTAAAATTAATTTCCTTCTGCTACGTACACCTGAAAGCTAAATGACAAATGGATTTAGCCTGGTTTTAATGAGAGCTGAGGATGAGGTTTAGGACAATACAGGCTTGCTTTTCAATGCTCATACAAATCTGTTAACTATACAGAAGGCACTGTCAGCACCTCTCCTTTTCCATTCTGTAGAGCACAGAGTAGCCTTTATGAGGATTATTGCAAGAGTGGGGTTTGGAGCAGCCACCAGATCCAAGACACTCATGATGGAAAGAAGCACATTTAAATGTATTGTGAGTTTCCTAACTATCCTGATATTTAATAGAAGTTCTTCATGTAGACAGAGGAGAACTGGAGTGCAGAGCAGGTCGACTCTCTAGTCCACCAAAGTGATCAAAGAGGTGATAGTGCATTTGGTTGTGGATTGGGATAACTATTGATCAATGGCCTGCTTTGACACGTGTTAAACAGCCATTTTCATACACTCTCCAACAAATGCACTTGTAGAAGGACCTGAAACAATTTAAGGGACTTCATACAGAAGTCATAGAATACAATCATAGCATGCACTGGGTTGGAAGGGACTTCTAAAGGTCATTTAGGTGAACCGCCCTGAATTAAACAGGGACAATCCAGGCTAGATCTGGCTGCTCAGAGCTGCATCAAGCCTGACCTTGAAAGTCTCCAGGGAGGAAGACTCCACCTTTAGTTCATTGCAAATGCATACAAACAACAGTCATACTAACAGGCAGAGAAGACAAAACATTGCACCTTTACCAACCACTGAAATCCTGTTTTCTCCACTAAAATTTCTAATTAATTACCAATCTATATTACAGAGTGAGGAAGGCTCTTACTAGAAAAGGTCACACCTCTGGCTCCTTCATTTCACCCTGCCTGCCTGGCTGGGAATATTCACCACCTATCACAGCATCAAATGAGTTCCTCCCTGTGTCATATTATTTACAAAACCTTTCACACAGCTGCAGTACGCCAGGACTGGGAGTGATAATAAACTCCATTCTGACATATCAACGGCTCAAGGAAAATTTCTGTTGCAATTTTCAACACAAAATGAAACATCCTAGCAGGAGCCAAAGCTGGAGGAACCTGTTCTGAGAGGAATGATTTCAGGTAATTTATCATTATGAAATGAAAATGCAAAAGTCATTGAAGGCTCCTGAAACAGTACAAATAAACCCGTGCTGTAAAGTCCATGATCAGTGAGGGTTTATAGTCAGCAGTACTTGGTCCAATAAACATCAAGAAACTAAATCACTCTTCATATATTACAGTTACCTCTCAAGGTACCAGACAGGGAGCTTTTCATTGCAACTGGGACACAGTGCAGCTTCCATGACATTTCCTTCCAGTTTCCCTTTGCTTTTAATATGTGAGCAGTAAACTGGAGAGCTGAGCAGCGTATGTGGGGTCAAACCAGATATTGAACTACTGCTCCCAAAACTTGTCCATCAGACTTCTCCTCACAGAGCCTGCCTGCCCTCGGCTTTGCTGAATGCAAACACGGCTGGGGAATGTGAACAGGGGCTGGCAAATGTTTTCAGAAATGGCAAAGCAGTCAAAAAGTGTAGTTCCAAGAGGAAAAATGTAGAACTATTATGTAATAAGCCTGCATAATGCATCCTTGAATAACTGCCAGGGAAACAAAAGGTCTTCTAGGCTTGAATGAAATATTTCTGCTTGACCTGAATGTGGAATATGTTGCTTTATTGACTGAAGAATTCAAGATGCCAACCAAAATCTTTCTTGTAGAGGTCTGATTAGGTTCAGTGTAGCTGGTGAGCTTCCCAATACAAACAAGTCTAGTCTGACTCCGTGTCTTGCACGGCCATGGCCCAGAAATGTTCAGGAAAGCAAAGCTGCCTCAACTTCCACAAGGTCAGCAGCAGAAGATTCCTAATTCACAGAGGAAATGCTTGTTTCAACAAGTGCTTGGTGGGAAGAAGAGCATCCAAAGTCAGCATGTCCTCATGGATCCAGGTCTGCTTCCCAACGTTAGATATCTCTTCCACTCCTTTCTCAGTCTTTGACCGGGAGTGGCTTGGGATCAGATGGCAGATGGGTTTTGGAGATGTAGGTATGTAGGAAATGCACCATGAGGATTACAAGCTGAAAAAATAACTAAGGTTTTTACTTGCTAAATGTGCCCTTGCAGAAGAGTGCTGCATGAAAGGCTGGAATTGCACAAGTCAAGGCAACTCCACATGAGAAACTTCTCTACATTTAGAGTGATGGAGCACTGGAACAGGATGCCCAGAGAGGTTATGGAGTCTCCTTCTCTGGAGACTTTCAAAATCCATCTGGATGCATTCATGTGTAGACTATTTTAGGGGATCCTGCTTTGGCAGGGGGGGTTGGACTCGATGGTGTCTGGAAGTCCCTCCCAGTGATTCTGTGAGCTTCAAGGGTGTGAAATTTTCACCTCTTTAAGTTGTCCTGCAGCTGATCTGTCTCTAACCAGTGCTGTTAATGTCACTTGACTGCTCAGATTCCTGCTGTCTGACAATTGGAAAAGAAGCAGGGGGTCTCTCAAATTGCTCTTTAAGGAAATACTCCTAGAGCAGACACATGAGTTATGTTTAAGTAGATTTTGTACCATGAGACTGATGGTTCGGTCATCAGTCTGATTATGGACAGCTCTGAACCTCATGAGAGTGGTGCAGATCAGGCTCCCAGAGACTTGCTGAGTGTATCTAAACAGAAATTATGCTTTTCTGTCAAAACTGCCTGTGTTTGTGCTGAGAGTGACAATCTGTAGGCAGGGCAGCAGACAACATTAATGAGGCAGACAGAATGCTACGTTGTAGAAAGGTCCTCATTCTGTTTGTGCAAGCAGAAGGTAGGGACAGACACATCCATCTTGCACCAGGTAGAGCCCACCCATCAGAGGCCTTCATGAGTCACTACTCCATCAATCCACTGTCATTCTACTGCTGCACCCCTCATAAAATAGGGTAGAATAGAATCACTTAGGTTTAAAACACCTCTAAGATCATTAAAGCCAAGTGTCGAACCAACATCACCATGCCCACTAAACCATATGCCCAAGTGCCCTACCTGTATGGCTTTTTGAGCACTTCCAGAGATGATGACTCCACCACTTCCCTGGGCAGCCTGTTGCAATGCCATACTTTCTAATTTCCAATCTAAACCTCCTCTTCTGCAAACTGAGACTATTTCCTCTCCTCCTATCCTTCTGAGGTCAATGTGTCATTATATTCTCTGACATCACTAATCCAGCAAGCACAGGGAGACACTGAGCTCCAGATGTGAGAAGCTGCAGAAGGCTAGAAAACACAAGCACCACTCACCAGCTAGCATGAGAAAATGTTCTCCCAAGAAATCTGGAGAGGGCACACCTGAGGATGTTGTGCAGACTCCAGAATGGTCCTTCAGCCCAGCAGCATGCAGGATACTGGGATGCACACAGCAATGGAATATTTAAAGATAAAGAAAGGTCTAGAGCTTAGCTGAAGGCAGCTAAAGAAATAACTGGCAAACCCTCTGATCCCTGAGTGATTGTATTAGAGGAAATACATCCTTGCTAGAGCTTGTTTGACTTGCACTCTTCAGTTTCATGTTTGGAAGTTTAGGTCTTTCTTTTACAACAAAACGAAGGATTTTCAGTTGATTTGCTCCCACAGATCCCTGAAAAGAGCTGTGATGGCACTGGAGTCCTGTATTCATTGGTACACAGCAGCATCTCAGAGTTAAAATGGTGTTTCAGAGAGAGAAAAAGAGAAGGGACCTGCACAAACCCTGCATTTCCAGCCAGGCACTCTGCAAGTTAATTCGGATGACACAGCTTAGGACAGAGAAGTTTCTATTTTACTCTGTGTCTGATGCAGATGAAGGGTAATACATATGGAACTTGTTTTTCAGCAGCAACTTGAGAAGTACTCAAAGTTTTAAATCTAGGGCAAGTAAATCAAGCAGAAATAAAGAGAAAGGACATGCAACTTGTAGTTGTCCTTCTCTATCACTGAGCATGTGAGCTCTGGGAGGTTGGAGCAGAGGCTGCAGCCAAAACAGGGCACCACAGCCCATCCTTGATGAGTAGCCCCTCACTGCTCCTTCCTGCCTGAGCCCCCATCTTTTGGTGCAGTGCCACAGACACTGCAACTGCCTGGGGGAAAAAAAAGACAACAGTTCAAGGCAATCTGGGAAATTTAGCCATGTGCAGCAGGCACTGCCACGCTGAGAGGAAACCCAATTGTTTTGGAGTGTGCCTGGCTTTGCTCTGCCTGCCCCAGTGCAGGGAACAAGGGCAGCATGTGACCGGGGTGAAAAGAAAAACAGAGAGTGGGCAGAACAGCTGTAATTGAAATATCACAGTTTAACTGCCTGGATGTCTTGGAGATATTATTCCTATCCCCCCAAACTGGTAAATGTTAAGATATTTAAATATAAAGCCATTAGCTCCTCTATCATTAGATTGAATTCTTTCCCAGATGCTATTCATTTCTCTCTGTACCATAACTCTGATTGTACTCAGTGGGGGACCTTTTGGTATGACAAGTAACTAAACCAGCCAGAATTTCAGTTATTATGGGCAAGTCCAAAAAGGCAAAAACAGGGTTTAGAAGAAAATGTGCTTACACAAGCTGGGAAGACCAAGCTACCCCAAATGAGAGAAAATTTGAAAGCAATCTGAACACTGCTCTTGCTGCAGCCTTGGAAAGACTGCCTAACTTTCTTTTAAATGGTTTCTTAAAGCCTATTCCATTTTCAGGCATGTCTCTGGTTGCTGGTTCAGCTGGTCCAGGAGCACAGCAAGGGCCGATGCACTAAGTTCCACACATCTTCTGAGAACCCCTTCCATTATAAGATCTCCACTGGTTTTGCAAACACTGACAGCACTGGTGGGTCACCAAGATAATCAGACTCTAAATTACCAGAGGATATATCTGTGCACAGAGCTGGAGAGAGGCTGCCTTCCCCTTCACAGCTCCAGGGCTCTGCCTTGTCTGTGCCTCTCTCAACTGAGCATCCTCCTGCAGTATAGCTGTAGGGGCAGGTATTCTTATCCCAATGGAAAAGAAATACAGGGAATCATTTTCTGCTGGAAAAGAGAGTTCATTCTCCAGTGAAAAGTCAGATGTGGTTTCTTCCTTTTGTCACAAATACATTCAGCTTTTTTTTGCCTGCTTTGCTATATTTACTGGACTTGAGAGCATGATGGGGAGTAGCTGGTAAGGCCCACAGGATAAAAAAAAATACATCTCTCTTACAGCCATTGTGGAAAGAAAGACAGGGACAGGATCTTGGTGAACTTCAGGGGGATAGTGTGAGGTGAGGTGCATGGAAATAAAGAAGCAGGAAGTATTTGTGCAAATAGTTCTGCAGTGCCAGCCCCTGCTATGTATTCCCTCTTGCTGCCTGTGAACTGAGAGCATCTGTCCACATCTCCACACGCCAGAAGGATTACCACAAAAAGGAATTTACATTCTGTCAATTAAAACACCATCAAGTTAAGGATTAAAGTCACAAACACATGAATTAGAGATGGTGCCAAGGGACTCTCTCTATCTATCTTTCATGACTTTCCTTGGTGGATGCTATAGAAGCATTAAAGGCACCTTTGATCTTCTATGTTTCCATGCATGGCATTCAGAGTGGTGACCAGTGAGGAGTCAACAAGCACAGGGGGAACACAAACCAGGACTGGCACATGTCTCCTTCTCAAACTGTGTGCACAAGTTGTACTTTCCATTGCTCAAACTGAAGCATTCATAAAGTGTGGAATATTACTGTGACAGTCACCAAGACACTGCCTTCAAAGCTTGTAAAAGCACCTTTGTGCAAGGGATCAAAATAAAAGCTGGGCAAAACTGAACTAAATCTTATGCTGAGAGGAGATCAGGCTGCTGTGTATTCTCCTAGCACTGAGTGAAGGGCTGCACATGAGCATTAATTTGTGCTGATTTTTAGCTTCAGCTTAAAGCTTGTGAGCATGAGGATGCAAAATATACGGGGAAAGGGGGGAAAACAGCTTGGTCACATAAAGTAAGGCAGTCATCAAAGAGTGGCTTGGCCCCTCAGCCAGATTACCCATCAGGAGAAGAATGTGCTGACAGTTTGATGGTTTATGGCCTGACTTAACCCTGCTGTGGTTTACATTGAACCAAGGTGGAGCAGATGGCAGGAGGGTTTCCACATTGTCACCATGCTACGTTTCCAGTTCAAATGGCAGCAGTTGGCTCCACTAGCAAGGAAAGAAGTTTGAGTTATTCTGTATTCCAGTGCAGACAGACAAAAATATCTGGATTTCAACCTAAGTTACCTTCTGGGTATATTCACTGCACAAAATGGCCTTTCTTCCCTGATGGCTGTGGTGGCAGGCAGAGGAAAAATGCAATGGGAAAGATTAAGAATGGCATATTTTGTCTCCTAACTGTCCTCATATCACATGCTTGGGAAAGAGAGGGTTGTAGAAAAGTCGCTGTGCCAGAGCTTGAAAGCAGTGAGTTTAACCCCTGATTCTGCCTCCAGCTTTCTTTGCAGTATTCAGGACTTCAGCTGCTCCTGTGTCAAATGGAGGAACAACTCTTCCCTTTTCATCATGCATTCATTGTCAATTTTTCGTGGGAGGAACTGTGAATGCTTTGTGTACTCCGATCAGGAACAGTGTCTCTGGTTGCTATCTTAATATACCATAACAAATGAGAGTGTGAATTTGGGTGTGCTGGGAGCTGTTCCCTGGCCCTGGCAAGTTAGCACAGTGGAATATTTCTCACCCTGCTAGCCCCCAGGCCCTGCAGCACTCTGGCTTCCACAGGAACAAATGGAGCCTAGTTCCAGCTAGGGAAGATGATTGCAATTTGGTTATGGGCTTAGCTCTGCTGGTTCACTCCATGCTACTGAGAGAGGAGAAAGTACAGTCCCTGTCCTTTGGAGACTGCAATGCAAATGGAGAGAGAAGATGGGAAGCCCAGGGTGGGGAAAATGGAAGAGGCTGCAAACTCAGGGTCATCTGTCTGTGGATTTTAATGATGAATTTGCAGCAGCTTTCCCAGCAAAGGTCAGCATTTGTGCACTTCAGGAAGGGAGGCAAAGGGGCTGTGGATTTTTGCAGAAATGCTTATCTCTAACCTGCAGCACCTCCAGTTACCCCAGCAGTCCTCTTGCTTAACCTGAGTACAGGCTTCAGCCCTTGGTGGAGAAGGAGGGCTCCAGGTGCAGAGGTGCAGCACAGGAATTAACCCAGAACTGAGGCAGGAGGAGCAATGAGCACTGTAACAATCACTGAGCAACCATGGTGTAACTCAGCTGTAAACAGTCTCTGTCACCATGAGTTCTGTCTGCCATGTCCTTCATCTCTATTTCCTGTGTCTGCAGTCCTGCATTTATGGAGCCTTTACACTCTTCTAACTAAGCTCCTCTAGTTTTGTGCCTTGAGCTTCCTCCATCAAAGTACTCACATGATTTTCACAAGATCCATTCCTCCTGTAGCCCCGGAGGTCTTTAATGGTTAGAGATATCCCAAATGGTTAGAGTTCAAGCCCAAATTACCTTGGTCTTTATAGTTCCTTCCAGCACTCATTCATACTGCAAATTTCCCTGCTCAAGAAGGACAAAACTCAGTATTGCTCCTCCTGTTCCCTCTGATCACTGTACTGGCTTCTCTGTCTCCTCCTCACTTTCACCAGTTGCAGTGATAAACCACCCCAAACACAGGTGCTACTACTGGAAGGGAAAAGAGCATCTTCCCTCTCTGCTCTACCATCACACTCCCCACGTGGGCGCAAGCTGCCTGCCAGCTCCCCACATTCCCTGGCCTTTTCCTTTTTCCCTGGCTGTGCTTGCACCACCACCCCAGAGCTCTCCACAGTGTGATGAACGAGCTGCTGCCTGCTGGTGAGAGGCAAACGTCTCCAAACTTCCCGCAGCTTTACGAGCGCCACACTCGACAGCAAGCCCGATCTAGAGGCAAGAGCAAAGCAGCTCAGCAGCGAGCTCCCCACTGCTGCAGCCGCTAATGAGCCACTTACTTGGCATGAGCCCTCCCGCTGCCGATGGCACCGCTCCTTGCTGCCAGCTCCCAGCTGCCAGGCCTTGGGAAAGGGGAGAGATGCAGAGTGGGGGAGTCCAGCACTGCACACGTGAGGCACCGGCTGGGAAAAGCTGCATTTTCCAGCCGCTGAAGGGAATGGATTGTTATTGGGTTTTCCTTCCTTCTTGCTCCATTAGGAAATCATTCTAATGAGCACTCTGAGTCTGAGGAGCAAAAGGCAGCACACCAGGTCTGACTGCAGAGCTGCAGCAGTGTGTGTGGTGTCCATTTTGTACCTAAGCAGCTCTTAAGCAGGCTGACATTGCAGCAGGTCACTCCGTGGCCGTAAGTGGTATGGCAGGTCTCAGGAAGGCACAGCTATTTACTTTTCTCCTTGCAAGCCAGACTTTCACAGTAATAGCTTGTTAAGGTCTTTGGAGTTGCTGGTCCCCGTGCGTGCAGACAGCTTGTGCCTTCGAGCTGCTGTTGTCCAGAGAAAGCCGTGAAGGTGAAGTGAAAGGGACCAACTCCTCATGACCTCCCCGAGTCCCCCAGCCCTGCCAGAGGGAGGCACAAGGCTAGCACCCCTGCCCTTCTTATTGCCTTTTTTTTTCCTTAAGCAAAAGATTATGGCCTGAGTAAAACCACATGGACAAATACAGCAGCCCCCTCACTGCAGCTTTTAGATGGTGCTGTGCTGAGGCACCACTACATTCAGTGCCGTTACATCCCTTTCATCTGTGAGCTTCCTAGCGCTTGGACCCGCTTCTGCTCCTCCAGGCAGCCAAGCTGCAGCCATTTGCCAGCCAGTGTTGGTTTTGGCTTAGTGCATCTCCATTAGTTCTTGCTACAACGTTCTATGGTATTAGGTGTGTTTCTCGAGCAGTGAGTGATGAAGACACTTATAGAAAACTTTATAGCACTTCAGTCGACAATTTTCTGGGTTGAATGTGCATCTCCCTCGTAGCAGAGGTCTCTGCACCACAGATGGTGTTTTACATATAGCAGTATAATGACATAGTTGGAGCTGCAGCATATGTGCCTTTGCTGTGTCTCTGCATCCCATGCAAGTCCATTGGGTCTCTGCTAGCTCCCGTTTTGCATACATCATCCTATCATTCAGCAGGGGCAGATGGGTTGCTGGCCTCGAGTTCTTCCTTCAATTGGTGAAAAAAAAAGGTTGTGGCATGAAAGTGGAGAAAGAGAAAAATGAACAGGACCTTGCTGATAAACGCTGTAATGTTTCCCTCCACTACAAAGCCACAGCTCTGTGATGCTATAAAACTGCTGCTCTTTCCCAGTCCCCCCTGAGCACACATTGGCAAGGCTCACTTTCACGGTTTCCATTAAGAGAATCCTGCAGATTCTTTGGTGTTTTAAGCTTGTGAAATATTTCCCACCTGATTCGTGGAGGATTATTATTAAAGTGAATTTAGCACTGCCTAAAGCTCCTGGATTGCCAGTCCTGGGAACGTGATGTTCTTTTCACCTACGAACTATTACAGCAGGGACAGGGGAAGATCCTTTCCCAGGGATGCTCACCAGCATGCTCAGTCTGACCTCAGCTAGGAGGAAGGGCAGAAGGCTGTCAAGGTTGTCTCCATTCAGGCACTACCTCTTCCATCAGCCTTTTCTGCTGTGGGATCATACTGTGATGGAGAGAGATGACTTTCTGTCTTCTCTGCCCTGCAGCTTTCCAAGGAAGGTGCTTTCTCAGCTGGTGCTGGCTGAGAGGCAATGCTGTAGAAATCTGTTGCTGTGTCAGACCCTGAACACTCCAAGAGGGTTTGGGAAGATATCAACAGGGAATGATTCCCCAAGGGCAGCCACAGCAGAGAAGCAGAGAGACCGAGGAGATCAAGATATGAAACTTGTTAGCCTGGCTTAATCTCTAATAAAAGTTATCTCATCTTATACATAGCTGGAAAACATCCCAGAAATATTCTGAAGGGAGTCTGGGGAGATGTGGGCAAATTCCACAATCTCTTTTCTATTTCTTCCAAACTGCCCATGCCACACCCAAAAGAAATCACATTCCCTCCTTTACAGAGAGCAAGGCATGAACTCGCTCCTGGACTCTGGCTCTTTCGGGCACGTTAATGCCTGAGCAGCTGACTCGCCACTCGAGGATTAATGTGCCCAAAAGACCCAGAGTTCAAGCTCTTGGGTGCCTCCAAGAGTGTCTCTCTGAAGCTACAGAAAAGAATAGATCCAGCAAAGCCATATCATGCCTTGACAAGCCTTTGTTTCCACTGAAGTCCCCAGAGAGGAAGCTCTCCTGAATTCCTCTCTTGTACAGGCAGGGAGAGGCAGTGTATTTGCCAGCATGTCCAGCTTTGAAGCCTCTCTCCCTGTCTGTCTGCTGCACTGACTCTGCCAGGGGTGATGGTTGTGTTTCTGGGGATCCTATCTTACAGGTTGTCAACCCTCTCCTACACAAAGACACATCCTTTTACTCTTACCTTCCACTTTAAGGGCGAGCTAGTAGGGAGCATAAACAACACAAATTCTCTGTATTTCTTTGTATTTTCAGTTGAGTGCACAGAATATTTCAGTTTCACACTAAAATGTTTCTGAGGGGGAAGCAGAACTTTCCTACCCCTTTCTGTTTGATTCCCAAGGAGAATCAAGATGCAGCTGAGTCGATGCAATGGCACCAGCTCTCGGGGCTGTCATCTCGCTGCTCGGCAGTTTTTAATCTTAAACTTCCAGCTTCCAGAGCTATGTGATAAGACTGAAAAAAAAAGCAAAGCCAAAAAAACCCACCCAGAAAGACAATGCAAGTGTCTCTTCCCTTTTCACTAAGGAGACGTGTGAGCTGTTCCAGGCTTTGAAAAGTTATAGCCACAAACTTCTGGACTGTTGCCTTTTTTTTTTTCAGTAGAAAACCTCTTGCAGTTTTGGAGCCTGTCTTGTGATTTCTAGAAGCATTCCACTCATGATTGCTGTGTGCTCAAGGTTGGCAGCACTGACCCCTATATTCTAGAAGCACATGACAAGGAGACTTGCAGTATCAGCTACCTTGTAAACACTGTAAACTGTCTGTATTTATGTTGAATAATCACTTTTGCAGGGCAAGTGAAAAAGAGAGTTCATAGTGCTCCAAAAAAAAAAGGGAGGGAGGTGGTGGTGTTGAAATCAATACACCCTTAGTTTTCCTGTCTCAGCAAGTGGAGAGTCTCAGGAAGCTTTTTAACCCTTTCACACTCTAAAGAGGAGAAACAACAGCTTGAGCAGGCCAGTCTCTGCCTTGTCACACTTGTTAACATTACAACTCCAATCTGATTCAAGCTGTTGTGACAGCAGCCTAAGCCCATGTCCAATAAATGTTTTAAAGTATAGGATGTATGGTAAAATATTGAGACCCTTGGCAAGTGTAATGAAGTGGTTTGGTGCCTGAGTGGAGATGAGCCTATGGGAACCAGGATCTTTGCCTCGCAGGAGCCAAGAGATGTTGCAGTCCACCCTGCAAGGTGCACATGTCTTGTCTGATGCATCACTTAAGTGGCATGGCAGGCCCACCAGCACACCCAAAACAGCAGTCAGGCTGTCTCATGGACCTGCTCGCCTCTCTGTGCTCATCCTATTGCCTGTACTGTCAGTGAGCAAACACATTTTTCCCCTCATCAGAAGAGCTGATGCTACAACAACGAACCACAAAACCTCTACATCTGCATCCCAGTCTTGCTCCTTCCTCCCTGGATGCTTCCTAGGAGTCCCCAGTTAGTGGTACTGCAAGCTGAGGAAATCAGGCCAAGGCTGCCAAGTCAACTCCCTCACCCTTAACATATGCAGGTAGCTCTACTGGTCCATATGATGTCATCCCAGCATTAGCATGCTGATTAACAGCTGGCTTCCTGCCATTCTAATAGGCTCTAAATACCTCTCCTAGGAGCTCCTAAAAGGAATTAGATTTTAGAAGGGGTGGAAGAGGATATTTTGTATTCACAGGGTCTTCTTCATACCCATAGGACATTCAGTAATTCTCAGTAATTGTCCTGCATTCTGGTTTTAAAGCTTGTTGTTTTCAAAGAAGCATTTCATTGGCAGGTGCTCCTGCAGTCTCCATCCCCCGTTCCTGGCTCCCCCTTTCCCCCCTTGAATTATTGATCTTTAGCCAGAACAGGATTTGTCTTCATTATACGTGAGCTGAAATCACCACAGATATTAGTGTAAACTCCTGGCAGCAGATTGATTAGTTCCTTGCATATGGAAGCAGGGGGGTCCCTCCCACAGCTTTATCAGGGATCCCCAGAGCCAGTTGTTCTTTACAGGACACAGAAATGGAAATTAGATTTCAGTTAAATACATCAGAAATTAGATTAGATGTTATTACTTCAAAAAGCCAAGCTCAGGGGAGCAGTGCTCCTCAAAAGACCTCAAAGAAAAAGAAAGATTTTGTATGGAAACAGCAGCAGCATCACTCCTTGCCTCAGTGATTTCCAAGTGGGAACTTGAGTTTCTCTTCCCATAACTCATGACCAACAGATCTCATAGCAACTCTCCTCATCAGGGTGTGAAAATAAACAGTGATAAGAATAAAAACTCACCCTTAGGAACTAGAACTGCAAAAATCAGGTCTGTATTCCCCACAGTTCTGGAGTATTGTTGCTGCTATTCTTTGCTTGTCATGATGAAGGAGCCAGAGACCAAAAAGTAGTGAAGGAGAAGTAAGCTTCTTTTGGGACCCTGTCACATCTGGTGTATAAGGAAGCATCAGGACCATAGGGCACCCAGCTGGGTTTTGGTAGATAGCTTCTCCTGGAGTCACAGGCATCTGTGACCAAAGGATCCCAGAGATGTGCATCAAGGGCACAAAATCCTTCCCCCCCCAACAGCACGTGTGGCAGTCTGGGACTTCACGAGCACTGACAGTGGTGACTGCAATGGGCAGGCTGCACTAGGTGAAACGTACCATGTTTGTGTGAGATGTGCCATATGAAGAACTGGAGCTCTGCATGTGACAGGCATTGCTAAAGACAAACGTGACCTGAGGGTCACAAAGAAACAGGCTGGCACCCACCTGCAGCCAGCCAAACGCAGGGAGAACTCAGAAATGAACCAGCAGCTGTAAGGAGAGCTGCTGCAAAGGGCACAGTCCCAGGGTTGTTTTGAGCCTTGCTCCAAGAATCACCAGAAGTGTGATTCCCTAAGTCTGAGAGTTATCTATCAGATACTCTCCTGCTGGTAGAAAAGCTTACACCTACCTGGAAAGAGGTTGCAGTAAGGTGGGTGTCAGTCTTTTCTCCCTAGCAACAAGTGATAGAAGGAGAGGAAATGGCCTCAGGTTGCACCAGTGAAGGTTTAGATCAGGTATTAGGAAACTTTTCACTACTGGCAAAGGCTGCCCGTGGAGGTGGTGAAGTCACCATCCTTGGAGGTGTTCAGAAAACTTAGACATGGCTCTTCAGGACACGACTTAATGGCCATGGTGGTGTTGGATCAATGCTTGGACTTGATGACCTTTTCCAACCAAAACAAATCTATGATTCTGTGCCAGATTTTCTTTCTGCATTTTACTAATCCACAAAGTCCTATCTCCAAACCAACCAAGGCCTCTCTTTGTCTTGTATCCTGACCAGAGCATTTCCTTTGGCTTGGAAGGCTCTAGTCTGGAATGGGCTGCCCAGGGAGGTGGTGAAGTCACCATCCCTGGAGGTGTTTAAGAAAAGCCTGGATGAGGCACTTAGTGTCATGGTCTGGTTGATTGGCTTGGGCTGGGGGATGGATTGGACTGGATGATCTTGGAGGTCTCTTCCAACCTGGTTGATTCTGTGATTCTCACAGAAATTCAAATGGCCGTTGTAAACATCAGTTTCCATACCCACCACTCTGAGCCTTCATGCTTCCCTCTTTTACCATCCCTATCAACTTGTTTCCTTTTCAAACCTCTTGTTGACTGTCAGACTAAACTGAGATAAGATAAGGCACCCTAATTACACTGATTTTTGTAGACAGCTCTGATTCCCACCAATCCCACTCCACTTCTTGCAGAAAGCTGCAGGTTTATTTAAGTACACATTCAGCTGTACAGTTAACGTTTCTATTATGAGGACTCTTGCAAACAACTTGGTAATAGGCTGTTAGCACTTTTATATTCATAGCCTCTTTGGCCTGGAAGAACAAGATGATTAACATATGTAAAAGCTCCAAGTGATCAGCATCCTTGATGCTGATCCAAAGAACCTCCAAAGAGCCATTCCTCAGACATGTCCTTTTATAACCCAAACCATTTCATTTACATATTCATTTACATATGTCCCACAACACTTAAAAAGTTTCTCGTTGGATTGGTTCAATAGCAATTCATTTATATTTATCTCACTTCCACATTTGTAACATCATTAGAGTCACAATGAGCTTAAAATACTGTAACAAAATCCTTGGTGTCAGAACAGCCCCACCTCAGAAATGTCTTATTAAAATTCCTCATCACCCAGTCTCAAAACATCTTCTAATCATATTCCAGTGCA
This sequence comes from Pogoniulus pusillus, assembly GCF_015220805.1. Classification (NCBI taxonomy): domain Eukaryota; kingdom Metazoa; phylum Chordata; class Aves; order Piciformes; family Lybiidae; genus Pogoniulus; species Pogoniulus pusillus. The sequence goes on from NC_087298.1 coordinate 6,359,268, forward strand.
ACAAATTAGCAAATCACAAGGTTGTAGCTCACGTTATCCAATTAAATGAAAATGAAGGACTTTAGCTCTGTCAAAGACAAATTATTCCTGCTGCTGTTTCCAGCCAACTTGGCCTCCCAGTTCTGGTCTATTTGTACCACCACAGCTACTGAGAAATTGCCTGCAAACAGTAAAGACACATTGCTTCAAGAGCAACATCAAAGCAAGATTCCCAAATCTTCCATTTTCCCCTGCTTCTGAGTCCACAAAGACCTCGTGGACTCCTACAAGGATGACCCCATGGACTCCATGTCTGACTGTTGATTCACTGCTGACAGAGCATCCACCACTATGTGGTCCTGATCCACAAGCAGGGCTTCAGTGTGCTTCAAGCTTAACAATAATCCTTCTCTTGTTCCATTCCCTGTCCCTAAATTAGTTCTCATCTTTTGTCAGCATTTCCTATTTATATTACAAGCCCTCCAGAGCCATTTTATTTGGAAGTCTGCACAATGAAGCCCCAGATTCCCACACGAGCATAGGTGATGTTCCAGTCTTAATCACAACGATCAGCTCCTGGCTGACCCTTTGATGCCACATCCCCACCTCACCGTCACACGCAGCCGTTATTTTCGGAGCCATTTCACACATCTAAGGTGGTTAAATGGCTTTCATCATTTTGCCAGCCAGCAAACTTGCTACCACACAAGGACAAAGTTTCCCAGGAAAAATGCAAGCTCCTCAAGAACCTTCTTCTCATTTTCCAGAGCTCACAGTGTCACTGACAAAGGCTTTCACAGGTTCCCGGTGCAGTGGGCTAGAATTAATGAAGGGGTGAGTCATTTTTCATTTGCAGAATGTTAATGACTCTCATCAACAGCATTTGCGTTCATTATTCCTTCATGACATCCTAAAGAGCTGGGGAAATTTTTTTGCACTTAGAAAACTGCATCCCTGCAATACTACCTATGTCAAGGCCTTAATATTGATTTGAATTATTCTTGGCGTGTTTTTCCTTCTCGGAGCACTATGGAGCATGTAATTCCTGAAGTAAATATATATCCCCACATGCATGTTTCTAAGAAGTGGTGTAAATATGCTGCAGAGATGATCATCTCTACAGCAGAAATATTTTTCCATAGAAGGTTCATATGATTTCATGAGTAGTGTTTTCTTTTCAGTTGAGTTTAGGAAGAGTGTGTCCAGCAGATCAAGGCAGGTTCTCCTCCCCCTCTACTCTGCCCTGGTGAGAAATCATATTGAATACTGCATTCAGTTTTGGGCTCCCCAGTTGAAGAGGGACAGGGATCTGCTGGAGAGGGTCCAGCAGAGGGCTACAAGGATGATGAGGGGACTGGAGGGCATGTCTGATGAGGAGGGCATGGCTGATGAGGCTGAGGGACCTGGGGCTGCTTAGTCTGGAGAAGACTTAGAGGGGATGTGATAAATGTTTATAAGTATCTGAAGGCTGCCAGGAGTGGGGGACAGGCTCTGCTCACTGCTCCCTGGGATAGGACAAGGAGCAATGGGTGTAAATTGCAGCACAGGAGGTTCTGCCTCAACACAAGGGGGAACTTCTTTACTGTAAGGGTCCCAGAGCATTGGCACAGGCTTCCCAGAGAGTCTGTGCAGTCTCCTTCTCTGGAGACTTTCAAGGCCTGTCTGGATGTGTTCCTGTGTGATCTGTGTTAGATTGTATTGCCCTGCTCTGGCAGGGAGGTTGGACTCGATGATCTCCTTGAGTCCCTTCCAACTCCTAAGGAAGGCTGAATGCAGGAAGGCAGGATGCAGGAAGGCAGGATGCAGGAAGGCAGGATGCAGGAAGGCTGAATGCAGGAAGGCTGAATGCAGGAAGGCTGATGCAGGAAGGCAGGATGCAGGAAGGCTGAATGCAGGAAGGCTGAATGCAGGAAGGCTGATGCAGGAAGGCAGGATGCAGGAAGGCAGGATGCAGGAAGGCTGAATGCAGGAAGGCAGGATGCAGGAAGGCTGAATGCAGGAAGGCCTGGTGCAGGAAGGCAGGATGCAGGAAGGCAGGATGCAGGAAGGCTGAATGCAGGAAGGCCTGGTGCAGGAAGGCAGGATGCAGGAAGGCTGAATGCAGGAAGGCAGGGTGCAGGAAGGCAGGGTGCAGGAAGGCAAGATGTAGGAAGGCAGGATGCAGGAAGGCTGAATGCAGGAAGGCTGAATGCAGGAAGGCTGAATGCAGAAAGGCAGGGTGCAGGAAGGCAGGATGCAGGAAGGCTGAATGCAGGAAGGCTGAATGCAGAAAGGCAGGGTGCAGGAAGGCTGAATGCAGGAAGGCTGAATGCAGGAAGGCTGAATGCAGAAAGGCAGGGTGCAGGAAGGCAGGATGCAGGAAGGCTGAATGCAGGAAGGCAGGATGCAGGAAGGCTGAATGCAGGAAGGCAGGGTGCAGGAAGGCTGAATGCAGGAAGGCAGGATGCAGGAAGGCTGAATGCAGGAAGGCTGAATGCAGGAAGGCAGGATGCAGGAAGGCTGAATGCAGGAAGGCAGGGTGCAGGAAGGCAGGATGCAGGAAGGCAGGATGCAGGAAGGCAGGATGCAGGAAGGCTGAATGCAGGAAGGCAGGATGCAGGAAGGCAGGATGCAGGAAGGCTGAATGCAGGAAGGCAGAATGCAGGAAGGCTGAATGCAGGAAGGCCTGGTTTTCTAAATCAATCCCCTTTAAATACTTCATTTTGAAAATCAAACTGGCCAATAGGCACTAGCATCATTGTTCTGCTCAATGAATTCAAAGCTTTGTGCCTCCTTTGACCATGCAGGCACTTTGAGGGCAGCAGAAGACACCTGACAGGTGGTGCTAAGCCCCCTAGCCCTCAAGGCTTTGCTGGGGCCAAACCCTTATTGTTTGCTAATCTGACTTCACTCCCAGACCCCAACACAAGAGAAGGAGAGCAAGGGTTAAATAGGCCTGGCAGGATTTATGGCCTACCAGGACAGTTGGGTGGATTTTGGTGGTTTTGGTTTTTGTTGTTGTGGTTTGTTGTTTGTTTGATTGATTGATTGATTGATTGATGATTTCATGGGGGATGGTATATCTCCATTAAGAACACACATTTTGGAGTTGTAGATACATCAAAGCAGACACCAGGTCTCCAGCTACAAAGTGTGAGATGGGCTTTGCTATGAGCCTTTCTTGCTTTGGTGGGGTGGGGGGTGGCCTAGATGGTCTCCAGAAGTCACTTGCAACCTCCACCATTCTGTGATTCTCTAATGCTGTGAGCCACTTCTGAAGAGTCATAGCCTGGCAGTCAGCTGAACCCCAGAGGCAATATTACTTGGGAGGTTTCCCCCACATGTTCAACAACTCCAGTTTAGAGAGGCTGCCTGCAACAGTTCACTTCTGACAGCTCAGTTGCTGGTTTCCCTGGTGAGAATGATGACAAATGAGTCAGTCCATGCCAAGCAAGACAACAGATACCCTGATTTATATTTTCCATCAATAAAAAGAACTCAGAGAGCAATAAGTTGTGCTGGTCAGGTCAACAACAGATTCCAATGTTCTGATTTTTCATTATTTGATAAAATAGACAAACCTCATCCAACACCAGTCCAGCAATAGGTTAATTAAACACTTGCTCTTGAGTCTGTGAGTGAAGACAAGCCCAGACCCTTAAGGCCAGCTTGCATTCACCAAGCCATCCTCTACTTCTCCCAACAGAAATACCAGTGAGGTTCCCCTAGGTTCCTGGGGAATGAATGTATTCAGAGAAGAGTGGCATGATCTGGGGATGGAGGAAGTTAGCAAGGAGGAGATCCTGCAGTGGCATGATGCTGTGTGGTGCACATTGAGGTTACATGATGGAGAGTGACAGTTTTGTTCCCTGCACATGCACCAGCATCACACGTTGTCCACATGCAGCCCTGCCCACCACCAGGGAATACAGACTTGTTTATCCAGCACTATGAGCTGGATATAAGCCCTGAGCATCAGCTCTAGCTCCCCTAAGAACTGTCATGATGTAAACTCCATCATCTCACATAGCCTGACAGGCAGATGTGACAGGAAGGGCTGTGGTAAACCTGATCCACTGCCTGAGTCTCACCAAACAATTGCCACTTCCAGCCCTGAGAGGCAAGGAGCACAAAAGTGGGACCAGGAGCTACATTTGCCTTTGTACCTTAAAGGAAATCTTGATGGATTGGTTTATTTCTTTTTGTATCTTAGGGTGGGAAAGCATGAACAGTGACTGATCGAAAGCTTATTTTTCTTTGCTTCCAATTCCAGCTGTAGCAGTGCTTTTATGCTGGAATATGCCTCACAGTGCAGATTTTCAGCATAATAAACCTCAGCTACAGAACTGACCTGTCACAGATCGTTACAAACCTGGCCCAGGTTTTAAACCCATCAGAATCCAGTGAAAGAGTTCATATTTTATCTTTTATCCTTTTACCACAAGTAGGATTCATTTCACTCTTTGGTAGGACAGTGAACATGAGCAGCAGTGACAGAGGAGAGGTACCTTTAAAACAGCTGGAGTCATCATCCAGCACTGTGTTTTATATGATATTTACCATCCCTTGAATTCCTGTTCAGGAGTTCTATGTTCTGTTGACATCTCTCAGCTAATTAGAGAGACATTTTACGGTGCCAAAGAGGCATTCCTTCCCTTTCAGTCCCAGGCCTATGAAGTCCCTTATTCCTCATCCTTATTTGATCAACAGGTAAAGAAATGACAAATTGGTCATTTACAATTCTCTAGATGAAGGCTCCGTCTCTGGGTGTCTCTAATGAAGCCAGCCTAATGTGTCATGAATTTCTGATGCTATCTTTCAGAAACCCTTGCAGCACAAAGCTTGTGTGAAACAAAGCACCACACAAAGCCACGGTTTATGTTCTGCCTCCTCAGACGGGACTCACACACACACTGAGGAGGGGGAAAAGAAGCACTCAGCTGTATCACAGTATCACAGTATCATCAGGGTTGGAAGAGACCTCACAGATCATCAAGTCCAACCCTTAACCACCGAGCTCAAGGCTAGACCATGGCACCAAGTGCCACGTCCAGTCCTGCCTTGAACAGCTCCAGGGACGACGACTCCACCACCTCCCCGGGCAGCCCATTCCAGTATCCAATGACTCTCTCAGGGAAGAACTTTCTCCTCACCTCCAGCCTAAATCTCCCCTGGCGCAGCCTGAGGCTGTGTCCTCTTGTTCTGGCGCTGGCCACCTGAGAGAAGAGAGCAACCTCCTCCTGGCCACAACCTCCCCTCAGGTAGTTGTAGACAGCAATAAGGTCTCCCCTGAGCCTCCTCTTCTCCAGGCTAACCAATCCCAGCTGCCTCAGCCTCTCCTCGTAGGGCTGTGCTCAAGGCCTCTCCCCAGCCTCGTCGCCCTTCTCTGGACACGCTCAAGCACCTCAATGTCCCTCCTAAACTGGGGGGCCCAGAACTGAACACAGTACTCAAGGTGTGGTCTAACCAGTGCAGAGTACAGGGGCAGAATGACCTCCCTGCTCCTGCTGACCACACCATTCCTGATGCAGGCCAGGATGCCACTGGCTCTCTTGGCCACCTGGGCACACTGCTGGCTCATGTTCAGGTGGGTATCAATCAGCACCCCCAGATCCCTCTCTGTCTGGCTGCTCTCAGCCACTCTGACCCCAGCCTGTATCTCTGCATGGGGTTGTTGTGGCCAAAGTGCAGCACCCTGCACTTGGAGCTATTGAATCCCATCCCCTTGGACTCTGCCCATCTGTCCAGGCAGTCAAGGTCCCACTGCAGAGCCCTTCTGCCCTCCAACTGTAGTTATCTCTACTCTATTGGAAAAGGAACTTTCCACTTTTCAGCTATGTTAATACAAAGCCTAATGTCCTGTGGAAGCTGATGTGAGTTGTGCATGCATGAATTATTATCGATTTTCTTGCAAAGACTTATCTCTGGGCTACAAACAGTCTCAACATAAAAGTTAAGGTGATATATTCTCTAAACTGCGTTACACAGAGGGACACTGCTTCCATTCTCCTCTGGCTAAACTGACAGATAGTGCTGTGATTCCCAGTTAATCCTTTCTGGGTGAGCATTGGATTTTTCTTGGCACAGCATCTTGTACTAGTAAAGAGAAGAAGGGGGGAAAAGAAGGTTAAAAAAGTGCCATTTGCAAGGCATTAAGTGAGAAAATGGTGAATGCTATTCTTGCAAAAATTGCTCGAATAAACTATCACTGCTCAGGATAAAGTGGAAAAGGCATGAGTCAGGCTAAGACACTCTATCTGCTGGGAGAGTGGGGAGCCACGCACCGCATCCAGGCTCTGCCTGGAGCAACCAGCAGCCTCCTGCTGGAGATCCTGTCGTGTGAGCTGCCTTCCAGGAGTGAAGCTTTGTGCTTTGGTGGTGACTCAGAGTTTAAGCTTGTCAGATAATAATTATTCCGCCTACCCAGGGAAAACATTGATCTTTACATGAAAACCTCTAAACTGTACACTTCTGCACATCATGTACACCAAACTAGAGATTAATAAATGATGCTACAGTAGTTCACAGGCACTTCTGCTCTGCCTTGCTTGTGCTTCCCTTCTCCTGTGTGGGCTGTGCTCAGGGGGTGGACTACATCTCCCCCAGCACAGTGTCATTTCACTGCTTGGCAGTTTTCCCTTGGTCAGCATGAGAATTCCCAGCTGAAGAGCATCAAGAGTTTTGTGTCCAAGTGAGGGGTCCAGACCGAGTAAGCTGCAGATCTGTGAAGGCATAGAACAGCAGTACCCTGAGGGAGGATCAGACCAATCCAACTTGTGAACACAAAGTTTGCTCATTCCTTCTGTCTGTGGCTCCAGACTGAGAAGTTCCCTTCACTTCCTTCACTACTGCTCCATCAGGAAAGCTGCACTCAGGAAAAAAGAAGCAGCATTGCCAGCAGAGCAAGGGAGATGATTCTCCCCCTTTATTGTGCTCTTGTCAGACCCCACCTGGAGTACTGTGTGCAGTTCTGAAACCCCCAGCACAAGAAGGACATGGAAATGTTGGAGTGAGTCCAGAGGAGGCCACGAAGATGCTCAGGACTGGAGCAGCTCTGCTATGAGGACAGGCTACAAGAGTTGGGGCTCTGCAGCCTGGAGAAGACTTTGAGGAGACCTTATAATGGCCTTCCAGTATCTGAAGGGGACCTACAGGAGGGCTGGGGAGGGACTATTAACAAGGTCTTGTAATGACAGGATGGGGAGGAATGGGTTTAAACTGGCAGAGGGAAGATTAAAACTAGATGTTAGGAAGAAGTTCTTTACAATGAGAGTGGTGAGACACTGGCACAGGCTGCTCAGGGAGGTTGTGGCTGCTCCCTCCCTGGAGGTGTTCAAGGCCAGGTTGGATGATGCATTGAGCAACCTGCTGTAGTGGGAGGTGTCCCTGCCTATGGTGGGGGATTTGAACCAGATGATCTTTGAGGTCCCTTCTAACTTAAACCATTCTATGTTTCTATGACTTTATTTCCCACTAGTTTCACCCTGAACAGAAAAATCTGTTTCTAAAGTAGCTGGCCAGGAAGATGATCAGACAGCAGCCATGCTGGAGATAGCAGAGAGGAGCAGGGACTTTCTGGTTTCACTTTCAGAGCAAGTCTGCTGATTTACTGCAATTACTATCTGCTTGCAGTGCTGTAAATGAAATCAAAAGCAGGCTGGGAGTTAATACATGGGCTGTCCTGATCCTGCATAGCTGGCATTTGTTTTGTTTCTTCTTCCCATATCACAAAGGCAAGTAGCTGCACAGGATCCCCAAACACACTATCTTCTCTTCACTACAAGGAAAATGAATTCATCCTGATCACTCCAGTAAACACAAGACCTGCTAAGGCACATATTTAATCAAATAATTAGGAGAGGTGCAAGGGAAATGTGTGCTGAAAAGATAATGTTGTACTTTAAAGGATTCATTATTGGTTATTACATTTTACACAGAATGTCATTTTCTTTACGAGCTAAAGAAAAGGTGAGGGAAGAAAAACAAAGTCCTACAGACTAAACGCTTCAGCTCCATCTAAATTATAGACTGCTCAGAACATGCCTGAAATTGGAGGTGCCACCTTTCAAAGCAGCACTGCCATTATGTTGCTAGCACTGCACCATCTGATTTTTCTCTTTTCAGAGTTGTTCTCTGCGTTCAAGCACTTGAGCAGAGAGATACAGGAGCCTTCTGGCAGAGCCTTTCTACCCCGTAACCCAAAGAGCCAACATCCCCAGCCTGCTTGCAGAGCATGTCGAGCCCGCAGGGGCATGCAATGCAATTAGAGCCCAGGAGACAAAGGTGTATATCACCGTCCCACACGGGCAAGAGCTGGAGGACACGAGAGCTTGGCAAGGACCAAAGAAAGATGAGAAGAGCAAAGTGCAAGCACATGGAGCACAGCAAAAAAAGGAGGGAGATAGACAAAAAGAGAGTGTAAAATGCTGATCCTCACCCTCCTGTCAACATCCAGCGGTAGTTTGGATTTAACATGATGTAAATTAAAGAACACTCCAACCCAGAAAACTGCTTAAAATCTTTCCCTGTGCTTCACAAACTGCAGCTCTCTTCACCCTCAGCCGAGGAGTGTTTTAAAGCCAGATGACTGACAAATAGTTTAAAACCACCTATTGAGAAGTGTCTGCTGCTGGTTCTGCTGTTAGTATTGAGATTTCCTGTCAGCCTTTACAGAAATTCTTTGGGAGCCTGACAGGATTAAGGGGATTAATACATTAAAGCATTATTACAGCTTTCACAGGGGATTTTCAAAGACTTTACACTGTGATCTATTTGTCCTGTTACATAAAATGAGCGCTAATAGGCTGATTGAAAAGGATCACTGCAATCGATAACCTTAATTTTTGTAAACATATTCTGCTATCAGAAGGAGGGGTGGAGGTCACCAGCCCTCCCACAGGGTGCTACTTAAATTAAGCTGCATAAACAGATTTTTGGTGTATGCCAAAGGTTGGTCTGAGTGTTACAACCTACTCCTGTCAGGAAGAGATTTGTTAACACTGAGTCACCAACCCCAACTTCTCAACCCCTGTGGTGTTCTGGCTGACTCATCACCTGGGCTGCACATCACCTGCTACCCAGAGCTCCACACTGTGACTGTATCACCAAATGGCTCCAATTCAGAGAACAATTTTTACCTTAATTGAACCTTCGTGGGTGGATTGCTGGCTCTCAGTTGTTGGGGTGCTGCTGCCCTTCTGATGGGGAAAATCATAGTGCTGGGGACATTGGACTGCCAAGTCCCCTTCCTTGCCTCAGCCCTCTCCAAAACCAGCCTGATTATGGTAGTGCCTTTTCACAGCTAGCTCTGAGGAAGGTAACTCATCCTCCAACCTATCAACTCACTCCTGGTTTACTTCAGATTCATAAGCAGGTCTTGCCCCTGGAGATTTTCCAGGCTCTTCTCCCAAGGACAATGTCTGTGCTTCCCACACACACACACTGCACCCTCACTGTTCTTTTCACTTCTTTAGGAACAATTTCACACCATCCCTTAGCATGAACTTCATGTTTCGTTGAGAAACCTTCCCTGCAAAATTTTTCACAGGAAAAAGGGCGTAACCTCACCCCTCTCTTCTCATTCCCTGGCTGCTTGATCTAAGTCTCTAAAATATTTAGGCATGGAGAGGCAGATACTCATCAGTTGCTAATCATCATAAATCAGCAGAGGTGAGGGTCAGGGCAGCATTGTCCACAAAGATATTCTTCTATAACAGGGGCACTCCTCATGCAAGGGCTCTGCTGTTAAGAAAGGCTGGATTCCAAAGCTTTTCTTTTGCCCTCTGCTTTTGAGACCAGACAGAAGGCACAGTCTTTGCTTATACATACCCTGGGCTTTCAGACAGTGCTGTACTCAACTAGCATCTATAAAACTCACAGACCTTAAGGGATCCTTGAACCTCTAAATTAGGAAAAGAAGCATTAGCTTTGGTTTTCAGATCAAAACCTAAAATATAGGAAGATTAAAGCTCAGAATTTTATTTCACAAAGCCAGTCTAAGTATCCCACTCTGAGTGAGAGGCAATAGCTGGTTTGTGTCTAATTTCCCAAGGCTGTTCAGCAAATCCAGGCACTATGAAATCCCTCAAAGATTGAGCAGGGGTCACTCACCTCACACCTATTATCTTCTCAAAGTGGTTGCTTAGCCATTCAGCCTAGTCTTAATTAAGAGCTATTAATGAGCTGCTTGTATCAGTGAGAGGTGTATTACTGTATAAATGTGACTGTCAGGTTTTGGTTGCTATGAAATGCGAGGTTGGCTCTGTGAAAAAGGCTTCATGCTGAGATTTCAGCATTGCCATGCCAAGCAGAAAAGAGTATGTGATCTTACAAGAGGTTAATAACTTGTTAAGGAGTTACTAAAGCACTGAGACAGTCAGAAGTCTGGTGAGCAGAGGGTTAAAACTAATATGAGTTGGTGTTGGGAATCAAAGATATCCATATGTGGAAAGACTGCAGCTGGAGCAGACTATCAGGCGAGATTTAATGAAAAAACAACAACAAAACTTCTGTATCCAAATCAGCATCCCCTCCCCTGACAGCAATCTAAGAATATGGGCTCTGCCTAAGAGCAGGAGATGATTAAATAGTTACTGCAAATGGCTGGAGAGTGGAGAATCAGAGAGGTCTCTTGGAGCACATCTCCACTTTATTTCTCTCCTTCTACCTCCACAATACTGCAACTGTGGTACCTGTACCTTTATTTTACAAAATAGAGGTATTTTTACATTTATTTTTACTTCTTGTTTAGATATTTGGCCCATCTGTCAGAGTTCAGTTTCTCTTCAGCTTTCCAAAGTTGCAGATGTGGCAGGTTGTGTCTAAGAGCTGCAGGCTGCACTAGCTGGGAGTGCTCCTTGGCTGGGTGAAATCTGTACTGCTGAACCCCACCAGTTTACTGCTGGCCACAGTCAGAGTCACAGAATTGTCAGGGTTGGAAGGGACCTCATAGACCATCCAGTTCCAACCCCCCTGCCATGGGCAGGGGCACCTCACACTGGATCAGGTTGCTCAGAGCTCCATCCAGCCTGGCCTCAGAAACTTCCAATCCTCTCCTTTATTGTTGTGGCTCAGGAGAAGCTGTTGTATTTTCACTGGATCCAAGAGGAATGGCAGCATGCACAAGTCAGGAACCTTTTATAAGTCACACTTCCAGAGAGGCTTTCCAGATTTTGTCCTTTCCCATCCTTCTGAACCATCTACTGAACCAAAGTGCTTTTCAACATCTGACATAGGCAGTGGTTAAACCAGCAACTCTCACAAGTGGTCGCTGCTGTTCCTCTTCGTATTGAGATCTCCTGTCAACCCCTTCACAGAAATACTTGGGTAGTTTGACAGGATTAGGAGGATTAATATATTAATGCATTATTACAGCTTTTACAGGAGATTTTCAAAGACTTTTGAGTGAGATCCATTTGTCCTGTTCCACAAAATGTACAGTAATTGTCTTAATTGCTCCATTGTGACTAGGTATTGCTGCTCAAACAGAACTGCTTGCCTAATTGTGCCAATTGTTCCAGGAACTCGCAGCAGTACAAAACAAGAGGGTGAGCCACACATGGCACTGCTCTCCAAAGATTTCTCTCACCACAAACCAAACTCTTCTTTTATCTCTCTAAACTGGGCTCAGGGAACAGAACTGGCTTCTATATTCCTAAAAGATTCTGACCCTTCATACAAAGCAAATACCATGCAGAGGTAGTCAAGGCACAGACTTGTTTTCTTTCACCCACCAAGCACACATGAGTCCAAATGAGCAGATCAGTAAGTGAAGAACTCTCTGCTAAGAGAGGGAGGTGTCCCTTTCCCTCTGTGCTGTTCTCACAGAGGATCCAATCATTAAGCATACCCCAGGGTTCTTGATCAAGCAGCTTGCAAAAAAGACAACAAGGAGACGTACCAAGATGTGTGCTGTGCTGCTCATGCATGGCCCTTGGTCTATGGTCACTCTCTTACACAGAGACTTGTCAGTGATGAGAGTCCTTCACTGCAGGCACAGCCACATATTAATCTGCTCTTAACTTTGCATTATTGATAAGATCCAGTTCTCATAAAGACCCTAAAAGACATAGAATCTGTGTCCTTTATGCCCTAGAATGAAACATGTAAAAGTGATACCGGAGACTCAGCTTGGTGGGTCTCACTTAGAGTGACATTTGAGAGACAATGCAAATAGACAATAATTCAGGTAGTGCTCAGCAAAATAAAACAAGGCTGATTTACCATGGTGTGCAATCATTCCAGGTCCTTCAGGGAAAGTACATGTAGAGTTACTGAGAACTAACAGAGTGAGATGGCTAAAGCCAGCCTGAGTTACTGGGGGAAACAACTGGTACACCAGAACTCACAAACAGCTGGATTCTCACCTATGTGGTCCAGCTTTTTGTTTGCCTCTGAGAAACTGCTGTTACATGTTTCCAGAAATACAAACGTGTGAATAATTAGAGTAGATAAATGGGGGAGAACCTACATTTCATGAGACTTTTCTCAGCTCTCAAGTAGTGTAAGCAAGCACAGGCAAGAGCTGGTATTCTTTCCAGCTGCATATTCTGCTCTGTATTTGTCCTGGGTTAGGGTAGAATTCTACCTCCCCTGGTAGAATAAACTCACTACAACAGGGATTTCTTTTGGAAAGTCAGGAGGAAAATGAAATTGTATTTCTTACAGTTTAAATATAACAATATAAGGAGAAATAAACTACTAGAGAAATATAGTAGCCTTAATGAAGGTAGGGAAGGGGTCAAGCAGTGGTGAAGCAACAAAAGCAGCAGCAGCCAGAACAGCAGCGGGGCAAGATAGCAGTAGGTGCAGCTGAAGCAGCAGAAGCAGCAAGGGGAAGGTCCAAGCTGTGCTTCCAGCTATAAAGCTCTTGGTGCTGCAATGAAATTGTATTCACTTGTCCGTTGTTGCCATTCTATGGCCTATCCCTAGAATGTTCAGCTCTCCCCTGTGTCTGAGCTAGAAGTCTAGCTCAAACAGCCACAGTATTCTGCTCTACTCTCCCTGTGTATTCTGCTCTCCTGGGTTACTCGTTCCCTGGCCTGCACAGCAGGCAGACAGGAGACTGGCAGAGGTCCCTTGGCTGCTCGCTTTGGGAGCTACAAGCCAGCTCACAGACACCACAACACACTAGGGTTTGGATCCTGAATTGGATCTAAATTCTCTCTCACAGACGAAAACACACATTTGCTGCCTCTTCATAGCCTTTCTCATTTTAAAGCACAGAAATTCAATTATAACAGCTGTTACAATTCATCCTTTCAAAGGGCAGAGGACCTTGTTTTTCAGAGGCTTCAGAGCAGCTGGAAAAACAAACTTTATGACATGGGCACAAATAATTCACCTTGAGCCTTCTTATTCCAGTTGTATCTCAGGTTCTCTTGCATACTTGATTTCACCTGACAGAATAATCAGCTGGATTTCCAAAAGGTATCTGCAGAAAGCCAAATGAATATGCCCGTGGGGATGGTAAGAGAATAAGGGGGCGGGGGGGGGGGGGGGGGGGGGGGGAGGAATGAAGTTCGCTGTGTTGGAAGAATTTTTCAGTAAGGAAATAAAAGAGACTTAGAGTCAGGAAGAAGTCTGATCTAATCTGCTGAGGTCCTTTGTCCCACTGTGACATCCCCTTCCATAAAGAGAGCAGGTTCTCCTTTCAAAAGCACACAAGATCACTGCACAGGTAATTGATGCTGTCCCTGTGAAAGCCTTTCTGCAGTTAGGGAACAAACAGCATCACACTGATTTCTTTCCCCCCAGATTTGCTGCAATGGAAATTGTATTTCTCAGCGTGCCTTCTACATCTAAATTATTCTTCGAGTCGTTATCCATTCCGTGGGGTACATGGAAGCCGCTCACACATCTCCCTGTTTGAACTCTCTTGGATTGCTTTGGTCTTTGGAAAGCACAGGTAATATCTGCTGCAAACACAAGCCCTTCTTTTCCTTACCATTTTCTTTAGCTTTCTGTATACAGGCAGATCAGGAGAGGGGAATATGTATTTGTTTCCTGCGGTGTCTGCAGGAGCTGTGCTCGCCACTTCTCTCCACCACCTATTTAAATGTCTGCATCTGCTCTAAGCCGACAGACCCCAGCCGTGGTAATGAGTTTGCCCCCATGTGAGACTTTGTTAGCACTCAGCTTTGGAAAGAAAGGAGATGGATTTGCCCACACGTTGAGTGGGGAGAGATTTGAGGCTAAGGTTTGAATCTGTCACTAAATCATAGAAATAGAGAGGAAATATGTATATGTACATATGTACACATGCATATATATGGACTATTCACATTCCTTCTCATTGTGGGCTTCAAAAAATGCTAATTTGTGGGTTTCAAGCCTGTTAATAAGCTGTCAGGTTGAGAAGAAAAATAATACAAAGCACAGAGATTGAAAAAAGGGAGAAGAAAAGCACAGAAATTAAAGAGAAATCTTTGTACTAATTTGATTTGTGACTTGATTGTAACAGAATAAAACGTGTGGAGATATTAACAATTCATTTGCATAACCAGCTCCAATCAAGCAACTCAGATAAATGTGCATTCACTTCTGGAAAGGTGGGAGGATACATTTTAACCTATTAACATCTTTCCTTTTAGATATGCTCTTCACTGCTTTCTCCCATTACCAGATAAAGTTGTTTATTGGTGAAGAAAACAACTTACTGGATGGCAGGGCACTTAATTTGCAAAGCTTCAGGGTTCAATCAAGGCATTAATCTGGGTCTACATACATCAACAAAGAAGACAGGCTTTGGAAGTTAAAAAGGGACACGGTGAAGAAGCAGGAATGCCTGCAGTCCCCATCTGAGAGATGGGAATCTGAGGCACAGAACACACTGCCTTACCTGAGCCTTCATCAGAATGCTTTGGGAAAGAAAAGGATCCTCTGGGCTGAGATGATGTGAGGAGTCTCTACAGCCTCCTCCTGTTTCTTTTACACCCTTCATTCTTCTGTCTAGGTGCCAGATTTCTAATAAGACTTGCCACCAGTTAAAACACTTCACTCCATTTTCCACACAAGGCACAGATGCATTTCTCTTGCCTGTCACATGCAAAGAAGCAGCGATAGAGACATTTAAGTGGCTCGTGTGGAGTCAAAGGAAAAAAAACCCTCAGGCACAATAAGCCATGAGGGTCCCCAAAATCCTCTGTTTCTTCTCAACGTGCCCCCAGCACTGTGCCATGAAGGTTGTTCATTGCTTACGTTGTCCCTAGTCATAATTAAATAGAATAGTTTCATAGTTCTCCACTGAGTAATAAAACAAAAGGCAGTTGGATTCCCAGATCCTCCATTTACTGGGATAGCTAAGGCTGCCTTTGTCTACTTACATTACTCAAGTCTAATTAGAACTGTAAGGAATTTTCATGACTTTGTAGTTTTCCCTGCTCAGAAGTAAATCCATCCTTAATACCATGGAGAACATATTCTGAGAAAGTCAGAGAGAAGAGAGAATTAAAAGAAAGCCCAAGCGAAGATATGGGAGAGGATGCCAGGTACAATCACTGAAGCAAATAAAGTGAATTAGTTCAGGAGGCAGCTAACCATTCTGCTGAGAAAAGGAGTAGGGGACAGAATGGCAAAGCAGGGAGATCTGAGTGCTGATACAAAGCTAATGGAGACAACGTTGGGAAGTTCAGTAGCTGTATATTGTTGTCACATGGATATGAGGTCTAGGTGACCACTGACACGAGGGTTATTTGTGCACTGCTTGTTTCCATATAGCAAAGAGTGGAATTTAGCCTCCTTTTTGTCATGAACTCTTTGATCTCTCACAAAGTGGGGAAGAGAAGGGAGAAGTGTTCTTCTTCTGCCAGCTGTTAAGTGAGCGATGTCTTTGAGTAAAGGCTTAAGCCACAGGAAATAAATTTTCCAAAACCATTCACTTCCTATTCATTTATGCACCACAATAACAAGTGGTTTATAGCCCAGCCAGGAGCACTTTATTGCTTTGGTGGCCTGCTTTTCTCCAAAATCTTGCACTCCCTGTGCTTCCAAGTGGCCAGATACCTCTGTGGACCAGCCACTAGGACACAAGGTAGGGAGAACTTAGTTTGAGTACAGTTCCTGTGACACTTGTTACTATCGCATGTAAAAAAGTGATACCAGGGAGATTAACTTCGGATCCTGCAGTTACCTTTGTCCTTGATAAAGTCTCATAAAAAAAGGTATAATGTCATTCCATGAAGAATTTAGTAGCTCTGACCCTTAATTTTTCCATTTGAAGCTCACCTTGCAGAGGACCAAATGGATGGCAAGGCAGAACAAGGCAAGGAAGGCAAGGCAAAGGTTCACACTTTGAAAGGGGATGCCCAAGTCTTCAGCAGTAAACCAAAGCTCTTAACTGCAGAGGAGAAGTGCGAGCTTTAGAGGTCTCTTCCAACCAGAATGATTCTCTGACTGACTCTGTTCTCTGGGAATGTCACTTTGCCTCCTCCTGGGCTGACAGGGCAGGCCCTAGGAGAGAGGTGGGCACAGTGCACAGGTGCCTGGCTGGGATGAGCTGCAGTGCTCTGGAAGCATTCCAGAAACTTCCCATTTCAATCTTTATAGATATTTATACCTGTGCCCCAGCCCTGAAATGCAGGCACAGCTCACAGAGAGATTATTTCACCCACCACTGGACGACAATCATGCCTGGGGTAAAGCAGACATCTATACATACTGATGGACTGCAAAAGCAGTTGTGCATGGTGCCGGTGAGCACTTTGATTTCCCCAGACAACTGCCTAAGACCCCTGTATAGGCTATTGTCTAGGCAGAGGCTCACTGCCTGAGCTCTCTCTGAAATGTATTTTCACACTCTCTTTAATATTGCTCAGCAAATGGCTTCATTATGTTTCTCCAGACATCTTCTGACCATGTCTATCTCAGGAGGATCCAAGCTCTGGGAGAGTGTTTTATGTTTGCCTAGAAATGGGCCCTATTTATAACACTGTAGCATCAAAGTACCTTTAGCTAGACCCTCTGCCTGGCAACTCCAGGTCTCTCTCACATCCACCCAGGTACCTCCTTTTGTCTTCTCAGTTTTCTGCTTCACTGAGCCACAGATAATTATTGGGCTGGGAATGACAAAAGTCAGGGCAGTTAATAAAATAAAGGAAAACAAGAACAAAAACACATGAAATTTGTCCATCAGCCAAAATGCACCTGTGCCTTATCAGTTACAGACCAACCTGGTTGTCTTCAAGGTGCTCTTGTCTATCTTTCACAGTGGCAAGAAAGGAATAGTCCACCCAAAAATGTAAGTCTCCCTGAAGTCCTCATATTTGTGTGGACTTTTTCAATTCCTTTCCCCCACATTGCTGAGTCAACTGACTGATTTTCTTAGTTTGACTGAGGGTGTGCACGTTCTCCTTGTTTTGCATCAGACTGTCTCAAGGAGACCTGGTGCAGAAGGTGGTGAGATGTTGCATCCTCTGCCTGAGTATCGGGTTAAGGATGCTCCCTAAGAGACAGATCCTGGGATGGATTCACATGAACCAAGGACAAAGAATGGGCAAAAGAGATCTTTCAAACAGCCAGCAATTAGGTGTCAGTGGTGGATCAGATAGAATCATAGAATCAGTCAGGGTTGGAAGGGATCACAAAGATCCTCTAGTTCCAACCTCCCTGCCATGGGCAGGAACACCCTACCCTAGAGCAGGTTGGCCAGAGCTTCATCCAGCCTGGCCTTAAACACCTCGAGGGATGGGGCCTCAACCACCTCTCTGGGAAATCCAACCCATAGGACCCTGTGGATTTGAGGCCAATCCACTGGTAATTCCCAATTCAGTCAAAGCTTCCACAAATCAGAGAATGAACCAAAAAGAGCAATCTATAGCCTTAACAATCATTGAAGTGTGAATGTTGCAAGAATATTCCTTGGATTCCCAGCCATTTCTCCCAGGTTTCATGTCCAGATGGTACCAGTGCTTACAGCAGCATTGGGAGGTATCTCTTCATTCCTGAGTTTGTCCCTGTTCTTAGGATTTCCTGTCTTCCACAGTATATCCATTTTTTATTGTTAGATGCCACTTCTATCTCACTCAGCACAGTGGTGAAAGCAAAACCGTGTCTCTAGCAGGAATACTTGGAGTGACCAACTCTTCTGTCAGTGGTGGTGGTCAAAATGAAGACAGCAATAGGACAGGGACAAAGCTCTTTCCTGCAGTGCCCTATGCTTTGGACAGCAAACAGAACTTCTGCTTTCATATTTCCAGGCTCTCTATCTCAGTTTTTTTTCCCACTCAGGCTCTGCTGGGCAGCAGTCTTGTCACCTTGAAGAGACACAATCAGAAGGACACTCAGCATCAACACCACCACGGTGGACATTTTATCGGCAATTCCACTAAGCCTGCCCCTGTTTTGCAAAGACATCACTGTCCCCCAGACAGCCAATGTCTGTGGTTAGTCACTCCTGCAAGGGGGATTTCAGAGGCACGTAGCTGGTGAGTAAATCTGGACTATGTTTGAGTAAATCCTCTGGCAATGTAAAGCAGCACCACTCCACTGCAAATCCTTGTTTGCTCTGCTCATTGTTTGCTGCACGTGATTCATTGTGCTCCTAATCCATCAACAGAGAAGTGGAGTGAAAGGGAGAGGGAGAGGGAGCTTGGGAGAGGGAGAGGACAGATGAAGGGCAGTGCTGTGGATTACAACACCAAGGTGATTCTCACCCTTTATTGTTCAGTGCATTTGCCATCGACACAGATTATTATTTGGGTCTTAGTTTGCTTCCAAATCCAACCACAAATGATTCGGTGTTGTAATAGAGTATGAAGTGTTCATACCTGATAAATCCTCTTTGGCTCAAGTACCTGGCTCAGCTGACAGCATTCCAGCATGCTGAGAGTAATTAACCGAAGTCCCTTCTCTGACCAATCACTTTTGCAGGACTGGAGGAAATGTTGGTGATGTAGAAGTCATTGTAGTGATTTCTGGTCCCATCAGCTGTAGACAAGTGCATGCTGTGAGCTCTGGAATCTCCAGCATTCTCATGGCATTGCAAGTCTGGATTGAGAGAGGGAAGACTACTTGTCTGAATTGCATCACAGACTCTTGTGTACCTGAACAGCTTGAAGACACAGAAATGCCCAAATATGAGTGCAGAATGACCTGTATTCCCAGCACATCAAGTATACTCCTGCATGAGAACCAGATTTTTGATGTTTTAGTATGTATCACACAGTGAATATCATAGAACAACACTACATTGCCCAGAAGCCACAGATTCACAGTAGAAGGTCACCATTGATATGATCACCATATGGTTTGGCTTGGTCTTAAATTCCCCTGCATACTTCAAAGAGTTGGAGTAAGCTGTGTCAATAGGTGTAGTACTTCAGTGCACTGAAAAGTCATCAGGATCCCAGGGACAGATTCCTACTTCATGCTGCAGCACTTGAAAAAATAAGTGCCTGAAAAAAAGCAGAGACTGAAAAAAGTGATGAAGCTCTGTCCCCTCTGTTGTGCCAGCTCCTCCCACACCCTGCTATAGAGGGCTGAGCACTCCTTTTGCAGGCTTTGGGTAGGATCAATCTTTCTGGCTAATTCCTGTGCATGGTGTCTCCACAGTTGTCTTGTTTCCTATTTTGCAAGACTAAGGTACAGCTCCCAAAGAGAAACAAGTTTTGTTTGTACACAAATACCCACCACACACCACATGTGCATGCTGGCATTCAGGTCTTTACGCCTCCCTGGCGAGAAATGCACAGCACAGAAACACTCCTCAAGCTACAGGCACTCAGCACAAGAGTTCTCTATCCCAGCCCTGAAAAAGGCAAGTCTTTTAGGCTTTAGAGTGATCCCATAAGGGCTACATGTAGCTTGGCATGTATGTAGCTATGCTTAGGTTTACAGTCTGCTGTCATGCTGACTTCATGCTAACTTCAGCCTGGAGAAGAGGAGGTTGAGGCAAGACCTCGCTGCTGTCTACAGCTCCTTGAAAGGAGATGGTAGCAAGGTGGGGCTGACCTCTTTTCTCAGGTAACAAGTGATAGGTTGAGAGGAAATGTCCTCAAGTTGCACTAGAGGAGGTTTAGATTGGGTATCAGGAAAAATGTATTCACCAAAAGGGTCATCAGGCACTGGAACAGGCTCCCCAGTAAAGTGATGGCATCGCCATCCCTGGGGGTGCTCAGAAGATGTTTGCATGAGATGCTCGGGGACGTGGTCTGACAGTTGTGTCCAGAGAGATTTAAGTGTGGCTGGAGTTGATGATCTCAAGGTCTTTTCCAGACAGCTGATTCTATGATTCTGTAACTTGTGGTACAGATGTTTACATCACATGCATGTATGCACAGTCCATAGTGGGCCCATACCTTTCAGCCTGCTATTCCTATGGGCACAATATGCATGGGCCTGCCTCTCCATGCTGTACAGGCTGACATGCAGTCAAAAGATAACCACACACAAAATCAATTCACAAATAAACACAAGAGCATGGGACCTTTTCCTATATATCTGCAGCAGACACCAGCTTATGTGTGTAATGAAATCCATGGCACGTAGCATCCTAATTGCTTTTGTGAAGCCAGGTGCCTGCAAACTCAACATCTGCATAAAATATCCAGATCACACAGGCTTTTTCTGTCCATAACTCTCCTGATCCCCTCTGTGGAAAGCAGGACTACATTAAGAGCTCTCAGAGAGCAGAGCTGATATTGCTAACCAGATTGAAGACATGGCTTTGCAAGATGTTTAAAATCTAGCAGATCTGTAGCTGACATTCAAATATCTGGTAGGGAAAAAAAACCACATCATATTCATTTCCAGACTAGAGTTTTGAGATGGGTAGTTATTTCAAGAATAATCAGCTCCAAATGATCAGTTTAAGGCATTTTCAATCTCTGAATTACAAAGAAGCTAGATACATCAACATGAGGGGCTTGAGTCAGGGTTTAGGCTGCAGAAGAGGTCTTTTAAATGGAGCAGACAGGTGGTGGGTAGAGAAGTTGCTTCAGCTATCTTTCTTGTTAAGCCTAGAGGAAAGGTAGGGCAAGGGAAACAGAAAAGGAGAAAGAGCAGGTTAGGTGACTTCTGGGGCCAAAATGGAGAAAAGCTGAACTTGCATTGGTTTGTGTCCCCTGCCTCACACAGAGGAGAGCAGGGAGCCTGTGGATACCTTCTTTCACCATGCTCAGGTCTAGTGCCCACACAGGCAGTAAGAATCTTCCCCCAGCTCGCATTCAGCCCAAATCTTGTTTTATCGATGCTATTAGCCTGCAGCAGGGAACTCCTTGTTTTCTCCTAAACCCCCTGGAATCACTCCTTTGGTGGTTTCCCAAATGCTTTCTGCAGTGAAAGTACCACTCTCTACAGAATTAGTGCAGCAGGGGCCTGTTCAAACAGCATGGAGAAAACCAATCCCTCTCTTACTTCATTTTGGAGCCTCAGAGTGCTTTGTTCTTGCCCACTGTGGGCACACCCCTGGGCTGAACCTTTCCTTTTCACTTTGTTTTTCTAAAGTTTTCATTTGTTTGACTGGTTTGACCCAGAAGCAATTGAGTTCCCAGCATGGCTTGTAGTACTCAGCAGTGTTTTTCACTTAAGGATCACCTGCAGTATCACAGTATCACAGTATCACCAAGGTTGGAAGAGTAGCTGGGGGACTAGAAAGGTTTGGTGGATAACAGCAGCATTTGTGGCTAGCAGTGTGTCCTGGTGGCAAACTGATTGCAGGCTCACAGGATGTTAGGGGTTGGAAGGGACCCAAGGAGATCATCGAGTCCAAGCCCCCCCTGCCAGAGCAGGACAATACAATCTAACACAGATCACAGAGGAACACATCCAGACAGGCCTTGAAAGGCTCCACAGAAGGAGACTGCACAACCTCTCTGGGGAGCCTGTGCCAGTGCTCTGGGACCCTCACAGTAAAGAAGTTTCCCCTTGTATTGAGGCAGAACCTCTTTTGCTACAATTTTCACCCATTTCTCCTTGTCCCATCCCAGGGAGCAGTGAGCAGAGCCTGTCCCCCAACTCCTGGCCAGCCCTCAGATACTTATAAACATTTATCACATCCCCTCTAAGTCTTCTCTTCTCCAGACTAAAAAGTCCCAAGTCTCTCAGCCTCTCCTCATCAGCCATGCCCTCCACTCCCTAATAATCCTTGTAGCCCTCTGCTGGACCCTCTACATCAGATCCCTGTCCCTCTTCAACTGGGGAGCCCAAAACTGAATGCAGTATTCAAGATAAGTTCTCACCAGGGCAGAGCAGAGGGGGAGGAGAACCTGCCTTGATTTGCTGGACACACTCTTCCTAATACACCCCAGGATCCCATTGCCCTTCTTGGCCACTAGGGCACATTGCTGTGCCATGGGTAACTTGTTACCCGCCAGGACCCCCAGGTCCCTTCTCACAGGGCTGCTCTCCAGCAGATCACCTCCCAGCCTGCACTGATGCAGTTTATTATCCCTCCCCAGATGCAGGATTCTGCACTGGTCCTTGTTGAACTTCATCTGGTTCCTCTGTGCCCAGTTCAGTCTGTCCAGGTCTCTCTGGAGGGCCACACAGCCTTCAGCTGTATCAGCTAAGCCTCCCACATTGGTGCTGCCAGCAAACTTGCTGAGCAGACACTCTGTGCCCTCATCAGTGTTATTGATGAAGATGTTGAACAGGACTGGACCCAACACTGATCCCTGGGGGGCACCACTAGTCACAGCTCTCCAGCTAGACCTGGCACCATTGATCACCTCTCTGAACTCTATCTTGTAACCATTTCCTAACCGACCTCACTGCCTGCTCTTCCATCCCACACTTCCTCAGCTTACTCACTAAAATGTCATGGGAGACAGTGTCAAAGGCCTTGCTAAGGTCAAGGTAGACTAATGATCAGGATGCCAAAAATAAGAAAGTCTAAAGGGTATTGTAAGCTGGCAATAGTTAGCCTTAACCTGTACCAAAGCAAGAGACATCAAGGCAATAGTGGATTCCCACAGGGATAAGGAAGTAATTTCTCTCCATGAGTTGCACAATCAGTCTAGTGAAAAACAGCTTGGGGGTAGAGGTCATTTTCCTCAGAATCATCACAGGCTGGCCACTGCCAAAGGCAGGAAAGAACACAGAGCACATGGGGGATCTCAGGAGGTCTGGCAAATCCAGTGCTCTGCTTAATGCAGAAGGCTAAGCTCTCCTCGTAGCTCCCTCAAGGAGAGTGGAGTTCGGCACAGTTTCCACATATATCCGTGTTCAATAATTGATGAGCTTAGTGAGTTCCTAGCAAAGGAGCTGCTTCCAGCCATTTCCTGTATTTAAATGTAATTGTTTGTTTAAAACCGTAAAATGAACGCCCAGGGGGAGCCAGAGAGTTTGACCTACTGTGCCACTGTAAGAGATCCACAGCCACAGTGGGCAACTTGCTGCTCTGCAGTGCTGAAGCGTTCCAAAAGCTGCTGTTCAGTCCAGAACCAAAGGAGCCTTTTTCCAAAGGAGCCTCCCTGGCTTCCTGGTAAATCATGGCATATTACACCAGAGTAAGTGTTCTTCTGTTTAATAAACCCTCTATGCTCTATCTATTCACATATCCAGCCATCACATAGCAAACCTAGCTTGTCACAATCTCAGATCTCAGATAAGTGAAGGGATCAGATGCATCAGCCATTCACCTAGAAGATCCTTTGCAGATTCTTTGTTTTTTCCTTCCCCTGGTTTTGCTGGTAGAGAATTCTTGCCCAGCTGCAGGCTATTAGCAGCTTGGAGTCAGCCAGGACAGCTGACCTGAATTGGCTCAGGTATATCCCATACCACAAATGACAATATAAAAGGACATGTTTGCTGAGGGTGATGTGCTTCTGTTTGTGCTTCTCCTTGATGGATTCATCTTGCTTCTCCTGCTCTCAAGGACTGCTTTCCTGTTCAGTGTGACCACCATCCCTGTGCTGGGCTGAGTATGTCTTTATATACTTTATACTGCTGTTAGTTTGTCTGCTTTGTTATATCTCCTTTTACTTCAACCTGTGGGTCTGCTCTTTTTCTCAGTTCCTCTTTGCTGCTGGGGAGGAATCATTGGGTGATTGAGCAGCTGGGGTTTATCCCAGGTAAAGCAGGGGGGTTATCTCCAGATATGGGCTGAACGTAGACAATCCTGAAGGTGGTGTCCAATTGTAATCTGTTGTCAAGTGACAAAGGCCAGAAACTAAGGAACAGACTCTAGATACCTTCTGTGTGTAACCTCTGCACTGTTAGGAGCACACAGAAGTCTTGATGGTTGTATCTCCCAAGCTTCAGTTATTTGCAAAGTTAAGGCGAGGCATTCACAGAAAATGGGTTTCTTTGCAAGCTTCCCACTGCTCCTGCTGGCACTTCTGCAGGGGCTGGAAGTCTCATGAAAATGTCCTTGGTCAGAGACATCTCAGTCTCCTGCTGTTCTTCTGAATCCAAGCAATACAGCATCAGATAGAAACAGTGCACAGAAGGAGAGGAGTTTGGTTTCTATTTGGTGTGGGTTAGACATGCAAGTGTGCAGCAGTTTAGCCACCAAATCTCAGGTGTGCTGAGTGTATCAGCTAGCCAGGTCACAGCTGTTTGCAGCTCTGCCCTACAGCATTATCTGGTTCCTCTGCCTCCTGGGTGTCACAAAAAGATCCCCTCACCTGCAGTGGCTCTCGCAGGGAAGACCCAGTAGCAGTTATTAGCCCAACACTCTCCCATTCCTATCCCTTCCTGGAGCAGCTTCCTCACAAAACATCTCTGGATATATGAAGCTAGCTGGAGTTTTTGCCATGCAAAGCCTGTCCTCAGGAGACATGGTCTGGATGCACACAGCCATGTTTCTGGGCTCATTGCCTGCGGGTAGAGAGTAATTCAGGAGGCAGCAGCTTCCCTCAGGAACGTTTAGGCATATCTGACCAGTCCAGGAGGGTGAAGCATGCTGCTTGCATTGGCTCTGATCCTGCAAAGACTGAGAGGTGTGTTAACTTTATGCACTGCACATAGTGCCACCACAGCTGTTACAAAGGCAGGTAGTTTATCTTGCTCCTCATCCTTGCTCTGCAAAGCAGTTTGACCCTCTTTGCACTAACGCATCCTGGACTGAACCTCCACATCTATTCCTGAGCATGTCTGTAAGTGAGATAAAGCCTGGCTGGGAAGGCAGAAGCACATCTGGCTGCAGGATGCTTGCAGCACCTGAGGCAAACCCCCATGCGTTGCGTGCATGCGGTTAGAGCTGCGCTGCGTGCACTCGATAGCTGGTATCAGCTAGGTGTATGGCTGTGTAATTATGCTGCAATTAAATCTAATAGCTTTGCTAACAGCTCAACTGCAGGAGAGTTTGTCTAAGAATTTTTGTACTGGAATTGTTAACCTTTTGATGGCTTCACATGTCTATTTATGCTTCTATACTTTCCCCTGAAATGATGTTTGCATTCCAGCCTGAGGTGTATAAAAATGTTTTTGTTGTGGTTGTTCTTTTATAAGCCACTGTCGCTCAGCACAGCTAAGCAAGCAAGCTATGTTGCAGGATTAGTCCTGTATGATAAGGTCCACAACGCAAAGGTCTTGGTCCTGCAAGCTAAGTAGTCCTCTGGAAGCACAGGGCTCCCAAACTACAGCAAGGAAGGTCTGGGATCCGCTCGGGAAAAGCCATAAGGTGTCACTGAGGTGTTGTGAGGGGAGGCAGTAAAAGAAAAGACTGCCGAGGTGGAGCATAAAAGCCTAAATTTCCATCTGAAATCAGTACTTTCCCAGCGTCTGGTCTGTGCTCTCACCTAAGGAACTGGTGAGACAACTGAGCAGTTTGGTCTTGAAGTCCAGGTTTGAGGCAAATCTGTGTATTGGAACAGCCACCAGCTGGAGCAAGAGCTGCAATCAGGTTTCCATTGAACAAGTTGCTCTCCTCTGCAGATAACTTGTTGCTTCGGGAGGTCCTCCAGAAATGTGCTGCAATCTCTCTGATCTCCAGGGCTCAGGCTTGCATGCCAGTCTAGCACATGGTGAATTTCCATCCTCTTCCTTGTTCAGCTCACAGGACTCTATTGATCTCTTGATTTTAACCTTTTGCCTTGGACAAGGTCTGTGTTTAGGCATCCTCATTTCTCTCCATTTATTAAGAGGAATGATTTCTGGTTTATGGATCGAAATCTGCTGAAGCTTTCACTGTGATTTATAAAGTCCTATCTCTCCTTTCTCCTACCACACCAGGTTTTGGTTTTATGCTCTTAACTTCTTTTGAGCTTCAGAATAATTTCTAATCAGCCAATAATGTAAATAAGAGAAATGGTTGTGGATGGTTGCTACTTCTACAGTATTAGTTATTTGGAATTAAATAGTGCTGTCCTTTTTTCCCCTCCATTATCACTTAAACATTTGTGGCAACAAGACTTCAGCAGCATGTTTAATAGTTAATGTGGAAGAGCACAGTCAGTGACCATGGTATGGTCCAGTGGAGAGAGCTCTGTGCCAGAAGACATGATACATTAGCTTTTTATGCAAGTGGTGTTTATGGGCAATGAAAGATATTAACCTTTGCCCTGTCACTGCATTATACTAAACAAGAAGACAAGGGTCAGGCCTTTGGCTATGAGAAGCCTTCGAGCTACTAAGTCCCATTACAACAACCTTTATTCAAAACAGATAGAAGCTGTGGTAAATATGCTGGGAAAGAATGAGAAATTATCTCCTCACCTTAAAGCAGAGATGAGTTTTCACTTTCATGCACCATTAGTGTGACAGTTTTCAGAGAACATTAGAGTATTGGGAATTAATCTTTTCAGTGGAAGAGAGGAAGTCACTTGATGACATGACCTGCTTGACTTTAGCTGTCTCCTTAGAGAAAACACTGCTGCTCCCAAGCCATTCCTTGGCATATATGACTGCCCCAGAGTATGGCAGGTGTCCCCTCTGGTCCTTTCATTAAGGCACACTGGTAGGGAGCTCATGCAGTACTGGAGGTTTTATAACCACTGAGAAGAGGAGGCTGAGGGGGGACCTTATTGCTGTCTGCAACTACCTAAAAGGAGATTGTGGCCAGGTGGGGGTTGGTCTCTTCTCTTGGACAACAGGGAGCACAGTCTCCAGCTGTGCTGGGGAGGTGTAGGTTGGATGTTAGGAAGTTCTTCACAGAAAGAGTGATTGGTCTTGGAATGGGCTGCCCAGAGAGATGGTGCAGTCGCTGTCCCTGGAGGTGTTTAAAAAGAGACTGGATGTGACATTTGGTGCCATGGTTTAGTTGATTAGATAATGTTGGGTAATAGGCTGGACTCTCAAAGGTCTTTTCCAACCTGATTGATTCTGTGGTGATCTGTGCTTAAACTGTAAGACAGTTCCCCAGAGGGCATGGGTGAACTGGAAGGCATTGCCAGTCTTTGTAGCTGAGAGAAACCAAAGAAATGTCATGCTATCACTCTTTGAGTGCTCTCTTCTAATTGAAGCTGAGTTCTTGGAGGCTTTTCTCCCCACTGTTATCCATATAACACAGTTTCCCTTGAAATGTATAATGACGCATCCATAAATCACTAGGCAAAATTAAATATGCAGATCTTTTAGTCATGAATGTTGCAAGAAATAAACCTTTTGTAATTGATAATTAATGTCTTCAGAATCAATATCTGGCAGAGGAAGCTACAGACAGTCATCTATGACTGCTCAGAAATGACTGATGCTTTAACAACAAGCCTGAGTACCAACCAAGCGTATAAATTACAGCTTTAAGATGGGTACCCAGTGGCTGGAAATGGGATCTGCAAGGGGCAGAGGCTGGCCAATTGGTGTCCTATGAGCACTAATATGTTCTTTTGTCATGCTGAGCCAGACTTGGAGGGAAGAGCATTGCTCCAGCTTGGGACTGTACTGCACACAACTCAGAAATGGGCTTTCTTTCTTTGCCTTGTTGTTAGTAGTACTGGGAGATGCTGGCCACTTGGTGTCCTGTGAGCACTAATATGTTCTTTTGTCATGCTGAGCCAGACTTGGAGGGAAGAGCATTGCTCCAGCTTGGGACTGTACTGCACACAACTCAGAAATGGGCGTTCTTGTTTTGTCCTGTTGTTAGTAGTACTGGGAGATGCTGCAACTAAAATAATGGAGACACAAAATCCATTGAAAGACTGTGCAGGAGTGGGTCTATGGGATGCATTCCTACATGTGTGCAATTAATTCCAATAGGCCAAGTGGTGATTGCTGCAGGGCAGGCTGGAGTAGCTCTGCTTATATTGTGAATCCAGGGAAGAATTGATATACAGAGCAAGTCAAATAATTGAACTCTCTGCTCAAGCCTTGAAATTTGAAGATGAAGCTAGTCCTCAGTGCTGAGATTATCCTTCCTGTCATCTGTTTTTGATAGATGTCTGGTCTGTGTGAGTGTGGATGTAGATGTTAGATTCACTACATGTCCATTACGTGTCATCTCTGCATTGATACATGCACAGTAAGTAAAAGGACAAATGTAAACACACAACCAAATTCAGGCAGCTCAGGTTGTGTGCCGAGAGACTCAGTTATCATAAAAAGACCAATAAGGAGGAGTAGAAGGATGTTTGACTGCTGGAATGGCTCCTGCTTCCTTTTCATTATTCTTAATAAAAGGAGATGGTGCTGGAAAATTGTGTTTCCCTGCTTATTTTTCCCAGGAGATACTTTATACAACAGAGAATGTATAACAGACTCTGTTGCAAGCAAATATCTTCTTAAGTAAATATAGTTAGAAAGAAAGAGTAACACAAATGAATGGTAATATTTTTCCCCTTTAACACTTAGCAAAAAGTGCAATAGGTCTTGATGTGGATTTAGTAGCAGCTGCTGCCTGAAGAGTGGCGAGGAAAAGAATCTTACAGCCCTGGCGTGTGCAAGAACTTCTTAAATGCTGGTACTGGATCATTATCAACCAAAAGGAGATCATAAGAGTCTGAGTAGGTAGCGATAAGATTTTGTCTGTGAGGTTTGGTGGTGAATAGAGAGCAGATTCCGATCCATAAACCAGAAATCATTCCTCTTCATAAATGGAGAGAAATGAGGATGCCTAAACACAGACCTTGTCCAAGGCAAAAGGTTAAAATCAAGAGATCAATAGAGTCCTGTGAGGTGAACAAGGTCTCTAGGAAAGCAGGTAGGGCTGTGCTGAATGGTGGTACCATTGCATGAGCCATTGATTTCCAGTGTTTAAGGACCACATTCAGCAGAGTGCTTTGGTGTGGCCTTACGCTGCAGCACCAGGGCAGACAGGCAAGTACAACCCCTTGACCAAGCCATCCCCACTCTGTTCCAGACCCAAGAGTCTTTCTCCTCTCTGCTGTTGTCAGAGTGTAGGAGGGACATTGAGATGCTTGAGCATGTCCAGAGAAGGGCGACGAGGCTGGGGAGAGGCCTTGAGCACAGCCCTACGAGGAGAGGCTGAGGCAGCTGGGATTGGTTAGCCTGGAGAAGAGGAGGCTCAGGGGTGACCTTATTGCTGTCTACAACTACCTGAGGGGTGGTTGTGGCCAGGAGGAGGTTGCTCTCTTCTCTCAGGTGGCCAGCACCAGAACGAGAGGACACAGCCTCAGGCTGCGCCAGGGGAGATTTAGGCTGGAGGTGAGGAGAAAGTTCTTCCCTGAGAGAGTCATTGGACACTGGAATGGGCTGCCCGGGGAGGTGGTGGAGTCGCCGTCCCTGGAGCTGTTCAAGGCAGGACTGGACGTGGCACTTGGTGCCATGGTCTGGCCTTGAGCTCTGTGGTAAAGGGTTGGAGTTGATGATCTGTGAGGTCTCTTCCAACCCTGATGATACTGTCATACTGGGGGGACTCAAGGTGAAGCTGATCCCAAAGACCAGCTGCTGCTCTGGGATGTGGGCTGGGGCCCACCAGCAGCCCTGTGGGAGGTGCAGTTGGGAGGATTTTTCACTAGCTCCTGCTTGTGTCTGAATTCCCTGAGTCTGCAGTGCAGCCAGGCCATGGCCCGGCTCATGGCTCCTGGTGCAGGCAGTGCCATCCTGAGACACGGCCTGGAGCGCTGAGCAGAGCCAGGGCCAGACGGGTAGGCTGTGCTGCCAGGCCACGCAAAGGCCTCCGCGGCTCCGCAGGCCGCTCCGCTTCCAGCTATCTGACTGGCAAACATGCATGCTGGAGCAGCTCTGCTGTGAGCACAGACTGGGAGCTGGGGCTGTGCAGCCTGGAGCAGAGGAGGCTCCAGGTGACCTTCTTGTGGCCTTCCAACATCTGAAGGGGGCCTACAAAAAGGCTGGGCAGGGACATTTTAGGCTGTCAGGGAGTGAGAGGCCTAGGAGGAATGGAGCGAAGCTGGAGGTGGGGAGGTGCAGCCTGGAGGTGAGGAGGAAGTTGTTCAGCAGGAGAGTGCTGAGACCCTGGAATGGGTTGGCAGGGAGGCGGTGGAGGCCTCATCTCTGGAGGTATCACAGTATCATCAGGGTTGGAAGAGACCTCACAGATCATCAAGTCCAACCCTTTACCACAGAGCTCAAGGCCAGACCATGGCACCAAGTGCCACGTCCAATCCTGCCTTGAACAGCCCCAGGTGTTTAAGGCCAGGCTGGCTGAGGCTGTGGGCAGCCTGCTCTAGGGTGGGGTGTCCCTGCCCATGGCAGAGGGTTGGAACTGGCTGATCCTTGTGGTCCCTTCCAACCCTGGCTGATTCTGTGACATGCTCAGGATTTCCACTGTAGGTCAACAAAGAGGAATTGGCACACGCAGAGAGTGACTGAGACACCGGTGAGCTGCCTGCTCAGGGTGTCTGGCTCTTTGTTTAGACAGTAAAGTAGGCACATCAGGTGCCCCTAGGTATGGGATAAATGTTAAGCTTTATGTAGTAAAGAAAATCCAAACCCAGGTTCCAACTGGGGCACAGCTCATCCCCCAACATGTGCTTGTCCAGTGCTGCTCTGGGAGGGAATTTTCAGCTCGCAGGTCTGTCTGTGCTGGTTTGAGGCACATTGGAATATTTTAATGAGAGAAATTAGATGGTAGGCTGTGAAAAGGAAACAGTGGTGATGTCTACTGCACTCATAGGCTTGCTGAGAGGTGTAAAAACAAGAACACAAAACATAGATAATACAGAGCGGGAGAGTCAGCGTGTGTGGGTGTCTGTCTCCACTGCAGGGGGTGCCCTGGGCTGCTGCTGTGTAACTAATCCTTCTGCTTTCTAACCTCCCCTTGCTGATCCTCCAACCTCACCTTGCATGTAAGGCATACACTGGGATAAGGTAGAGAGGTGGAAGGGTGGTTGGGAGCCCCTTCTGGGGCTCTGGTTTCTGGGAGGGTTGTTGTGTTTCTGTATTACTTTTAACTTGCATATTTCTGTCTATAGCTGTAGATATTACAAATATCTGCTTGTATATTGTGCTAAGCTGGAAATATGAAACTTAGCTTCCAGCTTGGCTGAGTCTAGTCTGGGTGATTTCATAAGAGTGGAGGGGCAGGTAACTCCCACACCATCAGTGTCCATGAGCACAGCTGCTGACTGAATGAAATCAGGTTCAGGAAAGAAAAACATCATTTGATCCAAGCTTAGCAGCAGCAGCAATTTGCTTACATGATGCTCTTGTGATGAAAAGGTTTCTGTGTCAGAGGGCAAAAGGGACATCCTTCTCAATGAAAAGCCCACCAAAGTGGGATGCTTACTGGTGTCACAGCCTTGCTCCTCCAGGACAAGCTCCACCAGCCAGGGAACAAATCTGAACAGCAGAGATAAAGCTGTATTGTTTCTGCCAATGAGAGAGGACTTTCTGTTCCAGCAAGAGCCATCCTATTCGTTAGGTGATATGTGTAGGGTGTTTTTTCAAGGATTCAAGTTGCCTTCATGAGGAGTCCTCCCTTACCTTGCTGCTATCTTTTTTGCATCCCTCAGAAATGCCTCCAAAGATAGCAACAGTCTACAACTGCCTACAGGGAGGCTGTGGCCAGGTGGGGGTTGGTCTCTTCTCCCAGGCAACCAGCAACAGAGCAAGGGGACAGAGTCTCAAGTTGTGCCGGGGGAAGTCTAGGCTGGATGTTAGGAGGAAGTTCTTCACAGAGAGAGTGATTGGTATTGGAATGGGCTGCCCAGAGAGGTGGTGGAGTTGCCGTCCCTGGAGGTGTTCAAGCAAAGCCTGGATGAGGCACTTAGTGCCATGGTCTGGTTGATTAGGTAGGGCTGGGTGGTAGGCTGGACTGGATGATCTTGGAGGTCTCTTCCAGCCTAATTGATTCTATGAACAAAACCCGTGAAGGAAAAGAATATTTTATTTGTTTTTAAAAAACAAAACCAATAGCCAAAACCCACCAGAACTTTGATTTCTTGTTGAGTAACCATATTCCACGAGGCATGGCAAGCAGACATTAAATTGTCGCTCGACTCAAAGGCAAACCATTATTCTGTAATTTTGTATGTAAATAAGATGTATTAGGAAATCACTCAAGCAATTAATTAAACAGCTGTTACAGAATAAGTGATAAAGGAAACAGGGGATGAATATGTGGAATTTTCCTTGCACAGGCATTAGAATGCATTTGTTTGTTCATTTATGGCTGGTGGAGATGTGCATTGCAGTGCCTGCAAACCTTGGTATCAGCTCTGAAAGGCATCAAGGGGATGTTATCCTGTGTTGTCAGATCATAACTTCATTGCTACAGCAAGAAGGCTGGAGCTGATTTGGACAGGGAAGGGGGCTTGTGGTGGTTGCCGTATGAGGTTGTCCATGGCATGACTGCCAGCCTGTATGAATGGCCTATGCTTTAGCTGAAGGAGGGACTTTATTAGCTTTCAGAAGCAATCTTTCATCTTTGAGAGGTGCAGTGACCTGGCAATTGATGTGCTGACCCTAAGCCAAATGGTAACATCAGCCTTGCTGTCTTCACATGGACACTTATTTGGAGAGAAGCCCATAATTTTTTATTGCAGGCCATGCATTTCATTCATACATAGTAGAGGAAACAGTCTTGGGAGAGCAAAACTTTGCAGGCCAAGTGCCAAAGGGATTCTAGGCATAGGCCACTGCTGAGATGCAGCCAAAGCAATGAAAGGTACTCAGGAAGAGATGGCCTGGGACTGATGAGTAAATGAGACAGGACAGCTGAAAGATGTGAGGGAAAATGACACCAGAGAGGTAGTTAACTAAACACACACAAGACTTCAAGTCTGCCTTCCAGGTGAACTGTCCTTTCATTTACCTCCCTCAAAGCACTAACTGTGCTCCATCAAATGGGCAGGATCAGGCCCTCAGCAGGCTTTCCCTAGAGCTGGGACATGCAATGCATTTCTGAGGTGTAACAGGAAGAAACTGTAAAGTTGGCCAGTGTCAAGATAATCAAAGGAAGATCAGTGCATGTTTTTGCTGTGCTTGTTCTGCTGGTCTGCCTCTCCATCTTTCCTTGCATAGCTTTTGGTCTGAATCCTTATCTTGGAAGGATCCCTCTTAGCCTGAAGGTCTGTGTCACATTGAGGCTGATTGCTCCTTTCTGATAAAGACAAAGCAACTTAGAATGGTAGTTATGGTGGTCTTCTCCTATCTTATATTCCTGCTGTTCCTCACTGATGGGATTGGTCTCAAACTCATCTGTCCCACAGGTTCAGACCTTTAGGTGGAAGCCTTTTCCATTCAGCAGCAGCCTTGGCAGATGTCTCTGCAACTATTTCTGCTTGCAGCAAGAACAACCTGTACCAATGCCTGCTGCAGGTCTGTAATGGCTGAGGTCCAGCCCTAGAAAAAGTCCAAACTGAAAGAAGCCTTCCAGTTTGTGAGCTGCACTTTCAGGAAAGGAGACACAAATGCCTTAATTGCCTTAAAATGAGCAGTACCAAGGGATCCACTGACGGATATTCACCCCTGTGCACAGGTCAGGAGGTGACACTGGCTGCAGACTGAACCTTGTGTGGAGATGTCAGCATTGTGGGAAAGTGAACCTTCAGACTACCCACCACAATTTGCTTAGTTCTGGGACCATGTTGGGCCATGTTCCCAGTTGTATTAAAAAGAGCTGATTGCCTCCCCAGTGGATAGGACCAGAGCCTTGAAGAGCTGAAGGATTGCTCTGACTAGTCAAGGAAGTAATTTTCATTTGCAACATTCAGCTTCCAACTGTTCAACAATAGCAAGAGGGTAACAATGCAGAACTGGGCCTTGCTCAGAAGAGATATTTTGCCCTGTTACTGTCTACATGTCATTGTCTGCCCCCAGGCAGCTCTTTTCTCCTACTTCCCCCTCCCCAGCTGAAGAAGCTTATGCCCAGACTCCTTCCCCTTAGTGATGCCATGGACCTCTCCATGTTAGCAGTTTTGAAGGCTGTGACAAGATGAACTGGGTTTGAACTTGAAGTCAGTAGCAGTCACTCTGCTCTAGTCTTGTAGCCAAAATGTTCTTGTTTTGTTGGAAGAGCTAGCTCTTCCTCTACTCCATGAAATTTCTCTTGAGCGTAACTCTGTCTGAGGAGAGTTTTAACATCTTACCTGTCAGAATCTCCCTAAAAGAAGCACCTTGGTTATTACATCAACTAGCAGAACAAATCCTCCCACCACACCTCTGACATTTATGAACAGCTGGTGACCTCAGTGCTCTCTCTCCCCACCAACTTATGCCACCTTCACTCTTCCTCATAGAGATGTTGCACTGTTCTAATGTCACCTTTCCAGGGACTTCAGAAAGCATGAATTGAGCCTCGGGGTAGTAAACATTTTGCTGACAAGATAAGCCTCCTGTCTACCTCACATAGCAAAGCAGCTGCAGACCACCACTGATCATGAGGACTCACTCCTGCAGATAGGTGAGACTTCACTGTCAGTGTGAGGTTAGCTGCTATCAGCCTGAGGTTAATGTCTGCCTTAGTCTGGTAACCTTGGCTCTTGTAAGGGATTAACTGGAATAAGCAAAAGGAGTGCAGAAAGTGGCTTCACTCATTCTAACATAATCTGAGCTGACCCCAGCTCACTGAAATGCCCAAACTAGGGATCCAGCTGTCCTTAGCAACCTGTAAAGCTACAGAGAGGGAAAAGTGCTCTGAAGGGTGGTTCAGAGAGAAGTATTTTCTCTGGAGCTGTCTCCAGAGCCAACAAAGAAAGATCAGGTGCCACCAGTGGCCCAAACTCAAGCAATGGGGTCAAATGCCACAGTGGTCCCAAGTGATTCGAATTAGTGCCAGAAAGTAGGATAGCAGCACAGGGGCTGGCTCTGTTCCTTGCTTGGAAATGGGACTCTTTCCCCATTTTCTCCCATTCAGAAACAGGAAAAAAGGGATGCAGCATGCTCCATAACTCCAGAATTACTGGTCACTATCACGTCAGACACCTGATCTGCAATTAACAGTCCCAGAAAAGGGAAGAACATGGATATTTTCTTTTCCTATCCACACTGGACAATTATTCCAACAGCTGTCCTAGCTGTGGCAGATTTAATAGCTGTAAATGAAGGACATTTATCTCCAAAATAACTGTTTTGATAAAAAATGGCAAAATCAATGAATTCATTACTACATGCTGACAGTAACACTTGGGGGAAGGGAACAAGCGATAAACGATTGCAGTCTGGTGGCATTTCAGTGTTCAAGGAGGTGTTGGTGTGTAATGGAAATGTTTGGGGTCTTTGTCTGGAATCCAGTGGTCTGATATGCAGAGCACACCTCCTGCAAACACCACTATGAAGAGCTCCTGAAACACCTGCAATTTCTTCTTGACCCCCCATCAGCAGAGCTTGCAGGATAATATACCCAGGCAAACACTTGCTCCATATGTCTGCTGAGACAGTGAGAGCCGTGGACATGGTTTAGTGATGGATGTGGTACTGTTCTGTTGGTGCTTGGACTCAATCTTACAAATCATTTCTAGCCTGATTCCATAGGGATCTCACATCACAGCTCTTCTATGTGTTAGAAAAAGCCATTTAGTCCTTGCCTGTAGGTTTAGGTTGGACATTAGGAGGAAGTTTTTCACAGTGAGGATGGTGAAAAACTGGAACAAGTTGCCCATAAATGTGGAGACCCCATCCCTGGAGACACTTAAGGTCATAATTGATGGGGTTCTGACAAGCTGATCTAGTTGGAGATGACCCTGCTCATTGCAGGGGGTTGGACAAGATGACCTTTGAGATTCCCTTTGAACCCAAGCATTCCATGACACCTGTGACACCAAGCTCTAGCTTGGCATCTTCTCTCATTTGTTTTACTTTTGAGCCTAATATTTCTTGATGGGGACTTGCAGTGGCTGCCACCTCTGAACTGCTCACATGCAGCCACTACATGATTTGAAAACTCTAAGCCTGCGGATTTGCACAGCTCTGCTGCCATCAATGGACTGGGGCCATCGGACACCAGCTGAGGATCTGGCCCATCACCTCTAACCAGAGAACCAGCAGTGGACAGCACTTGCCTGGGCCAGCTTACAGCTGCGTGGAGGAACACAAGAGCTCAGAGATAGTCTGAGTAACTCCATGCTGCACTCAGCATTCATTTGCCCTAGAAATGGCAGCCTGGTCGGAGCATGCTGTACTGGCAAGGATGGCAAAGCAGCCGACATGATGAATAATGTTTACATCGAGAATCCAGATGTCATTTTCCATCCCGTAGCTTTAGAAATAATGGCCTGTTACTTCTTATTAAATCAAGGGTAATCCATTCACCTACAGGCCCAATGATAGCTGTCTCTGCTAATCTCCACTCAGGGAGCTATATTCATCAGCAGGGAAAGCTTGTGCTTCCAGCAACAACTGGAAGCCCAGGGATTATCAGCAGTGAAATTTCAGATATCAATTAGTAGTTTAAATGTATGAACCTGTCAGAGTCCAGCATTTACATAACGCCCAGTTTCCCATCAGCAGTGTGACCTCCTGTGTCCTCCAGTGTGCAGACCCCAGCATTATTTATCTCTACCACAAACCTTTTTATTTAGTAGCCATAAAAAAGCTCAGTGATGATTCTCCTGGTCTCATAGAGAATATCAGCCAGTTTAAGCCTGTGGATGGATCTGATTTCAAAACTAGTCCTGCTTTGAATGAGAAGATTGGATGAAATGACCTCCAGAGGTCCCTTTCAAGCCCATTTTTTCTGTAATTCTATGAGGGAAGTGGTGATATTAGCTGTGATTTAAATGTCTTGAAGTGACCTTGGAAAAGGTCATTAAAATTACTGTGAAAAACAAGGGGAAGTTCTCTTTAGGCAACCTTTATGCAGTTTGGTTTTTCCTAGTTGGGTTCAGCCACTGACATCCTTGATCTGACCTGGCAATTATGGCAATGTGCACCTTGCCTTCCTTGGTCTTTTTTAGGGAAAGGTCATTTTCTGGGGAAGGGAAAGGAAAAAAGAAAATTTAGAGAACAGTTTTTAAAAGTGTGTGACCAATTTATGATGAGATATTTGCACACAGCAAGAACTGGCCACATCTACTTTCAGATTCTAGTCCTTTGCTTTGGGGGGTTTGGACTGTAATTGTGTTCAGTCTTCTATTTATACAATGAATCTATAATGTAATTTCATGAGGTACTGAGATGCACTGAAAAACATATGAGCACTAAGTTGCTCTGCCTAATCCATATGAAACAGTGTTGGAAATCAGCCTGGTAAACATGGCAAGAGAACGAGCAAGGATTTCATCTGGGGCTCTGACACTAATCTAAAAAGGATTATCAAGGAGATAGCCTGAGATGCAGAGCACTTGAACAGAGAGGACAACGAATCCTGTTTAAATGAATGCATTGGATTGCGGCTGGCTTGTAAGCGATTAGCGCACGGACTTCATACTGGCCAAGCTGGTAGGAGTTCATCCCTCACAGCCCCTGCACCAGTTACATTCACTGCTCCGCTGGCTGAATACAAATAGAGGTTAAGAGAAACAGATGATTTTCAAACATTAGATTTTAATAGGGACAGCCTGTCTGGTGAGATGAAAAGAACGAAAAGCCCTTGCTGTTCACAGTTGTAATCCACCCCCAGTTGTCTCGCTGTCATTTCTCCACAGGCTCCACCACTTGTTGCTTTAGGGAACCCACATAAACATGAATCGATTTTAAGACCGCCAAGGCTCTGTGCCTGGGGACTTAGCAGAAGGTGTTTCTTCCACTGAAGCTCATGCTGTGTGCTAAAGGTGGTAGTGCTATAACCTCACTCCCCTGGCATCCCTGCTCTCTTTGCTTGTCCCGTCTGCTCTCTAAATTGTGTGTTGTTCCTATGCCAGATCTGTGAGCAACTGCCCACTTGGGAGGATGAACATCAAAGGTCAGACCAGCGAAATATTTAATTGTAGGTTTAACTTAAACCACTAGAATTTTAAAAGAGTGAACTCATTCCCTCCTTTTGTGGCCAAAAACTAAGAGTCTGCTACTTTGTAGAATCAGCCAGGTTGGAAGAGACCCCCAAGGTCATCCAATCTAACCTATTACCCAGCCCTGTCCAATCAAGCAGACCATGGCACTAAGTGCCTCATCCAGCCTTGTCTTGAACACTTCCAGGGACAGCCACTCCACCGTCTCTCTGGGCAGCTCATTCCAATGCCAGACACTCTCTCTGGCAACAACTTTCTCCTAACATCCAGCTTAGACCTCTTGTGGCACAGCTTTTGTCCCCTTGTTCTGTTGCTGGTTGCCTGGGAGAAGAGGCCAAAGCCTTTGGTCTTGTCTGCTTGTCTTCCTCTAGCAAACTGAAGGCCTTTTGGAGTCTGGGATTTAGTTTCCAAACACTAGAAGACATCTGTGCATTATACCATGTGCACTGTTGGTTTACTCTGTCCCACATTCCTGAAGCCAAGCATCTAGCCAAGATCAAGAATCTATGAGATGCTTCACTAAAACCTGGCCAAATCCATGCTAATTCCATAAAAGAGAAGACATCTATCCTCTTATTCTTCTCTTTGGGTTTGGGCAACAAATAAATTATACATACCCTAAAGTCGTCTGGAATCTTCCTAGGCTGGTGAGATGTCATAGAATGAATGAACAAGTTAAATCCTGACAACTGTCTTCATGTCATGGTGCTCCTAACATCCCTGTGTATGGTACCTGGAGCACAACCACAGGGATGTGGTGAGTCCCTGGACTTGTGCATAGGAAGATGGAGGACATAAAGGCATTCTTACTAATGCTTTCCATTCCAACTTTTTTGTTCTCTTTTTGGTTTTGGTGGATTTTGTTTGTTGGGTGATAAAACTCATTGGATGGGAAAGGTATTAACTGTACTAATACTTCCTTGCCTGCCACAAGCCTGGTCAGGTTCTTTTCCCAGTTTTGCTGTGAAGTGCCTGGAACACAAACCCTATGAGGGAGAGGCTGAGGGAGATGGGGGTGTGCAGCCTGGAAAAGAGAAGGCTCAGGGGTGACCTCATTGCTGTCTACAACTATCTGAAGAGAGGCTGTAGCCAGGTGGGGGTTGGTCTCTTCTGCCAGACAACCAGCAATAGAACAAGGGGACACAGTCTCAAGTTGTGCTGGGGGAAGTATAGGGTGGATGTTAGGAGGAAGTTCTTCACAGAGAGAGTGATTTGCCATTGGAATGGGCTGCCCAGGGAGGTGGAGTCACCATCCCTGGGGATGTTCAGGAAAAGACTGGATGAGGCACTTGGTGCCATGGTCTAGTTGACTGGATAGGGCTGGGTGCTAGGTTGGACTGGATGATCTTGGAGGTCTCTTCCAACCTGGTTGATTCTATGAGTATTTCCTATGTAAATGTATGATTGAACTGGAACTTGTCCTGGGTGATAGAAAGCATTTTCTGTTTGAAGCAGAGCTGTCACAAATGTATCAATAGAAGCTTTTCCTTGTTTTGCATGCTGTACAACAGAAGCTCTTATGTGCGCTGCAAGCATTTATCCATTATAGAGTCATATTTGATTCAGTAAGACTGGAATGAGTTCCAGTAGGTTAACTATCTGAAAAGCCAGGGTTCTCTCTTTCTGGAGCTCATGTGCTTAGTTCACTTAGCTTCCCAAACATAAAAAACAATCATAACATACCCAGGGGATCTGAAAGCCTCACTGGGTGGTTCATGGGATGTATTAAGCCATCTTCCATGCACTTCATCCACTGGAAGGTTTGTGCAAGGGAGAGAATGTGGTTATAAAAGAAGACAGACCATAAACCAGAGGGCCAAGCCTTGACTTTGTGTAGCATCCCAATGAAGCCAGTGACACTGCACTGATTCCTGCCAGCAGTGAATCTGGCTCTTTGGATTTAAAACAGACGTAAATACCTCCAAGCAATAAAAGTGAAATATGCTTTAGTCTGTACTTTAAGGAGAGATTTCAGCAAACTTTATGTTTAAATTTCTTGCTTGATTAGCCCACAATGGCTTCTAATCGCCTGGGAGAGGTTTTGAAAATCAATCTTGGATATACTCAATGCATAGGAGCTGAGAAAGTTGTCTGCAGTTCATGGGAACTAACTTTTATAAAGGGGGGGAAAAAAACCCTTTCAGCTGATTTGCAAATAGTTGTTGCATCCAATATCAAGGATCTGAAACCAATGAAGCCTGTTGTTTGAATGAAAGCTCAGCCCCTCATTTTCCACTCATCTTGCAAAGGATGTGCAGGCCTGTAGAAAATGATGGAATAACATTGTCATCAAAATGGAGGGATAGATAAATGGGATAAATGTTTCATTTTTTTGGGCCAAAGTATTTTGTGTGTGTTTGAAGGCTGTTCTAGTTTGAGCCTAGCTGGGATATTTTGGTGAGAATAATTAGATGGTAGGCTGTGAAAAGGGAGTAATGGTGATGGCTACTGCACTCATAGGCTTGCTGAGATGCATAAGAACAAGAACACAAACATAGATAACAGAGATGCTCTGGGGCTGCATGAACTTCTCTCTCTCACTTGCTGCCTAACTAATCCATCTGCTTCCTAACCCCCCTTTCCAACCCTCCAAACTCACCTTAAGCATGAAGCAAAGTCTGGGGTAAGGTAGAGGGGTGGGAAGAAGGTGGAAGGGTGGTTGGGAGCCTCTCCTGGGG
The DNA here is from genome assembly GCF_015220805.1 of Pogoniulus pusillus. Taxonomy (NCBI): domain Eukaryota; kingdom Metazoa; phylum Chordata; class Aves; order Piciformes; family Lybiidae; genus Pogoniulus; species Pogoniulus pusillus. The sequence continues at coordinate 6,400,027 of NC_087298.1, forward strand.
ACTCTGGTTTCTGGGAGGGCTGTTGTGTTCCTGTATTACCTTTTAACTTGTCTATTTCTGTCAGTAGCTGCCTGTACTGTAAATATCTGCTTGTATATTGTGCTAAGCTGTACATATAGCTTCATTTCTTTAATTTCCAGCTTGGCTGAGTCTAGACTGGGTGATTGTTCTTAAGTGTGGGGGTCAGGTAACACCCAAACCATCACAAAGGTGGAACATGGATGCATCCTATCAGCCCTCACAGAAGACTAACCAGAACTACTTCCTCAAACTCAAACTGGTGTTGGGTGTTCTTTTTTTTTTCCATGGTGCTCCAGTTCCATTCCCCTCCCTGACTTCTGCTGCAGCTGAAGGTGCTCAGTACCTCTGCAGCCCAAACTATTCATGAGGCACGTCAGGTTTTCGGTAGAGGAGAGATAATGCAGACATCGCTGGGGAAGCTGCCTGCACCCCTGACTGCCCATCTGTAAAATGTAACTAATTTCATTCACTGGGGAGTGCTGGGAGGATTAATTGGATTTAGTGGCCACAATGTACTTTTACATTGGTTGGGTGGAAGGAGACTGATAAGAGTTGAGGTGCAAATTTCTCAGAGGTGCGGGGGGAAAAAAAAAACTGACCAAGAAGGAGGGCAATTATTTAAAGAGTCAGTGAAGCAAGGAGAAGACAATTAGCATTGGTATCACCCTAATTCACAACAATTTACAACAATGAGGCTGAACCACTCTTCCCATCAAGGCCAGAATGCATAATTCCTTGACCTTATTATAAAACATAATTAAAAAAAAACATGAGCAAAAGGCTGCTTGTCCACACAGGCAAACAGAATGCTGAAGGACACATGAAGGAGCTGAAGGACAACGTTTCTTAGGAGCCCTGGGTCTGAAAGAAAACAACTGGCCTGCAAAGCCCAGGGCAACTGGATGGAGCTGTGGCAAAGGGGACAAAAATGTGTCACACAGACATCATCCTGGGTTTTATCCATCAGGATCATCTTATCTGGACCTTGCTTGCAGAGAATCCCAGTGCATCCAAGTGAGCAAAGAGCCAGATAGCTGGTCTGTTCTCCTCTCTTGGATGAGGCTGGGATTCTTTTATCCTGTACCCTTGCAGGTTATCTTAGATGTTAGTCTCGAGTATCTGTGGCAATGCAGCATGGAACAAACATCAGAGGAGCAGATGGAATACCAGGAGCAACAGTATCAATACCTTCTGAGTAGATTAGAGGCTAGAGTACAGCTGCCACTTTATTAATCTTTTATTAAGATATAATATTATTAATTACAGAGTTAAAGGAAAGACATTTGGAAAGGGGCAAGAGAATTGGCCTCTAATGGAATTGTGTCTGTTTTCTACCATGGCCTTTCTGTTTCCTTCTCTGTCTTGGTTTTCTTACATAGAGTGTCTGTTTGATATGGGAGGATGGATTTCAAAGGAGCATGTGGATCTAGGGACTTAGGCCAGATCAGTTTGCAATAAGAAAAGTACACCTACCTGACCTCACCACCTTTAAAAGGCTCCTCTAGGAGGAGGTTGTTTGTAGTGCTTGTATTTGAGAATCTTGTCTGCCCAGGAAGCAGTGGGTGAATGAGTGGTAGATCTTAACCGTGACTGCCTTCCTCTCCTTGATTGGGGTGAAAAAAACTCAGCCTGCTCCAAACAAGTCCTTAGCTCTGTTAAAAAGAACAGGTTTGTTGTTTTTTTTTTTCATCTGTGGCATGTCCCATTCTCAAATAGAAACACATCCAGAAGATTTCTTGTTATGCTGAGGAGGAAAAGGTTCCCTGGTTCTAAAGGGCAAGAGGTCTTTGCTAACACCAGCTTTATACAGAGCTTTTCAGACTTGCATCTGAAAGTCCTTTATAGACTATAGTAGCATTTTCAAAGTTTATCCCAAAGGCCATTTTGAGTGACCCTACTGTGATGGTTTGGGTGTTAGCCATCCCCCCATGCTTAAGAAAATCACCCAGCCTAGACTCAGCCAAGCTGGAAATTTAAAGAAATGAAGCTATGTTTACAGCTTAGCACAATATACATGCAGATATTTTCATTATCTACAGCTATAGACAGACATATGAGAGTTAAAAAAGTAATACAGAAACACAACAGCCCTCCCAGAAACCAGAGTCTCCAGGAGGGGCTCCCAACCACCCTTCCACCTTCTCCCTACCCCTCTACCATACCCCAGACTTTGCCTTATGTTCAAGGTGAGTTTGGAGTATCAGGGTTAGGAAGCAGATGGGTTAGTTAGGCAGCAAGTGAGAGAAAAATGCATGCAGCCCAGAACCCAAGAGCAACTCTGTTATCTATGTACTTGTTTTTATGCATCTCAGCAAGCCTATGAGTGCAGTAGACATCACCATTGTTTCCTTCTCATAGCCTATATTTAGTTCTTCTTACCAAAGTATCCCAGCTATGCTCAAAGCTAGCACACATACCCAGCCATATCTAAAAACTTGGCAATAGCCCCCCCCCCCCCCCCAGCCAACCTAACTGGGGTACAGATCAGTTTATACTGGTTTTGGTGTATATAAAAAATGTATGGATGAAGCATGTCAACCTCCTCGCTTAGAGTTGTGTTGATTGGAAGAGACCTTGGAGATCACTGATTTCTGGCAGTTGTTTGCAAAACCCCTGGTGCACTGCAGAGGTTATTTCTAAAACTTAATTTTTATTATTCATCTTTATGCCTGACCTGGTCTCTGTCTACTGACTGTCAGATGTGCTGGACTGGACTCATGGATTGGACTGGAGTTGATGGGATTAACTGGTTTGATTACATTGAGTGAAATCAGTGGATTTCCTACCAGGTAGAATCAACAATCTGAATTACAGTAGACAGATGAACAAACACTAGTCAGCATCATTGCTTTGGTTTCCATGGGCTGTTACAGTGGTTGAGATCAGTGGATTGAATTCATCTGTGTGAGATACAGCGGCCGGTTCCATTTGCGTCGCACTGGTGGGCTCAATAACTCCAATTCCTTTTTAACTTGAGTTTTTACTGATCTTTATTATAATAATTATACCTAGCAGCAATCACCCTCTCTGGTACACACAGAAAAAGTACATTATATGACACAGAGATGGAGTGGCTCATTTTCCCCCTGTTCTAATTTCATAAATGGTGATTACAGAGGTAGGAGCTTAGCGAAACCCAATGAGCCTTGGTACTTTAGTTAGATTTTTAGCAAGTCATCTTTACTGAGACCTAACTGCATGTAGCCAAGTAAGATGACAAGTCCAAAACTCTTGCCTGCTGCTAGTGTTGTTATTCTCTTGATTATCCTCCAGCATGTTGAACACTTCTGTGTTAGAAGGGCAGCACAAATGGCTATGGCATCGCACATGGCCATCTTCCTCTCAATCAGAAACGTTGAGCTGTTCTCTGATGCCTGAGAGGATAAAGATTTCATTAGATTCCATCTTATTTTTCACTCCTGAATGCTAAGTGTCATTCCCTTTTTCTCTCACATCCTGGGGGAAATGTGTGAGGAGCCAATGTTTAGGAAAAAAATATTATCTTTTGCAATTCCCACGTGATGCTGAATTCCATCTTCTGCATGAAACTGCAGCCAAATGTCACTGGAACAGAGGAGCAGGATGTTAGCAGCATTTCCTTTCAATCCAGTGAGCAAAAATAGAAGATTAGCTGCCTTTTCTTGATCTTAGCAACATAACAACCATGGGATTGGTTTGTGAAAGCAAAAGACAGACGGTGTTGACAATGACAAGAAAGTTCAGTGGGTCATGACCGAAGCTGTCATTTGAAAACAAAAGTTCATTCATATTTTCACATCCATAACACTTCCAGATTAGGGTGCACAAGACTGAAGTTTTGACAGGAAATAAGGAAGGGTTAGAAGAAAGGATTAGAACCAGAGTCTGGCTTCACCTGCAAAACCCCATCAAGGTTAGCTCGAGTCTTCTGTATTTGTCACACGTTTGTGTCCAGCAAGCATTTCTTGTTAAACTGGTTGAAGTTTGTACTGAAAAATTTACATTGTTGCTGGAAGAGGCTCAGACTTTTGCATCTTTTCCTCTTTTGCTTCTTAGATTTTCTTTCTGCCTAAATGAGGCCAGAGACTGAATCCACAACCAGCATCCCCGCAGCTAAGCAGATTTCTACCATCCCAGACGAGGATTGGGTATGAAAGAGACCCCAGGGCCACGCATCAGGACACCTCTTTCTCTTCTGATCCTGCCTGACTGCATGGGTGAGTTGTCTAATTTCTCCACATTCTCTTGCACAAGTACACCTATAACAAAGGACATTGTGACAAAAGATGGAAGCAAAATAATATTATTTAGAAATACAGACCATGTCAGGGGCTGCCCTTGCATCTTGACTTAAACTGTGAACTCTTTATTTGCAGCTCTAATTTGCAGTTGTAACTTCCTGTTTATTTACAGAACACTGGCTTCATTTTAACTTGGTGAGTCTGGCACTGTTATTATGGAAAGTGGTTGCCTGTTGTACTTAGGAAGAACTGGACAAGGACATTTCCTGGCCTTTCTCCTGAAGGGCAGACTGGATTGGGCTATGACAGAGCAGGGAATAAATCTAGTTCAGAATCTGAAGCCCAGAGCAGTGCCCCACTATTTATACAGTGCTCTCCAACCCTTCTGAATACTCAGGAACTGGCTTACTTGAAAACACATTAATGCAGAAAATCAAATTCTGGTGTTATGCATAAGAAATAGAAAAGCTGTAGCATTCCTGCATGCATTCAGAAGATGATTGGATGGCCACAGTGATGTTAGGTCCCTGGCTGGATTCGATGGTCTTAAAGGCGTTAGGTCCCTGGCTGGATTCGATGGTCTTAGAGGCGTTAGGTCCCTGGCTGGATTCGATGGTCTTAAAGGCGTTAGGTCCCTGGCTGGATTCGATGGTCTTAAAGGCGTTAGGTCCCTGGCTGGATTCAATGGTCTTAGAGGCGTTAGGTCCCTGGCTGGATTCAATGGTCTTAGAGGCGTTAGGTCCCTGGCTGGATTCAATGGTCTTAAAGGCGTTAGGTCCCTGGCTGGATTCGATGGTCTTAGAGGTCTTCTCCACCTGAAACAATTCTATGTTTTCCTGATTCAGCTAAAGAATGTCTCAAAGTCCAGCTTGCAGCTCAACAAGGTTTCTAGCTATTGAGACTTGGTGTCTCATCCCCTTTGTCCTGCTCCATGTGGCCCTCCCTCTCTCCCTGTCTCCCTGAGAAAGCTGAGTCTCATCTGTCTGCAGTCAGCAGAAACCCAAGCAACTGGACTTGCTGCTGGAACAGAAGAAATATGTGATGTTAACAGTTCATTGAGCTGTGAGATGAACAAGCTGTGTGTTGAAAAGGAAATCCAAGTTAAGAGTACATTTCCAGTGTTAATAAAGCTTCCTCCCCCACCCCCCTTTTTTTTCTGTTGTATATTTCCAAACATTGCTTCTAGAATGGCTGACATCTGTTTTCTTCCAGAATTGGACAATAGGACAAAGTTAAGGTATCTTGGACTAATTCATCCTTGCTAAACTACAGCTCTCATTGCTGCATTAGGAGATCTGTTTCCTCCTCCACCTTTCTTAAAAATTCTATCATGTCTACAACTGTTGATGCCCTTAACAACAAAATCTACAACAGTTTTTAGTCTGTCTTGCCTACCTTCCCCTTTAAACATGAAGCAATAAGCTAGAAAGCAAGATGTGAATTTATTAGAGATAAAAGGAAGACTTTCTTGTTGGAGGAAGTTGAAGCAATATCTCTTGTGATACATGAAGTACTTAGCTCTCTTTCGTGATGACAGTGGGTTTGGGACCTGGATGTGTTGTTAATGATGGAGGAAACTCCATGCAAGAGCAACCATGAAGAGAAGTGGAAAAGACACAAGTAGCAGAATGTGAGATAGTCACAGAGAACAACCCACAAGTTTTCCTTGAGAGCCCTGGGTTTCTTCAGAACCTGGTGCCTTGGAGAAAATATTTTCTTCTTTATTCCCCTTTAGTTGGAAAAGGAGGCTGAGGGGAGACCTCATTGCTGTGTACAACTACCTGAAAACTGATGATTAAAATAATAACAAGTGGTTTATATTTTGAAATGGCTAAAGCTGCTTCTGATTGATGATAGTTTTATGGTCTCTTTTTATTCCTCCTGACTGTCTTTGCAGGGCAGTCACAGGTGTGGCTTGGGATTTTACTGTGAATTAAGATTGTGTAAAGCATGAACAAATACTGTGTAAAGAGAGATGAAAAGAGTTGAAAATCTGGTCCCATTAAAACAATGGTGTGAGTGGCCTCAAACTGAGACTGGGGAGGTTTAGATTGGACATTAGGAAAAAGTTTTTCATGGAGAGAGTGATCAGGCACTGGAATGAGCTGCCCAGGAAGGTGGTGGAATCACCAATCCTGGATGTGTTTAAGGGTGGTTTGGATGTGGTGCTTAAGGATATGGTTTAAGGTGAATCTTGTAGAGTAGGGTTATAGGTTGGACTTGGTGATCCTGAGAGTCTTCTCCAACCTGGATGTTTCTGTGAATCCAGCTACCATCCCTATAAAAAGCATGTTAATTCCACCTTTTTAGAGACTTTGCATAGCTAAGGCAGGTAAGGGTGGGAGCTGCTGTGACCAGATGTTTTTGCTCTCATACTGTATGAGCAGATGTTGCACACAGGCTGCTCTCTGCTATTCCTGGCAGGAGCTAACTCAAAACTTTGCACTACACTTTTAGTTTTGACTGCTTTGGGTTTGTTTTTTTCAGGAGCATTATGTGTAGCAATTGCATAGCCTGAAATGATTTAGAGATCATCTCTGTTACTGTAAGACCATTTGGCATTTACTTTCATGAGCCACAATGGAGACCTCATGCTGCAGGGAGGTTTGTCTTGAATTCATGTTTCGCTGTCTCAAAGCCATCATCATCTGCTTTTGCTTCTGAGCTGTGTCTTTTGCTCAAGAGAGGAGAGCCATATATTATTCACATCACATTAGTGTTCCACAACATGTGAGGTGCTGGACAAATGCTTTATAAGAAAACAGTCCCTGCTGTGAAGAGTTTACAACCCAGGCAGAAAAAGCAGATGGAATTTAGAGGGAAAGAGATGTAACATAAAAACCAAAAGAAAACATTCAAGGTGTCATGATTAACAGATGTGCTGTAATTATTTTTCTTTCTAACATTTCTTTTTATTGGCAGAGATAGTTGAGAATTTCTCAAAACTCACCCTCCTGCTGCTAAAAATTTTTACTGTGAAAACACAAAATCAGTTTTTGCTCTGTCTTTTGAATTGAGTTCTCATTTGTTCAAAGTGGTTTTCATCTTTTGAAAACTCAACTGCAGAGTGCTTTATGAAACTCTACTTTCAAAAAAATCACATTAGATTTGTCTATAAGAATATTAAATACTCACCCAGAATTATACTTCCCATTAAAGCCCTCACTTTCCTTCTCTTGCAGTAATTCACGTTTGGTCCAGCATTGACACTAGGTACCATGTTGCATGCTCATACCTATCAACTTGTGTGCTTTATTTCCTTGTGCTCCTCCCTGGGCACCTCTACCAGGTGTCTCTGTGTTGTAATTTGGCTATTTTCTGTCCCCATCACCACACTTAGAGCAGCTTTTGCCTGTGAAAACTAATTCACATGTAGTAAATGAGCTGCTTTCATTCCTGGTTTTACTACTCTCCAAGCTGTGCTTTCCATTTCCCAGGAAGGCAAAAAATACCCTTCTTCCTGCAGAATCACTGGCTGCCACTTTGTGTGCAGATCAAATCCCTGGCATGTCACCTAACCTGCCATGGGATGTCCTAGGCAAAGGGAAGGTTTGGCAGGAGTAACGTGGAGGACACCAGAGATTCACACTCAGCAAAACTCTCCTTTGTCCCTAGGGACCTTAGTCCCTAATTCCACAGAGAACGCCAAGAATTCTGCTGTGACCTTGTGGCTCATCCTGTCCCCTCAATTCTGCTTTAACAGGCTTTGTTAAACCCCTTCCAACTTCCTGAAGGGATGTTGTAGCCAAGTGGGGTTGGTCTCTTCTCCCAGGCAACCAGAAACAGAACAAGGAGACACAGTTGTGCCAGGGCAGGTCTAGGCTGGATGTTAGGAGGAAATTGTTGGCAGAGAGAGTGATTGGCATTGGAATGGGCTGCCCAGGGAAGTGGTGGAGTTGCTGTTCCTAGAAGTGTTCAAGACAAGGCTGGATGAGGCACTTAGTGCCATAGCCTAGTTGATTGGACAAGACTGGGAGATAGTTTGGACTGGATGATCTTGGAGGTTTCTTCCAACCTGGTTGATTCCCAGAGAGCCTTCCTCCCCTTTCTCCTCCTTCCAAACATGCCTTGAAATTAGACATCAGCCCTGTTTTGAGGTTGGTTGGGGTGATCACTCCAAGACTTTGGGTTTAACTCCTTTCTAATCCTAGTCTCATCCCCAGCACAGCTCAAGACTGCCCTAACCAAGAGGTGCTGTACCAATTAGTACCCATAAACCTGACCAGAGCTGCCCATCCTCCAGTGGTTGCCCACAGCAAACTTTTTGTTGTGTCTTTGCTTACCAGCCCTGAGGGGGTTGGTGGCTCCTCTGCTGGTTGTGCTCTACACTGTGCTTCTGTCTACAGAAATATAAAGTCTACCTGCCACTGCCTCTTGGATGATCTCCTATCTCATGAAGGCTACAAACATGTCTCTCTTATCGTAAAGCCTGCACGTTTATCACAAGAAGTCCAGAGCAGGTTGGTAGCTTTGGAGGTGGCAAATTGACCATTTAACTACAGGACTTTAGTTGGCTTTTCCTAACAGATCTTTTTTTATAGCAGCCATCTTCAGTGAGTCCTTGAATCATGCAATTGCCTTTGTGAAACTGCAGCTGGGAACAACCTGATTTTCCTCGCTGCCTTTCAGTTCAGCAGCAACATCCTTGACGTGTCCTGTGAAATCCTGAAGCATGGAAGCTAAAGCCTCTGTTTGCAGGCACACAGGAGATGACAAGTCCAAGTGCACATTTGCTTTGATGAGATTTTTAGGAGCAGAGATTACATTGCTGGCTGCACCACTGCAAGAAATAGAGGAGAACTGCTGTTGTGAGTCACATCACAGAACTGAGTACAGCAGACAGAGAGACAGACATGAGGTATTCCTTCCCATAGCAAACTCCTTTTGGAGGAAAACAAACATGTTCAGGAGCAGGTGAGGTTCTCAGGTGTTAGTTCCCTTCCAATGAGATGTCAGAGACAAAATGTTTTCAGTTGTCCAGGATGTTTTTGAACAAAGAGGGGTAACTTTTTCTGAATTTAATGCTAATCTTTTGCATAGAATCATTTAGTTTGGAAAAGACCTCTAAGGTCAGGTCCAATGATCACCCCAACACCACCATTAAGCCATCTCCAAAAGTGTTATGTGTACCCATTTTTGTTACACTTTCAAGGACAGTGACCCAGCACCTCCAATGCCTGACCACACTTTCAGGGAAGACATTTTCCCTTCTATCCAACCTAAACCCCCCCTGGTGCAACCTGAGGCCCTTTCCTCTCATTTTCATGTGAAAACTGATTTATCCATAAGGGCCAGGGACCTTGCCATGTGTGAGAAGGGCCTGAATGCTGCAAGGACACTTCTTAGTGAGAGGAGCAGCATGACTGGAGTTAGCTTTTGAAGAAAATCCCAATAGTGAGACTTCTGCTCAAGGAAACCCATTCCCAACCTATTTCTGTTCACTCCATTTCAAACAAATGGGCTCAAATAAAATATAGCTCTGGTATTTCAAAGTCTTTTTGGCTATCTGGGTGGGTTCCCACCAAGAAAAAGCTTCTTTCTAGTCTGCTCTAGAATCTGGCAATCTTCAGTCCCACCACGGGCAAGCTCCATGTCCCTTCTCTACCCTCACTGCTCTCACTGTGACTTTTTTGCTAGTTATATTTCTCATCTGTTTGGGTTTGACCACAGATACAGCAGTAAAACTGGAGTCTGGTTAAATGACTGCTCTGTTTTGTCCTCTCCAAAGGAGCGTGGTAGAGGAGTTTTGCATTGTCAGGTTGCTGGGTGTCACAGCAGGTCATTGCTCAGGTGCTAGTTTCCTATTTGTTATCAATAGCTCAATTTTCTGCTTCAGCTGAGGTATGTTTGCAGGGCAGCCTGGTTGGTCTTTCTTTGCTTTGTTTTCCATCCAACTATTCAACATTTCTTGGCCTTAACTCTCCTCCAGCTCACTGAATTCCTGTTGATATGCAACAGACTTCACCATCTTAGTTGGTTTTGTCTTTTCACTGTCTCCACTGTCACTCTGGTTTTGGCTCTCAGACTTCCTTCTCGAGGCTATTTTCAGAAGTTACTCTTGATTATTGTTGACACTTTTACTGTAATGTTTGCTTTCAGAGAGAAACTCAGGTTTCACATTCAGAAAAGGTCTCTGCTGGAAAAAATGAAAACCTTATTGAAAAGTAAAACCTGCTGAAATATTAATCATGTCATTACTTTCAAAAGAGGTTTTGGAGATGCAGCAGTAGGACAGGGGGCAATGGTTTGAAATGAGAGAAGGGTTAGATTTAGATTGGACATAAAGATATTCTTTACTGTGAGGGTGGTGGAACACTGAAACACATGGCACAGGGAGGTGGTGAAGATATTCAAGGTCAGGCTTGATGGGGCTCTGAGCAACCTTGGGGATGTCCCTGCTCACTGCAGGGGCTTTGGACTAGGTGGCATTTAAAGGTCTCTTCCAAACCAGTGCATTCTGTGATTCTGTGTTCTCCTTCATTTATATTAATATCCTTAAAGGAACTGCTGACAATCCAGGGAACTATCAGCAGATGGCAACTCCATCAGCAGCAAGCTCAGAGGGAGCAAGCTCTGCTGCTTTAAGAATGAGGTAGCTATTTTCTCTGGTGCATGAATCTATAGATTATAGTTACTGCTTGACAATCTGCCACTAATTAAATTATAAATGACATGACAAGAGAGAAACACTTTTAAATCACTGAATAACTTTTTGGGACACTTTTAGTACATTCCAGCTATGTTCCATTTTCTGAAGCAGAGTGACATCTCCTAGTGTTTATATTTAAAGCAAACTGAACCAGAGAGGAGTCTGACACAATATCCCTTCATGGGAAACTAGGGTGAGCTGCAGGAGTCTCTGCTAACAGCCTGACCTCATTCCTCATTTCCCTGTTGAACATCTCTGCCTGGGCTGGCCTTCCATGAGTTGCAGCTGACTAATCAGGTGAGGGAACCTTCTGCAAGTTGGAAGTTAGTGCCCTTCATCATTCATGGGTTGATTTGGAAAAACTTATAAAGGTGATCTAGTCCAGCGCCCCTCCAGTAAGCAGGGGCATCTCCAACTACATCAGGTTGCTCAGAGTCCCATCAAGCCTAGGATGTGTCCAAGAATGAGGCATCCACTGCCTCTTCCAGCATTCCACCACCCTTATAGCAAAGAATTTCTTTCTAATGTCCTAAAGTCTAAATCTATCTTTCTCTAGTTTTTTATGGAGGAGAAACAGCTCTGTGCCTAACAAGTAGATCACCCAATACAGGGCTTGCAGTCCCATAATGTTAACCACTGCACATACCAGAGACCCTAACAAATGAAGCCTTAGGTTCACTTAAAACAGGTTAAGCCTATAAAGGTTTCTTTTTCTCAGGTCCACCAATGAGGTCTGTTGCCTTTGGCAAAGCTGATCTCCATTCACACCAGTTTTGAAAAGTTGTGTTCATCTCCTTGCTACCCATCCCAGTGAGTCCAAAAGATGTTCAAAAAACATATGGACATGGAACTTCAGGACACAGTTTGATGGCTGTGGTGGTGTTAGGTCACCAGCTGGACTTAATGTGATCTGGAGGTCTTTTCCAACCAAAATGATTCTGTGAGTTCCATGCCCTGCTATGCTTTGTTGATGTTTACTTCCTAGTTCTGTGCTCCAGGTCATCTGAAGCTTCGTTGATGCCACTGCACTCAAGGAAATAACATAGCTTTTATGTGCTTGGTACTTCACCAGAATCCATGTGCCATCTCTGGGTGCTTGCAGAGCCATGTGTCACTCTGCAGATAATTAGCTGATAAAGCAGATTCATTGCCTCTCTTTTTTCACCAGAAAAAGGCATAAATCATTGCAGATTTTTTTCTTCCTTGATAACTTAATGCTGCAGATGTGAAGTGTTTGGGATGAATAGGACTCAGTGTTTGTTAATGAGAGTTTAATGTCTTCATCTTCTGTATTAAACTCCAGTTAATTAATATTCAGTCAATTAGAAAATGTAAAAATAAATTATACAAAATTAAGCTTTACACAGGAAGCAAGTGACCTCATTTGAGCTGTTTTCAGGTGCTAATTAGATTAGCCTCTTCCTCATAAAGGGGGAGGCACCAAGCCCTGCCAGCTCTGAAATGCAGATTTGCAGTTGGCTATCGAGACCTTCTCACCTGAGAGTGATTGGTTGCAGTCTGCCCTGAGCTAGTGGAGACAAAAAACTACAACCACAGTTACAATCTGTCTGGAAAGCCTGCTGGTAAGTGAAAATATGCTCTCTGATGGAATATTGACGTTTTTGTGGAGCTGAGTGTTGCTAGGAGAGGATACATGCTCAACTGGTGGCAAACTAGGAGGAGCTATGTGAAGTTTTGGTTCTAGACTGGTTCTGTTTTCTGGCTTAGGGTGAGAGAATTTTCCTCTATTTGTTGCCTTTTTTTTTCCCTCCCCCTTTTTTTCCCTTTCTGGTCTGCAAGGATTATCTAAAGTTGGAGTCCTTTAGGAAATGCAATAAGTGATGCTCTTTTGGAGTTGCGTGTCTGTGGCTTAGAGAGAAGATGTGGTCTCTGGGATAAAGAGGTGAACTGACTTTAGCAGGGCTAAAGACCAGACAAAGCAAATCAGCTTGAGCTCTCTTCATACAGGCAGACCCCAGGGGGTCTAAATAATCACTATTATCAGCTTACCTAATATGACTTTGAAGTTGTCCTTGCTTTGAGTCAGGGGTCGTACCAGATGACCTGTAGAGGTCCTTCCAGCTTCAATCACTCTGCAATACTAAATTCTTTCTACCTACCTAGGTCCTGAAGGCATTTTTGTCTTCTGATGCAGAAATGCTGTAAAAGGCAGGGAGAGCCAACAGAAAATTCACACTGCTGAAATACCTGCTGTGGGTTACTGCATACTGTGCTAGGGTGGGGAGGGTGCATGCAGGTTTTATACTGTTACCTGTTTTATAGTACAACATCCATCACTCTCTTAATCTGGTATTTTCCAGCAGCCTTGAATAGCAATTCCCTTTAAAAAAGGTGTGTGGGGGGAGTGGATCTGTGTGACTAAAACTCAGAGGTTACATCTTATCTTTGGAGATTGTCAGGAGGAGAAAGCATCATTGGGCAAGGATGGCTCATTTACTAAGGATTTGGGGAATTGGTTTTGTGTGTGCTTTTAAGAAGAGTCAAAAGTAGTCAGACTGTCAGTGACACTGCAGTAGGATTGGCCCAGATGCTAATTATTCCTTTCAAAGGAGGAAGATGTAATAAAGTGATAGATACTTCAGAGCAGTTTAAAAAAAACTGAAGTGGCAACACTACTGCCAGAAAGAGAAGTGGGACTCCATTGTGTTTCATTATGTCATCTCATCCTGGAGAGAAATGGGATTGCTCTTAGTGTGAGACTTATTGACTCAGGTCATCACCAAGACATAATGATTTGAGGGGACATACAAATGGACTGTGCTGTTACAGCCACAGGCACCTTGGCAGAAAGGATATTTCGTGGAAAGGAGGTCAATGGTGCTACAAAAGACATCTTTTTCTTCTCTGTCTGGTCTTGCTGTGGCCTTTTACAATAGAGCACAATGACTCCACCATAGTTTTCCCCATCATGAGTTCCTGCAAGGACTGCCATCCCACTGTCCTTTTTTTCCTCTTCTACTGCTTCTCATTCTAATTCTCTCAGCTATACCTGCTCATTAGCTAAAATATCTTAATCTTCAGAACCTGTGCTTGGTTTCAAGCCAGATTCCTGCTTTCCTTGGCTCATTCCAGCTATCACAATAGTTGGCACTGACCGTTAGGGCTCTGCTTAAGGCCCCAATTCAGGATATTGCTTATGAGAGATGTTGAGGTATTTATTGTCTGGTGCAGGCAGTGCTGAGAGGCATGGGCTGCTGCAGTGATTCACTGGAGTGCTTGGTATTCCTCAGTGTCACTCAGACTTTTAATTTACTGTGTCCTGCTAAGCTGCAGAGGGAGGAGGGAAGTCCCCAAGCATCAGTTTTATAGAGTTGTTTGGGCCGTGCGATATTCCCCTGCTCACAGCAGTGCTGTGCAGCAAGGGAAAGCACTCCTGCACATCTTTAACTCCTAATGCATGCTTCAGGTCTATCGAAGTCAATGAGGTCTGGCTCTGTGTTCAAGTGCTGGTCTGAATTCATGTGCTTGTTTGGAGTCTTGAAGTTACTCATCTCTCTGGACTTGGCAATGTTGGCAATTAGTCCTGCTCCCGGCTTGGAGATGGGCTCCAAGCACTTGGGAGATTAGCAAGGCTGTAACAAGACTGATGGCATTAAAGGGTCAAATAGAGCACACCTCCCAAGGTTATTTGGTTATCCTTGGTTGGAGTCTGCAGGCAAAGGACAGGATGTTCTCCATCAATTGTATTGAGTATGATTGTCCTTATATATCCCCCACAAAACCTCCCTGCTGAGAGGCTTTTGGGAAGTCTGAGGCAATGCCCTGCATGCTTTGTTTTCCAGGAAAGCTTTTTATTACTGAAGTGATATCTGCTTGAGTAGGGAGCTAACACACACACTGGGCACCTCAACAGCACTGCTCCCCAGGTCAGGTTTCTCCCTACCATTACAGGTTTTCCTTCTGTATCATCCAGACTGTTTCTCCTCTTCTGTGGCAAAAGTGGCAGTTGTGGGTCTTCCAGAAAAGGAGCCCAGCCTCATATTTCCTACCCCCAACCCACTGCTGAGCCAAGAAGTGTTTACACTTGACAAGATTAATCTCACCAGCTATTTGAAGACTTCAGTAAAGTCTTTCATTTCACTGCTCACTCAGGCTGCTCAGGAAGATTAGAGTGATTGCTGATGGCTTTACAATCTGCTCCAGTGGATACTGAGTAAATATTTTAGGAAGCACAGCTGCAAAACACTCCAAATCCTGCCCTTTTGATGACAAGCCTTACCTAACAGGTCCAGTCAGAAGAGGAAACACCAAACCCTTGACCATAAATCCTCCTTGTTATCCTTTTAAGAAGGACTAGAGTCAAGCTCAGACAGCTCACGGCAGCATGCCCTGATTTGCTGGTGTTTTCTGTACTGTTCTTCTAGGCGAACTTGGCAAACATGAGGTCAGAAGCTGATCTCCACCCACATGCTTGGTGTTAGCTTGGGATTGATCCTCCTGGCATGGTGAAGACTTTCACTTAATTCTGAGGAAATATTTGGAGATAGATAGCTGTGCTTCTTGTCCTGATTACTAGCAATTTATTAATGAGTGGTTAGACTTGTGAGTTAATCATGCCCACATTAAATCAGCTACTGGACAGCCAGCTGCCTGCTTCTGCCCAGCAGCCCCAGATTTGAGGGCTGGAAGGGACCACAAGGATCATCTAGTTCCAACCCCCCTGCCATGGGCAGGGACACCCTACCCTAGATCAGGCTGTCTAGAGCCTCATCCAGCCTGGCCTTAAACACCTCCAGAGATGAGGCTTCCACCACCACCCTGGGCAACCTGTGAGTTGCCCGGCACAGGGTCTCGCCACCCTCATGGTGAAGAACTTCTTCTTAACATCCAATCTGAATCTACCCATTTCTAGCTTTGTTTTATTCCTCCCAGTCCTATCACTACCTGACATCCTACAGAATTGCTCTCCAGCTTTCTTGTAGCCCCCTTAAGATACTAAAAGGCCACAATAAGGTCACCTTGGAGCTTTCTCATCTCCAGACTGAACAGCCCCAACTCCCTCAGTCTCCCCTTGCAGGAGAAGTGCTCCAGCCCTCTGATCATCCTTGTGGCCCTTCTCTGAACACCTTCCAGCACATCCATATCCCTCTTGTAATAGGAGCTCCACAACTGGACACAGTAGACCAGAAGGGATGTGTATCCTGATTCCATTCTAGGGTTTCTCCAGAGTCTGAGTTGCAAGTAGGGAAAGGTTCCTGAGAATTGCCCCAGTTGTTAACTGGGGCTCCAGCTGAGTTTGAGTTTTGTACTCAAACCTTTCAAAGCTTAATTTAGTATGAGGTCTCTAAACAGCAATTTAGGAGAAATTGGTGTTGGAGCCAAAGCCCTGTGCAGGAATTCAGAGGAGGCAGCCCTCAAGCATAGCAGGCAGTTGCTAGGCTTTGGGAAATGAATATAGCATTGCCTGGTAGCCTAGGGGAGATCCCATCCCTGTGTCACTTCCACTCTTTCTCGATGGGATTCAGATATGGCAGAGATCTCATTTTGAACCCTCTGAAGGAAATCTAACTGCATTGCAAAGTCTGGTAGCGTCAACAAAGCTAGCTGGCTTCTGTGACATCCAGACAGATCTAGGCTTTGTCCAAAAGTCAATCATGATCATTGGTTTATATTTTTATTTCCCCCACAAATTTTGGACTGCATTGCAAATTAAAGTTACTCCTGCTCAAACTGTCAGAACTTTGTATCATCTCCATACATTTAAAAGGGTGATACCACCCTCAGTTAAGGTATTCTCTCCCCTCTCTGCATCTCACAGCTGAAAGGAGATGAGGTTTATAGTCTAGGGCTGAAGAAGAGGGAGCACTGCTGAGTACAGTGTCCTGACTGCTGGTGTGCTGCATTTCCTCATCGCCTCTGCTTGCTTTTTTCCACATCTATCACTTCCTCAAGCACACACACAAAGACATACATACACACACTAATGATACTGCTAGAGGCAAGAATTTTATGCTCATTTTATATGTGTCTGTTTCTCTGGGATTTTGTCCAGTCTGAAAAGTCCCCCTCTGAAAAAAAAGAAAGAGAAGCTGTTGTGTCTGAAGTGATTATAGAGCACCAGACTTGATGTGCCTTTCAAATTATGACCAGTCTGCAGAGAATGGACAGATCTGTGCTCCTGTCTGAAGCTGTTGGGTCATGCATTCCTGCAAGGGAAAGCAGGGCAGGCTCTGGAGCTTGCCTTTTTCCTTGGGTGAAGGGGACATTTTCTAAATGGGATTTTATTACAGGGAGAGTTCTGAGAGTGAATCACCCCATTTATGTGATATTTCCAGAGGCTCCACCACTTATGGCCACCTTTGCCATGAAGAACAAGGAAATTAACAGCAGCTAATGGACTGACAGAGCTTTCAGTGCCAAGTCACCAGCATATGACAAGGCAGATCAGTCCCCGCCTGCCTCTTTTCTTATTTTCTTCACTGTCATATATTTATTGTAATAGTTGAAAGGCAGCATTTAGCCAGCAGAGCACTTTCTATTTAAGGTGCTGCACAGAACAGGCCATTCCACAGATAAAGGGAAAAGTATGTTTGAGGATGATATTGGGACTGAAATGGAAATTGCCTTAAATTGGGTTGGTGAGCATCCTTATTATTCAGTGGGATGATTTAAGTACCTGGTTTAGAAAAGAGGGGGAGAAAAGTAGAAATGTGTGTGGGGAAATGGTCTAAAAATGAAACTGTTCTCTGCTCACTCACGAAATTCATAACCCAGCAATGCCTCAGGGAGGCTGCTCACAGCAAACTCTGGCCCAGACAGGCTGCAGAAGGACTCTAGGGGTGGTCAGTCTGTGAGCATGTCCAGTTGGATCAGCTTCTCAGACAGCTTCTGCAGAGCATCCTTACAGGGGATAGTGGCTGAACGGCAATGGCCAAGGACGAGACTCTATCCTTTGCCTTAACCTCTGTGTGCAAGTGCTCCAAGAGGCAGGGGAAATGTCTGGTGCAGTCTTAGAATAGAATGGAATCAATTAGGTTGGAAGAGATCTCCAAGATCATCCAGTCCAACCTAGCACCCGGCCCTGTCCAATCAACTAGACCATGGCACTAAGTGCCTTATCCAATCTTTTCTTGAACACCTGCAGGGATGGTGACTCCATCACCTCCCTGGGCAGCCCATTCCAATGCCAATCACTCTCTCTGGCAACAACTTCCTCCTAACATCCAGCCTAGACCTTCCCCGCCACAACTTGAGACTGTGTCCCCTTGTTCTGTTGCTGGTTGCCTAGGAGAAGAGCCCAACTCCACCTGGCTACAGCCTCCCTTCAGGTAGTTGTAGACAGCAATGAGCTCTGCCCTGAGCCTCCTCTTCTGCAGGCTGCACACCCCTAGCTCCCTCAGCCTCTCCTCAGAGGGCTGTGCTCCAGGCCTCTCACCAGCTTTGTTGCCCTACAACTTCATGTGGGACTGTCCTGTGTTTCTAGAGGATGTAGCAGACTGTGTAGTATATGTTATGTGATTCACTTTTGTGGAACACTTTGTAAGCTGCATAGGAAGCTACTGATAATTAAATCACTCCAAGATATCTCATTCTATAAGGTGAATCTTGTAGAGTAGGGTTATAAGTTGGACTTGGTGATCCTGAGAGTCTTTTCTAACCTGGATATTTCTGGGGTTCTGTGCTGCTCAGTCCTGGTTTGCTGCAGGGTTCCCAAGAGCTGAACTGAACCTTTGCCTTTTTGGCCATTGCTGCTGCTTCCATGGTGTATGCTCCAGGATTTTCATGACAATACCCAAAAGAGCTATCAGCAGGTACTGGCTCCTTCCTTGGCCTGGACTGTAGCCTCTTTCCTGATGAGCCCACAACAAGCCTTTGCTAGTACCAGACTTCTGAAAACTGACACCTCATGCCTTTGTTTAAACTTAAGCTTCCTAAAGCTCTTTTCCAGGTGTAGGTGCCAGAATTACATGTCATACCTTTGAATTGCAACCAGCTTGGAGAAGTATATTACTGCAGGTGCTCTGGGGCAATGATGCTGTCTCAATATTCAGAGCAGAAAATGAGGAGCCACAGTATCTAACTGCAAATGAGCATGGGCTGTGCTTATCAGAGTGTAATTACCCTGATCTGTGACCTTGAGGGAGCTGAGGCTCTGATAAGAAACCCCTGGGAAGGGTACTCTCCTGTCAGACTGAGAACATGCACAGAGATTAGCTTCTGCTGTTATCCCACTTTCTCCTTTATTTCTTCCTTCCTTTTTTATTCTTCTTCTTCCTAGTGAAAAGCTTTGGTAGGTTTGTACTTTTTGATCTTCCTGGGCATTAGTCTGAAGAAAATCAGTCACATCCTTTTTCTGGCAGGATTTTGGGTGTTTCTGGGTTCCTTCTGGTGAACTTTGGGCAGCTGTAGTGTCTTAGTGTCACCTGTGGTGGTCTGCTCTTAACAAAACATTAGCATTCCATATACTCCTACTCCAGGCAGCCATTAGCTCTGCAGCCTCAGCACCATTTGAATTGCTGACAGAGTTTAGGGGTCTGAACACACAGCACACAAATAACACCAAAGGCAAAACTAAAATTATATTCTTCCCCTTGGGCATGTGGATCCTTCACAACTGAAAGCCCTTAAATGGTTTAGTTCAAACCTGGGTTTAACTCTGCCCTCTCCATATGCAAGGAAAATGTGGCAAAACATTTACACCTCAGGCTGTACAATACAAGATGCTTCCTCAGCTGCCCAGCTTCTCCATAACAAACTGGAGCTGCATCCCACCTGTCCTGTAACATTTTACACTTCAGATATTCCCTTTCCTCTCAAAGGATGCTTACCAACAATATCCCATCGGTCCCACCTGGAAGGACTGAACAAAGCAGAGGAGAGTGTGCTCCTATAGCATCACCTGTGGAGAACAAGAGTTGATCCAAAGGACCAGTGTCCATGCTATGATTATATAGAGAGAATCATTTTAGGCTTCCTCTGGTCTGGCTGCAAAGTCTGACTGTTCGTTAGTGCATTAGGAATGTCTGTCCAAATCAAATCAGCTCATTCACACCCAACCTGCTTCACCATGTGAGCTGAAGTGCAGTAAAGAGGGAGATTTGATATTCAAGAGTATACCAAAATGCTGGTGTAGGTGCACACCCACAGCATGCAATGCTCTGAGCCACTTTAGGCACAGCTATGAACAGGACTGGGCAGCCTGCTTGTCCTGGGTTCAGCTGGGATAGGGTTAACTTTCAGCAGAAGTTGGGAGAGGACACAGCCAGGAGAGCCTGACAGAAACAGCCCAGGGGTTATTCAGATCATTCTGATGTCATGCCCTGTATATGAGGAGGGAGCTGGCCAGGGAAAAGCAAGCATAGCTTAGGTGGGTCCCAGATGGTGAGCGGTTGCACTGTACATCACTAGTTTAGTTTCTTCTCTCCGTGTGTCTTCTGCTCTTCTCTATCAACTGGTAGAGAGTACTCAGTGCATCCTCAGACTGGATGGTACTTTGTGCTTCACATATGGCCCCTTCCAATAGGGTCTAAACTATTTAAACCTCTGTGAGTCTAAACAAAATTAACTGTGTGGTATGGAGCCATGGTGGGGTGCTAGAGAGGAGCTAGGAAAAAGCAGCTGGGATTTCACATGCATAAATATATGCACCACATCAAAAGGAAATGGGAACGCTTCCATTGCAGCTTGTGGTGGAGCTGTCCCATTTGTCAGGGGATTGCTTTTTAGTTTGGAAACTGCTCATTATATCTATATATTAAAATAAACCTGGATGCTATAAAAACTACTGGACCTGAGCTGGACCCAGACACCTCTGAAAATGAGTAAAATTCAAGTCTATGGTTTCAGTTTTGAAATGAGAGTGTATGGATGGGGTCCTGAATCTTCCCATCCTTGTAACATATGGTGTTGTCCAAAAATAAACCCCTCAAGTTACTTGGAAAAGAATTAGTAAGTATATCACAAGATGTTGTGCAGAGCTGCTTTTTGTGTGTATTTCTTCTAGCATCTTTGGCTGTGTGGAAGCCACATGGGTACAATTCACTTTCAAATAAGCCTGCCTGCTAACCATATAGAAACCAGCAGAGCCTGGGTACAGATGCACACTGCTCTAAGTTGGCTTCTCTGGTAGGGAACAGATGTGCTCTTCCTAGGTTATTTAAATATCCAGTGTTGCTCTGCTGCCTGTAGTCCTGGTGTGGTTACTTTACCTACAGCCCTGGCATGGTTATCTTACACTGTTCCTTCTCTGAAATGCTGAGTGGTGCTGTGCCCTCTCACAACAAGATCAGTGTGAACTGATAGGTATATTCTTTTCATCAGGGTAACTAATTTAGTATCTCAGTGGAGCAGTTCAAGAAGGGCTTTGCTAGGAAAAGAGAAGGTGGAAGTTTGCTGTTCCCACCTGCATCACCTTATGTGTGGGGTTTTGGTTACATTTGGCTGCCTGTAATTCCCAAAGGCTGGCACAGATTTGTGCCAGGGATCCTGCCTTCGTTTATAGAAAACTTCAGAAAGCTGATGCCAGAGAAGGACCTGTCCACAAATTTTCTTCTTGCATTTGGGGTCCTCAACTGAGGACCCTTCCTTTCTGTGGGATCATGCTCACAGCAAACAAGCTGAGAGCTGCTTCCTTGAGAGTTATTGGTCTCAAGAGATTCCCTCTCATGAGGGCATTTGGGAACATCTCTCCTTTCTCTGGGGCTTGCATGCAGAGCTTTAGGGATGTAGCAAGCCAACACATACCCTGAGGGTCCTAAGCTCATCCTGGCTCCTGCCATGATGAGAATATTGCCTCAAGTGGTGTGCTGGCTGCTCTGGAATCCAATGTCAGCAATATGAACTGTCAACATCCTGGTAAATCTCAAACTCAAACGGCAACTTTCATTTTGCCGCTAATTGTTTGGAGTTCTTTGAACTCACGTCTGTGGATGGCACTTAAAACTGCCTCTGCCTGGTACACCTCATAAACAGATGGAGCGTTTGTTGACGTTTCTGTGACAGCTTGAAAACTTGTCTCCTACCTCTGAGCTGAGCCCTTTCTGCCTTGTCCTCCATCTGCCATCTCATTTTAAAACTAGCAGAACAACTCGAGTGAAGCAGTTCCGACTTTTTCCATCTGTGCACAGTTAATTAAGAGGGTAATGAGAGCTCCGAATGAACAAGCCCTGCATTAATTCAAGCTATGATTAAGGGAAACATCCAAAAATGAAAAATATATATGTGCCTACGTACATACATTTAAAAAAAGCCCGAGTCCCTTTTGTCTGTCCCTGTGCTTGGCAGCATTATGCCTAAGGATGATTAAAGAAACCTAGGAAGGATGACTATGGAAAACCGAGTCTGTATTCTGAACATGAAATCTGTACCAAAGCAGCTCAAAGGTGTAGGAACTTGAAGCTGAGGATCTGAATGTTGAGGTCTCTTCTTGTAAGACCTATGTGGGAGATAGCTGCTTGATAATGGAGAAGAAACTTGTTTGCTGTGGCCGTGGGCCTGAAAGGTGAGCTACAGAACCGAAGGCATGGAGAGATGAGCGAGCCAGAGAGTTGTCCCGACTGGAATGGGTTTAAACTGTGTGGCGCTCTGTGGTATTTGCTTTTGCAGCCATCACTCTGCATGTTTTCAGCCAGGCAATATGTGATCACTTGAATCTACCTTGGGAAATTTTACAACAAGCCAAGGCTGCCTTGGCAGTTACTCAATTAGCAATTGTAGCTTAGGCTGTAAAAGGGGGAATATATCCTAATTTTGCTCTATCTGAAGTGGCATCAAGAAGCCCAGCCAGGGAGCCAGGAGTATGAATTGTGTGGGGAGTGAAGTAATCTCCACTCCTGCAGTTTGCAATCAGGAGGAGCTCAGTGGCTGTGGAAGGATGAGGCTGTGATAAAGCAGGAGATGACAGAGGCAAGAAAAGAGGGCATGGAGACTTCAGGGTGAAAAAGAGATGGTCATAGAGTAAAGCAGCAGCCAATGAAGACCTCTTGGTCTTGTCCTCTGCTTTGTGGCTTGCTCTGGTTTTACAGCTTGAATTTTGTTTTGCTAGGAGTGGAAAAATGAGTGGCACTGAAGAGACTGAGTGAGTTCCTGTTTAGGTGTGTTTTTTTTTTCCTTTCTTGGTTTCTTACAGCAGCAGGAAACACAGAAAATATTTCTAAACAAAGCCTGAAATTGGCTGTTTGCATTTTGCCTGTGAAATTTCCTGCAGCTCACAAATTGGGCTCTTGTCCCTTCACTGCCAGGGGAGGCAGAGGCACTAGCAGCAGCTCAGCAGAAGTCTCCAATGCAGCCAGCAGAAAGGGCTCAGTTTCACCTGCTAGAGGCTTTAGTAATTTAAAGAGGAAAAAAAAGTTTTCCATGGCTCCTGATGCTCGCTCATTGTGCAGCCTCTTGCCTGACAGATGCCTCTGAGGATAACCCTCTAAAGGCTGCCCTGTGTGCTTGCCTGCCACGGGAGGGTTTGCACAGCAGCCTTGGGAGCTGGGAGGTTTGAAGAGCTGATGGCATTTACACATGGATCCCGAGGAGACAGCCGCAGCCTAGTGTCCCAGACGGGATGATTACACGGAGGGATGAAGGGTAGGATGTAAGCCATCAAAATGTGTTCGTTCTTACTTCTGAAGGATTTCCAGAGCGCTGTAGAAAATGGGGCTGGAAGGGAAATCAAGATACAATCCCCTGCCCCAAAGGGACATCAAAATTGTCACTCCTGTCAGGCATTTGTCTAATCTGCACTCAAAACCTCCCAGAGTGGGGATTTCACACCCTCCTGGGCCACCTTTTCTGGTGTTTAACTACCCTTGCTGTTAGAAAGTTTATCTTAATGTCTTGTCTGAATCTCCCTGGCTGTAATTTAAGTCCATTACTCCTTGTTCGATGTGACTCAGAGACCAAATTTATTCCTCTTCCTGCACAACTGTTTCTGAAAACGATATCTTCCAAAAGATAGGTGCAGGGTTCAGCCTGCGAGGAAGAGCAGAGACACAAACAGTTGGGCCAGAGTACACTGCTGACACTCCTGTGTGTGAGGACTCTCCTCCTTCCATACTTGCACTCCTACATCAGAGCTAGGCTGACTTTTGCACCACCTTGGTGAGGCTGACTGACACTGCAAAACCAGAACTGGGAAGTGAATTGCCCAGAGAAGTGAGATGTCAGCCCAGGGCTATGTTATGAAGGGGAAATTAATTAGTGCAAGGTGGTATTTTTCCCCAAAATTTAATACTGTTTATTAATTTTTATATTCAGATCTTTCACCACCCCTGACCTCTAATTTTAACAATAACCAGTTTTTCACACTGTCATAGAATCATAGAATCAACCAGGTTAGAAGAGGCCTCCAAGATCATCCAGTCCAACCTAGCACCCAGCCCTCTCCAGTCAACCAGACCATGGCACTAAGTGCCTCATCCAGGCTTGGCTTCAACACCTACAGGAATGGTGACTCCACCTCCCTGGGCAGCCCATTCCAATGCCAATCACTCTCTCTGCCAACAACTTCCTCCTAACATCCAGCCTAGACCTCCCCTGCCACAGCTTGAGACTGTGTCCCCTTCTTCTGTTGCTGGTTGCCTGGCAGAAGAGACCAATCCCAGCTGGCTGCAACCTCCCTTCAGGTAGTTGTAGACAGCAATGAGCTCTGCCCTGAGCCTCTTCTTCAGGCTGCACACCCCCAGCTCCCTCAGCCTCTCCTCATAGGGTTTGTGTTCCAGGCCTTTCACCATCTTTGTTACACAGTACATGCGATGGGGACAGGCTTTTTAGCAGGGTTCATTGTGACAGGACAAGGGGTGATGGTTTTAAACTAAAAGAGCGAGCTTTAGACTGGATTGAAGGAAGACATTTTGGACACAGGGTGGTGAGAGACTGGACCAGGCTGCCCAGAGAGGTGGAAGATGCTAAATCCCTGGAAATATTCGAGGTCAGGTTGGATGGGGCTCTGAGCAACCTGCTCTATTTGTGGATGTTCCTGTTGACTGCAAGGAGTTGGACTAAATGATCTTTCAAAGTCCCTCCAAGCCAGAGCAACCTATGATTACATATCTATACTGCCTGCCATGTGTCTTGAGTTTTCCAGGCTGGTCTTTGGGAGCTCCTGACAGTTAGGACTATTTACAGTGAGACCTTCAGCAGTTGCCTCAGAGAACACTGACCTGCTTTCTGCTGGTACCCAGAGCTGTCACCTTACCCTAGTGACCTAAACACCATTTCTGAGAAGATGCCAAATGCAAGAGTAGCCTGAGCTAGCTGCATGTATGCAAACTGAATTCCTAGTCTGTGCCTTTGTTGTACAAGCCTTCAATGACAAGTCTCTTCTAGGACGACAGACTGAAAGAGTTGGGACTCTTCAGTCTGGAGAAGAGTAGGCTCTGAGGTGACCTTATTGTGTCCTTCCAGTCTCTGAAGGGGGCCTACAAAAAAGCTGGGAAGGGACTTCTTTAGGCTCTCAGGGAATGACAGGACTAGGGGGAATGGAGCAAAGCTGGAGGTAGGGAGATTCAGACTGGATGTGAGGAGGAAATTCTTCACCATGAGAGTGGTGAGAGCCTGGAATGGGTTGCCCAGGAGGGTGGTTGAGGCCCCATCCCTGGAGGTGTTTAGGGCCAGGCTGGCTGAGGCTGTGTGCAGCCTGCTCTAGGGTAGGGTGTCCCTGGCCATGGCAGGGGAGTTGGAGCTGGGTGATTCTCGTGGTCCCTTCCAACCCTGCCTGATTCTATGTTTCTATAATAACACTGCATAATTGCATCGTGATCGCTGTGTGTGCACTTAGACCACACACGTGCATCATGTAGGCCAAGTAATGGAAATATCATAGCTCTACCAAGAAGTCCTAGACAAAAATCTCTGCTTAGGCAGATCTCACCCAGGAAAGTGTGATGAGCCTGTCCTGCCTCAGGAGGTTTATAAACACACAGTTACAAGTAAACACTGTTCCAAACACAGCTAATTGCAGGGGTGCCTGAACTCCCAATAC
The DNA here is from genome assembly GCF_015220805.1 of Pogoniulus pusillus. Taxonomy (NCBI): domain Eukaryota; kingdom Metazoa; phylum Chordata; class Aves; order Piciformes; family Lybiidae; genus Pogoniulus; species Pogoniulus pusillus. Next base: position 6,425,849 of record NC_087298.1, read on the forward strand.
ATGAGACAATCTGTCCCACTGATCAGGGCTTCACTCAGACTTCAATTAGTCTAATTTAATGGAAAATAAATTGTTCTAAATGGATTTCTTCTTCCACTTCAGCATGTGCCCTGCTCTGTGATCTAAACCTCTACCACAAACTGCTCCAGTGAAACATCCCAGCTGAGTTTTCAACACCTGAGTTATATCTTCCGTAAGGTTTCTGCTTAATCTTCAAACTTTTGGAGGGTTGATTTTTTTTGGTTTGTTTTTTTTCTTCTCTTTCTCTCATTGCATTCGAGCAATAAACTGAACTAACAGGTTTTGCTCAGATCTGAAGAAAATCAAGTTAAAGTAAAATCACAGCATCAACCAAGCTGGAAGTGACCTCCATGACCATCCAGTCCATCCCATCACCCAGCCCTATCCAGTCATCTAGACCATGGCACTAAGTGCCTCATCCAGGCTTTGCTTGAATGCTTCCAGGGATGGTGACTCCACCACCTCCCTGGGCAGCCCGTTCCAATGCCAATCACTCTCTCTGACAAGAGCTTCCTCCTAACATCCAGCCTAGACCTGCCCTGGCACAACTTGAGACTGTGTCCCCTTCTTCTGTTGCTGGTTGCCTGGCAAAAGGGACCAACCCCCAGCTGGCTGCAACCTCCCTTCAGGTAGTTGTAGACAGCAATGAGCTCTGCCCTGAGCCTCTTCTTCTGCAGGCTGCACACCCCCAGCTCCCTCAGCCTCTCCTCATAGGGTTTGTGTTCCAGGCCTTCCACCAGCTTCATCGCCCTTCTCTGGGCACCTTCCAGCACCTCAACATCTCTCTTGAGTTTCTTCTCTAGGCTGGGACTCTGTTACAATTTTAAAAGCAAACAAATAAATAAATAATCCACACACACACCTTTGTACCAACTGAGTCTGAAACTCCTTGAAATAAGGACTAGTAATGGAAGTGCTGACAGCATCTTAACTAGAGCAGCGTGAAAGGAGTGATATAATAGTTTATTTCAGGTAATGCCATGGTGATTTTTAATTTACATAATGTCAAAAATGCAATATGTGAACTTTCTGAAAGCAAAAAAAAAAACCAGAAGTGGTGATAAAAACATCTATTTATTCCTCCTGCCTCCTTGCAGAAATGAAAGAATGAACAAAGCCACAAGGAAAAACCTCAAGGCCGTGGTATTTGCATGAAGCATGCTACACATAATGTACCCTGGAAGAGTTTGAAAGAGAAGCTGACCCTGTATACTTTTGTCTCAAACCATTTGCTGGTTTAATAGCTTAACATTTGCAAAATGATTGTTTAAATTCTTTTTTCCTTCCTAGCATTTCAATAGGACTGGTACATAGTGAATGTGAGTGATCTGTGGAAGACTTCCAGGACCCCAAAGTCAATTCTCTAACTGTGGGGCATGTCCCAGCTGTGGGTGCCCAGCATGTTGCAAATGGAGAGGACTGTGGGGTCTGAGAGCTCTGCTAGACTCATAGAATTGTCAGGGCTGGAAAGGACCTCAAGGATCATTTCATTCCAATGCCCCTGCCATGGGCAAGGACACTTCACACTGGATCAGGCTGCTCAGAGCCCCACCCAGCCTAGCCTTAAAGATCTCCAGGGATGGGTCTTCCACCACCTCCTTATGCTAGTATACAGGGTAGTGGTTTGGAATTAAGAGCAAGCTTGAGGGTTTATAGATTTGGGGGATTGCTGTAGGGATCAAAGGGAAGCCAGATATCTGCTTTTTTGAGGATACATGCTCACTCCTGGATCAAGGCATGGAATTGTTGAAAGGGACCTTCAAAGGTCATCCAGTCCAACTCCCTCTTCACTCAGCAAGGGCATCCTCAGCTAGATCAGGTTGCCCAGAACCCTGTCAAGCCTCACCTTGAATGTCTTCAGGGATGGGCCATCAACTGAGTAACCTGTTCCAGTGTTCCACTACCCTCATGGTAAAGAGCTTGTTCCTAACATCCAACTGATGTCCTTCAGTTCCCAGATGTACAAGCGTTGCTAGAGTGAGTGGCAAGGGGACATATAACCTGCTTTCTTGCCCCACTCCCTTAAGTCAATGGCTCTTTGGAGGACCTCAGCTACCCTGATCACAGCCTTATTCTGAGGTGATCCTGGAGGTTAGTAATAAGCCTGATATCCATCTCAGACTTTGAAATAACTGCACTGGAGTTACTAAAAGGTTGCTGGGAACAGGGAAGGACCAGCCAGCTCTCTCCTGAAGTCATTAAACAGCTGTTCTAAAGAACATTTACTGCTCAAAGAAATGCCACAGTAACACTTCACCCATTATTCTAGGAAAAAAATGCAGTTGGTATAAGCAGTCCACTGAAATCTCAGTTCAGAGTTCCTAGTACTGAACCAGTTTATGTATCTTGACAGAACAAGGGGACACAGTCTCAAGCTGCACCAGGGCACTGTTTCTTCACAGAAACAGTGATTGGAATTGGAATGGACTGTCTGGGAAGGTGGTGGAGTCACCATCCCTGGAGATGTTTAAAAGGAGGCTGCATGAGGCACTTAGTGCCATGGTTTGGTTAATTAGAAGGGTTAGGTGATAGGTTGGACTCAATGATCTCAGAGGTCTTTTCCAACCTGGTTGCTTCTGTGATCTTTGGGGGCTGAAGTTAGCTTCTATGGCCTCTCTTAGTAGCACCCTGTCAGGTACTGCTTGCTTATAGATTATGGCCCTGTACTACCAGAAGAAGGACTATGTCCTCTGCCAAGGACTTTTTATGGGGGGAAAAAACCCAGGAAATGTGGGGAAATAGAGGTGATGTCACCAGCCTCTCACTGGGGCAACACAGAAGTCTTCCAGTTGGTATCAAGTTCTCAAGATTGAACTGCAGCAGATTTCTGACATCTTGAGTCCCCTTACAAGCCCTCCACACGAAGGGGTAAACTCCAGCTTGAGCTGTTAACACAACCCAGTGTGACACAATAGAGCTTGCAGCCACTAAGGCAACCTAGTGTGACAACAAAAAAAGACTGAGAGAAGTTAATAGAAATCCTGCATGGTGAAAGGATCCACAGAGTAAGAGAATCCCTTCTGACAATATTATCCTTTGGATATCATTCATAAAAACAAAACAAATGAAAGGCAATTGCAAGGTCCAGGATACCATAAAATATTAGTTTGGATAGAAGCACTTAAAAGGAAAATTTGCTTTGACTCTGTGTAAGCACCTTGAAGCCTCACACAGTTACAGTTTTAATCTAGCACATTAGTGAGATTAGTACATGGCTTTTTTTGCAATTAAACTGCATATTTTATCACTTCTTCTCCTTTCATGCTATATAAACTTCCAGGAAATTACAGACCTATAAATGTTGCCAGAGCACTGCCACTGTGGGAGACAGAAGAACAGAGACAGAAGCAGTGTGGGTGGCTGCTTCCTCTTTTTTTCCTCTAATTGTGCCATTAGTCAATAAACCCAGACCTTTGTGGAGGCAGCTGTAGGATTTGCACACAGGGGAACTGGGAGCTGGGATTCCTGCAGAGAGCTCCGTACCTGCTCTCACAAATGCTTTCCAAATCAGGGGCAAAATGACTCTCCTGTTTCACTGGAGAGGAAGCAGAGATGGCAATGGTGGCATTGACACAGCGTTCCATGGACAACCTATTGGTTAAACCCTCTCCTTTGATGTTAGGTTAGGCCACCGAGAAAGGAAAACTTTCAGTTCCTCAGCCCTTATGCTCTCTAAGCACAAAGATTGTCTTCCCCTCTCTGCCTCTGTTCTCAGATGACTGTTACCCTCTTCTGTGTTGAGCATCCGTTGATCCAAAATGTTTTCTGTTATCACCTTTTACATTACCTGTGGGTTTTCTGTCTTCTTAGTTAAATCAAAGATGGGCCATTCTGAAGTGCAATAGCATCAGTGCTTGCAGTTCTTACAGGGCTTGAGAAAGTGGTGCTCAGCCATATCAACTGCAGTGCAGCCTTTCCTGCTGGGACTGCAGAGCAAGCCAACGTGCTTGTTTCCTGAGCTGCAGCAAACACCAATGTGTTGGAGGGTGCAGGGGCTCAGGCATATCCCCACATCAGCCTTTTTCTAGTCTTTGTCTCTACTCACTGCAGAGGGGTCGGACTAGGTGACCTTCAAAGGTCCCTTCCAACCCAAAGCACTCTGATTCTGATTATTGTAGCGGACCACATCTCTGTGTGTTCTGGAGAGGAACTCATCCACTGTGTTGATCCGTGGGTCTTAAACCCCAGACGCTGTCTCAGAGGTGCTTCTACCTCATCCAAAGTGCTTTCAGGCATGTCAGGGGGTTGGGGCAGTTCTCCCAAGCTGCACACTGCAAAAAGACAGATAATGCTCAGCAGAAAGGGATGCAAACAAGAAAAGGGCAGATGCCAGGATTTCAGGAGATCAAGGTACCTCTGTTGTAGGAAAACAAATAAATAAGAGCTGAGCTTTAGGCAAGGTTTGAGTAGCTTTAGAGTCAGTCTAGAATCTGATCCACTCAATCCACTGCTGCTGTTGCCTCTGGCATCATAAACTAAGCTCCCCTAAATGTCACTTTGGAAGGTGAACAGATGGGAAGTGGAGTTAGAAATATATAATCATGTTAGATTTCTTGTAAGAAAAAAATATTCTTTTTTTCATCCTCTTTACTTTTGTTTTAAAAAAAGAAAGAAAGAAAGAAAGAAAGAACATAATAATTAAGAAAAAGGCTTGCTTCCTTGCAAGCCATTAGCTGCCCTCTGCTCTCTTCCTCTTCCAGGCTCACAGGTGACCTTATTGTGGCCTTCCAGTCTCTGAAGGGGGCCTACAAAAAAGCTGGGAAGGGTCTTCTTTAGGCTTTCAGGGAATGACAGGACTAGGGGGAATGGAGCAAAGCTGGAGGTGGAGAGATTCAGACTGGATGTGAGGAGGAAGTTGTTGAGCATGAGAGTGGTGAGAGCCTGGAATGGCTTGCCCAGGAGGGTGGTTGAGGCCCCATCCCTGGAGGTGTTTAGGGCCAGGCTGGCTGAGGCTGTGTGCAGGCTGCTCTAGGGTAGGGTGTCTCTGGCCATGGCAGGGGGGTTGGAGCTTGTGGTCCCTTCCAACCCTGATCAGTTCTATGATTCCTTCCACTCTTTAACTGGATTCTAATCTGATGCACTTAAGTAGATCTTTGTCACTCCCAGACAACAGCTGAAAGCAAATGCAAGCTGGGGGAACGCTGTGTGTTTTACTGAGACAACAGGAACACTTCACCAGGCTCAGCCACTGCAGCTCTGAGTACCTTCCTGAGTACACCTTTTGCGGCTGACTCTGTAGTAACTAGACTTCAAATGCAGTCATGTCTCTGACACAATCTGCAGCCTGGGAAGTGAGAAAGCAGCAAGAGTTGAAAGCAGGGATTCCTCAGGATCCAAAGATTTACTGAAGCATCTTCAAATCATGTGCAAAATTCTCTCTGTGCATTTGTGTATGTAGCCAGGGGGTGGTTTGCTTTCAAAACTCCTGGCAAAGCCTTGGCATACAAATGTGTTCAGTTCTGGGCTCCCCAGTTTAGGAGGGACATTGAGATGCTTGAGTGTGTCCAGAAAAGGGCAACGAGGCTGGGGAGAGGCCTTGAGCACAGCCCTACAAGGAGAGGCTGAAAGAGCTGGGATTGGTTAGCCTGGAGAAGAGGAGGCTCAGGGGTGATCTTATTGCTGTCTACAACTACCTGAGGGGTGGTTGTGGCCAGGAGGAGGTTGCTCTCTTCTCTCAGGTGGCCAGCACCAGAACGAGAGGACACAGCCTCAGGCTGCACCAGGGGAGATTTAGGCTGGAGGTGAGGAGAAAGTTCTTCCCTGAGAGAGTCATTGGACACTGGAATGGGCTGCCTGGGGAGGTGGTGGAGTCGCTGTCCCTGGAGCTGTTCAAGGCAGGGTTGGACGTGGCACTTGGTGCCATGGTCTGGCCTTGAGCTCTGTGGTAAAGGGTTGGACTTGATGATCTGTGAGGTCTCTTCCAACCCTGATGATACTGTGATACTGTGAAATGATGAGCCTGCAGATTTTGGGAATAATGGTAGAGCAGAGATTCTTGCTCTCCAACAGAGGCAACAACCAAATTCCTTCATCTTATTGATCTACCTTTTTATAACTGACAGGTGATTTGGGATGCTAATGCTTCAGCAAACCCACACCTCTGTAGTCTAAAGAGAGTAGTTTCCAAAAGCCAAACCTTTTAAACACATTGCACAGGAGTCCTTCCTTCCATATTCCTTCCTAGTAGCAGGTGTGGCTCCTCCACAGCTTCCTGCAGATCTGAGATGAGGCCCACCTCCTGCATTAGATGTCTCTGTGACAGAGAGAGGAAAGGACTGGGGAAATAGTGTTTAGTAGCCAGCAGGTCATTACCCAGAGGTCTCATCCTGGCTCTGACTCTCACAGTTGCTCTGCTACAGCAAGATTTGCCATGCAAGTGCAGACCTATCAGATAGGTCATACCCACCAAAACCTCACACATACCAGATACATGCTCCTTCCTGCAAACAGCAGAGCTGTGCCAGACCCTTGAAGCAGGGAAGAACAAATGTCTGTTGAGTCCACATCTTCCTGTGTAACAACCTCCATCAGACTCAGCTTGCTGGCACTGCTAGTGTGAGCACACACCAGGAGGATGTAAAGCAAACCTTCTCAAGTATTTTTCTAGGTATCTAACTCCTACTGCTTCATCAGGGACAAGTCAATCTTGCATACCAGATGCCAGCCAGCACTGCAGACCCCTGCTCTGTATGGGTGTCTGTGCTGGCAGTGCTGCAGGACACCAGTGAGTTACCAGTGGTGATAAACTCCATAGCTCTGCAGTGACACTTGTGATGTTTATTTCCCTTCTACTTTATGACTAGAAGCTGGTGGGCACACCAGAGGATCTGCTGGGAACACAAACTTCCCATTGCCTATTTGAATAGACAACAAAAATCCTTCCACTCCATCACAGATTCACCCTCTTGTGATTCCAAGCTCCTCAGATTCTCCCATCTCATGTCAGCAAAGCTACTTGGGGAGGAGAATGAATAAACACTGATTTATGCAACCAAATCTCATTTTCAGACTGAACAGCACTCTCATCTCCCGTGGACCTGTTCAGAAAGCTTGGCTCTGTGGAGGGGTTGGTTGTGGGGGAAAGTTTGGGTTGGATTTTTTTTCTCCTTTCTTTATTTTTCTCCCCACTGATTTGTGTCTCCAGAGAAATGAGTAAAGCATTACAGAGGAATGTGGCATAGAAGAAAGAACATATGCTCTACATGCATTTAAATAGCATTTATCTTACTTTTCACTGACGTAGTGGTGAAATATGTTCTCTTTGCTTTCAAATTTTAGGGACGAACAGATGGTAGAAAGCTTAGTTTGGGGTATTATGTCCATCAAAATAACCTGTACCACAAGTACCTTTTACTATAATTGGGGATTTCAGCTGCAGTAGAATCTGGACTCTAGGAAAAATCTCTCCTGAAGAAGCAGTATGTTAAAAAAAGAAGGGCTAAACACTGTCACAGAATTGTTAGGGTTGGAAGGGACCCCAAAGATCATCCAATTCCAACCCCCCTGCTGTGGGCAGGGACACCTCACACTAGATCAGGTTGCCCAGAGCCACATCCAGCCTGGCCTTAAAAACTTTCAGGGATGAGGCTTCCACCACCTCCCCAGGCAACCCATTTCAGGCTCTCACCACCCTCATGCTGAAGAACTTTTTCCTAACATCCAACCTGAATCTATTCCCCTCAGTCCTATCACTACCTGACACCCTAAAAAGTCCCTCCCTGGCTTTCTTGTAGGTTCCCTTCAGATACTGGAAGGCCACAAAAAGGTCTCCTTGGTTGCCCTATCTCTATTTTGTTTTTTTGGTTATGTTTTGGTTTTTTTTTCCTGGAAAATACAGTTTTTCAATGGTATGTTAAAAAACACACTTATTTTGTTTGGCCCTGCTTTTGGTATGGATGAAATAAAGCCCTGGGGACACGGCTCCAGATCTGACCTCTACCTCGTCCCACCCTCATACACACCTCCAAATGCATTTAGTTTACACTGTAGGGATGCATGAAAAGGGAAAAAGGAAAGATTTGCCAAAACTTCTCTTTCAAGAGGAAAAGCCCAACAGGTTCAAAGTGGCTCACTTATTTTATCCCTATTTCAACATTGCTAGTAATTCTGCAGTTATTTGGGTGCATGTTGTGCCCCAGCTGCCCTGCTCTGAATTGCTCTAAGAAGTGATGGATTCTGGCACCATGTGAAGAGCTGCATTCAAACACCTTACAGTGAGCCCAATCCTTTCCTTAACACACTGCAGCAAGGGAAAACTTGGCCTTGGAATTAAATAAGCTTCTGGGGAAGAGGACCACTTAAAAATCTGTGTTTATACCATAAGCAGCACAATAGGAACCTCGTCTGTGTGCCTCCAGGATGGCAATGCTTCTGTGCTGCTGTGTTTGGATAGACATATGAATGAGCTCATTACAGGCTTATATATAGACAGGAATGTCTGAAACACTCCAAAGCTGTCTTGCACAATTAGAGAGGATTTTAGTTTGGGGATATTTCTTTTTCAGGGCTTTTGTTTCGGTTCTCCTCTTCAGCCTGGAGAAGAGAAGGCTTCAAGGAGACCTTAGAGTAGCCTTCCAGTATCTGAAGGGGACTACAGGAAGGATGGGGATGGCCTCCTTACAAGGTCTTGTAATGACAGGATGAAGGGCAATGGGTTTAAACTGGCAGAGGGGAGATTCAAACTAGATGTTAGGAAAAGGTTCTTTACAATGAGGGTGGTAAGACACTGGCACAGGTTGCCCAGGGAGGTTGTTGCTGCTCCCTCCCTGGAGGCGTTCAAGGCCAGGTTGGATGAGTCCTTGAGCGACCTGTTCTAGTGGGAGGTGTCCCTGCCTATGGCAGGGGGTTGGAACTGGATGAGCTTTGATGTCATTTCCAAACGAAACCATTCTATGATTCTGTAATTGAACACTAAAACTGTTTTGAGAGGGATTTACCTTTGTTTGGTTTGGGATTTTGTTGGTTGGGTTGGGTTTTCTGGGGGGAGAATGACTTAGTATTTTTGTTGGTGGTGAGTGTTTTGGTTTGGTTTTAGCACTGATCTGCCTGTTCTACTCCTCAGTTCATGCCCTGGTTCAGTGACTCACTTTCTGATCTCTTTGGTCGGGGTGTGTTTGGTAGGAATGGAACACCTGGTCAGCACTCTGCTGGCTCTGTGGAGCAGGGGCTTTTATGCTGCCATTCTATCCCTGCAGCTTAGATTCAAGTCAATTGCAGGAGGGGGTCTTCTAGCAGTGTGGTTAGGGAATTGTTTTGTTTAGTTTTCTAAGAGGGAAATGTGTCATTCCAGCCACCTTGCTGGAAGGGTGCCCAACACAGCATCAGCATTAAAAAGTCACCAGTAATAGCTGCAGACTGGCAACAGTGGTTTGGTCTTCTCTCCCTATCCTTAGACAAAGAAATAACTGCCTCAAGGATAGTGAAAAAATAATTATGGGCAACATACTTCAGACATATCTTTCATTTTTAGGGATGCCAATCATTTCGGTCCCAAAATTACAATGTGCAATCAATGTCCCTCCTGTTATTCTTCCTGCAGGATTTTTTTTTTACTTCAGAACAACAAAAAAAAATCATTATTAAAAAAAAAACAAACAACAGCAACTGATGGATAGAATTATCTGCATAGAGAGAAGGAACCCAGCCATATTTTATTTACCTACATAAATAATTCTTGCATTTAGTGTAGCCTGCGTCTCAGATGTGGGCACTGTCAGACTGAGAGCTATCGTTGTGATTTTATTTATCTACATACACTGAAGTGTGTTTTTGTTTAAATTAAAAACTGGGGGCTCAGAGACCCATAAAATGTTTAAAGATGAGCATGGTTACAAATTGTCTGGTGTGTATTTACCACGACCCCCTGCTGCTTGATCTGAAGTTACTTAATTGTGCTTGTTTGCATCATCTGCTCTATAATGCCAACAGCAGTTTATTCATGGAGTGGGAGCCTGTGTTTTTGCATAAGGAGGAGGTGATTTTTTTTTTGTCTTTGTTGGAGCAGGTTAATAATCCTGGCTTTGATTTTCATTTTTTTACTTATTTTCAAAAGAAGGAAACATTTGTTCAACTCTAGGAGTTGTTCAATTCATATGGTTGAGATGAACTTGTATAGCTGAGCTATGAGTTCCACTCATACGTGAGTTGAACTCATATAGTTGAGCTGTGAGGAACAGGCTAGAAGAGTTGGGGCTCTTCAGCCTGGAGAAGGCAAGGCTTTGAGGAGCCATTATAATGGCCTTCCAGTATCTGAAGTGGACTACAGGAAGGCTGGGCATGGACTATTAGGTCCTGTAATGACAGGACAAGGGCAATGGGTTTAAACTGTCAGAGGGGAGGTTCAAACTAGATGTTAGGAAAGAGTTCTTTGCAATGAGGGGGCTGAGACACTGGCACAGGTTGCCCAGGGAGGTTGTTGCTGCTCCCTCTCTGGAGGTGTTCAAGGCCAGGTTGGATGAGTCCTTGAGCGACCTGTTCTAGTGGGAGGTGTCCCTGCCTATGGCAGGGGGTTGGAACTGGATGAGCTTTGAGGTCCCTTCCAACCCGAACCATTCTGTGATTCTATAATTAAATACTAAAACTGTTTTGAGAGGGATTTAAATTTGCTTAGTTCGGGTTGGTTTGGGATTTTGTTGTTTGGTCTGGGATTTCCTTGTTTGGTTTAGGGTTTTAGGGGGAGATTTGTTTGGGGTTTTTTGTTTGGGGTTTGGTTTGGAGTTTGGTTTGTTTTGTTGGTGCTGTTTTGGGGATTTTTAGAGGGATGTTTTTATCCCAGGGGGAAAAAAAAGCAGATATTTTTGAAACCAAATGGAGAATTGTCAAATCTTCTTACACCAAAACATAGCATCAGGTTTAATCCATTTTCTTTTTCTTTCCACTGTGGTTCTGACATTATGAATAGCTGTTTCAATTCAGAGTGATGCTTCTTTGTGGTGTTTTGGGTAGCTATAAATGATATTGCATCAGATTGAATCTGCTTTAAAGATAACACATTTAAGGGAGAGAGAACAGAAACTTCAGGATTTAGCTTCTCTAAGTAAAGAGGGTGTTATATGGATCTCTGATTTATTTTAAGCAAGCCTGGCCCAGTGGCACAGATGCCAGCTTCTGGTGCTTTCCAGAGCCAGGAGGTCTCATTAATTGGACCAAGGAGGAGTTCTTCACTGAGAGAGTCATTAGATACTGGAATGGGCTGCCAGGGGAGGTGGTGGAGTCGCCGTCCCTGGGGCTGTTCAAGGCAAGATTGGACGTGGCACTTGGTGCCATGGTCTAGCCTTGAGCTCTGTGGTAAAGGGTTGGACTTGATGATCTGTGAGGTCTCTTCCAACCCTGATAATACTGTGATACTGTGATGTCTTTCCGCTTTGTGTGATGTACAGATGTATGTATGACACCCACCAAATATTGTGGTTACTCTACTCTCCAAGCCATGAAATTCAGCAGATTGGCTCAGATTTGGCTGCATGCCCCTGCTCCAGCACAGGCTCTCCCCAAGCACACCACCTCTTTTAAAAACACACAGGTCAAGCACGCTGTGATGTATGTTCAAAGGATAGAAGGATAAAAGATGAAGCTGTTTACAGAAATCTTTGGCAGTAAGGCTCAAAATTCAGGGAAACTGTAATGTGCTTCCAAGTTCTAATCCCCATCCACACTGGATTTGCTGGTTTGGAGTGCATGTAGCTAGGCTTGTGTTCCAGCATATCCACGCTCCCTCTGTGGGTGGAAAAAGGGTACTCTGCTCCTTCATGATAGGGGAACACATTTCTTAACTGAGCTTCTTCCTTTGCAAACATACAGTGTAGGATCTAAACAGGAGCAGCAACACTGGGGAATGTGAGGTCACCAGGAGAGCCAAACCAAGAGCCTCATTGCTGGGTGGTCGTCTCAGATGCAGAGACAAGGGCCAAGCAGGGCTTCTTCCCTCCCACAATCTCCAAGAAATCTGCATTAAAGCCTCTCTCTGTGTTTATTAGTCTTCAAATTTGGTTTCTCCTTTGTTGCACCTGTCTGCCTCCACATGTCCTAGAGAACAACTGCAAGCTGGTCCCAGCAAATGCAGTGGTCACAGTCCAAACATGCCTTTATATTCCCAGGTACACATCTACAGATGGCTGCAAAAGACTTCCCATGTACCTGGAGATCTTTACCTGCTCCCAGATGATAGCCAGACCTCTGCTGCCTCTCAAAACCCTCATCTCTATCCCTCCTTTGCACAAGGGTGGTTTGGGTATTCGGTGTCTTTATTCTGCAGCTCCTCTTAAACTCAAGCTCCAGTATGACCCTTTGACCTGCAAGTTTTGGAAGTGATTCAGTCTCTTTCTTTCCAATCTCTAGAGGTTAAAGGTGGAGGTTAGGGCTGTAAAGGGCTTTATACCAAACACATCTTTGTGTAGTCTTTGTAACCACACATTGCTCATCTTAGCAGAAATAGTTTGAGGGAAGAATTCAGATGTGAAAGCCACAGAGCCTAAGCTGCACATATTCCCTTGTAGTTCACAGGGAGCCAGTGTAAATCCAGCCTGCTCCACAGCAATTATACTGTTTCCCATTTTCTGAGAATAAAAGAGCACTGGGAACAGGAGTTCTTGCTGTCACCTGTGCCCAAGTGTGTGCTGTGTTACCCCATTATTGCCACCCTGTCCAGTCTTCAGTATGAGCAGAATTTTGTCCAAATACTTTTGGCTGGGTTTTGGAAGAAGCACAAGAGCTAGCAGTTATGTCTGGCAGAAAGGGCAGTGAGAACACACCTATCAAAAGCTCACAGGTGAAACAAATCCTTCCAAGAGCTGTTGCTAACACTTCCTTACTGGTAGACCAGATTTTAAGCCTAAACACAGTGGCATTGTTCCATTAAAGAACTCTTACCACTTTCCTGCCTTGAAACATCTTAAAAACCTCTCTCCTTAACAATTCCAACTGCATAACTTACAACATGTCAAGGTTATCTATAATTTCTTCATTTCCTTTCAGAAGAGCTTCCTACCTACACACTACATCATGCATCTTTTATCAGCACCTTAACGCCTTTATGAAATATTGATAGGCCATTCCAAATGGCTTTGCAAATGAAGCCCTGTGCCATGGTGTTCCCTTCAATTAGCAACTTGTTTGTCTGTTTGCTGCAGTGACCCCACATTCAAGAGCTGGCCCTGAAAATGATCTCTCTTTGAGTACCTTCAGTTCTGGTGCCGATTTTATTTTGCCTCTGGTTGTATTCAATGTACACCCTAAGTAAATTCTGCTTGTTGTTCTCTGAAGTAGCTCTCAAATTAGACTGCACTAACTGGGGACAGAATGAGGTTAGTAGAGCTCCTCTGGTTTTTGGTGGGTTTTTTTTTTTCCTGCAGGAGCAGAGTGCAGGGTAGGCTTAGCTGAAAGCAGCAGAGAGTTGTTCAGAAGGAACAATAAGGTTGGTCTCCACCGACACCAGTAGAATCAAGTTGTGAACTGAGCACCCAAAGTGTAAATTAACACCTGGAATTAATTTAGCCTCACATTTGCTAATGAGAAAATAGAAATGCTGCTTTGTAAAAGAAAATAAAACAAAGAAACACAATTGGGGGGGGGGGGGGAAGAAGAGCGATAAGGAGAGCCTGTGGAAAGACTCAGCTGCATCCTCCTTTGTGAGGCAAGTTTGTTGTTAGATTTAATGGGCTATAGGTGTTGATTGGTAGAGTCATAAAATGAACTGTTAATTTGCTATTCTAAGAGTGGAGAAGCTAAATTATGCAAATTGCTTTTAAAACTAGTCTGTTCCCAGCACACAGTGCAACAAGGTAACATGGCCCTTTCCACACCATTATTTTTAGGACTTTTCCCCATTGCCATCAGTGGCAAATCTAAAAGCTTTGAAGTGCTGCAAGGCTTTGGTTGCTGCTGATCTGCACTCTCACTAGTGCCACTGTGCTGTGTCACCTCAGAAAGTGACTTCCTTTTCTCACCCCTGTCTGTGTGCCTACCTGAGTGAGATTTTAAACTTGACAGCCCAAAAGAGACAGCCAATCTTGTTGCTCTCAGGATGACATGCAGGGAGAGAGGCTGTGCTGGGAAGCTGAGTGCACACCTTGGTGGATATGCAGACTTCATTTGCATCACAGCTGCAACCACATCGCTCAAAGATTAGGGTGGGAGGGTGTCAGCATTTACACTTTACAAAGAATGAGGTGTTTTCTGCCAGATCTGGTGTTTCCAAAGCAGCTATGAAACGTTAGTTCAAAATGAGCACCTGAGCAGGTGAAACACAGCCCATTAGCATCAGCATTTAGGGGGCAATGGGTAGAGCATTTGAGTACATAGTGATAACCAGCATGTGCTGCAGATGCACAAAGAGCTGTCCTCCAGGGTAATGCTGAGGCACATCAGATCTGATGTGTGAGGTGTTGTGGGCTTTTTGTGCCACAAACATGCTGTTGGCACCAACCACAGTACCACAACTACTTTGGAGCACACACAGTGCTTTAAAACTCTGCCCACTGCATTGTCAAACCCACTCCAGCTCTGAGAGGAGATCACAGAATCATAGAATGGTTTTGCTTGGGAAAGACCTCCAAGATCACCAAGTCCAATTATTGACCAAACACCACTATGGATGTTAAACTGTGTGCCATGTCTACACAGGTTTTTGAGCACCTCCTGGGACAGTGACTCCACCACCTCCCTGGGCATCCTGTTCCAATGCCTGACCACTCTTTCAATAAAGATTTGTTTTCCTAATATCTAACCTAAACCTGCCTCAGTGCAACTGGACACCATTTCCTCTCTTTCTATCACCTGATACTAGGGGCAAGAGGCCACCCCCCAACTCACGACAACCGCCCTTGAGGGAGTTGTAGAAAGCAATCTGCCCTCACTCTCCTCTTCTCTAGACTAAGCAACCAGAGTCTCCTCAGCACCTCACACATCCTGGTCTCCAGACCCTTCACCAGCTTTGTTGCACTTCTATCATTCTAAGATCAGTGGAACAAATTTCTGTTGAGTCAGAGTTCATCCTGAAATCTTCTGCCTCAAGGGAATGGTAAAGGTAGTATCCAGATCAACATCTTGGACTTTCTTAGTTGGTGGTCCTTGAAGTATGTGGCTGCTCACAGTTATTTAGAGCCCGAGTCCATGTAATTCCTCATTTTCCCAGGCCCTCACTGGTGCCTGGGACACACATGGCTCAATAATCACTTGATCTGCAGAGCCACTAGAGCACTATCCAGCAGGACTGGAGAAAGATAGAGAGGAGGAACCTCAGAATCCAGCCTCATAAGCCACATCATGCCCCAAAATGAATGCAACAGGTATCACAGCCTGTAGACATTGTCCTGAAACTCTGCAGGCTCCTTTGTCACAGCCAAGCTGCAACTGGGTAGGTTTAGACTGGACATCACAAAAAAAATGTGCCCAGAATGAGTGGTCAGGCATTGGAATGGGCTGCCCAGGGAGGTGTTTGAGGAACCTACCCTGAATGTGTTCAAAAGTCATTTGTATGTGGTGCTTGAGGATATGGTTTAGGATGAACCTTGTCAATTATCAGTTGGACTTGGTGATCCTGGGGGCCTTTTCCAATCAGAATGTTTCTGTGATCATTGTGACTTCTCTTGGAACCATAACACTTGGAGCCACAATTTATGTTCTAAGAAATGTGAACATCTGAATTCTTCAGGTGGGATCTAACCACACTGACTCAAGATAGCTGTTCTCTAGCTGCTTCAAACTGGAAGTCTTCATAGGTTGAGGGAATTGCAGCATAGATGAAGACTTTTTCAATATCCATAAAAAATACCTTCCAAGCCAGCAGTATTTCTACCAAAATGGCTTTCTTTTTTTTTCTTTTCAGTGAGTTACAGTAATTTGTGCTGGTAGGTGAGCAGAATTCTGCATCTAATATTGACACTGAGGAGAGGCATAAAAGCTATTACACCCTGTGCCAATAGCTCCTCTCTTCTAATCAAAACAATGTCAGAAAAGTAAGGGAATAGGAATGAAATAAGCCAGTTCTTTCCAACTCACCCATCTCTATAAACCAAGCAAGGCAGGGTGAGGTGTTTCAGATATTCAGAGCAACCAGCTAAAGCCTGTGGCTTTCCTGTTGTGTTGTTTATTTGGCTGGTTTTATTATTGCTATTATCCTACAACTGGTAAGTGAATCTCTGAGAAGGTTTCTACACCCAGCAGAAACATGCCTAGGGCAAGAAGAGTCTTTTATTTATTTAACTTCAGAAACAAGGAAGGGAGGAGGAGATTTTTTTTTTTTCCTGTGTGACTCTGTGATGTGTCCATCTTCAGCTAAGCATTGCACATGTGTTTATTTTGCCAGCATCCATTCCTTCAACACATCTTGCCTGGCTACTCTTGCAAGACCCTCTGCCCTCCTGACTTTTGTGCAATGGGGGGCAAAGTGCTTCTGCTGAGGGAGCAGCACAGCTCATGTCCTGTGTGCAGGGAGAGGAGCTGCTTGGTTTGGAAGAGAGCAGTGAGGACCTGCATCTGTGTCCTTCTGCTGCAAAGAGCTGAGTGATCACAGCTCCTGTCCTTGTCCCCTTGCTTTCAAAGGTGCACCACTGCCTTTGCAAGCTCTTCTTTATGAACCAAGCATCCCTTCCCGGCCCAAGTAGAGGAGTTTGCATTGCAGAGAATACTGGCATTGCTGTTTGTGTTGGAGAGGGCAATTACACAGCAGAAGGGAGGAAGCCAGCACTTCAGAAATACTTTAAATTAGGGGTTCCTAACTTATTTTTTTTCTTGTTTAAATTTTATTATGATGATTAAAAACTGCTGTTGCAGAATAACTGAGTAGTTAGATGCTGGTTGCAGTCACAACCCAGCTCTGTGTTGTATCATGCACACTGCTGGGCAGAGGCACAGGTGAAACTCCTCCTCATCTGCTTGACCTTGCACATTGATATAAGAGCTCAGACCAGGGAAGAGCTGTTGGGCTGATGTTCCTCTGAGCAGTGGTTGCTCCAGAGAATACTACACAGTTGGGTTTTTTTCACCTAAGAAACCATCTGTAAGAGTTGTGAGTATGTTACCAGTTACATCTGCAATGAGCCAGACCCTGCAGAAACAGCTATAACTTCACCTTCTTGCCTTGGCTGTCTCTTGAGCTCAGCATGAGTCCAGGGTGGCATCTCTAGGGATTACATCATGGTCAGGACAAAAGCCTGTTCAAGGCACAGCTCTCTCTTTGATGTTGTCCCTTACCAGGGGTAGGGCTCATGCATCAGGCGAAAGGAGCTCACACACTAGCACAAGGGAGACTAGCCACATGTGTAGCTGGCATTACTTGGTGCTGCAGAGGTGAACACCAAGCACAGGAGGTGTATAGCTTCCTAAGCTGCAGATCCCACTACTGGAATACACCATGCTGTATCCCAGAGCAGTGTTTTACCACCTCAGAGGAACAAGCACGATCCCAGCTTGCAGCACTCTGCAGCTCTGTTTCCCAGCTGGGTTTGAGACTGCTCTGCTCTCCCTGGCATTTGCTGCAGTCTCCTTTCATTTTTGGCCACCTGTTGTTGCCTAGTTCCACCCTTCCCAGGGCAGGAGGTGGCAGATATGGCTTTGGCTCCCCAGCAGCAATGGGAGGAGGACAAGGGAATGAATGTGTTTGTGAAGTGGCTCCCTGTACAGAGCACTTCTCATTGCCCAGCTATCAGCACTCAAATCAACTTATTTTCCATGCCAAGGGGTCAGACTCTCATACCTCGTTTCTTTTCATTACATCTTTGATTAAACACTTCCCTTTAAGTGCACCTGCTGATACCAGTGGTTCCAAGTAGCAGACTCAGTGTTAATATTCTGGTATCATTGCTCTGAGAAGAGCCTTCTAACTCGAGTAGCTTCATTAGGTTCGGGTAGATTGCTCAAAGAGAAAGAGACCTCCCAATGTGAGTGTTGGACTCCAGAGTCCTGCCATCAATAACAGGCCTGAACTGAAATACCTCAGACTTTCTGGCAAGGTGCTAATTAACATTTCACTGCTAATTAAATACAGGGTATTTTCTTTCTCAGATAAATGTAACATTGTTCTCTTGTTATTTTCTGTGTGCCACATTACTATAGTAACAGCAGTATTATGTTTATCCTAGTTCAGATGAATCTGTGTATGAATAGAGGGAAGATAGGTGCTAACAGGGTTACAAAGATATTAGGGGACTAGAATATCTGTCTTACAAAGGAAGGCTGAGGGACTTGGGGCTTTTTAGCCTGGAGAAGAGAAAACTGAGGGGGTGTCTTATCAATGCTTATAAATACTTAAAGGATGGAGCCAGTCTTTTTTTAAAGTGGTGCCCAGTGAAAGTACAAAAGTTAAAGGGCAAAAATTTGAACATAGGAAATTCCATCTAAACATAAGGATGAGCTTCTTTATGTTGAGGGTGGCAGAGCACTGGAACTCGCTGTGCCAAGAGGTGGTGGAGTCTCCATCTCTGGAGTTATTCCAAATCCACCTGGATGCCATGCTATGCAACTTGCTCTGGCATGGGGGTTGGACTAGATGATCCCAGGGGCTACTCAATAACTCTGTTACACTGTAATTGGGATATTTCTTCTTAACAACACCAGAGCTGACAATACTGTGCAAGAAAGGCAGGCTGGGCAGTGCAGGCTCCGCTGCTGAGGGACCAGGGACATGGCACGAGGAGCTGTCCAAGTGCTTTCTGTGGTCCCTAAACCGGAGCTATCTATCAGCCACATCACAGCTCAAAGGGTTCTAAGCAGTTCAGAATGTTTCATGTTCAAAGGTGATTCACTTTGTTGTAAAAGGAGAAGGATCACAGCAATCTGCCTAAATTAGGAGCCAGGACTCCTCCGTGTTCCTCACTCTCTTGACCTCATATCCTCTGCAGGATTTTAGGCACATCCCTCCCTCAGCAGAACAGAGCACATAAAATGGTTCTTTCATTTTCCTTCTCCCTAGGCACAAGCAGGCCCAGGCAGGGAATTAGGGACATGTCTTTGAGCAGTGTCACTGCCACAGCACCACTGAAAAACAAACCACTCCCACCCTGCTCTGCAAGTATTTGCATCCTCCCTGTTTGACACGGGGACAGTGCTGAGCACCAGCGAGCATCTGTGGCAGCAGTGACAAAGCATTAATGAATCTCAGCTGATAAGCACTATTTACCTGCTTGCCTGACCTCCAGCTGACAAACCAGACACACAAAATGGCCCATGCTGACATGTCTTGCAGCTCTGCTCCAGCAAGGAGACCGTTTGTCCTCCACTCAGCTGCATTTGCAGGTTTTGCCTCCCCTGGTTTAGTTCCATGCCACTATGAGAACATTTTACACAGTGGTAGCAAAATGAGTTTGTGCTGTCTCACTGCCCTGCCTCTGTCTCTCTCAGGGTGATATTTCTCCATCCCTCCCACTTTTGCGTACATGGATTAAGCTGTGAAGCAGCTGGAGAAGGATACCTGCCTCTTCTTTATCAAATCCTAGATTAGGCAGAACTGGAGATGGGAGATCAGCCCAAGTGAACTTGATTAGCAGGTGCTGGGGAATATCTGAGTTTCACATAGTGTTGTGCAGTCACTTGGACTATAATCCCAGCCTGGTGCTTAATGACATAAACAGTGCTAATAACTCTGGGTCACCTGTCTGGGGAAGGCAGATAAGGAATTGAAATTATGCACATTACCATAGGTAATCTACTACCAAATACTGTTGAGTGGAGACCTCGATTTTTATTTCATTTCCCTTATGTTCTTGCTGTGACTGCACAGCAAATAAATTGGAAATTCAGAATTAAAGGGCCTGCCAATTCAAATTGATCTGCAGCCTCTAGCACCCTATTCCCCACAGAAGGTGTAAATGGATCCTACTATCCACCCTAGGACAGCAAATCTTTAATCTTCTCAGCTGTATTGGCAGAAATAAGGGAGAAAAGACTATTTTCAACAGCACCAGGAAGGAAAAAAAAAAGAAGTTTGCAGAGGGAGCAGGTGATGTTCTGCTTTATTGTATCAGACAATTATTTGCTAGCAGTTAATATCCACTGCCCGATTTCTGTCCTCACAAACCAAACAGTAGCTTTGTCTTCAAAGTCATTTTCAACCTCGAGGACAAAATGTAACCCACTGTGGCCTTTGGAGGGAGCTGAACCTTCGACAGTATCTACTGTCAAGCAACAGGGAGAGCCAGGGCATGAGTCAACTGCCTCCAGTTCCTTCCCATCACTCCTCAGCCTGAGGATGAATAGGGTCAATTTACGAAAGATGTTGAGATGCTTGAACATATCCAGAGAAGGGCAGCAAGGCTGGTGAGGGGCCTGGAGCACAGCCCTATGAGGAACAGCTGAGGGAGCTGGGGGTGTGCAGTCTGGAGAAGAGGAGGCTCAGGAGTGACCTTATTGCTGTCTACAACTACCTGAAGGGAGGTTGTAGCCAAGGGGGGTTGGTCTCTTCTGCCAGGCACCCAGGGACAGAACAAGGGGACATAGCCTCAAGCTGTGCCAGGGCAGGTTCAGGCTGGGTGTTAGGAAGAAATTCTACACAGAAAGAGTGATTGGCACTAGGATGGGCTGCCCGGGGAGGTGGTGGAGTCCCCATCCCTGGGGGTGTTTAAGAGGAGGCAGGATGAGGCACTTGGTGCTAAGGTTTAGTTAATCAGAAGGGTTAACTGATAGGTTGGACCCAGTGATCCTAGAGGTCTTTCCCAACCCAGTTAATTCTGTGATTCTGGGTCCATGATATGGTGGAGGGTGGCTTATTTACTATCTGACCAGGGAAGAAAATCAATCCCAGCACCCTAGGGTGACCTTTGTGGGCATAGCTGTCCTCTTTCCTGTGAGGAGATTAAATAATAAGTAAATACAATAGAGGGAATATGAACATACTTAAATGCCCAGGACCAGAACCGATCATCCTTTGCAATGCTTTCATAGAATCACAGAACTGTTTTGGTTGTAAGAGACCTTTAATATCTTGAAGTCCAACTGTTAACCCAACACTGCCAGGTGACCACTAAACTGTGTCCTTCAGCACCACACCTACATGGCTTTTTCAATCCCTCCAGGGGTGTGGACTCACTGCCTCGGGCAGCCTCTTCCATGACTTGACAGCCCTTCTGGGGAAAAAATTGTTCCTCATGTCCAACCTAAACTTCCCTGGTGTAACTTGAGGCCATTTCATAGAATCAGAATCATAGAATCAGTCAGGGTTGGAAGGGACCACAAGGATCATCCAGCTCCAGCCCCCCTGCCATGCCCAGGGACACCCTACCCTAGAGCAGGCTGCCCACAGCCTCATCCAGCCTGGCCTTAAACACCTCCTAGGATGGGGCCCTCAACCACCTCCCTGGGAAACCCATTCCAGGCTCTCACCACTCTCATGCTCAACAACTTCCTCCTCACATCCAGTCTGAATCTCCCCATCTCCAGCTTTGCTCCATTCCCCCCAGTCCTGTCACTCCCTGATAGCCTAAAAAGTACCTCCCCATCTTTTCTGTAGGCTCCCTTCAGATACTGCAAGGCCTCTCATCAAATTTCCTCTCATCCTATCCTTTTTTTTCTCCTGGGAGAAGAGATTGAGCCCTGCCTTGCAGGATGCCAGCTTTGAAACAGCACCACAGGCCACCTGGGCTCGTGGCAGAGTCCCTTCCATGTAGCAACACAACAACTTCAGGAGGTCTCACGGGCAGGACTGTGGCAGCCCAGCCCTGGCACACACAGATCTCGTTATGGTGTCATTACATATTTTTTATGAGGACTCCTGACACAGATGTCAACTCCTTTGGGCTGGGTGGAGCCATTTGCCACCTCTTCAGTGAGCCTGGGTGCTGCAGGCTGAAATGGAGATGGCGCAGGTTATTTCGGAGTCTGACTTCTGAGTCCGTGTTACAGTTGCCACCTACCAGGCTGGAAGCTGCAGATGAAAAGTGCCCTGTGAGCAAAGTGAAAATAAAGAGAGAGCAGTGCTGTTAGCGTAGATTGCATTTCTCCCTGTTGCCAGCCATGTGACAGACAGGCTGTGTTTCTCTATTTGTACCTGGAACGCTCCAATTTCTCCCGATAGTCTTAAAACCTTCTTTTTAAATCTTTCTTTTGACACTTACACAGTGTGACTTGATTTGATAAACAAAACCTTCTGGTGCTGCTGTTCAGCTTTGAGATTAAACACTTGATGCTCTACATAAGGAAATGCTTTTTTTTTTTTTTTTGATGGGAGGATTTAATAGCTGTTGGCTACTAGCAGGAGTAAGTTAATTGCTGCCGGTTCAATTCGCAGGTGAATTGCAGCAGGACCACATAGGCAAGGCTGTGAACAAAAAACCGATCCCTCACGATGGATTGTCTCTGTGGAGCATCATGTTTCATGCTGGTCCTGATAATTTGATGGTGTTTTATTTATAAGAGCAGAACAAGCAAAGTTACTTTTCCAGTATCTCAGAAGCAACAAAAAAGTAATTTTTGAAATGTATTGTGGAAGGTGTTTTATTTTATTGTTTATTGCTCTGAAGCATCCAACTCATCCTTCTTGCTGGTTATGTCTAGTTGGAGAATAATACTGCAGCCTACCATACAGATTTTACCTCTCAAAGCTCTTAGTAATTGCATCTCAAAGTGTTGGTTGGGAAAATTGTCTCCTGTTTGCACCTGTGGAAACTGAGGCACCACCCAGTGGTTCTGCAGCAGAGTGAGGGCATAAAGGCAGGGCTGGACCATTTCCCACTTCAGCTTGCTGCTTCAGCTTGCTGCATTGTTTGTGGTGTTAATAATTATTTGCAGGGCAGAAGCCCCTAGAGACCTGAGAATGGAGCCAGGCTTCAGATGATTCTACTAAATATACACAAGGGAAAGTTAGAAAAGTGACACACTCAGCTTTGGGTTTCGAGAGCTGCCTCTATGGTCCTGTGTTCTTACATCCTGCAATGGCAGCTAAGCCAACAGACCACAGGTTCCTGCTCTTGGCCTGCTTGTTTAACATAAGAATCATAGAATCAACCAGGTTGGAAGAGACCTCCAAGATCATCCAGTCCAAACTATCTCCCAGCTCTATCCAATCAACCAGACCATGGCACTAAGTGCCCCATCCAGGCTTTGCTTCAACACCTCCAGGGATGGTGACTCCACCACCTCCCTGGGCAGCCCATTCCAATGCCAATCACTCTCTCTGACAACAACTTCCTCCTAACATCCAGCCTATACCTCCCCTGGCACAACTTGAGGCTGTGTCCCCTTGTTCTGTTGCTGGTTGCCTGGCAGAAGAGACTAACCCCACTTGGCTACTGTCTCTCTTCAGGTAGTTGCAGACAGCAATGAGGTTCCCCCTGAGCCTCCTCTTCTCCAGGCTAAACAACCCCAGCTCCCTCAGCCTCTCCTCACAGGGCTGTGCTCCAGCACCAGCTTCATCACCCTTCTCTGGACATGTTCCAGCACCTCAACATCTCTCTTAAATTGAGCCCAGAACAATGAGATTTATGTCGTTATGTGAATCTTATCCTATATTTTCAACTGTTTACCAAATTTCTTTGCACAATGGCTTGTGTTGTGCTTAGTATACTGACTCTGCCATCCCTTCCATGTGCGATCTGCTCTGTCTCGTTGATAATAGTTGGAGAAGTAGAAATCATCCACAACCCAGCAGCACAGAAACCCCTCTGCATGCACAACCCCATTTAAACTCAGGCTGGGAAGGTTAAATGCTGTGCAGTCTGTATCACGGAGATACAGCAAATTCTTCTGCAGAAGTATGAGCTTGTCTGATTCTGCAAAAAATAAATGTACCAGCATCAAAAACATGACACACAAAGGTCGAGGCAACATTGATCCATGAGAACTATCTGCTGCAGTCAGCTCTCCTCTTATGTCAGCTTTGATGAACATACTTTATATTTTGAAATATGCATGCACACACACACTTAACTATCTGTGTATTTTAGGGCTTGATATGCTGCATGTTGTTAGTTGCTACTTTTAGGGTGTGATGATGTTTCAGGTCTTTTAAATCCCCGCGTGGTTTGGCTCTAACTACTTCAGATGTTGGATCTCACCCTAGGTAGAATCAGCCTGATGCAACTTCATTGGTGCAGTCATCTAATTTCTTAAGTTGACTTTGAATGTGGGCAAACTGAGGATAAGAGGAGAGAGAGGTGACCTGTGCTCCTGTCACATGAAGAAGGAACAGGTGCTCATGTAGTGGGTTCAAGGAGTCCTAACTCTTGTTGGGCTTTTTTGAGGTTGATGCTGCTCTCTTCTCACAGGTAAATAGAATCATAGAATGGTTTAGGTTGGAAGGGCCCTCCAAGCTCACCCAGTTCCAACCTCCTGTCATAGGCAGGTATACCTTCCACTAGAACAGGTCACTCAAGGCCTCATCCAGCCTGGCCTTGAACACTTCCAGGGAAGGAGTGTCCACAGCCTCCCTGAGCAACCTGTGCCAGTGTCTCACCACCCTCACTGCAAAGAACTTCTTCCTAACATCTAGTTTGAATCTCCCCTCTGCCAGTTAAACCCATGACCCCTTGTCCTGTCATTACAAGACCTTATAAATAGTGACAGAACAAGAGGGAATGGCCTCAAGCTGCGACTGAGTAGATTTAGGCTGGACACCAGGCAGAGTTTTTTCACACCAAGAGCGGTCAGGCACTGGAATGAGCTGCCCAGAGAGGCAGCAGAGTCACCGACCCTGGATGTTTAAAAGTTGTTTGTATGTGGTGCCTGGAGATATGGTTTAGGGTGAACATTGTAGAGTAGAGATATCAGTTGCACTCGGTGATTCTGAGGGGCTTTTCCAACCAAAACGTTTCTGTGATTCAAAACATTTTGCATCCCACCTTTGGTTCGGTTCCACTATCAGCTTAGAAGAGTTTCACTTTCATATTGATTTTCCTGGGCTCAGTCCCCTAGTTTTAAAACTACTGAAATGGTAAAATAACTCCTGGCATTAAGGACAAACAAACTCAGCTGTTGTCCTGAATGCTATTGATCAATGGCTGCTTAAAACTAACAGTGTCACATCCTGTCCCCTCTGTTAACCAACTCGAACTGCCCACGTGCACCTGCACGAGTTCCTCTGTTAGCCAAGACCAGGCAGGGTAATAGTTAGGGAAATTTCTGCAGAATGCTTAATATGGGATGATTATAACCATATAGATCTTGGAGAAAGGGCTTGCTTAGGAAAGCTCAGACTCAGTCAATTCCTGGAGATTTTCAACACAAATAATAGCTTACAGTATGCAATCGGTTTCTTGGCCTCTTGCCTGAACCCTTCACGGTGTCTGTTCTGCTCCTGGACTTCTGCATTTATAAGCACTTTCTTTTATCTAACCCTGAAAGTCCATCATGTTTTATTTACCCTTCTTTTAGCTCTGTCTATGCATTTCCAGCTACTCAAAAATCAATGAGCATGTTGCTAATTTTATCTGGAAAAAATATGCTGGAGAATTAAATGTGGTTGGTTTTGAAGGCTGAGTTTTAAGGGTGGGAGGGGTCCTTTTTTTTCACAGAAGGAGGGTTCAGATCTCCCAACTCACTCCATTATTCATTTAATTCATTTTGGGGGGCAATCCATAATTGGCACAAGCATGGATTTTAAACAACTATGTATTTACTTATGTTACAGAGCCAATATTTTTGCAACTGCTTTGATTTGTGTCTACCTTTCAGAAGAGGTGCAAAACTAAAAGATAGCTTTGGTTTTCTGGAGCAGTTTGTCAAGGGAGCTCAGGAGAAAGGTAGGAAATTCCTAGGCTGCCCATAGGAAAGTTTCAGAGGGACTAATTACAATCTCTAATAAGGGGGGGTGGGGGGTGAGATGTAAAACAATGTCTTGATACTAGAACACCATTTTGGAGCCTGAACCTCCCAGCTGTACTCTCAATGCTGCTCCAGCAGCTCAGAGTTGTTGGGCAGGTTGCATCCATACTCTGTGTCTCTCTTTCCCCATAAGCAATGGCAAGTCCTTTGATAATGATCCCATTTGCCAAACAAGGAGAAGGTCCCAGCATAGCTGTGCCTTATGTCTCTGCCTTTCCTTTCATCACAGTTTCCACCTTCTTGCTATTCTTGTTTGTCTACATCCACAACCTGGTGCATTTCCAAGCAGTTATGTATATATTTTCCTTCTGTGCATACCTGGAGAGCAGTGAATGAACATGAGGCATAAATTTAAAACAGAAGTAAATGAAATAAATATTCCAGAGCAGTCACTCTGCCAGCAGACTCCTTCAAAAGCACGACATATATTCAGGGGAGAAATAACTCTCAGTCGATTTATTTGGCTCGCTCGTAAGAAATGGAGAGAAAAATAAATTTGCTTGCTCTTAATTCTTTATGGAAATGGCTTTGGATCAGATTCAGGAAGATGCTGAGCTCTGAGCATTGGCCTCTGGACACCTTCTGCAGTGCAATGAGCACTTTTGTCCTCTGGTGACTTGGGTGGGGACTCGGTACCCTCAGTGCTTGGCAGGATTGTGCCTTCTGTCAGGAGACTATCAGCAGGGCTTGGGTGCTTATTTGGAAAGAGATACTTCATGTGCTGGCATGATAATAACTAGATCTAGGAGCATCCCCCTGGAAGTAGGTAGCTGCTTTAGATCTCATAGACGTTGTCTTAATTGTGCACTAAATCAGCACGAGCTGGAAGACAGTTTAGCCACAGGCAGCAGAGCAGGTCTCTGGTGACGCTGTGTACTATCAACACCAACCAAATGCTTTCTAAATAAGGTTCATGTTTTGTGCCATAAACTCTGCTGGGTTGTTACTCAGAGTGATCTGTTAATGCATCTCTGAGCTAGATTTCCTTTATTTCCTTTCTTCCCTTTTTTTTTTCCCTCCCCCCTCCTTTTTTTTTTTTTTACAGTGGATAATAATCAACTTGGAAAGGGCTTTTAAAAGGAGAAAAGGTTATTTCACTGGCATCAATTTTTGCATTAAATGTGCACTTGGCCAAGTGCCAACATATTTAATATCTTTGCCATCTGTCCCAGCTGAATACAATTTAAGATTTATTGATTTATTTTTTTTTAATTGTGGCTTGAAACAAGGTTAAGACTTAAAAAAAATATATACCTTTTCCCCCCAAATAGCATCATAATCTTTGGCTAAAATCAAACTGCTTTTCAACTTGCAGCTGATGCCAGCTGCCTGGGGTTACAGAGCATTTTGGACACACTTTCTCCCCTGTTAATCTGTGACTGTGCACATCCTATCTGCATGGGTCAGGATGAGAAGTTGTGTGCAGGTGGTTGCTCCTTTTGGTCACTGGGAGACCTCATTAGGCAGGTTTATTACTGTGTCTGGGACCAGAGTCTGTGCTGCTTCAAACAGATCTGGGGCTTTCCACTCCACCCTCCTCCTCCAAGGAGCACCAGGCAGGTAATTCAGGAGCATAAGGACATCTTGGTGGAGAGGTTCCACTCACTCTCTGATTTTCAATGCAAGGGAAGTGTGTAAGAAAGATGGGGACAGTCTTTTTAGCAGGCCCTGCTGAGCTAGGATGAGATATGAGAGTTTCAAACTAAAAGAAGGAGATTTAGACTTGACAGAACACAGTAATGTTTTTTTATGCTGAGCATGGTGGAATCCTGGCCCAGGTTGCCAAGAGAGGTGGTAAAACCCTCATCCCTGGAAACACTCGAGGTCAGGTTATGTGGGACTCTGAGCAACCTGCTGTAGTTGAATTTGTCCCTGCTCACTGCAGGGAGGTTGGTCTAGATGACCTTGAAAGGTTTTTTTTCAACCCAAACTATTCAATGATTCTATGATCTTTGCAGGAAGAGATGAACTTTTTGTGTGTAGCACACAGCAAAACAGGTTCCTGGGTGATGACCAAGATCTCCGGGCAGAAACCCAGCAGTGCTAATAACGAAACAGAGCATTGCTTGAAAACTTCCTTCCCAGTGGTGCAGAGGAAGGGGAAAGTGACATTTCCTAATGAGGTGAAAGACAAGACCAGAGGCAGCTGTTGCTGAGCCATGGGGTTAACATCCAAGCTTGCATCGCATAGCTGCAAACCTAATTGTGTTAATGGTTCGAGTGCCATTTTCCTTCATCACCACTTCAGTAAATCCTTACTGAGGGACACAGAGAGGGTAAAAAGCAGTCTTCTTAGGCCACTCTAATGCTCAAGGTTTGGTTAAGGGCCAGTCCCTCTCATTTCATCCTAGCTCACTGTCTGGTTTAATGACCTCCCACTTTAGCAAGTTCTGCCGCTTGGATTCAGTGACAGTAATTAATAGGAACATTGAGGATAGTTTGATTAGCTCCAGCTTTATTCCTATAACCCAGAGTATCACCTAGGGAAGGTGTTAGGTATGTTTGTGAGCAATTATTTGTATGGCATCCACTCCCTTTCCCATCTCTGTACCATAACCTGACTGACTCCCACAGGAGCTCCTGTTATTCAGCTGAAGTGCCTCCAGAAGCCTGATGAGCACCACGGTGCTGTGCTATGGTGTGTCATGTTCTTGTACCATTTCATTATTGCTTTAACCTTATTATGTCAGGAGAACCTTTGCGTGGTTTAGTGCACTGGATAAGTGGTGCAGGTCACTAATGTGCCTCTAATCTGGTAATAGATAATTAATAACAATTACAGCTTCACCATATGATCCCACTTCCCTTTGTGAACACTCCAAGTCATTTTGTACCCTATTGCCAACCATCTGTTTAGAGGCTGTGCTGTAAGTGATACCATTTCATAGACCTCTAAGTTCATCAAATCCAACCATCAACCCAACACTGCCACAACCACTAAATCATGTCCTAAAGTGAAATGTTTCCCATACCACCCACCAAAAAATCATCCCCCACCACCACCACTGACCTTCACTTCCACTGAGTGCATGATGTATCCCTGGCTCAGTCATGGGGACTGCACCAACCTAACGTGGTCTGTGCTGGTGTTCTTGGAGGCAAGTGGTTAGATTAGTTAGTTAGCATTTCTCAAAGCATATGCCATTCAGATGCCCAGCTTGCTGGTGTTATAAATGAAGTCAGTTGCTTGCTTACAGTAGCATCCCTGTCTTGCTTTCAGCTGAGCTGTGTTACTTGATGTACACTGCTCTAGCTCTGACAACTGTTCCTCTGCCAGGCTGAAACCAGCAGCCTGCAGGAATGGCTGTTCCCCACATATCTGGGAATTGGATAGGGTCATCTGCAGCAGTGATTCTCACACAAGTGTGAGGAAGATATTTCCAGCACAAGCTATAGCAAACTTCTCAAGCTGCTCACTGACAACTCAATCCCCTGGGGCAAGAAACACATGGCACAGCTTCCCTGAACAGAAGTGAGCCATGTTTGGTTTTCACCATCACTGCAACAAGAGGATTGCTTTAAAAATATTTATTTTCTATTTTCTTCTATTTTTGTTTTCCCCACAAAACATTTCCCTAGGCAGAAATTAAAAATAACTGCAGTGTTTTCTGATTGCTAGGAGAGCTCTGAGCTGCAGCTTTAGAACTAAGATGGGGGTTTGCCATGAATCAGGGACCCCAAACCTTTAGTGCAGGGCAAGACATTTGCTTCTAGACAGAGTCAGAAGAAAGCCGTTTCTTCCTGAAAACCATGTAGATGCTGCCTGCCCAGCTCTGCCAGGGAGCTTGAGATTTACTGGGCATGAAGAGCATGTTAACTGCCTTTGCATGCACATCCAGCTACCTGCAGGCACATAGGTGCTCACTGGGGACGCCCTGCAAAGGGGCATAGCTGGAAGCAGGTTGCCATCGCTGAATGCTGTGCCTAGCTTAGGGAGCCAAGCTGAACAGCTCACTTCATGCATGGCTCCAGCAGCAGTGCTGCTTGTCACCTCCCACTAAGTCTCCTGGTCTCATCAATGGTAGGTGTACATCAGCAGCCTGACAGAGAAGTTCTGGTGGGTTCTCTCCTGCTGAGAGAGAAGGGAATGAATTCAAGGTGGGGTGAGCCTGTCCTTGCAGGTCGCTACCTTTCTTCTCCATCACCATATTTGTGCTGGTGACAGGTGCAGTGAGAACAAAAGGGCTTTTTTTTCCCTGAAAGTGTTATTGAGACCTGGAAAAGGCTCCCCAGGGAAGTGGTGAAGTCACTATCCCTGAAGAGGTTAAAAAGATGTGCAGATGTGGTGCTGAGGCATGTGAGTTAGTGATGACTTGGCAGTGCTGAGTTAACCTTAAAGGTCTCTTCCAACTAGAACAGTTCTATGATTCCCTGAAAGCTCTAGAAGTCTGCATCAGTAGAGTGGTTCCTCCACTCTCTGTACTGCATAGCTGCCATTGGGAACATCTCCCAGACCATGCAGCTAGGCATCTGACAGTTCAACATCTGAACATACTAACTCTCCCTGGCTTTCAGGCTTTTAGCTCCAGTTGACTGTAGCATATGCAGTAAAAACAACAGTGCTGCAGTCTCCCAAATCCTTATCCATCCAGTGCTGATGTTGGATTTCTGGTTTGGAACCATGAAAAGAGACACATCCTTTCTGCTGTGTTTCTGAATTCCCACATGGACATAACACTAAGTTTAAGGGTCTGCTAGAATTTCTTTGGACCATGAGCTGAGATAACTCTGAACTGCATTTGATTTGGTAGTGTCAAGACAAGCCTATTGCCAGGTAAATCAGTCCCTAAGTATCAGATGCTGAGTGTGGCTGTGAGGAGCTCTTCACTTGCCCAACAGACAGGAGCAGCTCATGCACTACCAGCACAGGTTACCCCTCTGCTTGCTGTCCCAGGAGGGCCTTTTTCCTCTGGTCTGTGTAATTCTGGGCTTTTCAACTTAGAATATTGAACTAATATTTTGGTGTGGAAAGGGCTTTTGGACAGTGAAGTGGGGCCACTAACCAGCCTTTCCAGTTGTGCAATTCTCAGTACCAGGTCCTTGTGTTTGCTTTGTCACATGGGGTTTAGCCTCTGCACTTTAGGAAAGAAAAAAAAAAGGAAAAGAGAGACTTGATATTTTGTATTGATTTCAAGCAGAAAGTAAACTCAGCAGGCCAGACTCTCTGCTGGTTTATACTTCATAAGTGCAGTCTCCTGGAGGTCACTCAGGCTAGAATATGGCCCTTTAATATTTGTACAAAATAAAAAAGGGGGGGAAAAAACCCAAACTTTTAATTATTTAACATCCATTCTGGAGTTTGCTTTTCCAAATGTGCAAATACAAATCACTAAATGCTCTTTACAGATGTTTTCAGTTGTGTCTGAGTCAGAGGAACTGCATGGGCTTCCCACAGCTGGAAAACTGCCCCCACCTTTGGCAGCAACCATAGGAAAGAAGTGAGGGAACAGGAATTCTTTGTTTTCCTTTCTTCTTGCAAGCACCGTCAGGAAATTCTGAGATCTCATAGGGTGATCCAACGTGGAGATAGTCCCATCTAGTTTCAATAGGAAGTCTGTAGGGTGTGTTCTAGGAAGATCCACTGAGGTTTTGGAGGGTAATCTGTCACACCAAATGGCCTTTTTAAGGTTTAGCAGACAGACAGGAGGTGAGAACCTGTATTCCTCATGTTACAAGTTAAAGCAGGCTCACACATGTTTACAAATCAGCCCTTTATTACAATCCTCTTTAGTAGGTTTTCCTGCAAGGGTCCTGTTGGGATTTACAGACCTGGACACAAGAGGCAGCAGCAGCTGCCCATTAACCTACTGCTTATGCACCTCTTGTTGAGACTGGAGAGATCAACTCCCACTGGCAGTAATGAGCTGAGCACCATTGGCACCCTGATTGATCCTGTCTTGGCTGACATACCACGTTGGCAATAAAAGGTATAGTCAAAGATGCAAGGCTGTGGTGTCACCACTGGCTCCTGTTGAGTGTTGTTTAGATGTGACAGGCTGTGTCCTCAGGAAATGCAGGCTTTGCATCAGGTCCCAGCTCTTTCCAAGGTGCAGTGTATTTTAAGCTACATCTGGAGGTCTGAGACCAAGGTCCTCATTGCTGGCACAAGAGCACACTGCCCTTGACTCTGCTAATTTTGTATTTTTTTGTATGAGCTGAGCAACTAGCTCCTGAAATCCTGCCCCTTTCACCTGCAGAAGGAGGTAATTTAATCCCCAATTAATGCTTTTGTTCCAGAAGAGCACTAAGGAGGGTGGCCCAATCAGTAGTGTATTCGGCAGACCTGAGTTTGCTCCTCATACATCCTGCTGGATGCTGTTGTTCAAGACACATCACTTTGCCTTGCTCCAGTTGTGAAGTGTAGTTAATGACATTGACCTGACAAAGGAGGTGCTGTGAAAGCAGCAGTGTGCAAGACCTGGTTAGGGTTTTTTTGTGACTGTGATCTTTTAAGTGATCTCAACCTACTGGCTGTCAACCAGCTACTAAGGAGCATGGGAGGCAACAGCTGCTCCCAGCCTTAACTGTATGTTGGGATTCAGTGAGTGAAGAGGCCATCCATGTTAGCATAATCCAACTGTTATATACACTCACCCTCATTTATCAGCCTGTAAATTATTCCTTGCTCTGTTATCTTTGCATTTGGCTCATCAAAGCTTTGGACAGGATGAGTATCTCACCAGGCTGTAAAAATACACAAAAGCTGCTCATTGTTTCTGCTTGCATTTACACCAGTGGCTTCTGGACATATATTTGTACAAATCCTGCTGCCCATCACTTTGTCCTCTGCCGACTGAGTGTGCAGGCAAGTGCCATTTTCAAAGCTCCCTTGTGATGGTTTGGGTGTCACCCGCCCCCCTACTTTGGAAAATCACCCAGTCTAGACTCAGTCAATCTGGAAATTGAAGAATGCAGCTTTATATTTACAGCTTAGCACAATATACAGGCAGATATTTTCAATCTATACAGCTATAGACAGAAATAGACAAGTTAAAAAGTAATACAGAAACACAACAGCCCTCCCAGAAACCATGGGCCAAAAGAGGGGCTCTCAACCACCCTTCCACCTTCTTCCCACTCCTCTGCCTTACCCCAGACTTTGCCTTACGCTTAAGGTGAGTTTGGAGGTTCAGCCAGGTGGGTTAGGAAGCAGAAGGATTAGTCACACAGACAGCAGGTTAGGTTAGAGGGAAGTGCAGCCCCAAAACCAGAGAGAATCATAGAATCAGCCAGGTTGGAAGAGACCTCCAAGATCATCCAGTCCAACCTAGCACCCAGCCCTGTCCAGTCAACCAGACCATGGCACTAAGTGCCTCATCCAGGCTTTTCTTGAAGACCTCCAGGGATGGTGACTCCACCACCTCCCTGGGCAGCCCATTCCAATGCCAATCACTCTCTCTGTGAAGAACTTCCTCCTAACATCCAGCCTAGACCTACCCCGGGCACAACTTGAGGCTGTGTCCCCTTGTTCTGTTGCTGGTTGCCTGGGAGAAGAGGCCACCCCCCACCTGGCTACAATGTGCTTTCAGGTAGTTGTAGACAGTAATAAGATCACCCCTGAGCCTCCTCTTCTCCAGGCTAAACAGCCCCAGCTCCCTCAGCCTCTCCTCATAGGGTTTGTGTTCCAGGCCCCTCACCAGCTTTGTTGCCCTTCTCTGGACATGATCTAGCACCTCAACATCTTTCTTGAATTGAGGGGCCCAGAACTGGACACAGTACTCAAGGTGTGGCCTGAGCAGTGCTGAGTACAGGGGCAGAATAACCTCCCTTGTCCTACTGGCCACACTGTTCCTGATGCAGGCCAGGATGCCATTGGCTCTGCTACCCACCTGGGCACACTGCTGGCTCATCTTCAGCCTACAAAACAACTCCATTATCTATGTTTATGTTCCTGTTCTTATAGATCTCAGCAAGCCTATGAGTGCAGTAGCCATCACTTTTGTGTCCTTTTCACAGCCTATCATCTCATTCTTCTCTACCAGAATATCCCAGCTAGGCTCGCACTAGCACAGCTCTTCTGCACACCAATACCCAGCCCCATGGGTGCCCCAGCTCAGCTCAGCCGTGGAGCGAAGCGATGCAGCTCCCGCAGGCAGCAGCAGCGCTGTGCCCAGGAACGGATTTGTCCATCATTTACAAAGAATTTAAAGCAATACTCCAAGTGTTTGTGTGCCTGAAGGTCTGGGGATGATTTACAGCACTCTCAGCTTGTGCAGACCCTTGATCCAGCAGTGTCATTCACAGTAATGGGATGGCTCAGCTGTCCAAACACAGACATGTTTTAAATGTTAAAAATGTTCCCGATCGATTTTCTCTGTTTATAGTAAATGCCTTGATTAGATTCTCTTGTAGGCGCTTCAAAGGCAGACTCCCACTCACAGTCTTCCCATATTATCAAATCTAGTTCTTTCTTTGCTCTGCTTTTTCTTTTTCCCCTCACTTAAATGAATTTAGTGCTTGAGAAAGGTGACTGATTGATGGCCTTGAGGACTGAGGCTTTCTGAAGCAGCATCTAGAAACACAGCTCTGCTGCCTGACCTCCAGGCCAAGGGGTGATCTCTGAAGGCAGAGGGACATGTGAGATGTGGATCCTTTAGGGGTGTAAGGGGTACCTAAGTCTGTCATACCCTGAGCCTTAGAATGATGGTTTTTAGCATTATGTCTTCAAAAAAGGCAGTCAAATGTCACCTCCACTTTACATAAAGAGAACTGAGACTGTGAGGAACCAGGTGATTTGCCAAAGCTGGTTGAAATTGCAGAGCAGAGGTGGGAACAGACAAAAGATGCCTTAGTTGAGTAGTTTAATATCAGTTTTTTTTTTCTTTCCTCAGATCTCTGCATTTCTATTTAAAAAAAAAAAAATTGCAAGATGTGAAGTCTGCTCTGCACTGGGTTGAGACCATCAATTCACTTCACATCCATCACTAACCAGCCATTAAACGCAATAGCTTTCACTCTCCCTATTGACCTGGTCTGTAATCAGACCAGAGACCTTGAAAGGTGAACAACTCTCTATCCTATTAACAGACCCCTGAGCCATCCAATCCCCTTGATGGCCATGTCCTTTTGATTTCTTCTTTTCTTTTTTTTTTTCCTTTTTTTCCCCCCTAATTTTTAATGGAAATAGCTCTGCTTTAATCCATGTCTCTCTGTTGATCAGGAGAGTGAGTCTACTTGGTGTGCACTGTGTGAGGTGGTATGACACTCAGAACTTGAGTCACTCTGACTTAGCATGAAAGGGTCAGTCTAACTTTCACTAATTAACCTCCCTCTTTCAGTGTTAGTTAATTTGCAGCTTGTCCTTCCAAATTTTACCTCTATCCTCCCTCTTCAATCACGATTATCAACCTTTCTCCTTTGCCTCACAAACTCTTCTTTCTCCTGAGACACTTCAGTGGCATCTACAGCATCACAGACATCAAAGCAAACAACATCAGCCCATTATTTTTCTTGGGAATGTCAGAGATATGCATAACATGTAGGGGCAGAACAGAGACTTACAGATAAGGCAAAATTTACTACCATTTTATTCCCCAGATTGTGGTGGTTAACTGGTGACAAGATGAAATTTCTCCCAGAACTGTGTAATACAGAAAAGAATGGTCTTACCAGAAGATGCACTTGTGTCCATTTGATTTAGAGTCAAGGGGATTAGAGGAGCTATGTTAGGTTCAGAAAAGATTATTTCACACCAGAGATCAGATCACATGGAGAGCTCAGAGCACTCTACTCTGGCT
Source organism: Pogoniulus pusillus (assembly GCF_015220805.1). NCBI lineage: Eukaryota > Metazoa > Chordata > Aves > Piciformes > Lybiidae > Pogoniulus > Pogoniulus pusillus. Next base: position 6,461,353 of record NC_087298.1, read on the forward strand.
GATTTCCTGTCATGGACTCCAGTGACACACACATCTGCCAATACCATATAGATCTAGAATCTCCATGAGAGGAGGCCCAGGGCTTTTCACTTGCCAGCATGTTAGGACTACATTTTTATCATCACTGTAGTGCCTTGCACAGCTTCTTTTCGCCAAAGTTCAGCACAGAGATGCCCATCACAGCTGTCCTGTAGAACTGCCCCTTTCCTTCGCTAAACAGGAGATATTAACCCAGTTGTGCTCCGGGGGCTTCCTGCCCCATCAGGGGATCAAGTTGCTCCTACTTGTGTCTGTGATTATAGAAGTGACTCTGCTTCTCTGTTAAATGATGGATAATGCCCTTTCATTCCCTTAAAAATAAATATGAGCCATCACTGATCCTCATTATTTAATTTCCAAGGACTATACATCGATTGGTGAATAAAGCTGTCAAAGGTGGTAACAACTCATCTCTATTGTTGCAAACCTACAAATTAAGTTGAAAGGGACCTTAGCTCTTAGATAGTGTTCCAGCATCAACTGCCTTTCCAAAGCAAACCTCTCTGTACCATCACAACCAGTGACCTCTGCACCGTTCTTGTTTTGTTTGGATCATGTTTAACCCCAATTTGTGCTGAAACGGAGCCAGGCAAGAGGCGTCCTGGATATTAGCAATTCTCTGGGCACAGTGATGGACAGACCCAGATGGTAATTTCAGGCATGGAGAAGGTTTGGGAAGCACATAATAAGCTCTAGTCAGCTAGGTGCAAATCTTTTAAAAGCCTAGACTAGTTCTAAAGAAGTGCACAGTTAATGTAAGAATTAATTCAGGGTCATGACAAAGCAGAAGGAAGCTGCTGCACGGTGGAGTGCATTTGTGTGAGTGCTGGAAGCACTGCTCATAGTAATATCCCTTTGCAATATGTGTTTTGGATACTGCATTTTAAACCCATTAAGTGTGAGAAGCAGTTATGCACTGTAGCTAAATCAAGAAATTAACTCCTACTGCACAGCTTCCTCCAATTAATTTTATTATTTAGTGAATTTGGGGATAATGAAAGTTCATGAGTTGGTGAGTCCTTATTTTAGGGAGCTTTAATCAAGGAGAGATATGTGGCCTTTGATGCTTGTCCACATTTGTGTTTTCATTCTGTCCTGGGCTACCAATGCCTCAGAAAACAATTCAGCTCACTTTTTCTTGGGACTTAATTTCCCAATTGCAGTTATCCACGGGGAAAGCAGCTATGACCGTGATTTCTTTGACAAGGATAATACAGACCTCAGGAGCCAACAGAGAACAGCATTAACTCACCGCTGTCTGGAACCATACTGCAATCTCCTATCCTGGTATTTCATTGCCATGTCAGACCTTTGTTAATTTGTTCTATGATGTTTCTCTCTGTGCTTCTCCCCGGCGCGCATCTTATCTCCTTGTTTCATTTCCTAAACATCATCATGACTATATTTCACTTGTGCACTGCACAGTGAGGCATTTACCCAGCACTGGCTTCACAGATGGGGAAAGGACAGGCAAAATTACACTAAAGTGACACAGTGCCACTCAGTAAGGTCACAGGAGATGCAGAAGTAGGAATAGGTCTTTTGTTCACTATGACCAGGTGAAGGTAAGATGAATCAAATGAATAAAACCAGAATGAATGGGTGGGTTTCTTCGTAGGAGCTAACAGCCAGGAGTTTACCTGTACCTCTCCCCAGCAGCCAGGCACATGCTGGATGAGCAGGAAGAGTCACGTTATAACCCAACTGCATTCACAGTCATTTGCTGTGGGGTTTCTCCAAGTCCTAGCACAGTACACTTGGCTTTACCCTGCTGCTGGGTCAGGCCTAAGGAGGCAAAACAATCGGAGGCAGGAAAGCACAGGGAGTGTGTCCACATGGCAAAGAGCTGAGCTGTCGAATACGCTGTCACTCAGGGATCTTGTCATGATTGCTGCCTCAGGCTGTTGTACTGCCTGCAGGGCTGTGCTGAGCACCCCTGGGGACTCAGCCTTGTGTCTTCCCTCCTAGGGCAAAAAGGAGGTCTGGGTTTAGAGCTGATACTGAGGCAGGAGGATAAGTTGACTAATAGTAAGGAGAGATAAAAATGTCCCTGTAAAGGAGCACTCTGGGAAACGTGGTGAAGCCAGCCTGCACAAGGCACTGGCTGAGCATGTTTAAGGTGCTGCCACATCCATAGCTGGTGCTGCCGCATCCATAGCTGGTGCTGCCGCGGCTTCACTGGAAGGGCAGTGGTTGTCTATGGGACTTTTACCAGTGCCATGCAGAGACACAGAGACAGAGCTTATAGAGTCAGATGTATAACACCTTACCCGAGAAGGTCCATAACTGTTTGTAATCACTCTGATGGTGAAGGTCTGTCCACGTCCTTAGGGCAAAACTATGCATGGCAGCCTAACATAGCAAGGTCACACAAGGACGCAACATCTGAATGAGGTTCAGGCAGGACGTAGGCTGTACCTTGTCCCTGCATGCAGGGGGTTTGGTTGTGTGTGTGTTCTCTGAGCCTTGGGTTTATTCATTTTGACTGGAAATCCTGTGAGAAGAGGCTTTCCTTGTGAGATGTGGGGCAGCATTCCCATCCTTGGCTGCAAGATGTCTTTTTAAGCACGACATCCTACAGTGCTAGGACAAGATTTGAAGGGCGTGCTTCCAAATGGGAAATGTTCATGTAGCAAGGGTATGTTACAAGCCATCTTTCTCTTCCAACATGAGCTTTCTGCCTGAAATTAGTCCCCTCTGTGTTATGTACCTGTCCTGCTACATGACAGCATTATGCACTGGTCCTCATCGCTGCTTATTGTCTGTGACTGAGCATCTCACATGTGACTGGTCTGGAGTTTGAGGGCTCTGCTGATGCTGGGAAACCATGTTTTGTTCTAGTATTTTATTTCTCAGCCTGTTTCCATCACTTGGGCTGCCCTTTACTGTGTATCTCCCTTTGTACCCTAAGGGTCACTGAGGCACGGTGAGAAGGCCAGGAGTTCTGTGTGATTTAAAATGTCACATCAAAGCAAGGAATTCATCCTAGCCAAGAGACATGGGCCCGAGACTGCTTATACTTCATTCTTGATTATCTCTTAGGTCAAGGTCTCTGCTAGTAGGAATAGCATTTAGAAAGCTCCTTGGGCTCTGCCTCTGCTACTGACCTTCTCTGTAGCCTCAGGCAAGTCACTTCATTCTTCAGGATTTCTGCTTCCCCTTCTCTCTTCCCTTCATTTGTCCGAACAATGCCTGCTTGAGGCCCAGAAGTATTGCTGAGCATGTATAACTTGCCTAGAGCAACGGAGCCCTGATTTCATTTGGGGCCTGAGCTACTGTAGCACAGAAGAGTGAACTCATTCCCACCTCTGTGTCTCCCACAAAGTGCTTTGGTACCAGAATGAAGTGGCATTTAATGAGGAAACGATGCTGTCTTATAGCCAATGTCAAGGGAGAATGAGGGACAAGCTGTGTCTCTTTACCAGGTATACCTTTCAGTTCATGTGCATCAACCGTATTGCTGGAAATAAAGGAGCAAGATCCATGTCTAGAGTCCCAAGGGATTCATCCAGCAGCAGAACCTGTAGTCCATGGATATGTTTCAGCACCTTACAATAACAGCTGCAGCATCAATAAGCATCGAAGTGTGCTGGGAGAAGAAGGATTAATAGAACCCAGTGGGAGACAAGTTGCATTATTATCTGCTGATGACATGATTAGGACTTCTCAAAGGAAGTATAGGTGTGTTCCAGGAGGAGCTCATCATCTGGCTTAGGCTCAGACTATCATGCAGTTATGAAATATTTTCAGGTATTGGCAGATGGAAAATAGACTTTCTTTATTATTATTTATTTTTAAGGGAAATAACTTAGATAGTTTGAGCAACCGCAGAGGACAGTCAATACAGAGGGGAGGTCACACTAATTGTTGAAGTCAAGGTGATATGAAGCCAATGGGAGAAATACTTGCAGTCCCTTTTATCACAGCAAGCCCCAGAAGTCCTGCTCACAAAGCATTAGACCACACACCAGCTCTTGCAGCCACTTCTGAAAAGGATGCTCCAAGGCACACCGAGCATTATAAATTGATGCCCACACGAACGTGCATCCCCACTCCCTGCAGTAAATGTAACCCCTGGTTTGTTAAGGATTCTTGGCAAGATTCCTCTGTTTCCTTCCTGAAACCGAACAAAAAGTCAGGGGACTTACAGCAGTGCAAAGCAAGATGATGTATTCAGCCTTACTTCAACAGTCATCCCCATCCTCACACGCTCTGCATCCCTGAGTGCTGAGAGGAAGAACAATACTCATTTCCCTAATGCGATCAGTGGCAGTTACACATTTTAATAGACAGGGAAATGTGAACAGGAATTGTGCAAAAGCAGACCTATATGATTAGGAGGTTAAATATTGTGACAGCTGAACCAAAATAACACTGACAAATCACAGACTTGTGACTTGCAACCTGCAACTGGAGCAATTCAGCAGACTGAAACAAGTTCAGCTTTTGGGGCTTGGGTTTTTTTCCTTTGTCTTGGAGCAGTGCAATTTGTAAGTAAAAAAGCAGAGCGGTTCTCTGGAACAGTGGCCACCTCTTTCCCTCCATGGAAGCTAATGGCTCATCTACCAATTCAGCAGGAGTCAGGAGATAGTCATCTTGCTGTAATATCTTTTGTCTTTCTCCACCGACACCTCATTGATGGGCAATTTTTCTAAACAACAGCAAAATTGCAGCGCCTGCTTCTCTGTCAATAAATTCCATTATTTCACATGGAGGTTGGTAGCATAGCTAGAAAATGCTGAAGTGATTACATTGAGGAACTACAGATCTGTGGTCTGAGCACTCTATAAATCAATGGACAAAGTTTGATAAAGCACATTGATACTTTATCTGACAAGAGCCTGTCTAGATTTATGGGGCTGGAAGCTGCTCGCACTGTCATCCTTGATTCAATTAATACAAACACACTTCCCATCTTCACACTTCTTTCTTGTTGGGCAAAACATGAGCTTGACATTCTTCCTCGACTTTAATGAGCAAAATAGAAAGTGATGGAATCAGCTAAAGAGTAGTAGCATGGCTTTGGAGCTAGTAGGATAACACAATCAAGAGCTTTCAGGTTAATGTGCCGTGATCTGGGGAGCGTTTGCTGCAGTGTTGGGGTGCCATCAGTTGTCCCCTTAATCTTTTGTTGCCCTGGTGATGAGCAGCAAAAATCCAACGTAATTGTGGCAGGTTTAAGAAAAATGTTGTGCTTTGCTTTTTCATTTGCTTTAAGGTTTTGTTTGTTTAAGGGCTGGGTGCTAGGTTGGACTGGATGAGCTGGGAGGTCTCTTCCAACCGGGTTGGTTCTGCGATTCTAAAGGAACATTTGAGCTGAAGACCAGGGGTGGCATCGGTGAGCACTGCAGTTTTCTGTACAGGTAGTGTCTTTCCACAGAGAATCTGCTAAAGCAGCTGACTAGGAATGTTTGCTGTGACTTCTGCCCAAGAACAGGGAGTTTCTCTTAATTGTGCTTCGCTGAAGTTTCAGAATTGAAGTGACACTTGAGAAGCTTACAGGCTTCATGATGACCCTGAGGCAGGGACAGATTCACCCTGTAGTGTCATTGCCTTACCGTGGAGATTGTCTCTTTCCCCCTGACATGGTGTTACTCCTCTGTGCCTCCTGACAGGAATACAATTTACTGCAATTTACTATAAATCCTCATAAAAGCCCTTCTCTTGTGACACACTCAGTCAGAAACCCTAAAAATGACTGACAGGCTCTTAATAAATATTTATGATCTCTAAAAAAAGATTGAAAGAAAGAAAAGTTAAATTCTTCCCTTAGTAAAGTTTGATGGGGGAGACTTTTCTGCAACAAACCAGGTCCACCCTTCTGGTACAGGAGCTGGGGAGAAATGGTCTCATCCTGCTCATGGTGACTCCTATCCTCAAATGCAAGTAGGTGCAGAGATCTTAAACCAGCCAGCTCAGCCATCGTGCTGGAGCTCAATCCCCATGGACAGCCCTCTGGGAAGGCAGCTCATGACATAAAATCCAGAAGAAACATGATGAGACTATAAGTGTAGAAGGCTTTCAAAGCCCTAAAAAGTTACCCAAAGTAGGAAAAGCTGCTTTTCTAGTTGCCTTTGCACAGGGCTGCTGCACTTAGTAATTTCTATTGGTATTGCCATGGGGTAGACAATCATGAACCTCTGTTCCTTCAAGGTCAGGTCTTCCAAAGGAAATCAACCATGGACATTTGAGCCCATCGATTTAATCCGTCCCACAGCATTTAGAGTTTACCTCCATTTCATTTTGTTCCTTTGACTTCTGTTCTTGTTCAGTTTATAAATATTTATGACATTATTATATTATTATAATTATATTTATATTCATTTTAATAATAATAGCAATAATTAACTAACTAATACAGTAATGTTTTGTAATAATATTGTTATAATATGATATAATTATAATAATGTAGGGGTTGGTCTCTTCTGCCAGGCAACCAGCAACAGAACAAGGGGACACAGCCTCAAGTTGTACCAGGGGAGGTCTAGGCTGGATGTTAGGAGGAAGTTGTTGGCAGAGAGAGTGATTGGCATTGGAATGGGCTGCCCAGGGAGGTGGTGGAGTTGCCATCCCTGGAGGTGTTCAAGCAAAGCCTGGATGAGGCACTTAGTGCCATGGTCTGGTTGATTGGATAGAGCTGGGAGCTAGGTCGGACTGGATGATCTTGGAGGTCTCTTCCAACTTGGTTGATTCTATGATTTACAGCTTTTAGTTTGGGAGGATAAAAGCCGAATATGCTTGAACCAAGCAAAGTGTGGGTCTTTGTGATGCAGAGTTAAGCCTGGAGAGGAAATTTGAATATGGTAAATTATGAGAACGTTCCTGGGATGAAACTGTCTCCCAATCATAAGTCATGTGACGATAAATTTCAGTTGAGTGACAACAATATTAACAAACTGAAAAAAAGATTGATGTGCATCACAAGTCCATGAATGCAAAATAAAAGGGAAAGGCTTGCTAGCCTGTGATAGGCAAAGTATAAATATGTATCACTTGGTTCTAAAGTGAGTTATGATTACATTTTCCGACTTGTACCTGAAATCTGTAGAGGTTATTCATCTTATCCCTATATCAGCCATGACAGTTATAGCCATGCGGCGCATACGGTGTAGATACCTGCTCAGCAGATAAATCAGCAGGCATGAAGGGACCTGTTGTTATCAATTTGATCTTCAGAATAAATATACAAATATGCTTACAGCATTGTTGTCACCGAGAACAATTTCCCTTCTTCTTGCCGATACATTTTTAAGAGGTTGTTCCAAGAGCCACTTTCCGACAATGCCGAAGGGAGATGGAGGGAAGCACAGATCAGGCAGGAGAAGCAGATTTATAGACTAGTGTCTTTTTTTCTTTCTTTTTAAACCCACATTTCCTTCTGGCATCACTTGTCCTCAGAGCACAGCGCTGGCTGGCTGCAGAGAGGGAAGGCAGGGGAGAGAGGAGACAGGGACAGTTACAGTCGGTGGACGTTTGTAAAAGGAAACTGGTCTTGATGAGGCTGAGAGTGGTATTGCCTCTCAACTGGTCCTAAAGGCTTTATGGTGTAGCAGAGAGTGGAATTTAATCCTGATTTACCACAGCAGTTCAGCAAGGAGGAGAAGCTCGTAGAGGACTCAGCTAGGCAACTTGAATGCCACTGGGACCTGCTCACTGTCAGCAGAGCAGAGAGGCTGAGGAGCACTAGCCAGGGGTAGTTTCTCCTCCTTCACTTGCAAGCCAGATCACAGTGGCAGGCACAAGGATGTGGCAACTCTGGGACCATGAAACTGCATTACATTGAGCAACATCTGAGCAGAGGGGACATCAGGTATGTTTGAATCTGAGTGCAGGAATTAGAGGAGTGCTGGCCTGTAGAAGTCCTCCCTCACTAGGCACCATTTTGGCCAGGCCACCCATCTCAGTGCTCCATGTGCCAGCCCTGAGGGTGGGGCGGGAGACAGTGCAGAACATCCTTGCTGAGGTACCAGCTGAAGCACCATGGGGGTGGAGACAAAAGCTTCTCCCACCTTTGAGAAGATATGAGCGAAAATGCTCTCAAGCTAAACCAGGAGAGGTTTAGATTAGACGCTAGGAAGATTTTCTTTACTGAAAGAGTGATCAAGCATTGGAAGAGGCTGCCCAGGGACCTCCCTGGAGTTGCTGTCCCTGGGGCTTTTTAAAAACCATGTGGACATGACACTGTAGGACATAGTTTAGTGGCCATGGCAGTGCTGGGTTGATGGTTGGTTGCAGTGGTCTTAAAAGTCTTTTCCAAATCAAATAATTCTATGGTTCTATAAGATCCCAACAAATTGGGAAGGTGGTGAGAGTGACTTTAGTGCTCCATAAAAGCTTCTGGATGTGCCCCTTGCTATGGCCAAGGCTGTAAAGGCCCACTCAGCTAAAACTGCTGATGAGGGCTACAATGAAGATGTTGAAGTGACTCTCTGCCTTCCCTGTGCCCATTGCTGTGTGCATTACTCCAGTTTTATGGATGAGGAATAGAGCTCTCCACATTCACTTGCTCAAAGTCTCAGCAAGATGCAAAAGCAGCAGCAGCCAAACAGCGAGTCCCTTGCCCTCATTTCATACATGGTACCAGATATCCATGAAGATGAAGACAGTGTGCAATAGTTACTGTCCTTGACAGCTACATGCTGCCCTCTTAGTTTCTGTGAGTCTAAAGGGAAGGAGAGAGCTATTCTCTATAGTTACAATTTCCAGGTAAGGCTAGGATGCAATCTCCTGGTGACGTCTGCCTTGGTAGCCCAGGGGAAAAAGGCTTCTGCCTGAACTCTTTCATTTTTTAATGCTGCCTCTTCTGGGGATGCTTCTGTTACTTAATTAATACTGATCATCTAGCTCACATCACAACTGTGCTCAAGGTCCCCAGCAGGAATAGAGCCCCAGACTTGCCAAGAGATAAAAAGTATTGTTTCCAAACACAGTATTGCTTGGGTAGGTCTTTGATAGTTACAATTCATAACCTTCAGGCTCCATTCTATCTTACAGAACTTATCATCTCGTCTTCCCTGTCAGACAGTAGTGTATTATAAAGCTGAAACATTCATAGCCAGACACCAGCCTGTTACCTCAGGTACACACCCAGGTTATAAGGTTTTCTGACCCTCTCTCCTTAAGCTACAAACTCAAGCTTGTACCTTCCTTTCTACCAGCTGCCAATATTTCTTCAAGTATGGCAAGGCTTTGAGTTTTATTTCCCTGAGGAAACCTCAGGAAAGCCAGAGGTTAATAAAGATGTCTTTGGTTTGGAAATGAGATGGCACTATGGAACTGCTGGGGAGCCAGGAGTCTGAGAGATGAGGGAAGCAGCAAACTTGACTCTGAAGGTGGTTGAGGACATCACCTGCAAGGCATGGCGATGCTGCATGCTGAGTGTATTTAATGGCGTGTAGGGAGAGTAGATGGATTGGGCTGGTTTCTTTAAACTATGATACTTTAATGAAAAACAGCTTCTGTCCTTCAGCTGTAAGAGCTATTCCTGTTCTTGAACTGCGAAGGAGGAGGAGTGAGCAGGAAAATGCCATATGAAATTGTTAAGCTAAATTCAGAGATGGTACATTCTGGCCAACCAGGAGGATGTAGCCGTATATCACAGCGTTCTGTTAATGAGGATTCATTTTTAGCCCAACTTGTCTGTAATGAAAAACCCTAACATTTAATTTCCATAAAGCCAGAATTAAGGCTGACTTAAGCATCAGTGTTCTCTACACATTAAGGTTTTGCCGTGGTGTAAATCTACTCTGCTCAAATAGCAATGTAGGAGCCATCCCACTGCCATAATGAGTGGGTAATGCTGACTCATAACTCATTATACTGTGTAATTCCAGGCTGAAAATGGGCAGCTTCCATTGTTGGGAATGCTGCTGCTAAGAAGGTGCCATTACTTTAGTAAAAGATGGGTGAAAAGAGATGATTTGTCACCAATTGAGACTTGTGCATCAGTGGTAAAGTGGTGGTATAAAAGATGAAGGTTGATACATTTGTTTTGTAGTCATCAAAATTGGCAAAATTCTATCTTCCCCTGAATTTACCTCTAAGGATTTTAGTGACTTACATTGCCATGGCAATTTAGACACCGCTTTTGTGTTCCACGGGGCCGAAACACCTTTGAAATTCTGGACCCTAGACATTACAGTGATCATTTTGCAGTTAAAGCTGGATCAATCCACTGCTAAATGAGATACAAAGGATGAACCTTGTGTCCCTGTGACACTCAAGCATACTCTAAATCACCACTTTCGCTCACCTGCAGAGTTGTTCTGCATCGGTGTAAAAACAGGACCCAAAAGGACCGCAAAGGAAAAGGGCAGAAGCTGACATGCACATTGATACAGATGAGTGGAAGCTGCTGAGCAACACACTATGAGATAAAGCCTCACAGGATGTTAGGGGTTGGAAGGGACCTAAAGAAATCATTGAGTACAACCCTCCCACCAGAGCAGGACCATACAATCTAGCTCAGGTCACAGAGGAACACATCCAGACAGGCCTTGAAAGCCTCCAGAGGTGACAATTCCACAACCTCTCTGGGGAGCCTGTTCCAGTGCTCTGTGACCCTTATAGTAAAGCCTTTGTGTTGAGGTGGAACCTCTTTTGCTGCAACTTACACCCTTTGCTCCTTGTCCTATCCCAGGGAGCCAGCAGAGCCTGTCCCCCCACCCTGACACTCAACCCTCAGATATTTAGAAACTTCTAAACAGCCTCAGGTCCCTCAGCCTCATCAGGCAGTGTTCCAGTTCCCTAATCATCCTCATAGCCCTTTGCTGGACCCTCTCCAGCAGATCCCTGTCCCTTTTAAAACAGGGAGCCCAAAACTGAATGCAGTACTCAAGATGAGGTCTCACCAGGGCAGAGTAGAGGGGAAGAAGAACCTCCCTCAATCTGCTGGGCACACTCTCCTTAATGCATCCCAGCTTCCCATTGGCCCTCTTGGTCACAAGGGCACATTGCTGTCCCATGGACAACTTGTTAGCCACCAGCACTCCCAGACTCTTCATCCAAAGAGGGCCATGGGGTTTGCCTCCTAAATGTCTCCAAAGTGCTCAGGGGGGCTTGGACAGAAAGCACTGAGGGATCCTGAAGTATGGTTGCACTAGGGCTGCCTGGAGAAATTAGGAACCCTAATGTTAATTAGAGCTGTGTGAATAATTCATAACAGAACGTTTATTAAAAGAATGCTGCTACTTTTCTTTTCCTGTTTGCAAATTGTCCATAAGCAGATGGTGATTTTTGTGGATTGCATTCATTATTCAAACTTATTTGCTAAATTATTTGGGAGAGTAAGCTCTGCTCTGTGTCTCGTTCAGGAGGAGTTAGCTGGGCATGTATAGTGGTCAGAATTCACCGTGATCGTGCTGGTTTTCGTTGGACACATTGATCACCTGGTGTCTTTCTGCTCCTGGCTGCATGTGTTAATGTTCAGAAGAGGGACTCCAGCACCGTTCCCCATACACTGCTGAATTACAGAGTTAACCGAGTTGGAAAAGACCTTTGAGATCATTGAGTCCAACCTATTACCTAATACCTTCTAATTAAGCTGTGACACTAAGTGCCTCATCCAGTCTCTTTTTAAACACCTCCAGGGATGATGACTCCACCACCTCCCTGGGCAGCCCATTCCAATGCCAATCACTCTCTCTGTGAAACTTCTTCCTAACATCTAGCCTGAACCTGCCCTGGTGCAGTTTGAGGCTGTGTCCTCTTGTTCTGTCCCTGGGTGCCTGGCAGAAGAGACCAACCACACCTGGCTAAACTTCCTTTCAGGTAGTTGTAGGCAGCAATGAGGTCACCCCTGAGCTTTCTCTTCTCCAGGCTGCACACCCCCAGCTCCCTCAGCTGTTCCTCATAGGGCTGTGCTCCAGCCCCCAGCCTCTTCACAGGGCTGTGCTCCAGCCACCTCACCAGCTTTGGTGCCCTTCTCTGGACATGTTCAAGCACCTTAACATCTGCATTACAGCTCCTTGCGCTCCCCCATCTGTATGTCACATCAACCTGCTGCCTCTCTGTTCAGAACTTGCCTCTGCACAGAACTATTCAGAAATGTTTAAATCAGAATAATTATTCCTGAATAGCTCTCTCTGTGAGCACTTATTCTATAATAAGAGTGCCGTGTACCAGTTTAGTTTAATCTGCTTGAAAGTGAGCTAAACTAAACAGGAGTGAGGCATGCCAACTGTAAAAGAAAAGATGCCACAGAATTTAAATTCACAGCCTATAGCCTGCTTTTAAACACACACTCACACACCAGAAAAAAAGCCTTTTCTGGGTCAAAGAGGCCCCTGAGCAGCAAAGCAGTGGAAGCTGAAGGGTTGCAGCAGGGTAGGGGGCAGCCTGTAAATACCCTGTTCGGCGTAACCACTGCTAGCCAGGAGACACTCAAAGGGACCTTGAATCTGACCCCAAACAGTTGGATTTTGATTATACAAATTAATTCCTGTGTGTGTACAAACCCTTCGGGTCAAGGGCGCTCTCTGGTTTGGGGGTGCGCAGCTCCTAGCTCAGCGGTGCCCAGTCCTCAGTGCGTGGTGGGGTTAATGAGTCAGCTGGCATCATGTAGCCAGGGCAAAACGAGGATTAGACACCAGCAACCCACAGCCACCTCCAAACCTCTGTTTTTAACCTCTGGATAGAAGCAAACAGAAAGCAAAAGGAAGACTATGAAAACACTGGTGAATAAATATTCCTTCTGCACTGCAAACTGTTGCTTACAGCCACTATTTTTTGGGTAACGATCTGCTTGTAGATTTCTGTCTTGGGTGTATATTCCTCTCTTTGACACTGTCTCAGCCTTATCTCTGCTCATTTTTTAGGGTTTTTTTCCCTTCCCTAAATCTCTACCTTTAAAATGCTCTTTCTCCAAGCAGTTTCAGACATATTGTTGTGCTCTTAGCAGGCAGCTGAACAACTTGAAGAGCAGACGGAGGCTGTTTGTGGCATACTCCACACTCTGGGTGCAGCTGAAGGATGGGCTGCAAGTGACCTCCTACCTTAAGGATTCCTGGGTGTGGTGGCACTGCATCCACTCATGCTGGAGGCAGAATTAGAACAGAAACTAGCAGCAGGACACTACCTTTTTTAAAACATCTTTTTAAAGAAATCCAAAAAGCCTAATAGGTTTGGTTTTTTGGTTTTTTGTTTTTTAATTAAGAAACTGAACCTAAAAGGTTTTTAAAGTCAAAAGTATGGATTTCATTTGCTGAGACTTGGCAGGGAGCCTCCCTGTGCAATCACAGGTGAGAGGTTCACAAGTTCTCAAAGCAGTTGCATTTCAGTCAGAGCTGGGCACCCAAGAGCCACAGTGGTACTGGGTGGGGTGCTTCTGCCAGACTTTAGCTGCTTGAGTTTGGTGCCTGGCTTTGCTTGGTGATCTGAGGGGCACTTTCAGGCAAAAACAAAAGGAGAGAGGCACTAGCAGGTGGGACACTTCAGCTAGAAGAGATCACTTGTCCTCTCCTGCCACAAGAACTGTGCATTCGTGCTGGAGCAAGTGCAGAGGAGGCCAACAAAGCTGGTGAAGGGTCTGGAGAGTAAATCTTGTGAGGAGTGACTGAAGGAGCTGGGGTTGGTTAGTTTGAAAAAGAGGACACTGAGAGAAAACCTCATTGCTGTCTACAGCTACCTGAAAGGATGTTGTGGAGAGGTTGGTGCCCATCTCTTCTCAGAGGTAAATAGGGACAGAACAGCAAAGAATGGCCTCAAGCTGCAACTGGGTTGGTTTAGACTGGATATTAGGAATAAACTTTTTCACAGTAAGAGCAGTCTGCCCAGGGAGGTGGTGGAGTCACCAGCCCTACAAATGTTCAAAAGGCATTTGGTTGTGGTGCTTGGGGATGTGGTTTAGGGTGAACTTTGTAAAGTAGGGTTAATGGTTGGACTTGGTGATCCTGGGTCTTTTCCGACCTGAGTGTGTCTGTGATTCCCTAGTGAGGCCAAGAGGAAAGGTATGCTGAAAACAGGAAAGGCTGCCTGGAGGAGTGCTGGGCATACACTTAGATAACAGGAGATTAATTTAGTACATTAAGAGCAGTGCTTCCCTCCTGAGCTTCCTGCAGGCTGCAGGGAGAGGGAGCAGGTAGGACAGCACAGAGTTACCAACCAATCTTTACTGAAGACAGTTGTGAAGATACCAGGAGGTTTACATGGGGTTGTGAAGGTTTATGCAAAATTAACAATCTGTATTAATTTTGCTACCCAGGTGATGGTTGTTAGTAACTATGAAAACTGTTTATTAACATTAAGACTCACCAGAAACTTACTCACAGGTTCAAAACAATGCACAGGTTGGAAATGTACACAGGCAGGGCACAGGCAAAACTGGATCACTTATTTCTTACAGTGACAAAGGCAAATATTGTACTGGAAGAGGCTTTTAAGTATTTACTCACACAATTATAAATCAGACAGCACCCAAAGCAGGAGGAAGTCTGTCCCATTGGCCACTGAGACTTGATTTCTCTCAGGCTTCTGTTGCAAGGAGGCAGACAATCCCTGACCTTGTCCCCGGCTCCTCCCATGATCTGTGTATCTCCAGGACTTGCAGTCCTAGCAGGAAGACTTTCAGGGGCAGGCAGGATGTCCTGAGGTGTGCATGGTCCCAGCACAGTGTCACGCTGGGGGCTGTGCAAGGCGACCATGTGCAGGCATTTGGAGCCTGTTCCTGGTCAGCTCTGCAGGCAAATTCGGGATGCAAAATGAGGGGCAGCAGCCTCCTGCTACCTGCTCATCCCTTTTATCAGTATCCAGCCCAGGACTAGTGGGGCTTTGGGCATCGATTAGCCAATGGGAATGGCACTGTGCCAGGCCTCACCACATTAGGCAAAGCCAGGGCTTGTGCCCTCCCCTGCCAAGGTTGCTTCCCAGCACAGGAGTGGGGGCAGGCAAACATGTCTGGGCATGGACAAGCCCACGTTTGCCCCATCAAGCCTACCACCACAGGGGTAAAATAAAAGATGTTGTGAGAGGTAAGATGTCATGAGTGGTGTTTGAACTAACAAGCTTGAAAGTAACAGATTGCCAAGATCTGGGGACACTGGCAGTTAGAGAATGTGCATTTTAATGTGCTGCAGGGCAGAGCTGTTATGTGCAAAACCAATCACACTGCTCTGACAGCTCAGCCTAGAGATACACTCTGCCACCAGCCTCCAGCCCTTTCCATCCCCTCACTGGCATCTTCTTCCCTCATTCCACACCAACCTTCTTCATTGTTTACTTGTGCATCTCTATGGCCTTGAGAGAACTTCCCTTCACACTCATTGGTTGCATTAGTGCTTTTGACAGCTTTGCCACCTTGCAAAGGCTTAACAAGAGTTTAATTTGAAGTCTTTAGCATGTTTCAGTGCCCTGATGCTCTTGCCTCAGTTTCCCTGGAGATACACAGTGCTAGGCTGAGCTTCTGCTTTGAGGCAGGGGACTTTCAAGGCCTGTCTGGATGCATTCCTCTGTGATCTGTGCTAGATTGTGTGGTC
This sequence comes from Pogoniulus pusillus, assembly GCF_015220805.1. Lineage (NCBI taxonomy): Eukaryota > Metazoa > Chordata > Aves > Piciformes > Lybiidae > Pogoniulus > Pogoniulus pusillus. Next base: position 6,476,862 of record NC_087298.1, read on the forward strand.
CTGCTCTGGCTGGGGGGTTGATGATCTCCTTGCATCCCTTCCAACCCCTGACATCCTGTGATCCTTGGCTCAGGTGTACCCTTGGTATCCTGTTCCCTCTGTTCCTACAAGGTGCTCATCTCTTCCCTTTCTGTGTGATGGGTGACTTCAGCAGGCTGAAGGCCTAGAAGGTGTTGGTGCAAAGCATCAACATGATGCAAGACTTTGTGCTGACTCTCCAGACAGGGAGGAAATATTCCACCTGCAGACACTGCACACAGTTGAGAAAATGCCTCCCCAGAGACAACTTCAAGATGAGCAGGGCCATGGCTCTTCCCACACTCCTATTTCCATCAAGATGCTTCCAGACTGCACCAGGGAGCTCAAAATGAAGTTGTGCAGGTCACTTGCCACAACTAAGTCCATAAAGAAGAGCAGCTACTTCTTCTTCCTTGCTTGTGTTTCCCAGGAAGGGTATGTTAATATAGCCTCTCTTTATTATCCTATCTGAAAAGATATTTCATTTTACCCATTTTTTACTACACAATCTCAATAACTGGAACTTGTTTAAAGGCTCAGTGCTCCAGGAAAATGCATTACATCTTGGCTTTTAAATCCACCAGCTCCCATTTATTGGTATTAATAATACATTGGGAAAAGCTGTTCTTTTTATTTTATTTTGGTCCTCAGAATACTTCTCTTTTTTTTTTTTTTTTTCTTTTGGGTAGCTCTAAAATGAAATATTTTAAAAAGATAATGTTTTCAAAGAGCATTTCTGTATCCTAGAGGTAGCCACACTCCCTGCATGTCATTAAAGGCTAATTCACGGCGCTTAGAAAAGGGGAAAGGCAAAGGGAAGACAGAAAAAGAAACTAGGGAAAAAACTCTGTTTCATAATCATTTATGAGCCCAAAGCATCCAGGGGGGGAGGAAAAGAAAAGTTGTTAATAATAAAGAAAATACCTTAATTAGTTTCCATTTAAAGTTAAGGCCTCTTTAATTTATAAATGCTATTTAAGCAGAGAAATGTTGATGAGGGCTGGAATAATTATTCGCATAAGTGGAAATGCAAAACTTTGGTGCTTCTACACACAGTTCCTTCTACTTCTGCTAACTCCACTGAGCTTTTTTTAAGCTGGGCTCACCCAGGGAATTGCTGCCTGCATGTTTATGTATTTACTGTGGAAGAGACTTTTCTCTCTTTTTTCCTCTCCTCTCTTGCTAAGCTAGCACAGGCTTTCTAATCTTTCTCTCGTTTCAGCACTACTATTGTGAAAGAGGATATTAATGGCCAGGCACTTCTCTCAGGAACATTGGTGTAAAATCAGAGTAAATGGGCTGAAGTCAGTGGAATTTTTCCACTTCTTAAGCATAGCTGCATCCAGATACAGCCCCGAGTGCCAGAAGGATCTGGTAACCCAGGATCACCTCGTGTTTACCTTCATCTCTCTCCTACTGTGCTAATCAAAATGAGAGAGGGGAAGTTTGGCCAATAACCCTTCTCTTTTTTTTTTTCCCTCCCCCCCATGCTGTATAAATGCAATCCCTGCATTATTATATTGAAGCTGGGAACCTCTAAGCAATTACTTCCCAGCACATTAGTGTCCATGTACTAAATGCTAAAGTGTTTATTCAGTGCATTGCAGGATCAGGTTATTGCTGAGTCTGTCCATCATGCCAAGAAATTATTGCTATAAGTGCTTTAAGAGCATGGCCAGGACAATGGAGATAGAAGCAAGCTGAAGGACTGCAGCACTCTGGCTCGGTGCAGGGAGGTCAGGCATTGCTTTCTCTAGAGGGGAGGGAAAAAACAAAAGAGAGAGGCTGCAAAGCTGTTCAGATGCACAAAATCTCATCATCAAACATACACTGCTGTAGGAATGAAAAAAAAAAAAAAAAAAAGAAGATGCAAACAACTTTATACTGAACCAGAGTGGAAATTGGAACAGGGAAGGAAATATGCTTTCTTTTTCAATTCCAGATGCTCATGCAGTCTTTTGCCTGGGATTAAGAGGTCACTTACTGCAGCCTTAAAGGATAAGGACTGGGCTAGATAGGAGAATCAGCAACTGTTTATTCTGTAAATGTTTGAATATGTATCAGGCCTTCCTTTTCAGAGCTCTGCTTATTACCTTTATTTACCAGGATAATATCAGAAGTCTAATTAATTCTCCCCACCTCATTCAATTCTCAGTGTCTCAGTGCTTCAGCAAAGCTTGGAACCCTTTAGAGCTTTCTATCTATTGAATGAAATATCCTTGTTTATAAGGATGGCTATGTCTTTATCTTTTCAGCTGAGATTGCCTTAAAATGTACTGGTGCAGAGCACTCAGATAATGCTGGGGGAATAATAATTCCTTCCTTTTTTTGCATGTGGTTATCAACTGGTGGTTTATTTCTGTAATCGTCTTTATCAGAGTCCCTGCTACACAGTAGTTAGTATTCAGGAATGAATCTTCTCTCTTGCACAAGTTGGAAATATCAGCCTCAGTGAGACAAGCTGAGGTCCAGGGCTGTTAAGTGACTTCTCCAAAATCACACAGGGAAGGATTGTAAGGCTATGATTTAGCAGACCTAAACGTGATGTTCAAAAGCTGGTGCCTAGTCCTCAAGTACTTCTGCAGACTATTGCTGGGGTGATCTGCCTCTCTCTGGAGGTACTTCTGGAGGCAACTCTTAGTCAAAATGGATCCTTAATATAGGGTTAAAGTTGGGTGTGATAAATCCCACTCTGCATAGCTGGGCTTCCACTGCAGTGACTGAGTCAGAGGAGCTAAAACATGCTAAGAGGCCTTCACAATTGCCTTATTTTGGACGTGGTTTAGTGGTCATGGTAGCATTGGGTTGAAGATTGGACTTGACAGCCTTAGAGGATTTTTCCAACCTTAATGATTCTATGATCCTATTTTGCCCTGCTCCAGTCACCATATTCCAGAAGCAGGCTGGGAGGGAGGGCACAATGACAAGCAGCATTCTGCCAAGCCTCTCACTCCTGCACCCTGCTGGGATGGTGCCAAGAGTCTCCCTGGGGTTGTGTGCGCCCCTAGGAGAAGGACAGTGTGTTTGATGCCCGTGGTGAGAGACTCTCTTTCCCTGGATCAGGCACTGGGTACTGCTGTAACCTTGAGCTTCCCCGTGCTGACATGACAGCCCCTCCTCTGCAGCCTCATCTCTTTTGACTGTAAGCTCTTTATGTTGGGTCTCTCTTGTAACACTCACACATCCCATCCTAGAAAGCTGCCACAGTAACAGCCCTTATCTTGATGAGGGGCTCAGTGTGCTGCTTGAGTGCGCTGTAATAATAATATCATTAGAAAAGTTCCTTCCTATCATCCAGCCCAAGGACAAACGAGATCTCCCTCTGTGCTAATTCAACAAGGATTTTGTTTATTCTTGATTATTTCTGTTGGTGACTCTTGTGTTACCAGAGTCCTTTCTGTTTGCTCACAGCACTCTCTCTGCTGCTGGAGCTTTGCTTTTCACGTTTGACCTAAATGTTTCCAGTTCTCAAAATGTTTTGGTAGTTCCTAGTGACTCCTCTTAGTTTTCAAGCAAAGCTGCTTCCTTGTTATGCCTCTGGTGCTCCCCAATTACTCGTTCAGTAAAAGCAGTTTGTAATGACATTGCAGCCCAAGGATGTGCATCAGGGGACAGGGCACTTCTTAAACACATCACGAGAAGTTCTGTGGTGATTATGCATTTGTTATTGATAATTATTAATTATATGCTGGTTATTACTGTGCTCTCTTGTTTTCTTGGCGTGCTATGCATTTTACAGAGGCAAAAGCCATTCAAAGAGAGAAATGGGGTGACATTAGCTCAGCAGAGTGATTAATAACTTTATGATAATGATGTGTATCTATTTATCATTGAGCTCTGAAATGCACAAGAAAGTCTTAGGAAAGCTTGTTCACATCTTGCTTGGTGCATGAAGAAGTGACTTTGCCCCTGAGATTGGGCCACTTCTAGAGCTAAAGGAGACAATAACTATTCCTTATTAATTAGTAGAGATTATCTGGGCTTGGATCTTTAGGATTTCTGCAACATGATTTTACACTGGGCTTTTTGAGGGGTTCTAAAGGTCTACCTAAGCATACACAGCCAGCTGGGCTTCCCTGAGCAGGCTTGTTGGCCCAGAAATATGGAGTAGGAAAAAATGGAATCCTTTCCCTGGTGCTTAAGGGTTAACAACTACCCAGGAGTCATCTCTGAAAATCTTGACCCTTTTCTCACATCACTTTGAGCACTTCAGTGCTGCAAGCATCCTGGGAGCACAGCCTCAGCCATCAGGATTGTGTCACCTTAGCACAGCCCTGTCTCCTCCACTCACCCAGAGCACTATGGGGAGAGAGTTGATCCAGACCCACCCACACATGCCACTTGCTGTGGGTGATTCTGTGATTCCCTTTGGACAGAGTCACTCAGGATTTACTCCAGCATCCAAACTCTTCCAGTAATGTTTCTTTAGCTGTGCTTCTGCCAAGCCACATCTGTTTTGATTTGCAACCTTGGTGCTCTTCAGTGTACAGTAACTAGCCTCGTGCTGGCAAATGTGAGATGCTGATAGCTTCTGAAATCTATATTCCATCCTTGAGATAGCAAGACAACAAATATTTTACATTTGGGGAGGAAATAAAAGTGACAGGCTGTTAGAGGAGGAGATCAAGACATGTGCAAGCACATGTCCCTGTCCCTCCACTCAGGAGTCAATCATTCCCCCAGGTAGGATGATGGAAATGTCCCATTTCCCAGGGAGGGGGCATCCCAGCATTGGGACTGGATTGATTTCCCTCTGCTGGAGCAATTACACTTCTGAAGTGGCAATAAAGAAACAATAATATATGAGTAATAAACACCCCCTTTGAATCTTGAAATGAATATCGGATTTTAATTATAAAAGTTTAATTTTCAGACTGGGAAAGCTCCTTTTGCACAATTACTTCATGCAACTTTTAATTAACTTTCAAGAATTTTCTCTCCCTTAAAAAAATAAATAAATAAAGCTAATTAATAATACTTAGGGAACCATTAGCATAAAATAACTCACGGGAAGGGCTAGAGAAGTGGAAAGCATATATTGTGCAAAGTTACTTGGGAGGAAGAGACTTGCTAATTCTGAAAACAAAGCCAAAACTTCCAGCTTTCCTAATTCTGGCTTAAAAAGAGCTTTTTGCTGAATGAAAGTGTGAGAAAGACATGGGAATCACAGGATTGGGAAGAGAAAACACTGCTATGTTAATCAGCTGTTGCAAAGACTCAAAGGCTAGGAGAGATAATCTGTTTCACTCTCCAAAGTTCCTTTATTTTGGGGAAATACAACACTGGTAGATAACCAGATCCGGGGAGACAGTGAATGAAAGGGTAAAGAATGGGTTGGGAACCCACACAACTGCTCCCCAAAGAGCTCTAAAGCCAGCTGCAAAGAGAGGAGAATGAGTCAAGGCTGCTAAGCTGGGCAGCAAAATGCAGGCAAAGAGGCTCTGTGCTCGTTTGTGTCCTGCCAGGGTCTGGGAGGATGGAGGGGAGCTGCAAAATCACACGCAAAGGCAGATTAAATAATACCTTCCTGAGGTATTGCATAGCCCTCCAGAAGGAAGGTTTGAGGGGTATGAGGGTGTGTGTATGCAAAATGATCTGAGCAGAGCAAGCTTGGAGCAGGAGGAGGCAGAGTGATGTGATGTTCTGGAGCAGAAGTATATTACTGCAGGAACCAAGAGGGAAATTAAGTCTGGGCACAAGGGCACGAGACGGACAGCGTGTGGTAAAACTTGTTGCTTCAATAATGGAACAACAGCAAATGAGAGGCACTTCACAATAATATTTTGCCCAGGTCTTGTTCCAGCTGGGTTTTAAATGAAGCAGCAGATACAGCTGTCAGTGATTCTTTTTATGCCATTGCTCCAAGAGAAGAAACCCTCCGTGGTCTAAATGGCCTGGTTTGAAATGTCTGTGTTTGAGTGCTTAAAGGAGGTTCAGCCTCTCTAATCTAATGCTCTGCCAGTGTGGGTTTGACTCAGATAAATGTATCCTGAATTAAACTGAAACCTAAAAATCCTGCACAGTATGCTTTATGGTCAGTTAAGTCAGATCAGCTTCTACCACCTCCCCTTGGAGGGAGAGGAGGGATGCAAAACCAAAATTTGAAGCATTTGCTTTAGGAGAGGATGAAGAGGAAACTGGTGTTTGTATTGCCTTCTCCTAACGAGCTCTCTGGCCAGAAGAGCTGGAAAATGAATCAATGAGAAGGAATAACATACCTGAAAAGAGCCAGTGAAACTTCGGATTGGGAACCTGCCTGAAGACCCCAAGGGCAGAAACATCCTGCTCTCTGCATGCTGCTTTTGTGCTTAGGCTGCTCCCAGGCAGCAGCTGAGATCAGAACACAGACTGGATCCCCCATCCTTCCCTTTAAGTTTCACCTGGCCAGCAGGCAGACAGCCTCTGGGCAGACCATCACCATGCCTGAGCAAGACTCCTGCTGTCATAGTAAGCTTGGCTAGACCAGGTTCTGTATCCCTGGTTGGTGATGTCTGTTTTTTCCTGAAGCAGAAGTGTCATATCTACTGGCTGGACTGGATCATGTTAGTCATGGACTGGTGTGGGTCATACTGTTGGAACCCCCATGGCGTTTGGCTGTTTTCTTTCCTATGATGATGTCCACTTAGTGTTGCTGCTCTCCCTCCTGTAATGTATCCCACAAGCATCCAGCATTTAGGTGAAACATTTGTTTTATTGTCCAGGGCTCAGATTTCCCTTCCTTGTTCTTCTCTCCTGTTGTGTATTAGAGTATGTGTCTCTGCTGTTGCATATCAGAGTGTTGGTCCCTGCTGTTGTATATTAGAGTATGTGTTTCTGCTGTTGCATATCAGGGTGTTGGTCTCTGCTGTGTCTTCAAGAAAAGACTGGATGAGGCACTTAGTGCCATGGTCTAGTTGATTGGTTAGGACTGGGTGATAGGTTGGACTGGATGATCTTGGAGGTCTCTTCCAACCTGGCTGATTCTATGATTCTATCAGAGTGTTGGTCTCTGATGTTGCATATTAGAGTATGTGTCTCTGCTGTTGTATATCAGAGTGTTGGTCTCTGCTGTTGTATATTAGAGTATGTGTCTCTGCTGTTGCATATCAGAGTGTTGGTCTCTGCTGTTGTATATTAGAGTATGTGTCTCTGCTGTTGTATATCACAGTGTTGGTCTCTGCTGTTGCGTATCAGAGTGTTGGTCTCTGATGTTGCATATTAGAGTATGTGTCTCTGATGTTGTTTATTAGAGTGTTGCACTCTGATGTGTATTAGAGTATGTGTCTCTGATAGCCAGTAGGAGAATAGGGCAGTTGGCATGAGGATCTCTTGTGCTCCAGCAACAGGGAACAGGAGATCCTCCTGGCACCTTGTGCTCATAGCAGAGGAGCTGCATGTTCCCCAGATGCAGCAAGTCCTAAGGGCTCACCCACAGCCCAAACAGATTGTCTGGACTAAATTTACACCACTTACCTCAGGTTTTTCTGGCACCTTTTATATTGTTTCACCTCCTATACTGAGGGCCATAAGCCAGAGGGGATAGTTTGGATCCCACTCATGTGTATCTTCTCCTTTCCATATAAACTACAGCCAAGAGGAGTGAGTGCAGTGTGTTGATGTCCTGCTACCAGAGAGGGGACAAAGATAAAAGAGGCAAAGAGAGGAAAGCTCAGATTTGAGCAAGTCCATGTTTACATCAGCATAAAAAATGAAGATGGTAGTGCTGCAGCAAATTTATAGGAAAAGAAAAGCAGAGGTGTCTGTGGCCTATAGTGAACCTGAGGAGGAGGTAGCTCACACATCTGACTGCAAATTCCCACACCTTAGAATCATAGAACGGTTTAGGTTGGAAAGGACCTCAAAGATCATCTACTCACAACCCCCTGCCATAGGCAGGGACATGCCCCCCCTAGAACAGGTCACTCAAGGTCTCATCCAACCTGGCCTTGAACACCTTCAGGGAGGGAGCAGCCACAACCTCCCTGGGCAACCTCTGCCAGTGTCTCACCACTCTCACTGGAAAGAACTTCCTAACATGTAGTTTAAATCTCCCCTCTGCCAGTTTAAGCCCACCCAGGGCTCCCGAGTCCATGGGGCATATACTGCACCACACTTGCCTCTGCTCTTCTGGTAGACTAGGAACTATAAGATAATGCTTTCTCTGCAGCTATGAAAACATGTCACAGAATCTGTTCCTTTTGTATTCCAAGTAATTTTACTTTGCACAGAAAAAAGAAACCCCACCCTAAGCTCTTGAAAAAACAACTGCCACGGCAAAAAAACCCCCAAAATAATAACACCCAAACAAGTTTAGATTCTCACATCCCTGCTAGGATGTTCCAAATATAACCACAAAACACAGTTCTTAAGCCCGTGTTTATTACTATACAAATCTAGTTTAAAAACAGCTCTACAGGGGTTTGCGTTTAGCTGCAGCGCTAGAGCGGAGGGAAGAGGACAGCTGGAGCCAGGCGGAACTGTGATGCTGCACTGACCTCCAGTGGAAGCTCAGGAAACACTTTTGCAGGAGCTGCACCATCCTCTGGAGCCAACTTCTCTTCTTTCAGAGCTTTGTAGGGGCACCAAATCCTTCTGGGGATCAGGGAATTGACTGCAGATTGCTTTCCGCTCAGGATAAATTCGTTAATGTAAGGGGTCTCGGCTGGAATAATGTTTGCAGTCTGAGTCTAGCTTCATCAAATTTAAACTGAGATATCAAAGAATCATAGAATCAGTCAGGGTCAGAAGCGACCGCAGGGATCATCCAGTTCCAACCTCCCTGACATCGGCAGGCTGCCCACAGCCTCATCCAGCCTGGCCTTAAACACCTCCAGGGATGAGGTCTCAACTGCCTCCCTGGGCAGCCCGTTCCAGCCTCTCACCACTCTCATGATGAACAACTTCCTCCTCACATCCGCTCCGAACCTACCCACCTCCACCTTTGTTCCATTCCCCCCCGAGTCCTGTCACTACCTGGCATCCTAAAAAGTCCCTCCCCAGCTTTTTTGTAGGCCCCTTTCAGATACTGGAAGGTCACAAGAAGCTCACCTGGGAGCCTTCTCTTCTCCAGACTGCACAGCCCCAACTCTTTCAGTCTGTGCTCACAGCAGAGCTGCTGCAGCCCTCTGAGCATCCTCCTGGCCCTTCTCTGGACATGCTCCAGCATCTCCACATCTTGTAATAGGTGCTCCAGACCTGGATGCAGTACTCCAGGTGGGGTCTCACCAGAGCAGAGTAGAGGCATCTCCTGATGCAGCCCAGAGTCGGCTTCACTCTTTGGGCTGCAAGTGCAATACGCAGGTATTAAACAGAGCTTTCCAGAATCAATCAGCTTGAGGGGTTTTTAATTGATCAAGGTGCAATTTTTTCTCCACTTTTCTACTGCAGGGAATTTTCAAAGGTGGTTATTTTCAGTTTTCCCATCAGAAAATCTGGTTTTGGTTTGGTCTTCTAACCAAGAAACTGCAATGATCATCACTACCTGATATTTCTTCTCATCACTTAGTAGGCAGTTTTCAAGGTCAGCCAAAGCTGAAAGCAGGACAGTGATCAAACAACAGAGTGGCACTTCTCAATCTGTGCACATGATTGATTGCCCCCATCAGATATTAGTGCAGTACTGCTTGACATGGTGTCCTTTGATGTCCTTATCCAAGCAAGAGTAGCACACAGTGCACCCAAGATGTTCTTCAGGGTATCCTAATACACCATTCCCAAGGTCAGTTGAAGGAAAATGTGGCATCTTTATTTTCTGGCAATCTTTAGCCATGGTGATTCCACAGCTGCTGTGCTGGGAGCTGTACCTAGGCAGAATAAAAAGGTTGTGAGTGACAGAACCAGCTCGCAGTCTGAGTGTTAGAAAAACAGATCAGCAGCAGCCTTAAAAGACAACTTTTACTGGAAAAAAAAAGTCCCTTTCCTCTGAAACAGCTGGAGGGCCCTTCCAGGTTGTTCAGGAGTTTTCTTTGAAGAGCAATTAGAGAACTATTGTTCAAAGTGCGCTCAACAAGGAGGCAATGAGGGCTTCAAAGAGAGGAGGCAGAGATTGATAAGGCCACTCTTGAAACAAGCAGGGGGAAGTCAGAGAAGCAAGGGGACCTGAAAGGAGAAGGAGAGCAAGAGAGATGAAGGCAGTGCTCTGGGTTCCAGGGGTTTTGGTTATTTCTCTTCTTTGTAAAGCAAGATAAAACAATTTCCACCCAAAATATTCAAATGAAATGAAAACCCACATGATTTTGCTTTGGATTGCTTTACCTCAATTAACCTTTTTTTTTTTTTTTGTATGTCCTTCATTCCAACCATCCTTTACATCTAGGCCAAATTTCAAATGAAAACTCTGATTGGACAAGTTGAAGAAGTTGGTCTCCTAAATATTACTCCCAGGTCTTTCATAGTGTTTGCTCTGCATCCACCTAGATGTCCTGTGTGTGATGAGAAGGAGGAAGCAGGCAGAAGGACAGTGCTTCACTCACTATCTTATACCCCACCAGGAAAACAAGTCTTGTCTTGACTTAAAATTGTGTAGCTTAGCATCTGGGCTCCCAGAACATAAGCATTTTTCAAAATCCCACTCACAGAATCATAGAATCAACCAGGTTGGAAGAGACCTCCAAGCTCAGCCAGCCCAACCTAGCACCCAGCCCCAACCAATCAACCAGACCATGGCACTAAGTGCCTCATCCAATCTTTGCTTGAACACCTCTAGGGACAGCGACTCCACCACCTCCCTGGGCAGCCCATTCCAATGCCAATCACTCTCTCTGACAACAACTTCCTCCTAACATCCAGCCTAGACCTGCCCTGGTGCAACTCGAGACTGTGTCCCCTTGTTCCGTTGCTGGGTGCCTGGGAGAAGAGACCAACCCCACCTGGCTACAGCCTCCTCTTGGGTAGTTGTAGACAGCAATGAGCTCTGCCCTGAGCCTCCTCTTCTGCAGGCTGCACACCCCCAGCTCCTTCCGCCTCTCTTCACAGGGCTGTGCTGCAGGCCCCTCCCCAGCCTTGCTGCCCTTCTCTGGGCATGTTCCAGGACTTTAACATCTCCATTGAATTGAGGAGCCCAGAATTGGACACAGCACTCAATGTGTGGCCTGACCAGTGCTGAGTACAGGAGCAGAATAACCTCCCTTGTCCTGCTGCCCACACTGCTCCTGAGCCAGACCAGGATGCCATTGGCTCTCCTGGCCATCTGGGCACACTGCTGCCTCATCTTCAGTTACTCTCTACCAGCACCCCCAGGTCCCTTTCTGCCTGGCTGCTCTCAGCCGCTCTGGCCCCAGCCTGTAGCACTGCTTGGGGTTGTTGTGGCCAAAGTGTAGAACCCTGCACTTGGCCTTGCTTGATCTCATCCCACTGGCCTCTGCCCACCCAACCAGCCTATCAAGATCACTCTGCAGGACTCTCCTACTCTCCAACAGCTCCACACCTGCTCCTAGCTTGGTATCATCTGCAAACTTGCTGGACTCAATCTCCTGGTCCAGATCATCAATAAAGATATTGAACTGGACTGGGCCCAGCACTGATCCTTGGGGCACACCACTAGTGCCAGCTGCCAGCTGGATGTGGCATCGTTCACCACCACTCTCTGGGCCCAGCCCTCCAGCCTGTTCTTGACCCATATCAGAGTGAATCTGTCCAAGCCACAAGCTGCCAACTTTGCCAGGAGCTGCTTGTGGCAGATGGTGTCAAAGGCTTTGCTTAAGTCCAGGTAGATTATATCCACAGCCTGCCCCACATTCACCAAGCAGGTAACCTGGTCATAAAAGATCAGTTTGGTCAGGCAGGACCTGCCCTTCCTAAACTCATGCTGGTCCAACAGTCAATCCAACACCATCACATGCCAAAGTGCCATGGCCACAGGTTTTTTGAACTCCTCCAGGGATCATGTCTCCACCACCTCTCTGGGCAGCCTGTTCCAATGCCTGACCACTCTAGCAGGAAACTGATTTTCCTAATACCCAACCTAACCCTCCCCCAGTGAAACTTGAGGCTGTTTCTCTCATCCTACTTGCCAAAGTATTTAAATGCACAGTGATTCTGGTTTCACTAAAGGCTCCAATCCAGCTTTAACAAAGTCCTCAAGGGATTTTTTCCCCCTGTTGGTATTACACAAGGAATAAAAATTTTCATGCTAGATTTCTTGCTATTAGTGATAGCACAGAGCAAGGAAGTAACACACTGCAGGTGGAGCGATGCTGTGTATGTAATATACTGCATCCTTCCTGGGATCTTTTTTAGTTCAACAGGCAGTTTTTTTTATTGCAATAGGGTCAGTCCAGCTGTGACTTTTCACAGACATCTCCCTGTATGGCTAGAGCAGACTGAAACACCTTCTCTTAAACTCTGGGTACAAAACCAGCTGCACTAGAAAAGCCCTGTCTGTCGCTGGCTGAAGTCCCCTTGAATGCTGTCAAAGGGAGGTACTTGTGAATGTCTTTGGAAGCTGCCAAGTTTTAATGCCTGTGGTGTATTATTTCCTTGGGAATGCATGAAAAATGTCAGTTAGAGAAGCAAAGAAATGGGATCTTTTAAAAAAGAAAAGACCAAAAATGAGAGGAGAAAGACTGAAATTACCTTCTAATGATGATTCTTTGTGAAGCTCCAGGGATCCACAATTTCTAACCAAAGCTGGAAATACATAAAGAGCATCACTGGGGTGATAATTTACCCCCACACAGAGCCATGCTCTATTTAGAGGCCACTTTTCTGGTTTGAGCACCAGTGTGCCAGTCGTGGTGGGTTCATAGTGTGACTTTGCTTCCCCACCTGCTGCGTGTGCAGCCCCTGCCACGCCAGGGCTGGGGAGGCAGCTCGCTTGAGAGGCATCGCCTCAACTTCTGCTCTCTTCTCAGAGAGCAAAGCATCTCTGCTTCTGTTCTGCTGCCAGTCTTGCAGCTTCTGCTCGCACCCTCATTGTCATGCAGTTAGTGTAGAGGGTTTATGCAATCTATCATATCTTAATTAAAAGGTCTGCAGCTTTCACTTGGACTTTGTTCATTTTGGTTTAGTGTTACCAAACTAAAGCAATTGGACATTATTGAAAAAACATGTCTCGGTGGCACTGAACCAAGACTCCTGACAAAAACTGTTGGCAGAAACCTTCACAAGTGTGACTGTTCATCATGCTTTGCAATAGTTATTTCTTTCAAAATGTCAGAATTTTCCACAGGCCAGAAATTCCCATTCCTTTCTGTCTCTATTAAAGCACCTCAGCCTACTCTCCCCTACACTCACACAGCCCTGCACCGGCTCTGTGGGAATGCACAGATCAGCAAGCTGTGCCAAGAGCTACCGAGGAGATAAACAAAGTTACTCAAATGATTCTTACAAAGCAGGAAAAAAAAATATGGATGTCATTTCATGAGATTATTTGCTGAGTGTTGAACAATGAGACCAGCCCTCCAGCCCGAGGATAGAACACCTCAATTATGCAAACCCCAGATTCATTACTCCCACTTGGATGTCACACTGCACACAAGTATACTGCTGTAATTCCTCCCATCATGTGGCATTAGTTTTTAGTTCATCACAGGAAACAGGTTTTGGGGGGCAAAACTTTAGCCTGTCAATTAGTTGGATGTGTGTGTTGTGGAAGTGTAGTGGAAGATTAAGTTGGAGCAACACTTTCTCCTTCTCAAGGCGTGTGGAATGTATTATTTCTTCACCTGCTCTCATACTTTAAAATCCAAACCAGGTTTGTTTCTAAGGCACCAGGTATCACCATTATAGGATCATTTTGCTTGGAAAAGACCTTTAAGGACATAGAGTCCAACCAAGGGCTTGTAGCACTAGCACAGGGGACAGTGGTTTTAAATTAGAGAAGGTTAGATTTAGGTTGGACACTGGGAAGAAGTTCTTGTGAAGATGGTGGAATGCTGGCATAGGTTGCTCAGTGAGGTGGTGAAGGTCCCATCCCTGGAGACATTCAAGGTCAGGCTTGATGGGGCTCTGAACAACCTGGTCTAGTTTGGGATGCAGGGGCATTGGGCTAGATGACCTTTCAAGTTTCCTTCCAATCCAGTGCATTTGATGGTTTTTAAGACTGGGTGACAGGTTATAGAATCGTTCTGTGGTCTCCAACAGTTCAGTGTCTTCAAATCCAGGGATGGATTTTTTACCAAAGATCTCATGACCATGTTTCCAGGTTGGTGCAGAGTAAGCTGGGTGCTGTTGTTCTAGTCCTCATGACATAGTCAGACAGGACTATTGACACAGCCCTTTGCCATCTTAAGAGCAGTTCCAGGAACAGCAGAACTGTTCCCAGCTGCACTGACCTATAGGCAAATTGCAAAGGCTATTTGCAGGAAACAAATTTTGCCTACATTCACATCAGCAATCTCATTCAAAGGATTAGATCACCTGCTCAGAGAGCTAGAACAACATCCTGCCACATATGCCCAATCAAGAGCAATCAAGGCAGCTCTGAGGTTTGTGACTGCTTGTAACAAACCGCCCATAAACAAGCTGCAGACCCAGGCAGGAACTTCAGATAACAAATGAATTTGAGCAAATCTCAGCAACAGCTTCTGGACAACTTGTGAACAGAGAGGAAACTAAATTAATCAGATAAATGATTTGCTCAGCTCTGGTAGAAAATGTCAAACACTTCAAAACTAACCTTTTGGCAGGATTGCTCTTCCTGGATCTATTTAAGATTTCTGCCTTTTGCATTTGTCAACAGAGCTCAGCAGTGAGTGTATTTCAGTGGGGGCAATGTGCCATTCCTGACACGTAGCAATACTCGCAGCAAGGGTGCAAGCTCCACCACACAGCCAAATGCTCCTTCCTGGGCTAAGGGGAAATGTTTCTGAGCAGCTCATAGCAAATGCTCCTTCCTGGGCTACGGGGAAATGTTTCTGAGCAGCTTATAGCTAAGCCTGAGTAGAATATTTTTGCTGGAGCTGATTTTTCTCCAAAAAGCTTTGACTGTTGTTTTTTTCTAAGGGATATTTCAATGAGATTTATCTCTTCTATGGAAATTTTCATTTTGTATTTAGAAATTAGGCAGAAAATTAATTTTTCCTGCTGGAAGTTAGAGTATTTTTATTCTGAAAGGTTGGTGGAGCTCCAAGAAGAGCAACAGCCCAGCTGGCTCCTGCTACATCTCCCTTCAGCAGCAGGGCTCTGCAGCTTCCATGCTGGCATGTTTTGCATCCCAGGTGACCTCCCATCCCTGGCACACAGCACAGGGGAGGCCCTGTAGGGCTGGCTGCCCATCCAGAAACTTGGAGTGGTTATTACTTTTCTTCAGAGCCAAACTACATTTGCTGTAAACCAGTGCTGCAGCACTTTTTCACCTAGAATCATAGAATCAACCAGGTTGGAAGAGACCTCCAAGATCATCCAGTCCAAACTAGCACCCAGCCCTAGCCAGTCAACTAGACCATGGCACTAAGTGCCTCAGCCAGGCTTTCCTTGAACCCCTCCAGGGATGGTGACTCCACCACCTCCCCGGGTGAACTGATTGTGGCTTTCAGTCAAAGGAAAAACAAACCAACTAACAGAAAACTTTTCTGTTGATACAGACACTGTAAAACAAACAAAAGCTAATAACAGAACAAAGCAAAGCAAAACAGTTTTGCCAAAGGAGAAGCAGCATTCATTGGTCCAGAATAGTCACAGCACGTTTTACTTCATTTCAAACCTGCTCATTTCCAGCAGCAATGCTCATAGAATCATAGAATCAACCAGGTTGGAAGAGACCTCCAAGATCATCCAGTCCAACCTAGCACCCAGCCCTAGACAATCAACCAAATCATGACACTAAGTGCCTCATCCAGTCTTTTCTTTAACACCTGCAGGGATGGCGACTCCACCTCCGTGGGCAGCCCATTCCAACGGCAAACTGCTCTCTCTGGGAAGAACTTCCTCCTGCCATCCAGCCTAGCAGCACGACAGCCCTGCAGCAGCCAAATCCCATTCTCCTTGGGGTGAGTAGAGGACATGTGCTGTGCTTTAGCCACATGCTTGTGTTGCACTGAAGTGAGAGCTTTGCTGGATCAGGACATCTATCCTTGCCTGTCTGGTCTGTCTCCTCTTCCTGCCCTGGGCGCACTCACTGTGAGCACAGGTGAGGAGACCTTGTTAGGTACCGCACACTGCCAGGTCTGCTGAGTATCGATCAGCCATGGCTACATTTGGAGTGGAGCTGTCTCTTTACTAGGCTGAAGTACAGGGTGTTCAATGTTTATTGTGTTCTTAACAAAGTCTGTTATCAGCAAGTTTGAAGTTTGTTGCTATCTTCTAGCGTCTTAGACTAATCACAGTAATGAAGGCATTGAACGAAGCCCTTCTCAGGTGGCATTTACCGTTGTTTGCTGCAGATAACATAAAGCTTTCTGATTACAGTCAGCTTTTATCACTTCAGAGCAAATCTACTCCACTGAAATGTGCTAATAAAACCCACGGAAGCAACAAAGTGGAAAGAAGTGTTACAGCAATAAAGGAACATGAGGGAAAATGTACAGCTTTTGCCGCTGTTATCATTTTCAATTTATTAAGATCTAACCATTTTTGTAATATGGAGCTATTGCTGGGGGTTAATTTAATCTTCTCTAATACCAGGCTCAGGTCAGTTCTCAGTGTCAATTTAGATGTAATGCATATTTCTGCATTAGAATCAGGGAGAACACCCTCTGTGGCCCAATGACCATATGCGTCCAACAGTCCACGTGTAAATGTCCAGCACTTTACACGTCCACTTTATGAGATCAGCTCCAGCCTTGAAACACACAAGTCCCAGGAACAACGTTTGGTGTTGTGGCTCCAAGGACAGAGTGAGCTGCTGGCAGCAGTAGTGAGGCTCTGAGTTATGACCTGCAGCAACCCACCCACCTGTGCTCCTCTCAGCCAACCATCCTGTATTTATCTACTGCCTTTTACTGTAAAGGGTCCCAGAAGCAGACGAGAAAACTGCAGGGCTAAATTCTGAGCTCTTCATTCAGTCTTTACTGGAGACAGCAGTGGGTTTGTGTGTATAAGGGTAACGTAAAATGCAGCAAGGGTTTTATGCTGCCACTGGGGAGGCTAAAGACAGCAGCCAGGGCAGCAACCTACATAAAACAAAGAGGGGAAAAGTGGGGACAGCATAGGAGACCAGTCAGTGTCCTCCATATATGCATGTAGGAGACAGGATCTATAATCAGAGGAATGATATCAAACTTTGCACCTGCTTTGTGTTAGACACTGAACTGTCTGAGACTTCAACCCATGTCATCACATTCACTATCTCTTGCAAATCAAGGACATCAAACCTCTTCCATATTCCACCTCCCCAATGGATACCTGGTTCAGTTCAGTCCTGCTGTCCTCTGATCTCTTCTGTTGTCGTCTTTCCTGAAAGATTCCGCTCCTGCTTTTTCCCTTTTGATGTGCTTCTGAGCAGTTAATGCATTCATCTCACAATAGGAGCTGGAGTGGGCAAGCAAGTTCCTAGAATACACTTCCTTTCTTTGGAGCCTCGTAGGCCTCTAGATTTCACTGAGCATTGTTCAGCCTCTGCGATTAGAGTCTGCATGTGCTTGGATCCATTAACATCCACATGCCCATCATGGGGCACATTTCACATCCTGCCTCCTGAGTCATCCTGGCTGTTTTCTCACCCTTCACTTAGAGGGGATGCTTTTAAGAAAGGAGAAGAAATGGGGACAGAAGAGGAGATAACAGATCTCACATGGGCATGGGACCATCTAAGAGACCAAGTCTTTGAGGACATACAGGAGGTTACTTAAGATGGATGAACAAGAAATGCCACCAAGCCTGACCTGTTGCAGTGCTGCCCTGCAGAGGTTCAAAAGGCAGGATGGCCACACTGGCCTGCTCCTTACCTGATCCTCACACCATCCCAGCCCTTACCTGGTCTTCACACTGTCCCACTCCTTAGCTGATCCTTACACTGTCCCACCCCTTAGCTGGTCTTCACACTGTCCCACTCCTTAGCTGATCCTCACACTGTCCCAGCCCTTAGCTGGTCCTCACACTGTCCCAGCCCTTAGCTGGTCCTCACACTGCTCCAGCCCTTAGCTGATCCCCACCCTACCTCTGTCCAAATAGCTCATAAGCTCTGCTATTCTCAGCCTGACATAACCAGCTCCCTCTCCTCTAATGGTGCAGATGAAATCAAATCTTCAAAGGATCCAGTGATTTAGCAAGGTCACACAGGACAGAAGGGACAGAGATTGATTTTTAAGTCTAAAGAGCTCAAGTCCTTCTCCTTCTCTCTCTGGACTCTAATGAGAGTCCCAAATGTGGAGCTGGGGTTGCCAGCTGCCAAATGGGAAGGCAACTCCTCTGCAGCATTTTGTC